>NW_025725790.1:10802138-11402138 GCF_021461395.2 Schistocerca americana | reverse complement strand
ATCCGACGCATAACAAATAGTTAATTGTAACGTTCAGGTCTTCCTAATGACGCTGGAACACTCAAATTGCGACGAGATTCAATACACCGTCCTTCAGCCGACCTGTCTCCAAGGGTCTATTATTGCCTCGGGCGCCTTTTGGTCGTCCTCATGCAAGTCTAGATTTTCGATACCGACGCATAACTGATAGTTAATTGTAACGTACAGGTCTTCCTAACGACGATGGAACACACAAACTGCGTCGAGATTCAATACATCGTCCTCCAGCCGTCTTGTCTCCAAGGGTCTATTGTTGCCTCGGGCGCCTTTTGTTCGTCCCCCTGTGAGTCTAGATTTTCGAATCCGACGCAAAACTGATAGTTAATTGTAACGTTCAGGGCCTCCTAATAACGATGGGACACTCAAATTGCGTCGAGATTCAATACATCGGCCTCCAGCCGACTTGTCCCCAAGGGTCTATTGCTGCCTCGGGCACCTTATGGTCGTTCTCTTGTGAGTCTAGATTTTCGAATCCGACGCAAAACTGGGAGTTAATTATAACGTTCAGGGCCTCCAAATGACGATGGAACACTCAAATTGCGGCGAGATTCAATACATGGTCCTCCAGCCGACTTGTCTTCAAGGGGATACTGCTGCCTCGGACACCATAGTGTCCGTCTCTCGTGAGTCTAGATTTTCAAATCCGACGCGATACTGATAGTTAATTGTAACGTTCAGGGCCTCCTAATGAGGATGGAACACTCAAATTGCGTCGAGATTCAATACATCGTCCTCCAGCCGACTTGTCCCCAAGGGTCTATTGCTGCCTCGGGCACCATATGTCGTTCTCCTCTGAGTCTACATTTTCGAATCCGACGCAAAACTGATAGTTATTTGAAACGTTCATGGCCTCCTAATGTCGATGGAACACTGAAATTGCGTCGAGATTGAATACATCGTCCTCCAGCCGACTTGTCTCCAAGGGGATATTGCTGATTTGGGCACTTTATGGTCGTTCTTCTGTGAATCTAGATTATCGAATCCGACGCAAAACTGATACTTATTTGTAACGCTCAGGGCCTCCTAATGACGATGGAACATTCAAATTGCGTCGCGATTCAATACATCGTCCTCCAGCCGACTTGTCTCCAAGGGTGTATTGTTGCCTCGGGCGCCTTTTGGTCGTCCTCCTTTGAGTCTAGCTTTTGGAATCCGACGCATAACAAATAGTTAATTGTAACGTTCAGGTCTTCCTAATGTCGATGGAACACTCAAATTGCGACCAGATTCAATACATCGCCCTTCAGCCGACTTGTCTCCAAGGGTCTATTGGTGCCTCGGGCACCTCATGGTCGTTCTCCTGTGAGTCTGGATTTTCGAATCCGACGCTAAACTGATAGTTAATTGTAACGTTCAGGGCCTCCTAATGACGATGGAAGACTCAAATTACGTCGAGAGTCAATATATCGTCCTCCAGCCGACTTGTCTCCAAGGGGATATTGCTGCCTCGGGCACCTTATGGTCGTTCTCCTGTAGTCTAGATTTTTGAATCCGCCGCAAAACTGAGAGTTAATTATAACGTTCGGGGCCTCCAAATGACGATGGAACACTCAAATTGCAGCGGGATTCAATACATCGTCCTCCAGCCGACTTGTCTTCAAGGGGATATTGCTGCCTCGGGCACCATAGTGTCCGTCTCTTGTGAGTCTAGATTTTCAAATCCGACGCGATACTGATAGTTAACTGTAACGTTCAGGGCCTCCTAATGACGATGGAACACTCAAATTGCGACGCTATTCAATGCATCGTCCTCCAGCCGACTTGACTCCGAGGGTCTAATGCTGCTCCGGGCACCTTATGGTTGTTCCCCTGTGAGGCTACATTTTTGAATCCGACGCATAACTGATAGTTAATTGTAACGTTCAGGGCCTCCTAATGACGATGGAACACTCAAATTGCGTCGAGATTCAATACATCGTCCTGCAGGCGAATTGTCGCCAAGTGTCTATTGCTGCCTCGGGCACCTTATGGTCGTTCTCCTCTCAGTCTACATTTTCGAATCCGACGCAAAACTGATAGTTAATTGTAACGCTCAGGGCCTCCTAATGACGATGGAACACTCAAATTGCGTCAAGATTCAATACATCGTCCTCCAGCCGTCTTGTCTCCAAAGGTATATTGTTGCCCCGGTCGCCTTTTGGTCGTTCACCTGTGAGTCTAGATTTACGAATCCGACGCAAAACTGATAGTTAATTGTAACGTTAAGGGCCTCCTAATGACGATGGAACACTCAAATTGCGTCGTGATTCAATACATCGGCCTCCAGCCGACTTGTCTCCAAGGGTCTATTGCTGCCTCGGTTACCTTGTGGTCGTTCTCCTGTGAGTCTAGATTTACGAATCGGACGTATAAGTAATAGTTAATTGTAACGTTCATTGCCTCCTAATGACGATGGAAGACTCAAATTACGTCGAGATTCAGTATATCTTTCTCCAGCCGACTTGTCTCCAAGGGGATATTGCTGCCTCGGGCACCCTATGGTCGTTCTCCTGTAGTCTAGATTTTTGAATCCGCCGCAAAACTGAGAGTTAATTATAACGTTCAGGGCCTCCAAATAACGATGGAACACTCAAATTGCAGCGAGGTTCAATACATCGTCCTCCAGCCGACTTGTCTTCAAGGGGATATTGCGGCCTCGGGCACCATAGTGTCCGTCTCTTGTGAGTCTAGATTTTCAAATCCGACGCGATACTGATAGTTAACTGTAACGTTCAGCGCCTCCTAATGACTATGGAACACTCAAATTGCGACGCTATTCAATACATCGTCTCCAGGCGACTTGTCTCCAAGGGTCTATTGCTGCCTCGGGCACCTTATGGTCGTTCTCCACTGAGTCTACATTTTCGAATCCAACAGAAGACTGATAGTTAATTGTAAAGTTCAGGGCCTCCTAATGACGATGGAACACTCAAATTGCGTCGAGATTCAATACATCGTCCTCCAGCCGACTTGCCTTCAAGGGGATACTGCTGCCTCGGGCACCATAGTGTCCGTCTCTTGTGAGTCTAGATTTTTAAATTCGACGCGATACTGATAGTTAATTGTAACGTTCAGGGCCTCCTAATGACCATGGAACATTCAAATTGCGTCGCGATTCAATACATCGTCCTCCAGCCGACCTGTCTCCAAGGGTCTATTATTGCCTCGGGCGCCTTGTGGTCGTCCTCATGCAAGTGTAGATTTTCGAATCCGACGCAAAACAGATGGTTAATTGTAACGTTCATGGCCTCCTAATAACGATGGAACACACAAATTGCATCGCGATTCAATACATCGTCCTCCAGCCGACTTGTATCCAAGGGACTATTGTTGCCTCGGGCGCCATTTGATCGTTCTCCTGAGTCTAGATAATGGAATGCGACGCAAAACTGATACTTAATTGTATTGTTCAGGGCCTCCTAATAACGGTGGAACACTCAAATTGCGTCGAGATTCAATACATCGGCCTCCAGCCGACTTGTCTCCAAGGGTCTATTGCTGCCTCGGGCACCTTGTGGTCGTTCTCCTGTGAGTCTAGATTTACGAATCCGACGCATAACTGATAGTTAATTGCAACATTCAGGGCCTCCTAATGACGATGGAACACTCAAATTACGTCGAGTGTCAATATATCGTCCTCCAGCCGATTTGTCTCCAAGGGGATATTGCTGCCTCGGGCACCTTATGGTTGTTCTTCTGTGAGTCTAGATTATCGAATCCGACGCAAAACTGATACTTATTTGTAACGCTCAGGGCCTCCTAATGACGATGGAACATTCAAATTGCTTCGCGATTCAATACATCGTCCTCCAGCGGATTTGTCTCCAAGGGTCTATTGTTGCCTAGGGCGCCTTTTGGTCGTCCTCCTTTGAGTCTAGCTTTTCGAATCCGACGCATAACTAAAAGTTAATTGTAACGTTCTGGTCTTCCTAATGACGATGGAACACTCAAATTGCGACGAGATGCAATACATCGTCCTTCAGCCGACTTGTCTCGAAGGATATATTGCTGCCTCGGGCACCTTATGGTCGTTCTCCTGTGAGTCTAGATTTTCGAATCCGACGCAAAACTGGTAGTTAATTGTAACGTTCGTGGCCTCGTAATGACGATGGAACACTCAAATTGCTTCAAGATTCAATACATCGTCCTCCAGCCGACTTGTCTCCAAGGGGATATTGCTGCCTCGGGCACCTTATGGTCGTTCTCCTGTGAGTCTAGAATATCGAATCCGACGCAAAGCTGATACTTAATTGTAACGTACAGGGCCTCCTAATGACGATGGAACATTCAAATTGCGTCGCGATTCAATACATCGTCCTCCAGGCGACCTGTCTCCAAGTGTCTATTGTTGCCACGGGCGCCTTTTGGTCTTCCTCCTGCAAGTCTAGATTTTCGAATCCGACGCATAACTAATAGTTAATTGTAATGTTCAGGTCTTCCTAATGACGCAATTGCGTTGAGATTCAATATATCGCCCTCCAGCCGACTGGTCTCCAAGGGGATTTCGCTACCTCGGGCACCTTATGGTCCGGCTCCTGTGAGTCTACATTTTCGAATCCGTCGCATAACTGATAGTTAATTGTAACGTTCAGGGCCTCCTAATGACGATGGAACACTCAAATTTCGTCGAGATTCAATACATAGTCCTCCAGGGTTCTTGTCTCCAAGGGACTATTGCCGCCTCGCGCACCTTATGATCGTTCTCCTCTGAGTCTACATTTTCGAATCCGACGCGAAACTGATACTTAATTGTAACGTTCAGGGCCTCCTAATAACGATGGAACACTGAAATAGCGTCGAGATTCTATACATCATCCTCCAGCCGACTTGTCTCCAAGGGAATATTGTTGCCTCGAGCGCCTTTTGGTCGTCCTCCTGTGAGTCTAGATTATCGAATCCGACGCTAAACTCATAGTTAATTGTAACGTTCACGACGTCCTAATGACGATGGAACACTGAAATTGGTTCGTGATTCAATACATCGTCCTCCAGCCGACTTGTCTCCAAGGTTCTATTGCTGCCTCTCGCACCTTATGGTCGTGCTCCTGTGAGTCTTGATTTTCGAATCCGACGCAAAACTGATAGTTAATTGTAACGTTCAGGGCCTCCTAATGACGATGGAACACTCAAATTGCGTCGAGATTCAATACAGCGTCCTCTAGGCGACTTGTCTCCAAGGGCCTATTGCTGCCTCGGGCACCTTATGGTCGTTCTCCTCTTGTAGGGAAGCAGCCTACTCACGCTGTAGTAAATTCACATCAGTTTCCATTGTGTGCCAGCCAGTCTGCTGTAACTAGCTCTGACGTCATAAATGTTGCGCAATACCTTAAAAATCAAGCAAATGACCTAAAACTTTTCTAGCATGTCAGGAATAATACTAAATTAATGTGTGTTAAATATCAGTTCGATAATTTCAGTCATTTTCGAAATTTGGACGTTTTTCTGAAAAAGTCATTGGCGCAACAGAAAAGAGCTAGAGACTTCAAAATTTATATATAGATTCATCTTTCATAATGATTTAATAAAAACAGTACTTTGGATTTCACAAATTAAGATTTTAGTAGAAATTCATGATTTTGTGGTTTTCGTCTCAAAACTGAAGGAAGCAAGATAGATTAAGTAGGCTAGTAAATAAGGCTAGGATGGTTAGATTTAAATAGGTTGGAGGTCCGCTATGATTATGAAGATGTGTCAAGTTTCTTTTTAATACCTATAAAATTATAGCGATAGCGGATCTCAAAAGGGGCAGTTCAGAGCTCATCTACTGCGTGCAGTGTAATTTAATTAATTCTCTCGCCCAAAGTATTTAACTTAGCCACGTCAAAATTTTATTATCAATACTTACCTGCGTGCTGAATGCACGTTTAAATTAAGAGCTTCATCGGCCATCAGCAAAAGAAGCTATAAATTATTATGTAACTTGATGTGGTGCGTTACTAGCCCAGCGGCTAGTCGAGAGAGCCGAAAAGATCAGGTGTTCCCTTCGCCGTCCGCACCGCGGCTTTATATATAAGGACGCTACGCGAGGAAGCAAGGCCCCAGTTCTCTCCAGACGCTGAATGACACGCCATCTGTGTCGGTAGTCGCGTCGCATCAGTGTATCTGCTACAAACAGCCTCGGGTGCCGTATTAAGTTACTAGAGATACGCGGAACCATGAAAACATTTTATGTGAAGTGTTAATTCTGGAATGATTTTCATTATCTAGCTTCAGTTTGCGTATTGTCGTATTTTCACGTGCCGTCGCGGGACAGACATTCTACCAAATATTTAGCGTGGCGTTTGATGAAATATTTTCATCAAATTATGGCGAGCATTTTTTTAAACATTTAATTCGGACATTTATAGTTGCATCAGCGCATTAGACTCTGAACTGCTCTGTTAGTTAGGTTGTAGGGATACTTGTGTTTTTTATCAGTGAATTTCAGAATATACTCAACTATTTTGGAAAACCGGACAATCTCCTAATTCCTCAGAGCTATAAGCTGCAGCTATAATGGTATCTCAATTGAAGTGGGCACTAGGATCTCTAATTACTGGTTCCAGGTTTTATTAAATCACTTTCTGGGTGCCAAAAAAGTAAATAGAGAGCCAGTGTTGAGAACGGCGAAAGACAGCATTAACAACATTCTAAAAGCCAGAAACTGATTCTACATGCAAGCGTTTATCCAGCAATCAGATTAGATTATTTATCACAAACTGCATCCGCCGCCCCACATATGGTGCATCGGCCGGGAAATGTTACAACATTCAAACAAGGATACTACATTAATTGTTTTTACAACTTATTCGCCGCCCCACATATGGTGCATCGGCCGGGAAATGTTACAACATTCAAACAAGGATACTACATTAATTGTTTTTACAACTTATTCGCCGCCCCACATATGGTGCATCGGCCGGGAAATCAACTAAGTGAAAGTGATTTTTAACTGTTCGGATTCGCGAGTGGAATTCGACACGCAACTGAGTATAAAACAGTGAAAGTGTTACGTGTGCATGTGGACGACGCAATTGGATTAACAACGCATCTGGATTGACGGAGCTGGCACTGAGTCTAGCGGTGCTGCCGGCATTGCGAGAAGCCAGTCTCGCCGCACCGCAGTCGTTCGCTGGAGCAGCCGGCGCAGAGCCTGCAATTGCGGGCCACGCTAACACACAACAGCCGTCGGAGAGCCGTCTGCAGTTCAACGTGCCACGTCGCATCAGGAATCCTGGTACGCCGCGCCGGCAACGACATACGTCGTGCAGAAGGAACTAAGTTAAGTGAAAAGCTGTTAAAAATTTTACTAACCTGCACTAAAAGACTGTCGGCGATGGAACCGCCAAAAGAAACGGAGTTTAAACGTAAATTAGAACCTATGTCTGTTGAGGGAACTGTAAATCCAGACAACGGTTCAAGAGTAAATAGGCATGAAAGTAGTAATGTTAAAGTGAAAAATGAAGTATTGTCTCCTGACAGTAGTGTGGGAAGGGGCAATGATTCAATAATAGAGACCCCTGTAGTAAAGCGGAAAGTAGAAATTGTAAATTTATGGGAAGATAGTTTCTCTGATGAATTAAAAATGAAACAGTCATCAGAGATGGTAGAGTTTAAGAAGGAGCAGTTGGATATGACTAATCAATCAGAAGTTTCATGTAGTTTTGATGATTCGGGTATTGGAGCTAGTTTTATGTCACCTGAGTGTGATAAAAAACCCGCCAGTGAGCAACCCAAAGATGCTGGGGCTGTTGATCTAAATGTTATATTACAAGCAATAGCTGCCAGTAATGCACAAATGACAGCTGAATTAAAATCTGAAATAAGTGAACAGGTCAAAAGCAGTAATGCTGAAGTTAAGTCTGAAATTGTGGCCAGCCAAACCAATTTTAATAAACGGTTTGAGGCGATGGACAATAAATTAGAATCCAATAAAGCTGAATTAGAAAATTCTTTCAAGGCTAGTTGAAATAAGTTGAAAGAGGATCTGGACAGTTTGAATTATAAAATTGATTACAACCATGAGGATATTAAGAAAAAGGTTGCTCAACAGTTTTCTGAAATGTATAAAACAGTTAAATCCGAAGTTGCTGAGGTTCGCAAAGACTTCCGAATGGAAGATGCGAAGCTGGAGCACAAGTTAACAGAAAAGATCGAGGCGGAATCTGAACTGTGCTCAGATAGATTTAAAGATGTTAACATTAAAGTAAACATATGTCAAGCAGATGTAGATGCAATTAAAACTGACACTACTCATATTGTGCAAAGAGTAGATAATGTTGAAATGAAAGTAGAAAATATCAGTACTAACATTGCTAACATTGAGAGTAAAGTAGCTTCAGTAACTTCTGGTAATGGTAATGTACAACAAGTTGTAGCTGCAAACGCCGCTTTTATCGGGTGTCGGCAGTTCTTGCGGTTCGATCCAGATAAAAATATCCATCAGCTAGATTTCTGGAAAGATTTTGAAGATGTGATTCCACCAACTTGGTCTGAACGAGAGAAAATCTCGTTTGTTAGAAGCCATTTAGCAGGTGACGCCATGTGTTGGTCAGCTGATGTTATGTTGAAATGTAAAAAATTAGCGGAATTTAAAACAGCTTTTATTAATGAGTATTGGTCTAGCAATAAGCAAAATAAAGTGTTGAGAGAATTTTGGAGTGGAAAACGCTTCAATGCAGGCAAGGAATCAATTAAAGAGTTTGCTAGGTCATGGATTTCACGGTTGTCACATTTGGCGGAAAAGCTGTGAGTCTAGAATATCGAATCCGACGCAAAACTGATACTTAATTGTAACGTACAGGGCCTCCTAATGACGATGGAACACTCAAATTGTGTCGAGATTCAATACATCGTCCTCCAGCCGATTTGTCTCCAAGGGTCTATTGCTGCCTCTGGCATCTTATGGTCGTGCTCCTGTGAGTCTAGATTTACGAATCCGACGCGAAACTGATAGTTAATTGTAAAGTTCAGGGCCTCCTAATGACGATGGAACACTCAAATTACGTCGAGATTCAATATGTCGTCCTACAGCCGACTTGTCTCCAAGGGGATATCGCTGCCTCGGGCACCTTATTGTCGTTCTCCTGTGAGTCTAGATTTTCGAATCCGACGCAAAACTGATAATTAATTGTAACGTTCAGGTCTTCGTAATGACGATGGAACACTCAAATTGTGTCGAGATTCAATACATCGTCCTCCAGCCGATTTGTCTCCAAGGGTCTATTGCTGCCTCTGGCATCTTATGGTCGTGCTCCTATGAGTCTAGATTTACGAATCCGAAGCGAAACTGATTGTTAATTGTAACGTTCAGGTCAACTAATGACGATGGAACAATCAAATTGCGTCGAGGCTCAATATATAATCCTCCAGGCGACTTGTCTCCAAGGGTCTATCGCTGCCTCGGGCACCTTATGATCGTTCTCCTCTGAGTCTACATTTTCGAATCCGACGCAAAACTGATAGTTAACTGTAACGCTCAGGGCCTCCTAATGACGATGGAACACTCAAATTGCGTCGCGATTCAATACATCGTCCTCCAGCCGACTCGTCTCCCAGGGTCTATTGTTGCCTCGCGCGCCTTTTAGTCGTTCTCCTGAGTCTAGATTATGGAATCCGACGCAAAACTGATAGTTAATTGTAACGTTCAGGGCCTCCTAATGACGATGCAACACTCAAATTGCGTCGAGATTCAATACATCGGCCTCCAGCCAACTTGTCTCCAAGGGTCTATTGCTGCCTCGGGCTCCTTGTGGTCGTTCTCCTGTGAGTCTAGATTTTCGAATCCGACGCATAACTGATAGTCAATTGTAACGTTCAGGGCCTCCTTATGACGATGGTTCCATCGTCATAAGAAGGCCCTGAACGTTACAATTGACTATCAGTTATGCGTCGGACTCAAATTGCTCCGAGATTCACTACATCGTCCTCCAGCCGACTTGTCTCCAAGGGGATATTGCTGTCTCGGGCACCTTATGGTCCGTCTCCTGTGAGTCTAGATTTTCGAATCCGACGCAAAACAGATGGTTAATTGTAACGTTCATGGCCTCCTAATGTCGATGGAACACTCAAATTGCGTCGAGATTCAATACATCGTCCTCCAGCCGACTTGTCTCCAAGGGGATATTGCTGCCTCGGGCACCTTATCTTCGTTCTCATTTGAGTCTAGATTTTCGAATCCGACGCAAAACTGATAGTTAATTGTAACGTTCAGGGCCTCCTAATGACGATGGAACACTCACATTGCGTCGAGATTCAATACATCGTCCTCCAGCCAGCTTGTCTCTAAGGAGATATTGCTGCCTCGGGGACCTTATGATCGTTCTCCTCTGAGTCTAGATTTTCGAATCCGACGCGAAACTGATAGTTAATTGTAACGTTCAGGGCCTCCTAATGACGATGGATCACTCAAATTGCTTCGCTATTCAATACATGGACCTTCAGCCGACTTGTCTCCAAGGGGATATTGCTGTCTCGGGCTCCTTATGGTCCGTCTCCTGTGAGTCTAGATTATCGAATCCGACGCAAAACTGATACTTAATTGTAACGCTCAGGGCCTCCTAATGACAATGGATCACTCAAACTGCGTCGAGATTCAATACATCGTCCTCCAGCCGACTTGTCTCCAGGGGTCCATTGCTGCCTCCTACATCTTATGGTCGTGCTCCTATGAGTCTCGATTTACGAATCCGACGCGAAACTGATAGTTAATTGCAACGTTCAGGGTCAACTAATGCCGATGGAACAATCAAATTGCGTCGAGGCTCAATAAATTATCCTCCAGACGACTTGTCTCCAAGGGTCTATCGCAGCCTCGGGCACCTTATGATCGTTCTCCTCTGAGTCTACATTTTCGAATCCGACGCGAAACTGATAGTTAATTGTAACGTTCAGGGCCTCCTAATGACGATGGAACACTCAAATTGCGTCGCGATTCAATACATCGTCCTCCAGCCGACTCGTCTCCCAGCGTCAATTTTTGCCTCTGGCGCCTTTTGGTCGTTCTCCTGAGTCTAGATTATGGAATCCGACGCAAAACTAATAGTTAACTGTAACATTCAGGGCCTCCTAATGACGATGCAACACTCAAATTGCGTCGAGATTCAATACATCGGCCTCCAGCCGACTTGTCTCCAAGGGTCTATTGCTGCCTCGGGCACCTTGTGGTCGTTCTCTTGTGAGTCTAGATTTACAAAACCGTCGCATAACTGATAGTTAATTGTAACGTTCAGGGCCTCCTAATGACGATGGAACACACAAATTACGTCGAGATTCAATATATCGTCCTCCAGCCGACTTGTCTTCAAGGGGATATAGCTGTTTCGGGCACAATACGGTCCGTCTCTTGTGAGTCTACATTTTCGAATCCGACGCATAACTAATAGTTAATTGTAAAGTTCAGGGGCTCCTAATGACGACGGAACAAACAAATTGCGTCGAGATTCAATACATCGGACACTATCCGACATGTCTCCAAGGGTCTATTGCTGCCTTGGGCACCTTATTGTAGTTCTCCTGTGAGTCTAGATTGTTGAATTCGACGCAAAATTGATAGGTAATTGTAACGTTCAGGGCCTCCTAATGACGATGGAACACTCAAATTGCGTCGAGATTCAATGCATCGTCCTCCAGCCGACTTGTCTCCAAGGGGATATTGCTGCCTCGGGCACCTTATTGTCGTTCTCCTGTGAGACTAGAATATCGAATGCGACGGAAAACTGATAGTTACTTGTAACGTTCAGGGCCTCCTAATGACGATGGAACACTCAAATTGCGTCGAGATTCAATACATCGGCCTCCAGCCGACTTGTCTCTAATGGTCTATTGCTGCCTCGGGCTCCTTGTGGTCGTTCTCCTGTGAGTCTAGATTTTCGAATCCGACGCATAACTGATAGTCAATTGTAAGGTTCAGGGCCTCCTTATGACGATGGAACACTCAAATTGCGTCGAGATTCAATACATCGTCCTCCAGCCGACTTGTCTCCAAGGGGATACTGCTGCCACGGGCACCTTATCTTCGTTCTCATTTGAGTCTAGATTTTCGAATCCGACGCAAAACTGATAGTTAATTGTAATGTTCAGGGCCTCCTAATGACGATGGTACACTCAAATTGCGTCGCTATTCAATACATGGTCCTTCAGCCGACTTGTCTCCAAGGGGATATTGCTGTCTCGGGCACCTTATGGTCCGTCTCCTGTGAGTCTAGATTATCGAATCTGACGCAAAACTGATACTTAATTGTAACGCTCAGGGCCTCCTAATGACGATGGAACATTCAAATTGCGTCGCGATTCAATACATCGTCCGGCAGCCGATTTGTCTCCAAGGGCCTATTGTTGCCTCGGTCGCCTTTTGGTCGTCCTCCTGTGAGTCTACATTTTCGAATCCGACGCATAACTGATAGTTAATTGTAACGTTCAGGTCTTCGTAATGATGATGGATCACTCAAATTGCGTCGAGATTCAATACATCGTCCTCCAGCCGACTTGCCTCCAAGGGTCCATTGCTGCCTCCTACATCTTATGGTCGTGCTCCTATGAGTCTAGATTTACGAATCCGACGCGAAACTGATAGTTAATTGTAACGTTCAGGGTCAACTAATGACGATGGAACAATCAAATTGCGTCGTGGCTCAATATATTATCCTCCAGGCGACTTGTCTCCAAGGGTCTATCGCAGCCTCGGGCACCTTATGATCGTTCTCCTCTGAGTCTACATTTTCGAATCCGACGCGAAACTGATAGTTAATTGTAACGTTCAGGGCCTCCTAATGACGATGGAACACTCAAATTGCGTCGCGATTCAATACATCGTCCTCCAGCCGACACGTCTCCCAGCGTCTATATTAGCCTCTGGCGCCTTTTGGTCGTTCTCCTGAGTCTAGATTATGGAATCCGACGCAAAACTGATAGTTAATTGTAACATTCAGGGCCTCCTAATGACGATGCAACACTCAAATTGCGTCGAGATTCAATACATCGGCCTCCAGCCGACTTGACTCCAAGGGTCTATTGCTGCCTCGGGCACCTTGTGGTCGTTCTCCTGTGAGTCTAGATTTACGAATCCGTCGCATAACTGATAGTTAATTGTAACGTTCAGGGCCTCCTAATGACGATGGAACACTCAAATTACGTCGAGATTCAATATATCGTCCTCCAGCCGACTTGTCTTCAAGGGGATATTGCTGCCTCGGGCACAATACGGTCCGTCTCTTGTGAGTCTACATTTTCGAATCCGACGCATAACTAATAGTTAATTGTGAAGTTCAGGGGCTCCTAATGACGATGGAACAATCAAATTGCGTCGAGATTCAATACATAGTCCTCCAGGCGTCTTGTCTCTAAGGGGATATTGCTGCCTCGGGCATCTTGTGGTCGTTCTCCTGTGAGTCTAGATTTACGAATCCGACGCATAACTGATAGTTAATTGTATTGTTCAGGGCCTCCTAATGACGATTGAACACTCAAATTGCGTCGAGATTCAATACATCGTCCTCCAGCCGACTTGTCTCCAAGGGTCTATTGCTGCCTCTGGCATCTTATGATCGTGCTCCTGTGAGTCTAGATTTACGAATCCGACGAGAAACTGATAGTTAATTGTATAGTTCAGGGGCTCCTAATGACGATGGAACAATAAAAATTGCGTCGAGATTCAATACATAGTCCTCCAGGCGTCTTGCCTCCAAGGGTCTATTGCTGCCTCGGGCACTTTATGGTCGTTCTCCTGTGAGCCTAGAATATCGAATCCGACGCAAAACTGAGAGTTAATTGTAACGTTCAGAGCCTCCTAATAACGATGGAACACTCAAATTGCGTCGAGATTCAATACATCGGACCCTATCCGACTTGTCTCCAAGGGTCTATTGCTGCCTCGGGCACCTTGTGGTCGTTCTCCTGTGAGTTTTGACTTACGAATCCGACGCATAACTGATAGTTAATTGTACCGTTCAGGGCCTCATAATGACGATGGAACACTCAAATTACGTCGAGATTCAATATATCGTCCTCCAGCCGACTTGTATCCAAGGGGATATTGCTGCCTCGGGCACCTTATGGTCGTTCTCCTGTGAGTCTAGACTTTCGAATCCGACGCAAAATTGTGAGTTAAATATAAAGTTCAGGGCCTCCTAATGACGATGGAACACTCAAATTGCGTCGAGGTTCAATACATCGTCCTCCAGCCGACTTGTCTCCAGGGGTCTGTTGCTGCCTGCTTCATCTTATGGTCGTGCTCCTACGAGTCTAGATTTACGAATCCGACGCGAAACTGATAGTTAATTGTAACGTTGAGGGTCACCTAATGACGATGGAACAATCAAATTGCGTCGAGATTCAATATATAGTCTTCCAGGCGACTTGTCTCCAAGGGTCTATCGCTGCCTCGGGCACCTTATGATCGTTCTCCTCTGAGTCTACATTTTCGAATCCCACGCAAAACTGTTAGTTAATTGTAACGTTCAGGGCCTCCTAATGACGATGGAACACTCAAATTGCGTCGCGATTCAATATATCGTCCTCCAGCGGACTTGTCTCCAAGGGTCTATTGTTGCCTCGGGAGCCTTTTGGTCGTTCTCCTGAGTCTAGATTATGGAATCCGACGCAAAACTGACAGTTAATTGTAACTTTCAGGGCCTCCTAATGACGATGCAACACTCAAATTACGTCGAAATTCATTATATCGTCCTCCAGCCGACTTGTCTTCAAGGGGATATTGCTGCCTCGGGCACGATACGGTCCGTCTCTTGTGAGTCTAGATTTTCGAATCCGACGCATAACTAATAGTTAATTGTAACGTTCAGGTCCTCCTAATGACGATGGAACACTCAAATTGCGTCAAGATTCAATACATCGTCCTCCAGCCGACTTGTCTCCAAGGGGATGTTGCTGCCTCGGGCACCTTATCTTCCGTCTCCTGTGAGTCTAGATTTTCGAATCCGACGCATAACTGATAGTTAGTTGTAACGTTCAGGTCTTCCTAATGACGATGGAACACTCAAATTGCGTCGAGATTCTATACATCGTCCTCCAGCCGACTTGTCTCCAAGGGGATATTGCTGCCTCGGGCACCTTATGGTCCGTCTCCTGTGAGTCTGGATTTTCGAATCCGACGCAAAACAGATGTTTAATTGTAACGTTCATGGCCTCCTATTGTCGATGGAACACTCAAATTGCGTCGAGCTTCAATACATCGTCCTCCAGCCGACTTGTCTCCAAGGGGATATTGCTGCCTCGGGCACCTTATGGTCGTTCTCTTGTGAGGCTAGATTTTTGAATCCGACGCAAAACTGATAGTTAATTGTAACGTTCAGGGTCTCCTAATGACGATGGAACACTCAAATTGCGTCGAGAATCAATACATCGTCTTCCAGCCGACTTCTCTCTAAGGGGATATTCCTGCCTCGGGCACCATATAGTCCGGCTCCTGTGAGTCTAGATTTTCGAATCTGACGCGAAACTGATAGTTAATTGTAACGTTCATGGCCACCTACTGACGATGGAACACTCAAATTGCGTCGCAATTCAATACATGGTCCTTCAGCCGACTTGTCTCCAAGGGTCTGTTGGTGCCTCGGGCACCTTATGGTCGATCTCCTGTGTGTCTAGATTATCGAATCCGACGCACAACTGATACTTAATTGTAACGCTCAGCGCCTCCTAATGACGATGGAACATTCAAATTGCGTCGCGTTTCAATGCATCGTCCTCCAGCCGACTTGTCTCCAAGGGTCTATTGTTGCCTCGGGCGCCTTTTGGCCGTCCTCGTGTGAGACTAGATTTTCGAATCCGACGCATAACTGATAGTTAATTGTAACGTTCAGGGCCTCCTAATAACGATGGAACACTCATATTGCGTCGCGATTCAATACATCGTCCTCGAGCCAACTTGTCTCCAAGGGTTTATTGATCCCTCGGGAGCCTTTTGGTCGTTCTCCTGAGTCTAGATTATGGAATCCGACGCAAGACTGATAGTTAATTGTAACGTTCAGGGCCTCTTAATGACGATGGAACACTCAAATTGCGTCGAGATTCAATACATCGGCCTCCTGCCGACTTGTCTCCAAGGGTCAATTGCAGCCTCGGGCACCTTGTGGTCCATCTCCTGTGAGTCTAGATTTACGAATCCGACGCATAACTGATAGTTAATTGTAACGTTCAGGGCCTCCTAATGACGATGGAACACTCAAATTGCGTCGGGATTCAATACATCGTCCTCCAGCCGACTTGTCTCCAAGGGTTGAAACTTCCCCTTTGAACAATTTATACAAGACTGTGCTTAAACTGACACACAATGTTTTTAGCGCAACGCAATCTGACTTTCAAAATTCCCTACTAAAGAATGGCCCTGACTAACATTATACTATACCTTTCACAAATCACTTACCTCACAAAAATCTTCGCTTCTCAAGCTACTGCAATACTGCGAGCGCCACTACTGCCAGCTAAATAAAAGATTCAAACTATGGAAGGCACTAACTACTGATAGGGATAGTTAGCAAATGAAAGATATTAATAGAGAACAAACAATGTATTTACCTTGATATCATCATATATAAATATAGCAGTTCATGACAAATTTCAAAACTCCGCCATCTCTCTCCCCACATCCACCAGTGCTGGCGGCTCACCTCCAACTGCCCAACGCTACGCGCTGTTCACATCCAGCTGCCGCTGCCCAACACTACAATGGCGAGTATTACAACAATGCAAAGCAGCCACAGACTGCACACAGCACAGCCAGTGATTTACATACAGAGGTGGCGTTACCAATAAAAAAACCTAAACAGCCTACTTACATAGCCCCCATGCTCCCCACAAAAAATTTTACAAATTGGATTGGGCGGTGGCCAATACAGATTTGAAAAAAATTTTTCATAATTACAATAACAAAGAAATCAAATGCACACACTTATTGATACAATGTTGGTCAAAAGCTAAAATTTTCTCACAGTCCATAAAGACAGTCCTAATCGTACATAACAGTAGAATAGCAGTGTTTTTCTCAAAGTCTGAGCAGTAAAAGAAAATGCACACAGAATTAGTGGATTTCCATGCAATCTTGAAGAAGTAGTGTTGTCCTTCCAAGGGAAAGACAGTGCTGACTCTTGACATGCATACAGGTAATGGGCCACAACAGAGCAAACCCACAGCAGAGTCAGTCGAAATTTTGAAGAGTATTGGTAGGTAGGTCATCACAGAGCAGACCCACTGTAGTCCTGGTAGAGAATATGGTATTGGTGGGCCACCAGAGGTGCAGACCCACTGCAGTCCTTGTAGAAATAATGGTATTGATGGATCATCAAAGATGTAGACCCACTGTAGTCCTTGTAGAGATAGCCAGCAGCCATCTGTTGTGACTGTGCAGGTGCACAATCACCATTGAAGAGTCTTGCGGATAATATAGCAAGTCCATAAACCACCACTTGTGCACTCACAAAGTTTTTGGAACTGTCCTTGGAACCAACAATGCTGTTATCCAGTCCCGTGCTGAATTATTAACGCACGTGCAAACACTAACAGTCCCTACTTCTCACATATTGTCCATATACTATGACCAACAGAAACGTGTGCAGTGAAATGTAACTTACAAGTTAATAATAAGATGAACTGGTGTCAATTACAATTTTATAACACGAGAATACAATTACAAAGGTACAAAATACATCATTAAAAACATAACAATACAGATAACATTTGTAGTAAAACAGGCGTTACAACAGAATAGAAATAAACATATACATCAGTGTTACAAAAATAATGACATAAGTAAATACATAAAGATCAGAATAACTTTTCAAACATCACCTTCACATATGAGCAACAAAACAGAACAGATAAATAATGTCTAAACATCTTTACAAAGTAAATAACATATTATTAATGCAAATTATATTTGAGGATAACAGTATTCCTCATCATAGTGAATGTAGCTGAGTATTAGAAGAAAAAAAAAATTCTATGAAACTACACAGAGACAGGAAGAAAACAAATACACAAGGGTACACAAACACGTAGTGGGATAACACAAAAGGAAAGGACAGGGTTTGTTTTCAGTGTAACATTTGGTACTGCAGTCCAACCCAAAACTTCATTCCATAGGTCTTTCGTCTTATTTCAACCTTTGCTTCCACCAAAAAAATCCTATCCAATCATGCTTTCTGTATTTATTTCACATAATTCTTACCTCATTATTTATTTCCAAGAAAATCCTACCTATACCTGCTTTCTGTACGTTTTTCGTATAGATTCTCAATGCATTTCTTCCAATTCATCGCAACTCATTCTCTTAGAGGCTACCCCCTCTTAAGCTAACTTAAATCTACTGAGCTCAGATGCTAAACTAAGGGACGAGGCAATGCAGCAGCACAAAATAAGTAACACAAACAGCAATGACCAAAAAAATGGAAAATTGCAAAGCAAGCTACAGTAAATCTAAATTACCAAGCAATGCAACATTACAACTAATATGAGCCAATGTGCAGCAACAAGAAAAATAAATCAGTAGTAAACTGGCTTACCAGAGTAACACAAAGTCAAATTCAGTAGCACTATGCCTGGCAAACAGCAGTAACTTACCCGTATACCTAAACATGACATAGCTCAAGCAGAAAGAATATTACACTAAAATGGCCATGTCTAATACCTATGTCACATCTTAACACTAGAGTGATGCATCACAATTTATTCTACAAAAGAAATTACCAAGTGCTTAAGAAGAAAATTATGAATGCAGGTCCTGTGAAGGTAAATGTCGTTTCGTGCTCCCTCATTTTTTTGAAAAAAATTATTATTTACTCGATCTGTAGACAGAAAATATTTGTATTAGTACATCTATAAAATTTTATTTTAACCAATGCTGCAGTGCAGCTAGAAACTAGATATTAAACAAAATGAGTAAACAAATACATAAAGCAAACCATATGGCATTTCTCTCAATTAGCAAGACAATAGCTGTGAAATGTGTTATCATATGTTTTCAAGTTCAACCGTGTCGTTTTTGCGATGCTCTCTACAAAGGAACGTCAATAGCGAGGATAATGTCCTCCCCTTTTTTTTTTCTACCTGTGCCGCTGAAAACGGCTCGCAATAATGGCTTCTTCTCCAGGCGTCTGACACAGCTGGGTGCCCGCGACGCATTACGTGCAGGTGGTCACTTAACTTTCGTACGGAAATATTTACGACAGCAGTTTCCGCTACAGTGACAGTCTCACATAAAAATATTTCACAGTTCAAGAATTTGCGGTACAAATCTGTAGAAACAAAATCCTATGAATATAACAGTGTTCAAAACGTTTTCGTCGGCATTGTGATACATTCATGCATTTACACACATTTCATAACTCTTAAAGTATGATTCTTGGTTTCCAACAACCTTTTCCACAAATCAGAGTCCCTAATCACTACTCATTATTCCTTACCTTATTCGTCGACACTTCTTCAATATTTCATCATGAGAAATACGTAGCATAATAAACATTCCTCAACAACATAATACACATCGTCGTCGTAATAATATCATAACACCTCAGTCAAATCTCAAAAAACGTCGTAGCTTTCTGCAATAATTTCAAACCCTAAAAAATATTCTCTGCTCATTTCAATAATGTCATCTACCTCAAACGTACTTTAAAATCATGCTCCCTTACCAAATACATCATTCAAAGCTCTCGTAGTATCACAATGGTTCCGAAAAATATGAGCATTTCTCAAAGTACAGACAAAATACAATTTCGTAGGTGTGAAGTTATCCAACTGTGTAATTGCGTAAACATCTGTCACTGATGTAATAAAAAAGTTTATTTCTCTGTTAAATGATCAGATAGCTGTGTAATTTGTGTGTTAGAGAAATATGGTACCGATGTGTAAAGTTGTATAAGCAAATACCATTTTAGCTAGGGCTCCTTGTGCTTGCCACACACATGGTACACAAAGTAAGCGTGTACCCCCCTGAGGATTAATGAATAATGCCCTCAGGTGTTACAGATTATTGCAATGGAATGAAATGTGTCACGGAAAACCTTCTTTGTAATTCAAAAATCTTTAAAAATAAATATTTTAAGTACAAAATCAATCACTCAAATACGTGTCCTGTAGCTCTAAATGTGCGTCTTGTTGCAACATAATCTCTGTGGAAGTGTCGTAGTTATCGTCCTCCGAAAGCTAAGTTCTGCAGAAGTCAATGTAGTTACCTCATGATAAACAAACGTGAAATGCTTTGCGTATAGATATCTTAGTTATTACGCTTATTGTTGTGATGATGAAAGTACTGTGCTGTAACGTATTGTTGTACTATGGAAAAGGCTGTCTCCTTGTAGCTATACCACAAAAGTTACTAATAAAACATGTTTTGCTTTTCAGAAGAATTCAGAAAAACTGTGCAGATATAAAGCAGATACACCGCAAAAGCAACATTGTAAATTGTCACTCATTAGTAGCGATGTGATAAAACCGTGTAGTTGTCACATAAACTAACCACTGTGTCGTCTGGTATCTCACAGAAAGTACTTTAAACCCAGAATGTATTTTCAAGTAAACCAAAATGTTGCATTAAAATCTCATTAGCAGTACCAGTATGTGTCCTAAGTATGTAAGCCTGAGAGTCGTTACGTAATCGTGCAACTAACAAGCGAGAATGTACAAATACAACACTGTGTCGTCTGTTCACTACAACAATGCATTCGTCATTTCTGTTTAAAAATTTCCCCAGGTTCTAGACTGGATATTTAACTTCAAACATTGTTGTATGTTAACAGTTTCTTAAGTCAGACAAAGCATACTAGAAATGTGAAGTGAAAAGTTTTATGGCAATGACAAAGTTAAAAAGCAGATTATCTTTCAATAAACGGTTTTACATGTGAAATGTGGTGTAAACCTTTACTCTTCCTAGTGCACAGAGTTTCAACTTCAAAGCAATTATCATGTTGTACACGTCGGTAAAGAATACTGGAATTTTTCTCAAGGTTAGCTTCTATGTTATTTTTCTCTGAGCCAGCCGGCGCACGCGGCTGCCTGCTGTGCAAGTCATTGTCTGTCTCTTTGTTGGCGCGCGCCGTTATTGGGATTAGGAGACCGAACTTCTACAAATTCGCCTTGCCGAGAGGGCCCAGCCGTGTTAGAATCCCGCCAGTTCTGATGAAATTGACGTCTGTCGTTATGATTATATCGTCTGTCGTCATGTCGGTAGATTCCGTAGTTTCTTCCTTGTCGGTCACATGGTGGAGAATTTCTCCCTGAATCGTAACTGCGCGCTGGTCCGTTGCGTCTTAAGTTATTCTGTCTCCCTTGATAGTATTTCTTTTGGTTCCCATATTGTCTGTTTCTCTTATTGTCTCTGTGATAGTCTCTACCGCGGAGAGGTGATCTTTCCCTGTAATTATTACTACTCTGCCAATGGTTGTAATACGGGTGGTGTCTGTTTCGGTCACGATTTGTGTTGTGAGAATAGCCTTGTCGCGTTGAGTTATTATTTCTTTCATCGCGGAATTGCGACTGATGTGATCTGTAGTGATTGTTTTCCTGTTTTCGCATCCCGCAACTGTTTGTGTCAATTTCTAATTCTTGTAAGAGTCCCTGAAAAGCTTCAACGTCGTCTTTGCAACGTCCTGCCAAAATAATGTGTCGTAAATGTTCAGGCAATTTGATTAAGCAAATGCGGATGAGTTCTGAGGGGCTGTATGGGTTTGACAGGTACTGATTCTTGTGCAACATGTCTTCAAAATATTTCACAAGACTGGAAAATTCAGATTGTTCGACATGTTTCATCATTATGATGCTATGTTTTACTCGGTCTTGTGTAGCTTGAGACCAATATGCTGAGAGGAAGGCATGGTAAAATTCTCCTTCACTGTGACAATCGTGAATGACCGATCGCATTCTTACAGCTGGTTCATTCTCTAAGTAGCCACACATAAATTCTAATCTGTGTTCTAACGACCAGTTGGGAGGAAAACAATGAGAGAATTGATGGAGCCATGCTTGTGGATGAATGTCGTTGCCAGAATTTTTAAATGTTGTGAATTTACGTCTAGTAATGAACAGCTTATAGTCAAAATCATCATGTCGGCAAGTAGCATATCGGTCATTGTTACGTCGTGTCGGCCGTTCCATCTCAAAATTCGGTGCACATTGCCAATTTCTTTCATTACTTCCGAAATGCCCTGTGTTATTATTTTGCGGCTTTTCCGTATTTCTAAGTCCCTCTTCCCGTGTTGGAGCGCGAGTGTCCTCTGAAATACGTAATTCTTGTATTACCTGTGTCAGCTGATCTTGTACTTCCCGGATTTCTCTTTGGTGTTGCGTATCAATTTGTTTAAGATTTTGTTTCAGTTTCCTAATTTGTTCGCTCTCTTCTGTGTCATTAAAGACTGCCGGTTTTGCGTCATTCAGATTATCATCTACCTTCGTAGATAAATTATTTAGCTGATCCGAAAGTTCAACTACTTTCTCTGATAATGAACACATTTCCTCAGTGTGTTTTTCTGAACCAAGCTTCAGAGTGTCCATTTGTGTTGAAATCGAATCTACTGTGTCCTTTAAGTTTTCCTGAGTTTTTGCAAGTTGTGTAACCGAATCCGTAGATGCAACTGAGTCAATTTTAGCCCACAGGGTCTCATGATTTTCATGAACAATGGTTTGCAGTTCTTTTATGGCTGCTTCGTGATTCTGTAATGCATTTTCATGCCGCGAAAAAAATAGGTTGAAAATGCTCACAAATTTGTGTTTTTACGTCATTACACACTTTCTGACATTTCGATTCAATGTTATGTAACTCAGCTGTTAAATCTTCACGTGTTTGTTCGAGACTTTGTTCCAATGAGTCTAACTTTTGAAGCTTTTGCTGTGTTTGTCTCTGATTTTGTTCCATTGTGTGTAACTGTTGCTGTGTTTGTCTCTGGTGTTGTTCCATTGTGTCTAACTTTTGAAGATTTTGTTCCATTGTGTCTAACTTTTGAAGATTTTGTTCCATTGTGTCTAACTTTTGAAGATTTTGTCCCATTTGTCTCTGATTTTGTTCCATTTGTTGCATTAATTGCAATAATAATGTATTAATGTCTGGAATCTGTTTCTCTATGCTTTTTGGCAGTGCATTTTCACCAGCAACATTCATATTTTGACAAGCAGAAAATGTGTCTTGATTCATTTGAGAAAACGGTGAGGACGCAAAACCTGAATCTACAGTATTTGCAAAATTATGTCCTGTCATTTCGGATTCCTGAGGCGAGCTGTTGCCGACCGATCGATCGATAATGTTTCCCCCTTCACTAATTGTTTCACTGTCCACGCCATTGTTTGCCGCCGGCTCCATTTCCCTATGCACAATTACCAAATTACTACTTTGAACATCAGTTAATTCATTACTCGGTGGCGCTAACACACAGCTTTCATTTTCACTGTCATTTCTCAGTTTACTTTGGAGCCTAGTATTACGTCACAGTATTTCACACGACAACACAGAAAAACACAATTTGAAGATCAAAAATAAGAGAACACATTAACATGGAACTGAAAATAATATCTAGTTAATTGCAAGCGCAGCTGCGAAATACTTGGTGCAAAACTACACGCATGCCACAACTGCTTTACTGTGCAACAATGAAAAACCACAACTACCAAGAAAATTCTCTCTATAATTACGCGCTAGCAATAGACAAAAGCTACACTAAATACACAAACTACAAGAAAAAATCAGAAGATTCCAGTGAGGTATCCAGGCAAGGTCGCGATATGAAACTTCCCCTTCGAACAATTTATACAAGACTGTGCTTAAACTGACACACAATGTTTTTAGCGCAACGCAATCTGACTTTCAAAATTCCCTACTAAAGAATGGCCCTGACTAACATTAAACTATACCTTTCACAAATCACTTACCTCACAAAAATCTTCGCTGCTCAAGCTACTGCAATACTGCGAGCGCCACTACTGCCAGCTAAATAAAAGATTCAAACTATGGAAGGCACTAACTACTGATAGGGATAGTTAGCAAATGAAAGATATTAATAGAGAACAAACAATGTATTTACCTTGATATCATCATATATAAATATAGCAGTTCATGACAAATTTCAAAACTCCGCCATCTCTCTCCCCACATCCACCAGTGCTGGCGGCTCACCTCCAACTGCCCAACGCTACGCGCTGTTCACATCCAGCTGCCGCTGCCCAACACTACAATGGCGAGTATTACAACAATGCAAAGCAGCCACAGACTGCACACAGCACAGCCAGAGATTTTCATACAGAGGTGGCGTTACCAATAAAAAAACCTAAACAGCCTACTTACATGGTCTATTGCTGCCTCGGGCACCTTATGGTCGTTCTCCTGCGAGTCTAGAATATCGAATCCGACGCAAAACTGATAGTTAATTGTAACGTTCAGAGCCTCCTAATGACGACAGAACACTCAAATTGCGTCGAGATTCAATACATCGTCCTCCAGCCGACTTGTCTCCAAGGGTCTATTGCTGCCTCCGACACCTTATTGTGGTTCTCCTGTGAGTCTAGATTGTCGAATCCGACGCAAAACTGATAGTTAATTGTAAAGTTCAGGGCCTCCTAATGACGATGGAACACTCAAATTGCTTAGAGATTCAATCTATCGTCCTCCAGCCGACTTGACTCCAAGGGGATATTGCTGCCTCGGGCACGATATGGTCCGTCTCCTGTGAGTCTAGATTTTCGTATCCAACGCGAAAGTGATAGTTAATTGTAACTTTCAGGGCCTCCTAATGACGACGGATCACTCAAATTACGTCGATATTCAATACATCTTCCTCCAGCCGACTTGTCTCTAAGGGTCTATTGCTGCCTCGGGCACCTTATGGTCGTTCTCCTATGAGTCTAGATTTTCAAATCCGATGCAAAACTGATAGTTAATTGTAACGTTCAGGGCCTCCTAATGCCGATGGAACACTCAAATTGAGTCGAGAATCAATACATCTTCCTCCAGGCGACTTGTCTCCAAGGGTCTATTGTTCCCCCGGGCGCCTTTTGGTCGTTCTCCTGAGTCTAGATTATGGAATCCGACGCGAAACTGAAAAATAAATGTAACGTTCACGGCCTCCTAATGACCATGGTACATTCAAATTGCGTCGGGATTCAATACATCGACCTCCAGCCGTTTTGTCTCCAAGGGTCTATTGCTGCCTCGGGCACCATACGGTCCGTCCCTTGAGTGTCTTGATTTTCGAATCCGACGCGATACTGATAGTTAATTGTAACGTTAACGGTCTCCTAATGACGATGGAACACTGAAATGGCGTCGGGATTCATTAATCGTCTTTCAGCCGACTTGTCTCCAAGGCACTATTGCTGCCTCCGGCAGCATATGGGCGTTCTCCTGTGAGTCTAGAATATCGAATCCGACGAAACACTGATAGTTAATTGTAACGTTCAGAGCCTCCTAATGACGATAGAACACTCAAATTGCGTCGAGATTCAATACATCGTCCTCCAGGCGACTTGTCTCCAAGGGTCTATTGTTCCCTCGGGCGCCTTTTGGTCGTTCTCTTGAGTCTAGATTATGGAATTCGACGCAAAACTGAAAAATAATTGTAACCTTCAGGGCCTCCTAATGACGATGAAACATTCAAATAGCATCGAGATTCAATACATCGACCTCCAGCCGTTTTGTCTCCAAGGGTCTATTGCTGCCTCGGGCACATTGTGGTCGTTCTCCTGTGAGTCTAGATTTACGAATCCGACGCATAACTGATAGTTAATTGTAACGTCCAGGGCCTCCTAATGACGATGGAACACTCAAATTACGTCGATATTCTATATACCGTCCTCCAGCCGACTTGTCTCCAAGGGGATATTGCTGCCTCGGGCACCTTATTGTCGTTCTCCTGTGAGTCTAGATTGTCGAATCCGACGCAAAACTGATAGTTAATTGTACCGTTCAGGGCCTCCTAATGACGATGGAACACTGAAATTGCTTAGAGATTCAATACATCGTCCTCCAGCCGACTTGTCTCCAAGGGGATATTGCTGCCTCGGGCACCATATGGTCCGTCTCCTGTGAGTTTAGATTTTCGTATCCAACGCCAAAGTGATAGTTAATTGTAACTTTCAGAGCCTCCTAATGACGACGGATCACTCAAATTACGTCGATATTCGATACATCTTCCTCCAGCCTACTTGTCTCTAAGGGTCTATTGCTGCCTCGGGCACCTAATGGTCGTTCTCCTATGAGTCTAGTTTTTCGAATCCGACGCAAAACTGATAGTTAATTGTAACGTTCAGGGCCTCCTAATGCCGATGAACACACAAATTGCGTCGAGATTCAATACATCGCCCTCCAGGCGACTTGTCTCAAAGGGTCTATTGTTCCCACGGGCGCCTTTTGGTCGTTCTCCTGAGTCTAGATTATGGAATCCGACGCGAAACTGAAAAACAAATGTAACGTTCAGGGCTTCCTAATGACGATGGAACATTCAAATTGCGTCGGGATTCAATACATCGACCTCCAGCCGACTTGTCTCCAAGGGTCTATTGCTGCCTCGGGCACCTTATTGTCGTTCTCCTGTGAGTCTAGATTTTCGAATCCGACGCAAAACTGAGAGTTAATTATAACGTTCAGGGCCTCCTAATGACGATGGAACACTCAAATTGCAGCGAGATTCAATACATCGTCCTCCAGCCAACTTGTCTTCAAGGGGATATTGCTGCCTCGGGCACCATACGGTCCGTCTCTTGTGAGTCTAAATTTTCGAATCCGACGCGATACTGATAGTTAATTGTAACGTTCAGGGCCTCCTAATGACGATGGAACACTCGAATGGCGTCGGGATTCAACACATCGTCT
Organism: Schistocerca americana; assembly: GCF_021461395.2. NCBI lineage: Eukaryota > Metazoa > Arthropoda > Insecta > Orthoptera > Acrididae > Schistocerca > Schistocerca americana. The sequence continues at coordinate 11,375,338 of NW_025725790.1, read as the reverse complement.
TTCAGCCGACTTGTCTCCAAGGGACTATTGCTGCCTCCGGCACCTTATGGTCGTTCTCCTGTGAGTCTAGAATATCGAATCCGACGCAACACTGATAGTTAATTGTAACGTTCAGAGCCTCCTAATGACGATGGAACACTCAAATTGCGTCGAGATTCAATACATCGTCCTCCAGCCGACTTGTCTCCAAGGGTCTATTGTTCCCTCGGGCGCCTATTGGTCGTTCTCCTGAGTCTAGGTTATGGAATCCGACGCAAAACTGATAGTTAATTGTAACGTTCAGGGCCTCCTAATGACGATGGAACACTCAAATTACGGCGAGATTCAATGTATCGTCCTCCAGCCGACGTGTCTTCAAGGGGATATTGCTGCCTCGGGCACCATACGGTCCGTCTCTTGTGAGTGTAGATTTTCGAATCCGACGCGATACTGGTAGTTAATTGTAACGTTCACGGCCTCCTAATGACAATGAAACAGTCAAATGGCGTCGGGATACAATACATCGTCCTCCAGCCGACTTGTCTCCAACGGTCTATTGCTGCCTCGGGCACCTTATTGTAGTTCTCATGTGAGTCTAGATTGTCGAATCCGATGCAAAACTGATAGTTAATTGTAACGTTCAGGGCCTCCTAATGCCGATGGAACACTCAAATTGCGTCGAGATTCAATATATCGTCCTCCAGCCGACTTGTCTCCAAGGGGATATTGCTGCCTCGGGCACCTTATTGTCGTTCTACTGTGAGTCTAGGTTTTCGAATCCGATGCAAAACTGAGAGTTCATTATAACGTTCAGGGCCTCCTAATGACGATGGAACACTCAAATTGCGGCGAGATTCACTACATCGTCCTTCAGCCGACTTGTCTTCAAGGGGATATTGCTGCCTTGGGCACCATACGGTCCGTCTCATGTGTGTCTTGATTTTCGAATCCGACGCGATACTGATAGTTAATTGCAACGTTCAGAGCCTCCTAATGACGATAGAACACTCAAATTGCGTCGAGATTCAATACATCGTCCACCAGGCGACTTGTCTCCAAGGGTCTAGTATTCCCTCGGGCGCCTTTTGGTCGTTCTCCTGAGTCTACATTATGGAATCCGACGCAAAACTGAAAAATAATTGTAACGTTCAGGGCCTCCTAATGACGATGGAACATTCAAATTGCGTCGAGATTCAATACATCGACCTTTAGCCGTTTGTCTCTAAGGGTCTATTGCTGCCTCGGGCACTGTATGGTCGTTCTCCCGTGAGTCTAGATTATGGAATCCGACGCAAACCTGAGAGTTAATTATAACGTTCAGGGCATCCTAAAGACGATGGAACACTCAAATTGCGGTGAGATTCAATACATCGTCCTCCAGCCGACTTGTCTTAAAGGGGATAATGCTGCCTCGGGCACCATACGGTCCGTCTCTTGTGTGTCTTGATTTTCGAATCCGACGCGATACTGATATTTAATTGCAACGTTCAGGGCCTCCTAATGACGATGGAACACTCAAATTGCGTCGGGATTCAATACATCGTCTTTCAGCCGACTTGTCTCCAAGGACTATTGCTGCCTCCGGCACCTTATGGTCGTTCTCCTGTGAGTCTAGAATATCGAATCCGATGCAACACTGATAGTTGATTGTAACGTTCAGAGCCTCCTAATGACGATGGAACACTCAAATTGCGTCGGGATTCAATACATCGTCCTCCAGCCGACTTGTCTCCAAGTGTCTATTACTGCCTCGGGCACCTTATTGTAGTTCTCATGTGAGTCTAGATAGTCGAATCCGATGCAAAGCTGATAGTTAATTGTAACGTTCAGGGCCTCCTAATGACGATGGAACACACAAATCGCTTAGAAATTCAATACATCGTCCTCCAGCCGACTTGTCTCCAAGGGGATAATGCTGCGTCGGGCATCAAATGGTCCGTCTCCTATGAGTCTAGATTTACGAATCCAACGCAAAACTGATAGTTAATTGTAACGTTCAGGGCCTCCTAATGCCGATGGAACACTCAAATTGCGTCGAGATTCAATACATCGTCCTCCAGCCGACTTGTCTCCAAGGGTCTATTGTTCCCTCGGGCGCCTTTTGGTCGTTCTCCTGAGTCTAGCTTATGGAATCCGACGCAAAACTGATAGTTAATTGTAACGTTCAGGGCCTCCTAATGACGATGGAACACTCAAATTACATCCAGATTCAATATATCGTCCTCCAGCCGACTTGTCTCCAAGGGGATATTGCTGCCTCGGATACCTTATTGTCGTTCTACTGTGAGTCTAGATTTTCGAATCCGACGCAAAACTGAGAGTTAATTACAACGTTCAGGGCCTCCTAAAGACGATGGAACACTCAAATAGCGGCGAGATTCAATACATCGTCCTCCAGCCGACTTGTCTTAAAGAGGATATTGCTGCCTCGGGCACCATACGGTCCGTCTCTTGTGTGTCTTGATTTTCGAATCTGACGCGATACTGATAGTTAATTGCAACGTTCAGGGCCTCCTAATGACGATGGAACACTCAAATGGCGTCAGGATTCAATACATCGTCTTTCAGCCAACTTGTCTCCAAGGGACTATTGCTGCCTCCGGCACCTTATGGTTGTTCTCCTGTGAGTCTAGAATATCGAATCCGATGCAACACTGATAGTTAATTGTATCGTTCGGAGCCTCCTAATGACGATGGAACACTCAAATTGCGTCGGGATTCAATACATCGCCCTCCAGCCGACTTGTCTCCAAGGGTCTATTGCTGCCTCGGGCACCTTATTGTAGTTCACGTGTGAGTCTAGATAGTCGAATCCGATGCAAAACTGATAGTTAATTGTAACGTTCAGGGCCTCCTAATGACGATGGAACACTCGAATCGCTTAGAAAACCAATACATCGTCCTCCAGCCGACTTGTCTCCAAGGGGATAAAGCTGCGTCGGGCACCAAATGGTCCGTCTCCTATGAGTCTAGATTTACGAATCCGACGCAAAACTTATAGTTAATTGTAACGTTCACGGCCTCCTAATGCCGATGGAACACTCAAATTGCGTCGCGATTCAATACATCGTCCTCCAGCCGACTTGTCTCCAAGGGTCTATTGTTCCTTCGGGCGCTTTTTGGTCGTTCTCCTGAGTATAGGTTATGGAATCCGACGCAAAACTAATAGTTAATTGTAACGTTCAGGGCCTCCTAATGACGATGGAACTCTCAAATTACGTCGAGATTCAATATATCGTCCTCCAGCCGATTGTCTCCAAGGGAATATTGCTGCCTCGGGCGCCTTATTATCGTTTTACTGTGAGTCTAGATTTTCGAAAACAACGCAAAACTGAGAGTTAATTATAACGTTCTGGGCCTCCTAATGACGATGGAACACTCAAATTGCGGCGAGATTCAATATATCGTCCTCCAGCGGACTTGTTTTCAAGTGGATATTGCTGCCTCGGCACCATACGGTCCGTCTCTAGTGAGTCTAGATTTTGAATCCGACGCGATACTGACAGTTAATTGTAACGTTCAGGGCCTCCTAATGACGATGGAACACTCAAAGGGCGTCGGGATTCAATACATCGTCCTCCAGCCGACTTGTCTCCAAGGGTCTATTGCTGCCTCGGGCACCTTATGGTCGTTCTCCTGTGAGTCTAGATTATGGAATTCGACGCAAGACTGTTAGTTAATTGTAACGTTCAGAGCCTCTTAATGACGATGGAACACTCAAATGGCGTCGAGTTTCAATACATCGTCCTCCACCCGACTTGTCTCCAAGGGTCTATTGCTGCCTCGGGCACCTTATGGTCGTTCTCCTGTGAGTCTAGATTATCGAATCCGACGCAAAACTGATACTTAAATGTAACGCTCAGTGCCTCCTAATGACGATGGAACATTTAAACTGCGTCGCGATTCAATACATCGTCCTCCAGCCGACTTGTCTCAATGGGACTATTGTTGCCTAGGGCGCGTTTTTGTCGTCCTCCTGTGAGTCCAGATTTTCGAATCCGACGCATAACTGATAGTTACTTGTAACGTTCAGGGCCTCCTAATGACGATGGAACACTCAAAGGGCGTCGAGATTCAATACATCGTCCTCCAGACGAATTGTCTCCAAGGGTCTATTGCTGCTTCGGGCACCTTATTGTCGTTCTCCTGTGAGTCGATATTGTCGATTCCGACGCAAAACTGATAGTTAGTTGTAACTTTCAGGGCCTCCTAATGACGATGGAACACTCAAATTGCGTCGAGATTCAATACATCGTCCTCCAGCCGACTCGTCTCCAAGGGTCTGTTGTTACCTGGGGCTCCATTTGGTCGTTCTCCTGAGTCTAGATTATGGAATCCGACGCAAAACTGATGGTTGATTGTAACGATCAGGGTCTCCTAATGACGATGGAACACTCAAATTGCGTCGAGATTAAATACATTGGCCTCCAGCCGACTTGTCTTCAAGGGTCTGTTGTTACCTGGGGCTCCATTTGGTCGTTCTCCTGAGTCTAGATTATGGAATCCGACGCAAAACTGATGGTTGATTGTAACGATCAGGGTCTCCTAATGACGATGGAACACTCAAATTGCGTCGAGATTAAATACAGTGGCCTCCAGCCGACTTGTCTTCAAGGGGATATTGCTGCCTCGGGCACCAAACGGTCCGTTTCTTGTTAGTCTACATTTTCGAATCCGACGCGATACTGATAGTTAATTGTAACGTTCAGGGCCTCCTAATGACGATGGAACACTCAAATTGCGTCGGGATTCAATACATCGTCCTCCAGCCGACTTGTCTCCAAGGGTCTATTGCTGCCTCGGGCACCTTATTGTAGTTCTCCTGTGAGTCTAGATTGTCGAATCCGACGCAAAACTGATAGTTAATTGCAACGTTCAGGGCCTCCTAATGACGATGGAACACTCAAGTTGCTTAGAGATTCAATAAAACGCCAGCCGACTTGTCTCCAAGGGGATATTGCTGCCTCGGGCACCATATGGTCAGTCTCCTGTGGGTCTAGATTGTCGAATCCGACGCAAAACTGATAGTTAATTGCAACTTTCAGGGCCTCCTAATGACGATGGATCACTGAAATTGCGTCGATATTCAATACATCGTCCTTCAGCCGACTTGACTCCAAGAGTGTATTGCTCCCTCGTGCACCTTATGGTCATTCTCCTGTGAGTCTAGATTATCAAATCCGATGCAAAACTGATACTTAATTGTAACGCTCAGGGCCTCCTAATGACGATGGAACATTCAAATTGCGTCGCGATTCAATACATTGTCCTCCAGTTGACTTGTCTCCAAGGGTCTTTTGTTGCCTCGGGCGCCTTTTGGTCGTCCTCCTGTGAGTCTAGATTTTCGAATCCGACGCATAACTGATAGTTAACTGTAACGTTCAGGGCTTACTAATGATGATGGAACACTCAAATTGCGTCGAGATTCAATACATCGTCCTCCAGCTGACTTGTCTCTAAGGGTCTATTGCTGCCTCGGGCACCATATGGTCGTTCTCCTGTGAGTCTAGATTTTCGTGTCCGACTCAAAACTGATAGTTAATTGTAACGTTCAGGGCCTCCTAATGCCGATGGAACACTCAAATTGCGTCGAGATTCAATTCATCGTCCTCCAGCCGACTTGTCTCCAAGGGTCTATTGCTGCCTCGGGCACCTTATTGTCGTTCTCCTGTGAGTCTAGATTATCAAATCCGACGCAAAACTGATACTTAATTGTAACGCTCAGGGCCTCCTAATGACGATGGAACATTCAAATTGCGTCGCGATTCAATACATCGTCCTCCAGCCGACTTGACTCCAAGGGTCCATTGTTGCCTCGGGCTCCTTTTGGTCGTCCTCCTGTGAGTCTAGATTTTCGAATCCGACGCATAACTGATAGTTAACTGTAACGTTCAGGGCTTCCTAATGATGATGGAACACTGAAATTGCGTCGAGATTCAATACATCGTCCTCCAGCCGACTTGTCTCCAAGGGTCTATCGCTGCCTCGGGCACCTTATGATCGTTCTCCACTGAGTCTACATTTTCGAATCCGAAGCAAAACTGATAGTTAATTGTAACGTTCAGGGCCTCCTAATGACGATGTAACACTCAAATTACGTCGAGATTCAATAAATCGTCCCCCAGCCGACATGTCTTCAAGGGGATATTGCTGCCCCGGGCACAATACGGTACGTCTCTTTTAAGTCTAGTTTTTCGGATCCGACGCGATACTGATATTTAATTGTAACGTTCAGGGCCTCCTAATGACGATGAACACTCAAATTGCGTCGGGATTCAATACATCGTCCACCAGCCGTCTTGTCTCCAAGGGTCTATTGCTGCCTCGGGCACCTTATGGTCGTTCTCCTGTGAGTCTAGAATATCGAATCCGACGCAAAACTAATTGTAACGTTCAGAGCCTCTTAATAACGATAGAACACTCAAATTGCGTCGAGATTCAATACATCGTCCTCCAGCCGACTTGTCTCCAAGGGTCTATTGCTGCCTCGGGCACCTTATTGTAGTTCTCCTGTAAGCGTAGATTGTCGAATCCGACGCAAAACTGATAGTTAATTGCAACGTTCATGGCCTCCTAATGACGATGGAACACTCAAGTTGCTTAGAGATTCAATAAAACTCCAGCCGACTTGTCCCCAAGGGGATATTGCTGCCTCGGGCACCATATGGTCAGTCTCCTGTGGGTCTAGATTGTCGAGTCCGACGCAAAACTGATAGTTAATTGCAACTTTCAGGGCCTCCTAATGACGCTGGATCACTGACATTGCGTCGATATTCAATACATCGTCCTTCAGCCGACTTGTCTCCAAGAGTGTATTGCTGCCTCGTGCACCTTATGGTCATTCTCCTGTGAGTCTAGATTATCAAATCCGACGCAAAACTGATACTTAATTGTAACGCTCAGGGCCTACTAATGACGATGGAACATTCAAATTGCGTCGCGATTCAATACATTGTCCTCCAGCCGACTTGTCTCTAAGGGTCTTTTGTTGCCTCGGCCGCCTTTTGGTCGTCCTCCTGTGAGTCTAGATTTTCGAATCCGACGCATAACTGATAGTTAACTGTAACGTTCAGGGCTTCCTAATGATGATGGAACACTCAAATTGCGTCGAGATTCAATACATCGTCCTCCACCCGACTTGTCTCTAAGGGTCTATTGCTACCTCGGGCACCTTATTGTCGTCCTCCTGTGAGTCTAGATTTTCGAATCCGACGCAAAACTGATATTTAATTGTAACGTTCAGGGCCTCCTAATGAGGATGGAACACTCAAATTGCGTCGAGATTCAATACATCGTCCTCCAGCCGACTTGTCTCCAAGGGTCTATTGCTGCCTCGGGCCCCATATTGTAGTTCTCCTGTGAGTCTAGATTGTCGAATCCGACGCAAAACAGATAGTTAATTGTAACGTTCAGGGCCTCCTAATGACGATGGAACACTCAAATTGCGTCGCGATTCAATACATCGTCCTCCAGCCGACTTGTCTCCAAGGGTCTATTGGTGCCTCGGGCACCTCATGGTCGTTCTCTTGTGAGGCTAGATTATCGAATCCGACCCAAAACTGATACTTAATTGTAACGCTCAGGGCCTCCTGATGACGATGGAACATTCAAATTGCGTCGCGATTCAGTATATCGTCCTCCAGCCGACTTGTCTCCGAGGGTCTATTGTTGCCACGGGCGCCTTTTGGTCGTTCTCCTTAGTCTAGATTATGGAATCCGACGCAAAACTGACGGTTTATTGTAACACTTCATGGCCTCCTAATGACGATGGAACACTCAAATTGCGTCGAGAATCAATACATCGGCCTCCAGCCGACTTGTCTCCAAGGGGATATTGCTGCCTCGGGCATCGTACGGTCCGTCTCTTGTGTGTCTAGATTTTCGAATCCGACGCGATACTGATAGTAAATTGTAACGATCAGGGCCTCCAAATGCCGATGGAACACTCAAATTGCTTAGAGATTCAATACATCGTCCTTCAGCCGACTTGTCTCTAAGGGGATATTGCTTCCTCGGGCACCATACGGTCCGTCTTCTGTGGGTCTAGATTTTCGTATCCGACGCGAAAGTGGTAGTTAATTGTAACTTTCAGGGCCTCCTAATGACGACGGATCACTCAAATTGCGTCGATTTTCAATACATCGTCCTCCAGCCGACTTGTCACTAAGGGTCAATTGCTGCCTCGGGCACCTTATGGTCGTTCGCCTGTGAGTCTAGATTTTCGAATCCGACGCAAAACTGATAGTTAATTGTTACGTTCAGGGCCTCCTAATGCCGCTGGAACACTCAAATTGCGTCGAGATTCAATCCATCGTCCTCCAGCCGACTTGGCTCCAAGGGTCTATTGCTGCCTCGGGCACCTTATTGTCGTTCTCCTGTGAGTCTAGATTGTCGAATCCGACGCAAAACTGATAGTTACTTGTAACTTTGACGGCTTTCTAATGACGATGGAACACTCAAATTGCGTCGAGATTCAATACATCGTCCACCAGCCGACTCGTCTCCAACGGTCTATTGTTGCCTCGGGCGAGTTTTGGTCGTTCTCCTGAGTCTAGATTTTCGTGTCCGACTCAAAACTGATAGTTAATTGTAACGTTCAGGGCCTCCTAATGCCGATGGAACACTCAAATTGCGTCGAGATTCAATTCATCGTCCTCCAGCCGACTTGTCTCCAAGGGTCTATTGCTGCCTCGGGCACCTTATTGTCGTTCTCCTGTGAGTCTAGATTATCAAATCAGACGCAAAACTGATACTTAATTGTAACGCTCAGGGCCTCCTAATGACGATGGAACATTCAAATTGCGTCGCGATTCAATACATCGTCCTCCAGCCGACTTGACTCCAAGGGTCCATTGTTGCCTCGGGCTCCTTTTGGTCGTCCTCCTGTGAGTCTAGATTTTCGAATCCGACGCATAACTGATAGTTAACTGTAACGTTCAGGGCTTCCTAATGATGATGGAACACTGAAATTGCGTCGAGATTCAATACATCGTCCTCCAGCCGACTTGTCTCCAAGGGTCTATCGCTGCCTCGGGCACCTTATGATCGTTCTCCACTGAGTCTACATTTTCGAATCCGAAGCAAAACTGATAGTTAATTGTAACGTTCAGGGCCTCCTAATGACGATGTAACACTCAAATTACGTCGAGATTCAATAAATCGTCCCCCAGCCGACATGTCTTCAAGGGGATATTGCTGCCCCGGGCACAATACGGTACGTCTCTTTTAAGTCTAGTTTTTCGAATCCGACGCGATACTGATATTTAATTGTAACGTTCAGGGCCTCCTAATGACGATGAACACTCAAATTGCGTCGGGATTCAATACATCGTCCACCAGCCGTCTTGTCTCCAAGGGTCTATTGCTGCCTCGGGCACCTTATGGTCGTTCTCCTGTGAGTCTAGAATATCGAATCCGACGCAAAACTAATTGTAACGTTCAGAGCCTCTTAATAACGATAGAACACTCAAATTGCGTCGAGATTCAATACATCGTCCTCCAGCCGACTTGTCTCCAAGGGTCTATTGCTGCCTCGGGCACCTTATTGTAGTTCTCCTGTAAGCGTAGATTGTCGAATCCGACGCAAAACTGATAGTTAATTGCAACGTTCATGGCCTCCTAATGACGATGGAACACTCAAGTTGCTTAGAGATTCAATAAAACTCCAGCCGACTTGTCCCCAAGGGGATATTGCTGCCTCGGGCACCATATGGTCAGTCTCCTGTGGGTCTAGATTGTCGAGTCCGACGCAAAACTGATAGTTAATTGCAACTTTCAGGGCCTCCTAATGACGCTGGATCACTGACATTGCGTCGAGATTCAATACATCGTCCTCCAGCCGACTTGGCTCCAAGGGTCTATTGCTGCCTCGGGCACCTTATTGTCGTTCTCCTGTGAGTCTAGATTGTCGAATCCGACGCAAAACTGATAGTTACTTGTAACTTTGACGGCTTTCTAATGACGATGGAACACTCAAATTGCGTCGAGATTCAATACATCGTCCACCAGCCGACTCGTCTCCAACGGTCTATTGTTGCCTCGGGCGAGTTTTGGTCGTTCTCCTGAGTCTAGATTATGGAATCCGACGCAAAACTGATGGTTAATTGTAACGTTCAGGGCCTCCTAATGACGATGGAACACTCAAATTGCGTCGAGATTCAATACATCGTCCTCCAGCCGACTTGTCTTCAAGGGGATATTGCTGCCTCGGCCACCTTGTGGTCGTTCTCCTGTGAGTCTAGATTATGGAATCCGACGCAAAACTGATAGTTAAATATAACGTTCAGAGCCTCCTAATGACGATGGAACACTCAAATTGCGTCGAGATGCAATACATCGTCCTTCAGCAGACTTGTCTCCAAGGATCTATTGCTGCCTCGGGCACCTTATGGTCGTTCTCCTGTGAGACTAGGTTATCGAATCCGACGCAAAACTGATACTTAATTGTAACGTTCAGGATCTCTCAATGACGATGGAACACTCAAATTGCGTCGAGATTCAATACATCGTCCACCAGCCGACTTGTCTCCAAGGGGATATTGCTGCCTCGGGCACCTTATGGTCCGTCTCCTCTGAGTCTAGATTTTCGAATCCGACGCATAACTGATAGTTAATTGTAACGTTCAGGTCTTCCTAATGACGATGGATCATTCATATTGTCCTACAGCCGACTTGTCTCCAACGGTCTATTGCGGCACTGGCATCTTATGTTCGTGCTCCTGTGAGTCTAGATTTACGAATCCGACGCGAAACTGAAAGTTAATTGTAACGTTCAGGATGTCCTAATGACGATGGAACACTCAAATTGCGTCGAGATTCAATACATCGTCCACCAGCCGACTTGTCTCCAAGGGTCTATTGCTGCCTCGGGCACCTATTTGACGTTCTTCTGTGAGTCTAGATTGTTGAATCCGACGCAAAACTGATTTTATTTATGTATTTTTTATTTATTTATTTATTTATTGTTCCGTGGGACCTCATTTAGGAGAAGTCTCCATGGTCATGGAACGAGTCAATACATGAAATTATAACACGATTGTAGAAACAGGTAAAATGAAATATAAGAAACATATTCAGGCGACAAGTCGTTAGTTTAAATAAAGAAAACAAGAATGTAACACTGGAATTTGCTTAATTTTTTAGCTCTTCCATTAGCTCCTCGACAGAATAGAAGGAGTGAGCCATGAGGAAACTCTTCAGTTTAGACTTAAAAGTGTTTGGGCTACTGCTAAGATTTTTGAGTTCTTGTGGTAGCTTATTGAAAATGGATGCAGCAGAATACTGCACTCCTTTCTGCACAAGAGTCAAGGAAGTGCATTCCACATGCAGATTTGATTTCTGCCTTGTATTAACTGAGTGAAAGCTGCTAACTCTTGGGAATAAGCTAATATTGCTAACAACAAACGACATTAAAGAAAATACATACTGTGAGGGCAATGTCGAAATTCCCAGACTATTGAATAGGGGTCGACAAAAGGTTTTCGAACTTACACCATACATAGCTCGAACAGCCCGTTTTTGAGCCAAAAATACCCTTTTTGAATCAGAAGAATTACCCCAAAAAATAATACCATATGACATAACTGTATGAAAATATGCGAAGTATACTACTTTTCGTGTTGAAATGTCACTTATTTCAGATACTGTTCTAATGGTAAATAGAGCGGCATTTAGTTTCTGAACAAGATCCTGAACATGGGCTTTCCACAACAGCTTACTCTCTATCTGTACGCCTAGGAACTTGAACTGTTCCGTCTCGCTTATAACATGCCCATTCTGTCTGATTAAAATGTCAGTTCTTGTCGAATTGTGGGTTAGAAACTGTAAAAACTGAGTCTTACTGTGATTTAGCATCAGATTATTTTCCACAATCCACGAACTTATATCATGAACTACGTTATTTGATAATGTTTCAATATTACACACAAGATCCTTCACTACCAAGGTGGTGTCATCAGCAAACAGAAATATTTTTGAATCACCTGTAATACTAGAAGGCATATCATTTACATAAATAAGAAACAGCAGTGGCCCCAGCACCGACCCTTGGGGAACGCCCCATTTAACAGTGCCCCATTGGGACTGAACATCATTACCACTCTCAATATTGCGGAGGATTACCTTTTGCTTTCTGTTCTTAAAGTAGGAATCGAACCAATTGTAAGCTACTCCCCTTACTCCATAATGTTCCAACTTCTGCAGTAATATTTTGTGGTCAACACAGTCAAAAGCCTTCGTTAAATCAAAGAAAACACCTAACGTTCGCAACCTTTTATTTAATCCATCCAAAACCTCACAGAGAAAAGAGACTATAGCATTTTCAGTTGTTAAGCCATTTCTAAAACCAAACTGTACATTTGACAGCAAATTATGTGAATTTAAATGCTGCAGTAACCTTGTATATACAACCCTCTCGATAACTTTAGCAAACACCGATGGCATAGAAATAGGTCTATAATTGTCAACATTATCCCTGTCTCCCTTTTTATAAAGTGGCTTCACTACCGAGTACTTTAATCGGTCAGGAAACCGACCACTCCTAAAGGAAAAGTTACAGATATGGCTAAGTACTGAGCTAACATACGTGGAACAATACTTCAGTATTCTGCTAGATACCACGTCATATCCATGAGAGTTCTTGGTCTTTAGTGATTTAATTATTAACTCAATCTCCCTCTTGTCAGTATCATGGAGGAGCATTTCAGGTAACAGTCTCGGAACACTTTTCTCTAAGAGCACTATATGATTCCCTGTTGGGACTAGGTTTCTATTTAGTTCACCTGCTATATTCAGAAAGTGATTATTAAATACTGTACATATATGTGACTTATCAGTAACAAGGACATCCCCACTACGCACTGATTCTATATTCTCGACCTGTCTCTGCAGACCAGCCACTTCCTTTACGACTGACCATATGGTTTTAATTTTATCCTGAGACTTAGCTATTCTATCTGCATACCACATACTTTTTGCCTTCCTAATAACTTTTTTAAGCACCTTACAATACTGTTTGTAATGGGCTGCTGCTTTTAGATTTTCACTGTTTCTAACGTTAATTGTAACGTTCAGGGCCTCCTAATGACGATGGAACACTCAAATTGCTTCGAGATTCAATACATCGTACCTCTAGCCGACTTGTCTCCAAAGGGATATTGCTGCCACGGGCACCTTATGGTCGTTCTCCTGTGAGTCTAGAATATCGAATCCGACGCAAAACTGATACTTAATTGTAACGCTCAGGGCCTCCTATTGACGATCGAACATTCAAATTGCGTCGCGATTTAATACATCGTCCTCCAGCCGACTTGTCTCCGAGGGTCTATTGGTACCTCGGGCACCTCATGGTCGTTCTCTTGTGAGTCTAGATTATCGAATCCGACGCAAAACTGATACTTAATTGTAACGCTCAGGGCCTCCTAATGACGATGGAACATTCAAATTGCGTCGCGATTCACTATATCGTCCTCCAGCCGACTTGTCTCCGAGGGTCTATTGTTGCCTCGGGCGCCTTTTGGTCGTTCTCCTTAGTCTAGATTATGGAATCCGACGCAAAACTGATGGTTTATTGTAACTTTCATGGCCTCCTAATGACGATGGAACACTCAAATTGCGTCGAGATTCAATACATCGGCCTCCAGCCGACTTGTCTCCAAGGGGATATTGCTGCCTCGGGGACCGTACGGTCCGACTCTTGTGAGTCTAGATTTTCGAATCCGACGCGATACTGATAGTATATTGTAACGATCAGGGCCTCCTAATGCCGATGGAACACTCAAATTGCTTAGAGATTCAATACATCGTCCTTCAGCCGACTTGTCTCTAAGGGGATATTGCTTCCTCGAGCACCATACGTTCCGTCTTCTGTGGGTCTTGATTTTCGTATCCGACGCGAAAGTTATAGTTAATTGTAACTTTCAGGGCCTCCTAATGACGACGGACCACTCAAATTGCGTCGATTTTCAATACATCGTCCTCCAGCCGACTTGTCACTAAGGGTCAATTGCTGCCTCGGGCACCTTATGGTCGTTCTCCTGTGAGTCTAGATTTTCGAATCCGACGCAAAACTGATAGTTAATTGTAACGTTCAGGGCCTCCTAATGCCGCTGGAACACTCAAATTGCGTCGAGATTCAATACATCGTCCTCCAGCCCACTTGGCTCCAAGGGTCTATTGCTGCCTCGGGCACCGTATTGTCGTTCTCCTGTGAGTCTAGATTGTCGAATCCGACGCAAAACTGATAGTTAATTGTAACTTTGACGGCTTTCTAATGACGATGGAACACTCAAATTGCGTCGAGTTTCAATACATCGTCCTTCAGCCGACTTGTCTCCTAGGGTCTATTGCTGCCCCGGGCACCTCATTGTCGTTCTCCTGTGAGTCCAGATTTTCGGTTCCGACGAAAAACTGAGAGATAATTATAAAGTTCAGGGCCTCCTAATGACGATGGAACACTCAAATTGCGTCGAGATTCAATACATCGTCCTCCAGCCGACTTGTCTTCAAGGGGATATTGCTGCCTCGGCCACCCTGTGGTCGTTCTCCTGTGAGTCTAGATTATGGAATCCAACGCAAAACTGATAGTTAAATGTAACGTTCAGAGCCTCCTAATGACGATGGAACACTCAAATTGCGACGAGATGCAATACATCGTCCCTCAGCAGACTTGTCTCCAAGGATCTAGTGCTGCCTCGGGCACCTTATGGTCGTTCTCCTGTGAGACTAGGTTATCGAATACGACGCAAAACTGATACTTAATTGTAACGCTCAGGGCCTCCTATTGACGATGGAACATTCAAATTGCGTCGCGATTCAATACATCGTCCTCCAGCCGACTAGTCTCCAAGGTTCTATTGTTGCCTCGGGCGCCTTTTGGTCGTTCTCCTGTGAGTCTAGATTTTCGAATCCGACGCATAACTGATAGTTAATTGTAACGTTCAGGGCATCCTAATGATGATGGAACACTCAAATTGCGTCGAGATTCAATACATCGTCCTCCAGCCCACTTGGCTCCAACGGTCTATTGCTGCCTCGGGCACCGTATTGTCGTTCTCCTGTGAGTCTAGATTGTCGAATCCGACGCAAAACTGATAGTTAATTGTAACTTTGACGGCTTTCTAATGACGATGGAACACTCAAATTGCGTCGAGTTTCAATACATCGTCCTTCAGCCGACTTGTCTCCTAGGGTCTATTGCTGCCCCGGGCACCTCATTGTCGTTCTCCTGTGAGTCCAGATTTTCGGTTCCGACGAAAAACTGAGAGATAATTATAAAGTTCAGGGCCTCCTAATGACGATGGAACACTCAAATTGCGTCGAGATTCAATACATCGTCCTCCAGCGGACTTGTCTCCAAGGGGATATTGCTGCCTCGGGCACCTTATGGTCCGTCTCCTGTGAGTCTAGATTTTCGAATCCGACGCATAACTGATAGTTAATTGTAACGTTCAGGTCTTCCTAATGACGATGGATAATTCATATTGCGTCGAGATTCAGTACATCGTCCTACAGCCGACTTGTCTCCCAGGGTCTATTGCGGCACTGGCATCTTATGTTCGTGCTCATGTGAGTCTAGATTTACGAATCCGACGCGAAACTGATAGTTAATTGTAACGTTCAAGGGCTCCTAATGTCGATGGAACAATCAAATTGTGCCCTGATTCAATACATAGTCCTCCAGGGGTCTTGTCTCCAAGGGTCTATGCTGCCTCGGGCAAATTATGAATGTTCTCCTCAGAGTCTAGATTTTCGAATCCGACGCAACACTAATATTTAATTGTAATGTTCAGGGCCTCCTAATAACGATGGAACACTCAAATTGCGTCGCGATTTAATACATCGTCCACTAGCCGACTTGTCTCCAAGGGTCTATTGTTGCCTTGGGCGCCTTTTGGTCGTACTCCTGAGTCTAGATTATGGAATCCGACGCAAAGCTGATAGTTAATTGTAACGTTCATACCACTTAATGACGATGGAACACTCAAATTGCGTCAAGATTCAATACATCGGCCTCCAGCCGACTTGTCTCCAAGGATCTATTGCTGCCGCGGGCACCTTATTGTAGTTCTCCTGTGAGTCTATATTGTCGAATCCGACGCAAAACTGATAGTTAATTGCATCGTTCAGGGAATCCTAATGACGATGGATCACTCAAATTGCGTCGATATTCAATACATCATCCTTCAGCCGACTTGTCTCCAGGTGTCTATTGCTGCCTCGGGCACCTTATGTTCGTTCTCCTGTGAGTCTCGATTTTCGAATCCGACGCAAAACTGAGAGATAATTATAACGTTCAGGGCCTCCTGATGACGATGGAACACTCAAATTGCGGCGAGATTCAATCCATCATCTTCCAGCCGACTTGTCTTCAAGGGGATATTGCTGCCTCGGGCACCATACGGTCCGTCTCTTGTGGTTCTAGATTTTCGAATCTGACGCGATGCTGATAGTTAATTGTAACGTTCAGGGCCTCCTAATGCCGATGGAACACTCAAATTGCGTCGGGAATCAATACATCGTCCTCCAGCCGACTTGTCTCCAAGGATCTATTGCTGCCTCGGGCACCTTATGGTCGTTCTCCTGTGAGTCTAGACTGTCGAATCCGAAGAAAAACTGATAATTAATTGTAACGTTCAGTGCCTCCTAATGACGATGGAACACTCAAATTGCGTCGAGATTCAATACATCGTCCTCCAGCCGACTTGTCTCCAAGTGTCTATTTTTGCCTCGCGCGCCTTTTGGTCGTCCTCCTGTGAGTCTAGATTTTCGAATCCGACGCAATACTGATAGTTAATTGTAACGATCAGGGCTTCCTTATGATGATGGAACACTCAAATTGCGACGAGATTCAATACATCGTCCTTCAGCCGACTTGTCTCTTAGGGTCTATTGGTGCCTCGGGCACCTCATGGTCGTTCTTCGGTGTGTCTAGATTGTCGAATCCGACGCATAACTAATAGTGAATTGTAACGTTGAGGTCTTCCTAATGACGATGGATCTTTCAAATTGCGTCGAGATTCGTTACATCGTCCTCCAGACGACTTGTCTCCAAGGGGATATTGCTGCCTCGGGCACCTTATGGTCGTTCTCCTGTGAGTCTAGAATATCGAATCCGACGCAAAACAGATGGTTAATTGTAACGTTCTGGGCCTCCTAATGACGATGGAACATTCAAATTGCGTCGCGATTCAATACATCGTCCTCCAGCCGACCTGTCTCCAAGGGTCTATTGGTGCCTCGGGCGCCTTTTGGTCGTCCTCCTGTAAGTCTAGATTTTCGAATCCGACGCTTAACTGATAGTTAATTGTAAATTTCAGGTCTTCGTAATGACGATGGAACACTCAAATTGCGTCGAGATTCAATACATCGTCCTCCAGCCGACTTGCCTCGAGGGGTCTATTGCTGCCTCTTTCATCTTATGGTCGTGTTACTGTGAGTCTAGATTTACCAATCCGACGCGAAACTGATAATTAATTGTAACGTTCAGGGTCAACTAATGACGATGGAACAATCAAATTGCGTCGAGATTCAATACATAGTCCTCCAGGCGACTTGTCTCCAAGGGTCTATTGCTGCCTCGGGCACCTTATGGTCGTGCTCCTGTGAGTCTAGATTTACGAATCCGACGCGAAAATGATAGTTAATTGTAACGTTCAGGGCCTCCTAATGACGATGGAACACTCAAATTATGGCGAGATTCAATACATCGTCCTCCAGCCGACTTGTCTTCAAGGGGATGTTGCTGCATCGGGCACCATACGGTCCGTCTCTTGTGTGTCTAAATTTTCGAATCCGACGCGATACTGATAGTTATTTGTAACGTTCAGGGCCTCCTAATGACAATGAAACACTCAAATTGCGTCGAGATTCAATACATCGTCCTTCAGCCGACTTGTCTCAAAGGGTCTATTGGTGCATCGGGCACCTCATGGTCGTTCTCCTGTGAGTCTAGATTGTTGAATCCGACGCAAAACTAATAGTTAATTGTAACGTTCAGGGCCTCTTAATGACGATGGAATACTCAAATTGCTTCGAGATTCAATACATCGTCCTCCAGCCGACTTGTCTCCAAGGTGATATTGCTGCCTCGGGCACCTTATGGTCGTTCTCCTGTGAGTCTAGAATATCGAATCCGACGCAAAACAGATGGTTAATTGTAACGTTCAGGGCCTCCTAATGACGATGGAACATTTAAATTGCGTCGCGATTCAATACATCGTCCTCCAGCCGACCTGTCTCCAAGGGTCTATTGCTGCCTCGGGCACATTGTGGTCGTTCTTCTGTGAGTCTAGATTTACGAATCCGACGCATAACTGATTGTTAATTGTAACGTTCAGGGTCACCTAAAGACTATGGAACACTGAAATTGCGTCGAGATTCAATACATTGTCCTCCAGCCGACTTGTCTCCAAGGGTCTATTGCTGCCTCTGACATCTTATGGTCGTGCTCCTGTGAGACTAGATTTACGAATCTGACACGAAACTGGTACTTAGTTGTAATGTTCAGGGGCTCCTAATGACGCTGGAACAATCAAATTGTGTCGAGATTCAATACATAGTCCTCCAGGCGACTTGTCTCCAAGGGTCTATTGCTGCCTCGGGCACCTTATGGTCGTTCTACTGTGTGAATATTATCGAATCCGACGCAAAACTGATAGTTAATTGTAACTTTCAGGATCTCCTGATGACGATGGAAGACTCAAATTGCGTCGAGATTCAATACATCGTCCTCCAGCCGACTTGTCTCCAAGGGACTATTGCTACCTCGGGTACCTTATTGTAGTTCTCCTGTGAGTCTAGATTGTCGAATCCGACGCAAAACTGATAGTTAATTGTAACGTTTAGGGCCTCCTAATGGCGATGGAACACTCAAATTGCTTCGAGATTCAATACATCGTCCTCCAGCCGACTTGTCTCCAAGGGTCTATTGCTGCCTCGGGCACCTTATGGTCGTTCTCCTGTGAGTCTAGAATATCGAATCCGACACAATTTCAGATGGTTAATTGTAACGTTCAGGCCCTCCTAATGACGATGGAACACTCAAATTGCTTAGAGATTCAATACATCGTCCT
The DNA here is from genome assembly GCF_021461395.2 of Schistocerca americana. Taxonomy (NCBI): domain Eukaryota; kingdom Metazoa; phylum Arthropoda; class Insecta; order Orthoptera; family Acrididae; genus Schistocerca; species Schistocerca americana. Next base: position 11,356,289 of record NW_025725790.1, on the reverse strand, counting down.
CCAGTCGACTTGGCTCCAAGGGTCAATTGCTGTCTCGGGCACCTTATGGTCGTTCTCCTGTGATTCTAGATTAAGGAATCCGTCGCTAAACTGTTAGTTAATTGTAACGTTCAGAGCCTTCTAATAACGATGGAACACTCAAATTGCGTCGAGATTCAATACATCGTCCTTTAGTCGACTTGTCTCCAACGTGTCTACAGCTGCCTCGGGCACCTCATGGTCGTTCTCCTGTGAGACTAGATTATCGAATCCGACGCAAAACTGATACTTAATCGTAACGCTCAGGGCCTCCTAATGACGATAAAACATTCAAATTGCGTCGCGATTCAATACATCGTCCTCCAGCCGACTTGTCTCCAAGGGTCTATTGTTGCCTCGGGCACCTTATTGTCGTTCTCCTGTGAGTCTAGATTGTCGAATCCGACGCAAAGCTGATAGTTAATTGTAACGTTCAGGGCCTCCTAATGACGATGGAACACTCAAATTACGACGAGATTCAATACATCGTCCTTCAGCCGACTTGTCACTTAGGGTCCATTGGTGCATCGGGCACCTCATGGTCGTTCTCCTGTGAAACTAGATTGTCTAATCCGACGCAAAACTAATAGTTAATTGTAACGTTCAGGGCCTCCAAATGACGATGGATCACTCAAATTGCTTCGAGATTCAATACATCGTCCTCCAGCCGACTTGTCTCCAAGGGGATATTACTGCCTCGGGCACGTTATGGTCGTTCTCCAGTGAGTCTAGAATATCGAATCCGACGCAAAACTGATACTTAATTGTAACGTTTAGGGCCTCCTAAAAACGATGGAACATTCAAATTGCGTCGCGATTCAATACATCGACCTCCAGCCGACCTGTCTCCTAGGGTATATTGTTGCCTCGGGCGCCTTTTGGTCGTCCTCCTGCAAGTCTAGATTTTCGAATCCGACGCATAACTAATAGTTAATTGCAACGTTCAGGTCTTCCTAATGACTATGGATCTTTCAAATTGCGTTGAGATTTGTTACATCGTCCTCCAGCCGACTTGTCTCCAAGGGGATATTGCTGCCTCGGGCACCTTATGGTCGTTCTCCTGTGAGTCTAGGATATCGAATCCGACGCAAAAAAGATGGTTAATTGTAACGTTCTGGGCCTCCTAATGACGATGGAACATTCAAATTGCGTCGCGATTCAATACATCGTCCTCCAGCCGACCTGTCTCCAAGGGTCTATTGTTGCCTCGGGCGCCTTTTGGTCGTCCTCCTGTAAGTCTAGATTTTCGAATCCGACGCTTAAGTGATAGTTAATTGTAACTTTCAGGTCTTCGTAATGACGATGGGACACTCAAATTGTGTCGAGATTCAATACATCGTCCTCCAGCCGACTTGTCTCCAGGGGTCTATTGCTGCCTCTTTCATCTTATGGTCGTGTTCCTGTGAGTCTAGATTTCCCAATCCGACGCGAAACTGATAGTTAATTGTAACGTTCAGGGTCGGCTAATGACGATGGAACAATCAAATTGCGTCGAGATTCAATACATAGTCCTCCAGGCGACTTGTCTCCAAGGGTCTATTGCTGCTTCGGGCACTTTATGATCGTTCTCATCTGAGTCTACATTTTCGAATCCGACGCAAAACTGGTAGTTAGTTGTAACGTTCAGGGCCTCTTAATGGCGATGGAACACTCAAATTGCGTCGAGATTCAATACATCGGCCTCCAGCCAACTTGTCTCCATGGGTCTATTGTTGCCTCGGGCGCCTTTTGGTCGTCCTCCTGTAAGTCTAGATTTTCGAATCCGACGCTCAAGTGATAGTTAATTGTAACTTTCAGGTCTTCGTAATGACTATGGAACACTCAAATTGTGTCGAGAATCAATACTATGTCCTCCAGCCGACTTGTCTCCAGGGGTCCATTGCTGCCTCTTTCATCTTATGGTCGTGTTCCTGTGAGTCTAGATTTACGAATCCGACGAAAAACTGGTAGTTAATTGTAAAGTTCAGGGCCTCCTATTGGCGATGGAACACTCAAATTGCGTCGCGATTCAATACATCGTCCTCCAGCTGACTCGTCTCCAAGGGTCTTATGTTGCCTCGGGCGCCTTTTGCTCGTTCTCCTGAGTCTAGATTATGGAATCCGAAGCAAAACTGATAGTTAAGTGTAACGTTCTGGGCCTCCTAATGACGATGCAAGACTCAAATTGCGTCGAGCTTCAATACATCGTCCTCCAGCCGACTTGTCTCCAAGGGTCTATTGCTGCCGCGGGCACCTTATGGTCGTTCTCCTGAGAATCTAGAATATCGAATCCGACGCGAAACAGATTGTTAATTGTAACGTTCAGGCCCTCCTAATGACGATGGAACACTCAAATTGCGTCGAGATTCAACACATCGTCCTCCAGCCGACTTGTCTCCAAGGGTCTATTGCTGCCTCGGACACCTAACTGTAGTTCTCCTGAGTGTGTAGATTGTCGAATCCGACGCAAATTTGATAGTTAATTGTAGCGTTCAGGGCCTCCTAATGACGATGGATCACCCAAATTGCGTCGATATTCAATACAACGTCCTTCAGCCGACTTGTCTCCAAGGGTGTATTGCTGCCTCGGGCACCTTATGGTCGTTCTCCTGCAAGTCTAGATTTTCGAATCCGACGCAAAACTGATAGTTAATTGGAACGTTCAGGGCCTCCTAATGACGATGGAACACTCAAATTGCGTCGAGAGTCAATACATCGTCCTCCAGCCAACTTGTCTCCAAGGGTCTATTGCTGCCGCGGGCACCTTATTGTAGTTCTCCTGTGGGTCTAGATTGTCGAATCCGACGCAAAACAGATAGTTAATTGTAACGTTCAGGGCCTCCTAAAGACGATGGATCACTCAAATTGAGTCGATATTCAATACATCGTCCTTCAGCCGACTTGTGTCCAGGGGTCTATTGCTGCCTCGGGCACCTTATGGTCGTTCTCCTGTGAGTCTAGATTTTAGAATCCGACGCAAAACTGATAGTTAATTGCAACGTTCAGAGCCTCCTAATGACGATGGAACACTCAAATTGCGTCGATATTCAATACATCGTTCTCCACCCAACTTGACTCCAAGAGTCTATTGCTGCCTCGGGCACCTTATGGTCGTTCTCCTGTGAGTCTAGATTTTCGAATCCGACGCAAAACTGATAGTTAATTGTAACGTTCAGGGTCACCTAAAGACTATGGAACACTGAAATTGCGTCGAGATTCAATACATCGTCATCCAGCCGACTTGTCTCCAAGGGTCTATTGCTGCCTCTGACATCTTATGGTCGTGCTCCTGTGAGACTAGATTTACGAATCTGACACGAAACTGGTACTTAGTTGTAATGTTCAGGGGCTCCTAATGACGCTGGAACAATCAAATTGTGTCGAGATTCAATACATAGTCCTCCAGGCGACTTGTCTCCAAGGGTCTATTGCTGCCTCGGGCACCTTATGGTCGTTCTACTGTGTGAATATTATCGAATCCGACGCAAAACTGATACTTAATTGTAACGTTCAGGGCCTCCTAATGACGATGGAACACTCAAATTGCGTCGAGATTCAATACATCGTCCTCCAGTCGACTTGTCTCCAAGGGTATAGTGCTGCCTCGGGCACCTTATTGTCGTTCTCCTGTGAGTCTAGATTGTCGAATCCGACGCAAAACTGATAGTTAATTGTAACGTTCAGGGCCTCCTAATAACAATGGAACACTCAAATTGCGTCGAGATTCAATACATCGTCCTTCAGTCGACTTTTCTCCAATGGTCTATTGGTGCCTCGGGCACTTCATGGTCGTTCTCCTGTGACTCTATATTTTCGAATCCGACGCAAAACTAATAGTTAATTGTAACGTTCAGGGCCTCCTAATGAAGATGGAACACTCGTATTGCTTCGATATTCAATACATCGTCCTCCAGCCGACTTGTCTTCAAGGGGATATTGCTGCCTCGGGCACCATATAGTCCGGTTACTGTGAGTCTAGATTATCGAATCCGACGCAAAACTGATAGTTAATTGTAACTTTCACGGCCTGCTAATGACGATGGAACACTCAAATTGCGTCGAGATTCAATACATCATCCTCCAGGCGTCTTGGCTACAAGGGGATATTGCTGCCTCGGGCACCTTATGGTCGTTCTCCTTTGACTCTAGACTTACGAATCCAACGCGAAACCGATATTTAATTGTACCGTTCAGGGGCTCCTACTGACGTTGGAACAATCACATTGCGTCGAGATTCATTACATAGTCCTCCAGCCGACTTGTCTCCAAGGGTCTCGGGCCCCATATGACCGTTCTCCTCTGAGTCAACATTTACGAATCCGACGCAAAACTGATAGTTAATTGTAACGTTCAGGGCCTCCTAATGACGAAGGAGCACTCAAATTGCGTCGCGATTCAATACATCGTCCTGCAGCCGACTCGTCTCCAAGGGACTATTGTTGTCTCGGGCGCCTTTTGGTCGTTCTCCTTAGCCTAGATTATGGAATCCGACGCAAAACTGATAGTTAATTGTAACGTTCAGGGCCTCCTAATGAAGATGGAACATTCAAATTGCGTCGCGATTCAATACATCGTCCTCCAGCCGAAATGTCTCCAAGGCTCTATTATTGCCTCAGGCGCATTTCGGTTGTTCTCCTGTGAGTATAGATTTTCGAATCCGACGCATAAGTGACAGTAAATTGTGAGGTTCAGGGCTTCCTAATGATGATGGACCACTCAAATTGCTTAGAGATTCAATACATCGTCCTCCAGCCGACGTGTCTCCAAGGGTCTATAGCTGCCTCGGGGACCTTATGGTCGTTCTCCTGTGAGTCTAGATTTTCGATTCCGACGCAAAACTGGTAGTTAATTGTAACGTTCAGGGCCTCCTAATGACGATGGAACACTCAAATTGCGTCGGGACTCAATACATCGTCCTCCTGTCGACTTGTCTCCAAGGGCTGATTGCTGCCTCAGGCACCTTATTGTCGTTCTCCTAAGAGTATAGATTGTCGAATCCGACGCAAAACTAATAGTTAATTGTAACGTTCAGGGCCTCCTAATGACGATGGAACACTCAAATTGCGTCGAGATGGAATAAATCGTCCTTCAGCCGACTTGCTTCCAAGGGCTGATTGCTGCCTCAGGCACCTTATTGTCGTTCTCCTGTGAGTATAGATTGTCGGATCCGAAGCAAAACTAATAGTTAATTGTAACGTTCAGGGCCTCCTAATGACGATATAACACTCAAATTGCTTCGAGATTCAATACATCATCCTCCAGCCGACTTGTCTCCAAGGGGATATTGCTGCCTCGAACACCATATGGTCCGTCTCCTGTGAGTCAAGATTTTCGTATCCGACGCGATACTGATAGTTAATTGTAACGTTCACGGCCTCCTAATGACGATGGGACACTCAAATTGCGTTGAGATTCAATACATCGTCCTTCAACCGACCTGTCTAAAATGGTCTATTGCTGCCTCTTGCAGCTTAAGGTCGTTCTCCTGTGAGTCTATATTATCGAATCCGGCGCAAAACTGATAGTTAATTGTAACTTTCACGGCCACCTAATGGCGATGGAACACTCAAATTGCGTCGAGATTCAATACATCGTCCTCCAGCTGACTTGTCTCCAAGGGGATATTGCTGCCTCGGGCACCTTATGGTCGTTCTCCTTTGAGTCTAGAATATCGAATACGACGCAAAACTGATAGTTAATTATAACGTTAAGGATCTCCTAATGACGATGGAAGACTCAAATTGCGTCGAGATTCAACACATCGTCCTCCAGTCGACTTGTCTCCAAGGGTCTATTGCTGAATCGGGCACCTTATTGTAGTTCTCCTGTGAATCTAGATTGTCCAATCCGACGCAAAACTGATAGTTAATTGTAACGTTCAGGGCCTCCTAATGACGATATAACACTCAAATTGCTTCGAGATTCAATACATCGTCCTCCAGCCGACTTGTCTCCAGGGGGATATTGCTGCCTCGAGCACCATATGGTCCGTCTCCTGTGAGTCTAGATTTTCGTATCCGACGCGAAACTGATAGTTAATTTTAACGTTCAGGGCCTCCTAATGACGATGGAACACTCAAATTGCGTCGAGATTCAATACATCGTCCTTCAGCCGACTTGTCTCCAATGTTTTATTGCTGCCTCGGGCACCTTATGGTCGTTCTCCTGTGAGTCTATATTATCGAATCCGACGCAAAACTGATAGTTAATTGTAACGTTCAGGGCCTCCTAATGACGATATAACACTCAAATTGCTTCGAGATTCAATACATCGGCCTTCAGCCGACTTGTCTCCAAGGGGCTATTGCAGCCTCTTTCATCTTATGGTCGTGTTCCTGTGGGTCTAGATTTACGAATCCGACGCGAAACTGATAGTTAATTGTAACGTTCAGGGTCAACTAATGACGCTAGAACAATCAAATTGTGTCGAGATTAAATACATAGTCCTGTAGGCGACTTGTCTCCAAGGGTCCATTGCTGCCTCGGGCACCTTGTGGTCGTTCTCCTGTTAGTCTAGATTTACGAATCCGACGCATAACTCATAGTTAATTGTAACGTTCAGGGCCTCCTAATGACGATGGAACACCCAACTTGCGGCGAGATTCAATACATCGTTCTCCAGCCGATTTGTCTTCAAGGGGATATTGTTGCTTCGGGCACCGTACGGTCCGTCTCTTGCGAGTCTAGATTTTTCGAATCCTACGCGATACTAAGAGATAATTATATCGTTCAGGGCCTCCTAATGACGATGGAACACTCAAATTGCGTCGGAATTCAATACATCCTCCTCCAGCCGACTAGTCTCCAAGGGTCTATTGCTGCCTCGGGCAAATTATTGTCGTTCTCTTGTGGGTCTAGAATATGGAATCCGACGCAAACCTGATAATGAATTGTAACGTTCGGAGCCTCCTAATGACGATAGAACACTCAAAATGCGTCGAGATTCAATACATCGTCCTCCAGCCGACTTGACTCCTAGGGTCTATTGCTGATTCGGACACCTTATTGTAGTTCTCCTGCGAATCTAGATTGTCCAATCCGACGCAAAACTGATAGTTAATTGTAACGTTCAGGGCCTCCTAATGACGATATAACACTCAAATTGCTTCGAGATTCAATACATCGTCCTCCAGCCGACTTGTCTCCAAGGGGATATTGCTGCCTCGAGCACCATATGGTCCGTCTCCTGTGAGTCAAGATTTTCGTATGTGACGCGATACTGATAGTTAATTGTAACGTTCAGGGCCTCCTAATGACGATGGAACACTCAAATTGCGTCGAGATTCAATACATCGTCCTCCAGCCGACTTGACTCCTAGGGTCTATTGCTGCCTCGGGCACCTTATTGTAGTTCTCCTGTGAATCTAGATTGTCCAATCCGACGCAAAACTGATAGTTAATTGTAACGTTAAGGGCCTCCTAATGACGATGCAACACACAAATTGCGTCGAGATTCAATACATCGGCGTCCAGCCGACTTGTCTCCAAGGGGCTATTGCTGCCTCTTTCGTCTTATGGTCGTGCTCCTGTGAGTCTAGATTTACGAATCCGACCCGAAACTGATAGTTAATTGTAACGTTCAGGGTCAACTAATGACGATGGAACAATCAAATTGCGTCGAGATTAAATACATATTCCTCTAGGCGACTTGTCTCCAAGGGTCCATTGCTGCCTCGGGCACCTTATGATCGTTCTCCTCTGAGTCTACATTTTCGAATCCAACGCAAAACTGGTGGTTAATTGTAACGTTCAGTGCGTCCTAATGACGATGGAACACTAAAATTGCGTCGCGATTCAATACAGCGTCCTCCAGCCGACTCGTCTCCAAGTTCCTTATGTTGCCTCGAGCGCCTTTTGGTCGTTCTCCTGAGTCTAGATTATCGAATCCGACGCAAAACTGATGGTTAATTGTTACGTTCAGGGCCTCCTAATGACGATGCAACACTCAAATTGCGTCGAGATTCAATACATCGGCCTCCAGCCGACTTGTCTCCAAGGTTCTATTGCTGCCTCGAGCACCTTATGGTCGTTCTCCTGTGAGTCTATATTATCGAATCCGACGTAAAACTGATAGTTAATTGTAACTTTCACGGCCTCCTAATGACGATGGAACACTCAAATTGCGTCGAGATTCAACACATCGTCCTCCAGCTGACTTGTCTCCAAGGGGATATTGCTGCCTCGGGCACCTTATTGTCGTTCACCTGTGAATCTAGATTTTCGAATCCGAAGCAAAACTGAGAGTTAATTGTAACGTCCAGGTACTCCTAATGACGATGGAACACTCAAATTGCGTCGATATTCAATACATCGTCCTCCAGCCGACTTGTCTCCAAGGGTCTATTGCTGCCTCGGGCTCGTTATGGTCCATCTCCTGTGAGTCTAGATTGTCGAATCCGACGCAGAACTGATAATTAATTGTAACGTTCAGGGCCCCCTAATGACGATGGAACACTCAAACTGCTTAGAGATTCAATACGTCGTCCTCCAGCCGACTTGTCTCCAGGGGTCTGTTGCAGCCTCGGGCACCTTACTGTAGTTCTCCTGTGAGTCTAGATTGTCGATTCCGACGCTATACTGATAGATAATTGTAACGTTCAGGGCCTCCTAATGACGATGGAACACTCAAATTGCGTCGAGATTCAATACATCGGCCTCCAGCCGACTTGTCTTCAAGGGTCTATTGCTGCCTTTGGCACCTTATGGTCGTTCTCCTGTGAGTCTAGATTTTCGAATCCGTCGCGAAACTAATAGTTAATAGTTACGTTCAGGGCCTCCTAATGACGATGGAACACTCAAATTGCGTCGGGTTTGAATACATCGTTCTCCAGCCGACTTGACTTCAAGGGGATATTACTGCTTCGGGCACCTAATTGTAGTTCTCCTGTGAATCTAGATTGTCTAATCCGACGCAAAACTGATGGTTATTTGTAACGTTCAGGGCCTCCTAATGACGATACAACATTAAAATTGCTTGGAGATTCAATACATCGTCCTACAGCCGACTTGTCTCCAAGGGGATATTGCTGCCTCGGGCACCATATGCTCAGTCTCCTGTGAGTCTAGATTTTCGTATCCGACGCGGAACATATAGTTAATTGTAACGTTCAGGGCCTCCGAATGACGATGGAACACTGAAATTGCGTCGAGATTCAACACATCGTCCTCCAGCCGACTTTCTCCAAGGGCATATTGCTGCCTCGGGCACCTTATGGTCGTTCTCCTGTGAGTCTAGATTATCGAATCCGACGCAAAACTGATACTTAATTGTAACGCTCAGGGCTTCCTAATGACGATGAAAGATTCAAATTGCGCCGCGATTCAATACATCGTCCTCCAGCCGGCCTCTCTCCAAGGGTCTATTGCTGCCTCGGGCGCATTTTGGTAGTCCTCCTGTAAGTCTAGATTTTCGAATCCGACGCATAACTGATAGTTAATTGTAACGTTCAGGTCAACGTAATGACGATGGAACACATTGCTTCGAGATTCAATATATCGTCCTCCAGCCGACTTGTCTCCAAGGGGATATTGCTGCCTCGGGCACCTTTATGGTCCGTGTCCTGTGAGTCTAGAATTTCGAATTCGACGCAAAACAGATGGTGAATTGTAACGTTCATGGCCTCTTAATGTCGATGGAACACTCAAATTGCGTCGAGATTCAATACATCGTCCACCAGCTGACATATCTCCAAGGGTCTATTCTGGCTCTGGCATCTTATGGTCGTGCTCCTGTGAGTCTAAATTCTCGAATCCGACGAGTACCTGATAGTTAATTGAACCGTTCACGGGCTCCTAATGACGATGGAACAATCAAATTGCGTCGAGATTCAACACATCGTCCTCCAGCTGACTTGTCTCCAAGGGGATATTGCTGCCTCGGGCACCTTATTGTCGTTCACCTGTGAATCTAGATTATCGAATCCGAAGCAAAACTGAGAGTTAATTGTAACGTCCAGGGACTCCTAATGACGATGGAACACTCAAATTGCGTCGATATTCAATACATCGTCCTCCAGCCGACTTGTCTCCAAGGGTCTATTGCTGCCTCGGGCTCGTTATGGTCCATCTCCTGTGAGTCTAGATTGTCGAATCCGACGCAGAACTGATAATTAATTGTAACGTTCAGGGCCTCCTAATGACGATGGAACACTCAAACTGCTTAGAGATTCAATACGTCGTCCTCCAGCCGACTTGTCTCCAGGGGTCTGTTGCAGCCTCGGGCACCTTACTGTAGTTCTCCTGTGAGTCTAGATTGTCGATTCCGACGCTATACTGATAGATAATTGTAACGTTCAGGGCCTCCGAATGACGATGGAACACTGAAATTGCGTCGAGATTCAACACATCGTCCTCCAGCCGACTTTCTCCAAGGGCATATTGCTGAATCGGGCACCTTATGGTCGTTCTCCTGTGAGTCTAGATTATCGAATCCGACGCAAAACTGATACTTAATTGTAACCCTCAGGGCTTCCTAATGACGATGAAAGATTCAAATTGCGCCGCGATTCAATACATCGTCCTCCAGCCGGCCTCTCTCCAAGGGTCTATTGCTGCCTCGGGCGCATTTTGGTAGTCCTCCTGTAAGTCTAGATTTTCGAATCCGACGCAAAACAGATGGTGAATTGTAACGTTCATGGCCTCTTAATGTCGATGGAACACTCAAATTGCGTCGAGATTCAATACATCGTCCACCAGCTGACATATCTCCAAGGGTCTATTCTGGCTCTGGCATCTTATGGTCGTGCTCCTGTGAGTCTAAATTTTCGAATCCGACGAGTACCTGATAGTTAATTGAACCGTTCACGGGCTCCTAATGACGATGGAACAATCAAATTGCGTCGAGATTCAATACATAGTCCTCCAGGCGACTTGTCTTCAAGGGTCAATTGCTGCCTCGGCCATCTTATGGCCGTTCTCCTCTGGGTCTACATTTTCGAATCCGACGGAAAACTGATAGTTAATTGTAACGTTCAGGGCCTCCTAATGACGATGGAACACTCAAATTGCGTCGAGATTCAATACATCGGCCTCCAGCCGACTTGTCTCCAAGGGTCTATCGCTGCCTCGGGCACCTTGTGGTCGTTCACCTGTGAGTCTAGATTTACGAATCCGACGCATAACTGATAGTTAATTGCACCCTTCATGGCCTCTTAGTTACGATGGAACACTCAAATTACGTCGAGATTAAATATATCGTCCTCCAGCCGACTTGTCTCCAAGGGGATATTGCTGCCTCGGGCACCGTATTGTCGTTCTCCTGTGAGTCTAGATTTTCGAATCCGACGCTAAACTGAGACTTAATTATAACGTTCAGGGCCTCCTAATGACGATTGAACACTCAAATTGCGTCGAGATTCAATACATCGTCCTTTAGCCGACTTGTCTCCAAGGGGATATTGCTGCCTCGGGCACCATATGGTCCGTCTCCTGTGAGTCTAGATTTTCGTATCCGACGCGAAACTGATAGTTAATTGTAACGTTCAGGGCGTCCTAATGACGATGGAACACTAAAATTGCGTCGCGATTCAATACATCGCCGTCCAGCCAACTTGTCTCCAAGGGGCTATTGTTGCCTCGGGCGCCTATTGGTCGTCCTCCTGTGTGTCTAGATTTTCGAATCCGACGCAAAACTGATGGATAATTGTAACGTTCAGGCTTCCTAATGATAATGGAACACTCAAATTGCGTCGAGATTCAATACATTGCCCTCCAGCTATCTTGTCTCCAAGGGTCTATTGCTGCCTCGGGCACCTTATGGTCGTTCTCCATTGAGTCTAGATTTTCGAATCCGACGCAAAACTGATAGTTAATTGTAACGTTCAGGGCCTCCTAATGACGATGGAACCCTCAAATTGTGTCGAGATTCAATACATCGTCCTCCAGCCGACTTGACTCCAAGGGTCTATTGCTGCCTCGGGCACCTTATTTCGTTCTCCTGTGAGTCTAGATTGTCGAATCCCACGCAAAACTGATAGTTAATTGTAACGTTCATAGCCTCCTAATGACAATGGAACACTCAAATTGCGTCGAAATTTAATACATCGTCCCCCAGCCGACTTGTCGCCAAGGGGATACTGCTGCCTCGGGAATCTTTTGGTCGTTCTCCTGTGAGTCTAAAATATCGAATCCGACGCAAAACTGATATTTAATTGTCACGTTCAGGGCCTCGTAATGACGATGGAATATTCAAATTACGTCGCGATTCGATACATCGTCCTCCAGGATCCTGTCTCCAAGGGTCTATTGTTGCCTCGGGCGCCTTTTTGTCGTCCTCCTGTACGTCTAGATTTTCGAATCCGACGCATAACTGATAGTTAATTGTAACGTCCAGGTCTTCGTAATGACGATGGAACACTCAAATTGCGTCGAGATTCAATACATCGTCCTCCAGCCGACTTGTCTCCAAGGGTATATTCCTGCCTCGGGAACCTTATGGTCCGTGTCCTGTAAGTCTGGATTTTCAAATCCGACGTAAAACAGATGGTTAATTGTAACGTTCATGGCCTCCTAATGTCGATGGAACACTCAAATTGCGTCGAGATTCAATATATCGTCCTCCAGTCGACTTGTCTCCAAGGGGATATTGCTGCCTCGGGCCCCTTAATGTCGTTCTCCTGTGAGTCTAGATTTTCCAATCCGACCCAAAACTGAGAGTTAATTATAACGTTCAGGGCCTCCTAATGACGATGGAACACTCAAATTGCGGCGAGATTCAATACATCGTCCTCCAGCCGTCTTGACTCTAAGGGGATATTGCCGCCTCGGGCACCACATAGTCCGGCTCCTGTGAGTCTAGATTTTCGAATCCGACGCGAAACTTATAGTTCATTGTAACGTTCATGGCCTCCTAATGACGATGGAACACTCAAATTGCGTTGGAATTCAATACATCGTCCTCCAGCCGAATTGTCCTCCAAGGGTCAATTTTTTCCTCGGGCGCCATTTGGTCGATCTCCTGAGCCTAGATTATGGAATCCGACGCAAAACTGATAGTTAATTGTAACGTTCAGGGCCTCCTAATAACGATGGAACACTCAAAATGCGTCGAGATTCAATACATCGGCCTCCAGCCGACTTGTGTCCAAGGGTCTATTGCTGCCTCGGGCCCTTTGTGGTCGTTCTCCTGTGAGTCCAAATTTACGAATCCTACGCATAACTGATAGTTAATTGTAACGTTCAGGGCCTCCTAATGAGGATGGAACACTCAAATTACATCGAGATTCAATTTATCGTCCTCCAGCCGACTTGTCTCCAAGGGGATATTGCTGTCGCGGGCACCTTATGGTCGTTCTCCTGTGAGTCTATATTATCGAATTCGACGCAAAACAGATAGTTAATTGTAACTTTCACGGCCTCCCAATGACCATGAAACACTCAAATTGCGTCGAGATTCAATACATCGTCCTAAAGCCGACTTGTCTCCAAGGGTCTATTGCTGCCTCTGGTTTCTTATGGTCGTGCTCCTGTGAGTCTAGATTTACGAATCCGACGCGTAACTGATAGTTAATTGAACCGTTCAGGGGCTCCTAATGGCGATGGAACACTCAAATTACGTCGAGATTCAATTTATCGTCCTCCAGCCGATTTGTCTCCAAGGGGATATTGCTGCCTCGGGTACCTTATTGTCGTTCTCCTGTGAGTCTACATTTTCAAATCCGACGCAAAACTGAGAGTTAATTATAACGTTCAGGGCATCCTAATGACGATGGAACACTCAAATTGTGGCGAGATTCGATACATCGTCCTCCAGCCGACTTGTCTCTAAGGGGATATTGCTGCCCTCGGGCACCATATAGTCCGGCTCCTGTTATTCTAGATTTTAGAATCCGACGCGAAACTGATAGTTGATTGCAACGTTCATGGCCTCCTAATTGCGATGGAACACTCTAATTGCGTTGAAATGCAATACATCGTCCTTCAGCCGACTTGTCTCCAAGGGTCTATTGCTGTCTCGGGCACCTTTCGGTCATTCTCCTGTGAGTCTATATTATCGAATTCGACGCAAAACTGAGAGTTAATTTATAACGTTCAGGGCCTCCTAATAACAATGGTACACTCAAATTGCGTCGAGATTCAATACATCGTCCTCCAGAAGACTTGTCTCCCAAGGGTCTAATGCCGCCTCGAGCACCATATAGTCCGTCTCTTGTGAGTCTACATTTTCGAATCCGACGCGATACTAATAGTTAATTGTAACGTTCAGGGCCTCCTACTGACGATGGAACACTCAAATTGCGTCGAGATTCAATACATCGGCCCTCCAACCGACTTGTCTCCAAGGGGATATTGCTGCCTCAGGCGCATTTGGTCGATCTCTTGAGCCTAGATTATGGAATCCGACGCAAAACTGATAGTTAATTGTAACGTTCAGGGGCCTCCTAATAAACGATGGAACACTCAAATTGCGTCGAGTTTCAATACATCGGCCTCCAGCCGACTTGTCTCCAAGGGTCTATTGCTGCCTCGGGCCCCTTGTGGTCGTTCTCCCTGTGAGTCTAGATTTACGAATCCGACGCATAACTGATAGTTAATTGTAACGTTCAGGGCCACCTAATGACGATGGAACACTGAAATTACGTCGAGATTCAACATATCGTCCTCCAGCCGACTTGTCTCCAAGGGGATATTGCTGCCCTCGGGTACCTTATTGTCGTTCTCCTGTGAGTCAACATTATCGAATCCGACGCAAAACTGAGAGTTAATTATAACGTTCAGGGCCTCCTATTGACGATGGAACACTCAAATTGCGGCGAGATTCAATACTTCGTTCTCCAGCCGACCTGTCTTCAAGGGGATATTGCTGTCTCGGGCACCATAACGGTCCGTCTCTTCTGAGGATTGATTTTCGAATCCGACGCGATACTGATAGTTAATTGTAACGTTCAGGGCCTCCTAATGACGATGGAACACTCAAATTGCGGTTAGATTCAATACATCGTCCTCCAGCCGACTTGTCTCCAAGGGGTTATTGCCGTCGCGGGCACCTTATGGTCGTTCTCCCTGTGAGTCTAGATTTTCGAATCCGACGCAAAACTGAGAGTTAATTATTTCGTTCAGGGCCTCCTAATGGACGATGGAACACTCAAATTGCGTCGAAATTCAATACATCGTCCTCCAGCCGACTTGTCTCTAAGGGGATATTGCTGCCTCGGGCACCATATGGTCCGTCTCCTGTGAGTCTAGATTTTCGTATCCGACGCGAAACTGATAGTTAATTGTAACGTTCAGGGCGTCCTAATGACGATGGAACACTAAAATTGCGTCGCGATTCAATACATCGTCGTCCAGCCAACTTGTCTCTAAGGGGCTATTGTTGCCTCGGGCGCCTATTGGTCGTCCTCCTGTGTGTCTAGATTTTCGATTCCGACGCAAAACTGATGGATAATTGTAACGTTCAGGCTTCCTAATGATAATGGAACACTCAAATTGCGTCGAGATTCAATACATCGTCCTCCAGCTATCTTGTCTCCAAGGGTCTATTGCTGCCTCGGGCACCTTATGGTCGTTCTCCATTGAGTCTAGATTTTCGAATCCGACGCAAAACTGATAGTTAATTGTAACGTTCAGGGCCTCCTAATGACGATGGAACCCTCAAATTGTGTCGAGATTCAATACATCGTCCTCCAGCCGACTTGACTCCAAGGGTCTATTGCTGTCTCGGGCACCTTATTTCGTTCTCCTGTGAGTCTAGATTGTCCAATCCGTCGCAAAACTGATAGTTAATTGTAACGTTCATGGCCTCCTAATGACAATGGAACACTCATAATTGCGTCGAGATTTAATACATCGTCCTCCAGCCGACTTGTCGCCAAGGGGATACTGCTGCCTCGGGAATCTTTTGGTCGTTCTCCTGTGAGTCTAAAATATCGAATCCGACGCAAAACTGATATTTAATTGTAACGTTCAGGGCCTCGTAATGACGATGGAAAATTCAAATTGCGTCGCGATTCGATACATCGTCCTCCAGGATCCTGTCACCAAGGGTCTATTGTTGCCTCGGGCGCCTTTTTGTCGTCCTCCTGTACGTCTAGATTTTCGAATCCGACGCATAACTGACAGTTAATTGTAACGTCCAGGTCTTCGTAATGACGATGGAACACTCAAATTGCGTCGAGATTCAATACATCGTCCTCCAGCCGACTTGTCTCCAAGGGGATATTGCTGCCTCGGGCCCCTTAATGTCGTTCTCCTGTGAGTCTAGATTTTCCAATCCGACCCAAAACTGAGAGTTAATTATAACGTTCAGGGCCTCCTAATGACGATGGAACACTCAAATTGCGTCGAGATTCAATACATCGGCCTCCGGCCGACTTGTCTCCAAGGGTCTATTGCTGCCTCGGGCCCCTTGTGGTCGTTCTCCTGTGAGTCTAGATTTACGAATCCGACGCATAACTGATAGTTAATTGTAACGTTCAGGGCCTCCTAATGACGATGGAACACTGAAATTACGTCGAGATTCAACATATCGTCCTCCAGCCGACTTGTCTCCAAGGGGATGTTGCTGCCTCGGGTACCTTATTGTCGTTCTCCTGTGAGTCAACATTATCGAATCCGACGCAAAACTGAGAGTTAATTATAACGTTCAGGGCCTCCTAATGACGATGGAACACTCAAATTGCGGCGAGATTCAATAGTTCGTTCTCCAGCCGACCTGTCTTCAAAGGGATATTGCTGTCTCGGGCACCATACGGTCCGTCTCTTCTGAGGATTGATTTTCGAATCCGACGCGATACTGATAGTTAATTGTAACGTTCAGGGCCTCCTAATGACGATGGAACACTCAAATTGCGGTTAGATTCAATACATCGTCCTCCAGCCGACTTGTCTCCAAGGGGTTATTGCTGTCGCGGGCCCCTTTTGGTCGTTCTCCTGTGAGTCTAGATTTTCGAATCCGACGCAAAACTGAGAGTTAATTATTTCGTTCAGGGCCTCCTAATGACGATGGAACACTCAAATTGCGTCGAAATTCAATACATCGTCCTCCAGCCGACTTGTCTCTAAGGGGATATTGCCGCCTCGGGCACCACATAGTCCGGCTCCAGTGAGTCTAGATTTTCGAATCCGACGCAAAACTTATAGTTCATTGTAACGTTCATGGCCTCCTAATGACGATGGAACCCTCAAATTGCGTTGGAATTCAATACATCGTCCTCCAGCCGAATTGTCTCCAAGGGTCTATTTTTTCCTCGGGCGCCATTTGGTCGATCTCCTGAGCCTACATTATGGAATCCGACGCAAAACTGATAGTTAATTGTAACGTTCAGGGCCTCCTAATAACGATGGAACACTCAAAATGCGTCGAGATTCAATACATCGGCCTCCAGCCGACTTGTCTCTAAGGGGATATTGCTGCCTCGGGCACCATATAGTCCGGCTCCTGTTATTCTAGATTTTAGAATCCGACGCGAAACTGATAGTTGATTGCAACGTTCATGGCCTCCTAATTGCGATGGAACACTCTAATTGCGTTGAAATGCAATACATCGTCCTTCAGCCGACTTGTCTCCAAGGGTCTATTGCTGTCTCGGGCACCTTTCGGTCATTCTCCTGTGAGTCTATATTATCGAATTCGACGCAAAACTGAGAGTTAATTATAACGTTCAGGGCCTCCTAATAACAATGGTACACTCAAATTGCGTCGAGATTCAATACATCGTCCTCCAGAAGACTTGTCTCCAAGGGTCTAATGCCGCCTCGAGCACCATATAGTCCGTCTCTTGTGAGTCTACATTTTCGAATCCGACGCGATACTAATAGTTAATTGTAACGTTCAGGGCCTCCTACTGACGATGGAACACTCAAATTGCGTCGAGATTCAATACATCGGCCTCCAACCGACTTGTCTCCAAGGGGATATTGCTGCCTCAGGCGCATTTGGTCGATCTCTTGAGCCTAGATTATGGAATCCGACGCAAAACTGATAGTTAATTGTAACGTTCAGGGCCTCCTAATAACGATGGAACACTCAAATTGCGTCGAGTTTCAATACATCGGCCTCCAGCCGACTTGTCTCCAAGGGTCTATTGCTGCCTCGGGCCCCTTGTGGTCGTTCTCCTGTGAGTCTAGATTTACGAATCCGACGCATAACTGATAGTTAATTGTAACGTTCAGGGCCACCTAATGACGATGGAACACTGAAATTACGTCGAGATTCAACATATCGTCCTCCAGCCGACTTGTCTCCAAGGGGATATTGCTGCCTCGGGTACCTTATTGTCGTTCTCCTGTGAGTCAACATTATCGAATCCGACGCAAAACTGAGAGTTAATTATAACGTTCAGGGCCTCCTAATGACGATGGAACACTCAAATTGCGGCGAGATTCAATACTTCGTTCTCCAGCCGACCTGTCTTCAAGGGGATATTGCTGTCTCGGGCACCATACGGTCCGTCTCTTCTGAGGATTGATTTTCGAATCCGACGCGATACTGATAGTTAATTGTAACGTTCAGGGCCTCCTAATGACGATGGAACACTCAAATTGCGGTTAGATTCAATACATCGTCCTCCAGCCGACTTGTCTCCAAGGGGTTATTGCCGTCGCGGGCACCTTATGGTCGTTCTCCTGTGAGTCTAGATTTTCGAATCCGACGCAAAACTGAGAGTTAATTATTTCGTTCAGGGCCTCCTAATGACGATGGAACACTCAAATTGCGTCGAAATTCAATACATCGTCCTCCAGCCGACTTGTCTCTAAGGGGATATTGCTGCCTCGGGCACCATATGGTCCGTCTCCTGTGAGTCTAGATTTTCGTATCCGACGCGAAACTGATAGTTAATTGTAACGTTCAGGGCGTCCTAATGACGATGGAACACTAAAATTGCGTCGCGATTCAATACATCGTCGTCCAGCCAACTTGTCTCTAAGGGGCTATTGTTGCCTCGGGCGCCTATTGGTCGTCCTCCTGTGTGTCTAGATTTTCGATTCCGACGCAAAACTGATGGATAATTGTAACGTTCAGGCTTCCTAATGATAATGGAACACTCAAATTGCGTCGAGATTCAATACATCGTCCTCCAGCTATCTTGTCTCCAAGGGTCTATTGCTGCCTCGGGCACCTTATGGTCGTTCTCCATTGAGTCTAGATTTTCGAATCCGACGCAAAACTGATAGTTAATTGTAACGTTCAGGGCCTCCTAATGACGATGGAACCCTCAAATTGTGTCGAGATTCAATACATCGTCCTCCAGCCGACTTGACTCCAAGGGTCTATTGCTGTCTCGGGCACCTTATTTCGTTCTCCTGTGAGTCTAGATTGTCCAATCCGTCGCAAAACTGATAGTTAATTGTAACGTTCATGGCCTCCTAATGACAATGGAACACTCAAATTGCGTCGAGATTTAATACATCGTCCTCCAGCCGACTTGTCGCCAAGGGGATACTGCTGCCTCGGGAATCTTTTGGTCGTTCTCCTGTGAGTCTAAAATATCGAATCCGACGCAAAACTGATATTTAATTGTAACGTTCATGGCCTCGTAATGACGATGGAAAATTCAAATTGCGTCGCGATTCGATACATCGTCCTCCAGGATCCTGTCACCAAGGGTCTATTGTTGCCTCGGGCGCCTTTTTGTCGTCCTCCTGTACGTCTAGATTTTCGAATCCGACGCATAACTGACAGTTAATTGTAACGTCCAGGTCTTCGTAATGACGATGGAACACTCAAATTGCGTCGAGATTCAATACATCGTCCTCCAGCCGACTTGTCTCCAAGGGGATATTGCTGCCTCGGGCCCCTTAATGTCGTTCTCCTGTGAGTCTAGATTTTCCAATCCGACCCAAAACTGAGAGTTAATTATAACGTTCAGGGCCTCCTAATGACGATGGAACACTCAAATTGCGTCGAGATTCAATACATCGGCCTCCGGCCGACTTGTCTCCAAGGGTCTATTGCTGCCTCGGGCCCCTTGTGGTCGTTCTCCTGTGAGTCTAGATTTACGAATCCGACGCATAACTGATAGTTAATTGTAACGTTCAGGGCCTCCTAATGACGATGGAACACTGAAATTACGTCGAGATTCAACATATCGTCCTCCAGCCGACTTGTCTCCAAGGGGATGTTGCTGCCTCGGGTACCTTATTGTCGTTCTCCTGTGAGTCAACATTATCGAATCCGACGCAAAACTGAGAGTTAATTATAACGTTCAGGGCCTCCTAATGACGATGGAACACTCAAATTGCGGCGAGATTCAATAGTTCGTTCTCCAGCCGACCTGTCTTCAAAGGGATATTGCTGTCTCGGGCACCATACGGTCCGTCTCTTCTGAGGATTGATTTTCGAATCCGACGCGATACTGATAGTTAATTGTAACGTTCAGGGCCTCCTAATGACGATGGAACACTCAAATTGCGGTTAGATTCAATACATCGTCCTCCAGCCGACTTGTCTCCAAGGGGTTATTGCTGTCGCGGGCCCCTTTTGGTCGTTCTCCTGTGAGTCTAGATTTTCGAATCCGACGCAAAACTGAGAGTTAATTATTTCGTTCAGGGCCTCCTAATGACGATGGAACACTCAAATTGCGTCGAAATTCAATACATCGTCCTCCAGCCGACTTGTCTCTAAGGGGATATTGCCGCCTCGGGCACCACATAGTCCGGCTCCAGTGAGTCTAGATTTTCGAATCCGACGCAAAACTTATAGTTCATTGTAACGTTCATGGCCTCCTAATGACGATGGAACCCTCAAATTGCGTTGGAATTCAATACATCGTCCTCCAGCCGAATTGTCTCCAAGGGTCTATTTTTTCCTCGGGCGCCATTTGGTCGATCTCCTGAGCCTACATTATGGAATCCGACGCAAAACTGATAGTTAATTGTAACGTTCAGGGCCTCCTAATAACGATGGAACACTCAAAATGCGTCGAGATTCAATACATCGGCCTCCAGCCGACTTGTCTCCAAGGGTTTATTGCTGCCTCGGGCCCTTTGTGGTCGTTCTCCTGTGAGTCTAAATTTACGAATCCTACGCATAACTGATAGTTAATTGTAACGTTCAGGGCCTCCTAATGACGATGGAACACTCAAATTACGTCGAGATTCAATTTATCGTCCTCCAGCCGACTTGTCTCCAAGGGGATATTGCTGTCGCGGGCACCTTATGGTCGTTCTCCTGTGGGTCTATATTATCGAATTCGACACAAAACAGATAGTTAATTGTAACTTTCATGGCCTCCCAATGACCATGAAACACTCAAATTGCGTCGAGATTCAATACATCGTCCTAAAGCCGATTTGTCTCCAAGGGTCTATTGCTGCCTCTGGTTTCTTATGGTCGTGCTCCTGTAAGTCTAGATTTACGAATCCGACGCGTAACTGATAGTTAATTGAACCGTTCAGGGGCTCCTAATGGCGATGGAACACTCAAATTACGTCGAGATTCAATTTATCGTCCTCCAGCCGACTTGTCTCCAAGGGGATATTGCTGCCTCGGGTACCTCATTGTCGTTCTCCTGTGTGTCTACATTTTCAAATCCGACGCAAAACTGAGAGTTAATTATAACGTTCAGGGCATCCTAATGACGATGGAACACTCAAATTGTGGCGAGATTCGATACATCGTCCTCCAGCCGACTTGTCTCTAAGGGGATATTGCTGCCTCGGGCACCATATAGTCCGGCTCCTGTTATTCTAGATTTTAGAATCCGACGTGAAACTGATAGTTGATTGCAACATTCATGGCCTCCTAATTGCGATGGAACACTCTAATTGCGTTGAAATGCAATACATCGTCCTTCAGCCGACTTGTCTCCAAGGGTCTATTGCTGTCTCGGGCATTTTTCGCGCATTCTCCTGTGAGTCTATATTATCGAATCCGACTCAAACCTGATAGTTAATTGTTACTTTCAAGGCCTCCTAATGACCATGAAACACTCAAATTGCGTCGAGATTCAATATATCGTCCTCAAGGCGGCTTATCTCCAAAGGGATATTGCTGCCTCGGGCACCTTATTGTCGTTCTCCTGTGAGTCTAGATTTTCGAATTCGACGCAAAACTGAGAGTTAATTATAACGTTCAGGGCCTCCTAATAACAATGGTACACTCAAATTGCGTCGAGATTCAATACATCGTCCTCCAGGAGACTTGTCTCCAAGGGTCTATTGCTGCCTCGAGCACCATACGGTCCGTCTCTTGTGAGTCTAGATTTTCGAATCCGACGCGATACTAATAGTTAATTGTAACGTTCAGGGCCTCCTACTGACGATGGAACACTCAAATTGCGTCGAGATTCAATACATCGGCATCCAACCGACTTGTCTCCAAGGGGATATTGCTGCCTCGGGCGCATTTGGTCGATCTCTTGAGCCTAGATAATGGAATCCGACGCAAAACTGATAGTTAATTGTAACGTTCAGGGCCTCCTAATAACGATGGAACACTCAAATTGCGTCGAGATTCAACACATCGGCCTCCAGCCGACTTGTCTCCAAGGGTCTATTGCTGCCTCGGGCCCCTTGTGGTCGTTCTCCTGTGAGTCTAGAATTACGAATCCGACGCATAACTGAAAGTTAATTGTAACGTTCAGGGCCTCCTAATGACGATGGAACACTGAAATTACGTCGAGATTCAACATATCGTCCTCCAGCCGACTTGTCTCCAAGGGGATATTGCTGCCTCGGGTACCTTATTGTCCTTCTCCTGTGAGTCAACATTTTCGAATCCGACGCAAATCTGAGAGTTAATTATAACGTTCAGGGCCTCCTAATGACGATGGAACACTCAAATTGCGGCGAGATTCAATACTTCGTTCTCCAGCCGACCTGTCTTCAAGGGGATATTGCTGTCTCGGGCACCATACGGACCGTCTCTTCTGAGGATTGATTTTCGAATCCGACGCGATACTGATAGTTAATTGTAACGTTCAGGGCCTCCTAATGACGATGGAACACTCAAATTGCGTCGAAATTCAATACATCGTCCTCCAGCCGACTTGTCTCTAAGGGGATATTGCTGCCTCGGGCACCATATAGTCCGGCTCCTGTTAGTCTAGATTTTCGAATCCGACGCGATTCTGATAGTTAATTGTAACGTTCATGGCCTCCTAATGACGATGGAACACTCTAATTCCGTTGAAATTTAGTACATCGTCCTTCAGCCGACTTGTCACCAAGGGTCTATTGCTGTCTCGGGCACCTTATGGCCTTTCTCCTGTGAGTCTATATTATCGAATCCGACGCAAAACAGATAGTTAATTGTAACTTTCACGGCCTCCCAGTGACCATGAAACACTCAAATTGCGTCGAGATTCAATACATCGTCCTAAAGCCGACTTGTCTCCAAGGGTCTATTGCTGCCTCTGGTTTCTTATGGTCGTGCTCCTGTGAGTCCAGATTTACGAATCCGACGCGTAACTGATAGTTAATTGAACCGTTCAGGGGCTCCTAATGACGATGGAACAATCAAATTGCGTCGAGATTCAATACATAGTCCTCCAGGCGACTTGTCTCCAAGGGTCTATTGCTGCCTCGGGCACCTCATGGCCGTTCTCCTCTGAGTCTACATTTTCGAATCCGACGCAAAACTGATAGTTAATTGTAACGTTCAGGGCTTCCTAATGACGATGGAACACTCAAATTGCGTCGCGATTCAATACATCGTCCTCCAGCCGACTCGTTTCCAAGCGTCTATTGTTGCCTCTGGCGCCTTTTGTTCGTTCTCCTGAGCCTAGAATATGGAAGCCGACGAAAAACTGATAGTTAATTGTAACGTTCTGGGCCTCCGAATGACGATGGAACACTCAAATTGCGTCGAGATTCAGTACATCGTACTCCAGCCGACTTGTCTCCAAGGGGGTATTACTGCTTCGGGCACCATATGGTCCGTCTCCTGTGGGTCTAGATTTTCGTATCCGACGCGAAACTGATAGTTAATTACGTTCAGGGCCTCCTAATGACGATGGAACACTCAAACTGCGCCGAGATTCAATACATCGTCCTCCAGCCGACTTGTCACCATGGGGATATTGCTGCCTCCGCCACCTAATGGTCGTTCTCCTGTGAGTCTAGATTTTCGAATCCGACGCTAAACTGATGGTTAATTGTAACGTTGATGGCCTCCAAATGACGATGGAACACTCAAATTGCGTCGAGATTCAATACATCGTCCTCCAGCCGACTTGTCTCCGAGGGGATATTGCTGCCACGGGCAGCTTATGGTCGATCTCCTGTGAGTCTAGATTTTCGAATCCGACGCAAAACTGATACTTGATTGTAACGTTCAGGGCCTCCTAATGACGATGGGACACTCAAATTGCGTCGAGATTCAATACATCGTACTCCAGACGACATGTCTCTAAGGGGATATTGCTACCTCGGGTACCATATATTCCGGCTCCTGTGAGTCTAGATTTTCGAAACCGACGCGAAACTGATACTTAATTGTAACGTTCATGGCCTCCTAATGACGATGGAACACTCAAAATGCGTCGAGATTCAATACATCGTCCTCCAGCCGACTTGTATCCAAGGGGATATTGCTGCCTCGGGCACCTTATGGTCGTTCTCCTGTGAGTGTCGATTTTCGAATCCGGCGCGAAACTGATAGTTAATTGTAACGTTCAGGGCCTCCTAATTACGATGAAACACTCAAATTGCGTCGCAATTCAATACATCGTCCTCCAGCCGACTTGTCTCCAATGGTCTATTGCTGCCTCTGGCACCTTATGGTCGTGCTCCTGTGAGTCTAGATTTTCGAATCCGACGCGAAACTGATAGTTAATTGTAACGTTCAGGGCCTCCTAATGTCGATGGAACACTCAAATTGCGTCGCAATTCAATACATCGTCCTCCAGCCGATTTGTCTCCATGGGTCTATTGTTGCCTCGGGCACCTTATAGTCGTGCTCCTCTGAGTCTAGATTTTCGAATCCGGCGCTAAACTGATAGTTTATTGTAACGTTCAGGGCCTCCTAATGACGATGGAACACTCAAATTGCGTCGAGATTCAGTACATCGTACTCCAGCCGACTTGTCTCCAAGGGGATATTGCTTCCTCGGACATTTTATGGTCGTTCTCCTTGTAATCTCCCCACGGAAAATTACCCTCTACCACGCAATAATTAATAATGGTCAACCAAATCATCCACATGTATTTACGTTTGAAAAGTATCTGATCAGATTTTCTAGTAATATATGCGCCTACAGCTCGTCGACGCCAAGGTATTTTTCTAGAACGTTTATTCTTTGGAACAACAGAGGTACAGAAATGTATGCTCCATGATTATTATAGTGGGAGAAAGGAACAGCTTCGGAAGTATCGGTTGGAGGATTTTCGGACTGCTAAAAGAGATTTATTTACTCTTCTTCGCGCTAAAGCGAGATAGGAAAATTTGTGGTGCTCGCGTGAGAGATAAAAAGAAAGAAAACCCTGTAAAAGAAAATTATATGAGTCTTGGAACCAACAGAAAACGGAACATGTACGGAAATGGATTCAATATACAATTTTCCTCAGAAATAAGGTTTGTGACCATTTTGTTCTAGAGTGAATGACGAATGAGTTCTCTGTCTGAACCATTGATGATTGTCTGGGCCCTGTAATTAATTGGGAAGTTTCAGCTGTGACGAAGAGAGCCTGCAATCTGAGTTTTTTGAAATCGTCCAAAAAGGCTTCGTCCACATCTGAAATTTTCGATCTGTCGTAAACTGAACGAATTGTTCAAACGATCGATTTTCCCAACTGAATGCAGCGCTTAATAATAATAACAAATGTAAAGATCTTTTATAGCAAGCCAGCCGCTGAATATTAAGACGAAGGGCTCCACCAGAGATTCTACTAGGCTGATTTCACGTAAATAATACAGTTAAACTGTACACAGATAAAGGACAGAGAGGGAGAGAGAGAGAGCGAAGAAATGCGAGAAATTACTCAGAATCCTCCATTAGCATAATTGTTTGTCTGTCTTTTCACGGATCAGCTTAATAAGAAAACAGGAAGCCCTGACTTTATTGTACCGATTTATGTGTGAGGGTGAAAGAGCGATAAAGACGACAGATACACTTCTGTACAGACAAAACATTACACCAAGTTAGCGGCAAGCTGCATTCATATAGACTTTCATCATTTACAGAGTGGAATTCATTATAATGGCCAATCCGCGACAGGACACTTTTTTGGACGTTGTTAAAATAATTTTGGTTTCTGTTTCATGTGAACTACGACGAGACAATTTAACTTGGAAAAGAGAAGAAATACTCGCAGCCAAGTTAGTCAGACCTACAAATAAAACCGGCACTCTGGGCGCAGAAAAAAGGCCAGATTTATAATTGTTTTATTAAAGCTTGCTAGTATTGAGGAAGTAGACGTAGATTGGAACATTTTCTAATTGTGTTCATGCTACATGTAGTTTGATTGATCTGGCCTAGTTGCATTTACCTGGATATAATATAAGAAAGTAGCCACAGAAGTATTCTTGGGTGAAGGGAGATATATACGCCTTGACTGTAGATCATTTATATGGTTTTAATTAGGGCAATGCTTAAGATGAGTCAAACAGAGCAGAGCAACACGAAACAGCCTTCAGCTGTTAACACTGAAGATAATGATGGAGTAAGAAGTGTTGTAGAACCGATCGCTACAGATAGCGCAATAGAACGCCCTGTAGACACGGCTGGAGATGTAACAGCAGGTATGCAACATGGATTAGATCCATTAGTAATTATCATGAGTCAGATGCAGATGATAACCGAGAGCATGAATAACATGAAAATCGACATTAACGCGAAATTAGCCTCAGTTACTGAAGGGCAGGAAAATTTGAAAACCGACATTAACGCGAAACTAGCCTCAGTTACTGAAGGGCAAGAAAATCTGAAAATTGACATTAATGAGAAGTTAGCCTCAGTTACCGAGGGGAAAAATGATTTGAATTCGAAGTTAGCCTCAGTTACTGAGGGGCAAAATGATTTGAATACGAAGTTAGCCTCAGTTACAGAAGGTCAGGAGAATTTGAAAGCTGAGATTAAGCAGCAGTTACACGACAGTTTTTCCGAATTAGAGCAGCGGATAGAGGCGAAGACAAAGGAACTTAAAGATCAGGCCGAAGAGACGGAACGAAAATTAACTGCACAAATAGAATTGGTGAAAGCTCAATGTGAGGAATCTACTCACCGCGTACATGTAGAAATGAAGGAGTATGTGGCGATTAAGTTAGATACCGTACGCGAACAGATGGAAATGGTTCCGCAGTTAGTACAAAAGCAAGATGCCACGTCATGTGCAATTGCGCAACTTCCTGAATGGGCACGTACGCAGACGAACCTAAAGGAAAGTGTTGAACATCTGACCGAACGTCAAGAAGTTATAGACCACCAAATTAATGTATTAACGGGTAAATTATCCGAAACCACATTAGAAAACAAAAGGCTAATGTGTGAAAACGTTGAGCAAAATGTTAAAGCAGCATTCCAGAGTCTATGCGGCAAACAGGAGGAGAATTTGTTTGCGAAAGGACTTGAGGAAGTGCGACAGCAGTTAGGGGCTGATTTCGAGCATTGGAAACAAACGATAGCAGAGTCGATACGCGTTTCACAACAAGGCTCAGAACAAATGAATACAGGCCAGCAGCAGAAGTTGGCAGCGACTGTAGAGCCAGTTACTGCACATTCGCACACGGTACCGACTTGTGTGAGTAACTCGAATATTAAATTGCCACGAGCTAGTTGTTCGCGTGAAGTTTTATCTGACGGAGATTACGAAAGCCTTTGCCATGCCGAAGAAAAAATGCTAAATCATCGGCAATTTCAGATTTTTAACACTGACAAAAGGGGGGTCCATCCGATTGTTTTTATTCGAAGTTTTAGAGGAGTACTACCCAGAAATTGGTCGGAGTGGCAGAAGATCAGTTTCGTGACTGGGTATATACAAGGTTCGGGGGCCATCTGGGCCTCGGACATGACTTCTGTTTGCTCGACATATGACGATTTTGAGAAAGCGTTTTTAGCAAAATTCTGGTCTGAAGGGGTACAGGAACGCCTAAGGCAGGAGGTGCTCTACCCAGAGCCTTTCTCTGTTTCAAAAGGAAGCCTTAGGAAGTATTTTGAAAAATATATAAACAAAACTAGATATTGGGACAGACCTATGCCTTTGCCAGACATAATAAACATACTTAAGGCAAGATTACCAACTAACATCCGGAATCAATTAATTTACGGGAACGATAAAGACTTGGAGTCGTTCCTCACGACGTTAGATCATATTGACACTATAGAAGAGAACAACCAGAAAGCCCGTAACAACAGATTCCAATATAGGGAGATAGAACCTCCGCCAAATGGTAGGCAAGTAAACGCACAGAGATCGATAAATAGTGGAGAAACCCCTCAAAATCTCAACAATAATACCGGCAATAGTCTTGCGAGGGGCTATCCAAGGAACAACAGGAATGGGAAAAGATACAATCCCGTATGGGCAAACGAAAGGAATTTCAGACCGCAAGCTTGGAACAATAACGGTAATGAAAGTGGAATCAACCGGGGGGAATAAACTCAAATAACCAACATCAGTGGGGACGGACATCTGCGAATCAACCGGTAATTACCGAAGTGACGGACGATGTCAACCACCAGGCGAATCAAAATCCAACAAACTTGTAAGGACCCACTCGTGCCCCGGAGGAGCGGTCAACAATTGGTTGAGGGGCAACAGGATATGTGTACACATGCTAACGTATAATGATGGACGATTACTGGCAGATGAATTGACCGAGGACTTAGAACCCCAAGATGAGGATAAGGAACAGGTGGCAGTAGCCGAAGTGCAAGTCATTTTAGAGACTGTACCGATAGTGGCGGTTTTGGACACAGCTGCAACCACAAATGTTATTTCGGAGGCTCTATTCAACAAGATCAGAAATATAAGACGAGTACCAATTTTTCCAGTTCAAAATTGCAGAATAATAGGCGCCGTTGGGGCAAGATCGGCTAATGTAAAAGTGCAGTCACTACTTAGTGTAGAAGTCGGAAATGTAGCAATATTAAGCACATTCCTTGTTGTAAAAAATTTGGTGGTAGACAGCATTATAGGAGTCGACAGCCTACGTCAATACGGACGCAGAATAGATTTTAAAACGGGAAAAATTTGGTTAAATGTAAATAAACAAGAAATTGAGTTGGACTTGTTGAAAAAGGAAAGCCTTACCACAAAATATAATAGTGGGATCAGTGTGCAAGTAATCAGGACTGCACAAAATTCTAAACAGCACGTAAATAATGAGTTCCAAGTCAAAGGAGATTTCGGTCAATTAGTGTATGAGAAGTTAAATGAATCCGACTGCATTATTGAAGATCAGAAGCAGCAGCTCAAAGAATTATTATTAGCGTATGAAAACGTGTTTGACGAAAGGCCAGGAGTAATTAAGGGATACATATGCCATCTCTACGTTAAGCCGCACGAAACGTATTGTAGAACTTTCTATCCTGTTCCCTGGAGGTTAAAGGCTCAAGTTCAAAAAGAAACAGATTGCATGTTGAAATGGGGTTTGATCGAACCCTCTACAAGCCCATACTGCTCCCCAATTGTTGGTCGTGCCAAAAGCAAAATGAACGCTCGTAAAAAACATAACAATAAACTGTGTGTGTAGTGATAGAAACCTTTAAGTTGAAATAGTTAAGCAGTGACATAGAGGATAGAAATAGTGACTAACTATTATTATCGAGTGTTGTAAAGAAGATAGTGGAGATAGGCTTCACCTGTGGTATGGGTCAACATAGAACTTTAGCATTGCTAATGTCCTCAAAAATGATTAAGGATCTAACTGACTTTCAAGAAGAATGAAATGTTTCCCGCAAATGACGCTGAATAATCTAAAGAGGTTCGAGTGAAGATTCATATATAATCTCATATGAACGCTTACATGTGTAAACGTGTGAAGGGATGTGTTGTGGCAGTGAATCGTGAGTGACGGTTAACGCCGCAAAGATAATTTCCCGCGCAAAACAGTTGACGTTGGCGCGAGAGTTAAAATCGATATAGACGATACAGATATGCTTTGTAAGAGACTCGCAACAAACGCGAGGATAAACTGATTCATGTTGAACTCTAAAAGGAATAGGTGTTATAATTAGAAGTTACGAGTTTTTAATTTATTAATGAATGATTAAAGAAAGTAATATTCATAGATTCAGTAGTAATTTAATGGTTCGTGTTCGTTTGGGAATTTTGTGTGAAAAATCCATTTCCATATATGAGCGTGGATGAACACCGTATGAATCAGAGAGGAATTGAAAGAAGCGAATCCGCTTTCCTCAATGCTAATAACTTTTACATTTCAGCACTCAAGCGAAGAAATATATGTATTTAGAATAAAAAGTTTTGAGTATAGCTAAATTATATGACTTATCAAGGAAATATAGATGATGTCTTGGTATAAAATGAACTACACTTTCCATTATTCGATGATTTGAATCCAAAATCTATAGTAAGTTACATGAATCCTTTAAATTACGAAGAACAAATCAGTGATAGAAAATGTGTTAGAACTTATGGACTTATAAGCACAAGTGGGGAGGCAAAGTCAAAAGGAGTATTCAAAAGGGAGTAAAAATGTGGACGTCGGGGACATGCAAGACCCGGGGGAGTTTAGCACCGCAAGATATTGTACCAGGAGCAAGACTGTAAAACGAGAATTCACGTCATTTATTGTAAAACGTTTTTTTTTTTTTTTTTTTTTTTGCTAGAGGCACAAACCACTCTTCTCCAAACCGTGATACAAATTGATCCCTGTCTTTCCTTCAGAGATCTATTTCAAAATTATATATTTTTTTCTTCTATAGGCTTTCCTATCTTCTATGTACCGTTGGCTGGGGGCCTAGGCTTAAGAGGTTTTCCAAGGTTTCCCTGCTTAAGAAAGTTCCCGAATGGGTAGACCCTGACATCAGTTCATGAAAGATCATCTTCCTTGGTTGTGCACAGCAAATAGAACACCTAGATGCACGTAAAAGCAATACAGCCGCGGTACCGGTCTCTTCATTTCTCAATACAGCCGCGGTACCGGTCTCTTCATTTCTTCTGTTTTCAACATTTCTTTTCTTCGTCTGTCTCAAATATAATATTCTTTTTCAGTCGGAGGACTGACAATCATCACTTCCGGGTTATCCACGCTAATAGATAGCTCGCGAAGTGTGTTCGGTGAATCAAAATTGAGCTCACAAACTTCGCTCGCTGCGAGGGGCATTGTAATCTCCCCACGGAAAATTACCCTCTACCACGCAATAATTAATAATGGTCAACCAAATCATCCACATGTATTTACGTTTGAAAAGTATCTGATCAGATTTTCTAGTAATATATGCACCGACAGCTCGTCGACGCCAAGGTATTTTTCTAGCACGTTTATTCTTTGGAACAACAGAGGTACAGAAATGTATGCTCCATGGTTATTATAGTGGGAGAAAGGAACATCTTCGGAAGTATCGCTTGGAGGGTTTTCGGACTGCTAAAAGAGATTTTTTTACTCTTCTTCGCGCTAAAGCGAGATAGGAAAGTTTGTGCCGCTAGCGTGACAGATAAAAAGAAAGAAAACCCTGTAAAAGAAAATTACATGAGTCTTGGAACCAACAGAAAACGGAACATGTACGGAAATGGATTTAATATACAACTTTCCTCAGAAATAAGGTTTGTGACCATTTTATTCTAGAGTGAATGACGAATGAGTTCTCTGTCTGAACCATTGATGATTGTCTGGGCCCTGTAATTAATTGGGAAGTTTCAGCTGTGACGAAGAGAGCCTGCAATCTCTGAGTTTTTATAAATCGTCCAAAAAGGCTTCGTCCACATCTGAAATTTTAGATCTGTCGTAAACTGAACGAAGTGTTCAAACGATCGATTTTCCCAACTGAATGCAGCGCTTAATAATAATAACAATTGTAAAGATCTTTTCCAGCAAGCCAGCCGCTGAACATTAAGACGAAGGGATCCACCAGAGATTCTACTAGGCTGATTTCACGTAAATAATATAGTTAAACTGTACACAGATAAAGGACAGAGAGAGAGAGAGAGAGAGAGAGGGAGAGAGAGAGAGAGAGCGAATGAAATTCGAGAAATTACTCAGAATCCTCCATTAGCATAATTGTTTGTCTGTCTTTTCACGGATCAGCCTAATAAGAAAACACGAAGCCCTGACTTTATTGTACCGATTTATGTGTGAGGGTGAAAGAGCGATAAAGGCGACAGATACACTTCTGTACAGACAAAACATTACACCAAGTTAGCGGCAAGCTGCATTCATATAGACTTTCATCATTTACAGAGTAGAATTCATTATATATTGTGAGTCTAGATTTTCGAATCCGACGCAAAACTGATGGTTAATTGTAACGTTCATGTCCTCCTAAAGACGATGGAACACTCAAATTGCGTCGAGATTCAAAACATCGTCCTCCAGCCGACTTGTCTCCAAGGGGATATTGCTGCCTCGGGCACCTTATGGTCGTTCTCCTGTGAGTCTAGAATTTCGAATCCGACGAAAAACTGATAGTTAATTGTAACGTTCAGGGCCTCCTAATGACGATGGAACATTCAAATTGCGTCGCGATTCAATACTTCGTCCTCCAACCGACTTGTCTCCAAGGGTCTATTGTTGCTTCGGACATCTTTTGGTCGTCCTCCTGTGAGTCTACAATTTTGTATCCGACGCAAAACTGATAGTTAATTGTAACGTTCATGGCCTCCTAATGACGATGGAACACTCAAATTGCGTCGCGATTCAATACATCGTCCTCCAGCCGACTTGTCTCCAAGGGTCTATTGTTGCCTCGGGCGCCTTTTAGTCGTTCTCCTGTGAGTCTAGATTATGGAATCCGACGCAAAACTGATACATTAATTGTAACGTTCAGGGCCTCCTAATGACGACGGAACACTCAAATTGCGTCGAGATTCAATACATCGTCCTCCAACCGACTTGTCTCCAAGGGTCTTTTGTTGCTTCGGACGTCTATTGGTCGTCCTCATGTGAGTGTAGATTATCGAATCCGACGCATACCTGATAGTTAATTGTAACGTTCAGAGCTTCCTAATGACGATGGAACACTCAAATTGCGTCGAGATTGAATACATAGTTCTCCAGCCGACTTGTCTCCAAGGGGATATTGCTGCCTCGGGCACCTTATGGTCGTTCTCCTGTGAGTCTAGATTTTCGAATCCCACGCGAAACTGATAGTTAATTGTAACGTTCAGGGCCTCCTAATGACGATGGAACACTCAAATTGCGTCGCAATTCAATACATTGTCCTCCAGCCGATTTGTCTCCAACGGTCTATTGTTGCCTCGGACGCCTTTTGGTCGTTCTCCTGTGAGTCTTGATTTTCGAATCCGACGCATAACTGATAGTTGATTACGTTCAGGGCCTCCTAATGACGATGGAACACTCAAATTGCGTCGAGATTGAATACATCGTCCTCCAACCGACTTGCCTCCAAGGGTCTATTGTTGCTTCGGGCGCCTTTTGGTCGTTCTCCTGTGAGTCTAGATTTTCGAATCCGACGCATAACTGATAGCCAATTACGTTCAGGGCCTCCTATTGACGATGGAACACTCAAATTGCGCCGAGATTCAATACATCGTCCTGTAGCCGACTTGTCAACAAGGGGATATTGCTGCCTCGGGCACCTTATGGTCGTTCTCCTGTGAGACTAGACTTTCGAATCCGACGCTAAACTGATAGTTAATTGTAACGTTCAGGGGCACCTAATGACGATGGAACAATCAAATTGCGTCGCAATTCAATACATCGGCCTCCAACCGATTTGTCTCCAAGGGTCTATTGCTGCCTCGGACACCTTATGGTCCGCCTCCTGTGAGTGTAGATTTTCGAATCCGATGCAAACTGATAGTTAATTGTAGCGTTCAGGACTTCTCAATGACGATGGAACATTCAAATTGCGTCGAGATTCAATACATCGGCCTCCAGCCGACTTGTCTCCAAGGGGATATTGCTGCTTCGGGCGCCTTATGGTCGTTGTCCTGTGAGTCCAGATTTTCGAATCCGACGCAAAACTGATGGTTAATTGTAACGTTCATGGCCACCTAACGACGATGGAAAACTCAAATTGCGATGAGATTCAATACATCGTCCTCCAGCCGACATGTCTCCAAGGGTCCTTTGTTGCTTCGGACGTCTTTTGGTCGTGCTCCTGTGAGTCTACATTTTCGTATTCGACGCAAAACTGATAGTTAATTGTAAAGTTCAGGGCCTCCTAATGACGATGGAACACTCAAATTGGGTCGCAATTCAATACATCTTCCTCCAGCCTATTTGTCTCCAAGGGTCTATTGCTGTCTGTGAGTCTAGATTTTACAATCCGACGCAAAACTGACAGTTAATTGTAACGTTCAGGGCCTCCTAATGACGATGGAACACTCAAATTGCATCGCAATCAATACATCGTCCTCCAGCCGACTTGTCTCCAGCGGGATATTGCTGCCTTGGGCACCATATGGTCCGTCTCCTGTGAGTCTTGAATTTCGAATCCGACGCAAAATTGTAACGTTCAGGGCCTCCTAATGACGATGGAACATTTAAATTGCGTCGAGCTTCATCACATCGTACTCCAGCCGACATGTCTCCAAGGGGATATTGCTTCCTTGGGCACCATATGGTCGTTCTCCTGTGAGTCTAGATTTTCGAATCCGACGCAAAACTGATGGTTAAATGTAACGTTCATGGCCTCCTAATGACGATGGAACACTCAAACTGCGTCGAGATTCAATACATCGTCTTCCAATCGAGTTGTCTCCAAGGGTCAATTGTTGCTTTGGGCGCCTCTTGTTCGTTCTTCTGTGAGACTAGAATTTTCTAATCCTACGCATAACTGATAGTTAATTGTAACGTTCAGGGCTTCCTAACGGCGATGGAACGTTCAAATTGCGTCGAGATGCAATACATCGCCCTCCAGCCGACTTGTCTCCAAGGGGATAGTGCTGCTTCGGGAACCTTATGGTCCGTCTCCTGTGAGTCTAGAATTTCGAATCCGACGCAAAACAGATGGATAATTGTAACGTTCATGGCCTCCTAATGGCGATGGAACACTCAAATTGCGTCCAGATTCAATACATCGTCCTTCAGCCGACTTGTCTCCAAGGTGATATTGCTGCCTCGGGCACCTTATGGTCGTTCTCCTGTGAGTCTGGATTTTCGAATCCGACGCTAAACTGATAGTTAATTGTAACCTTCAGGGCCTCCTAATGGCGATGGAACACTCAAATTGCGTCGTGATTCAATACATCGTCCTCCAGCCGACTTGTCTCCAAGGGTATATTGTTGCTTCGGGCGCCTTTTGGTCGTCCTCCTGTGAGTCTAGATTTTCGAATCCGACGCATAACTGATAGTTACTTGTAACTTTCAGGGCTTCCTAATGACGATGGAACACTCAAATTGCGTCGAGATTCAATGCATCGTCCTCCAGCCGACTTGTCTCCAAAGGGATATTGCTACTTCGGGCACCATATGCTCCGTCTCCTGTGAGTCTAGATTATCAAATCCGACGCAAAACTGATACTTAATTGTAACGTTCAAGACTTCCTAATGACGATGGAACACTCAAATTGCGTCGAGATTCAATAGATCGGCCTCCAGCCGACTTGTCTCCAAGGGTCTATTGCTGCCTCGGGCACCTTGTGGTCGTTCTCCTGTGAGTCTAGATTTTTGAATCCGACGCATAACTGATAGTTAATTACGTTCAGGGCCTCCTAATGACGATGGAACACTCAAATTGCGTCGAGATTCAATACATCGTACTCCAGCCGACTTGTCAACAAGGGGATATTGCTGCCTCGGGGACCTTATGGTCGTTCTCCTGTGAGTCTAGACTTTCGAATCCGACGCTAAACTGATAGTTAATTGTAACGTTCAGGGCCACCTAATGACGATGGAACACTCAAATTGCGTCGCAATTCAATACATCGGCCTCCAGCCGATTTGTCTCCAAGGGTCTATTGCTGCCTCGGGCACCTTATGGTCCGTCTCCTGTGAGTATAGATTTTCGAATCCGATGCAAACTGATAGTTAATTGTAACGTTCAGGGCTTCTCAATGACGATGGAACATTCAAATTGCGTCGAGATTCAATACATCGTCCTCCAGCCGACTTGTCTCCAAGGGGATATTGCTGCTTCGGGCACCATATGGTACGTCTCCTGTGAGTCTAGATTTTCGAATCCGACGCAAAACTGATGGATAATTGTAATGCTCAGGGCCTCCTAATGACGATGGAACACTCAAATTGCGTCGCGATTCAATACATCGTCCTCCAGCCGATTTGTCTCCAAGGGTCTATTGCTGCTTGGTGCACCTAATGGTCGTTTTACTGTGAATCTAGATTTTCGAATCCGACGCAAAACTGTTAGTTAATTGTAACGTTCAGGGCCTCCTAATGACGATGGAACACTCAAATTGCGTCGAGATTCAATACATCGTCCTCCAGCCGACTTGTCTCCAAGGGTCTATTGCTGCCTCGGGCACCTTATTGTCGTTCTCCTGTGAGTCTAGATTGTCGAATCCGACGCAAAACTGATAGTTAATTGTAACGTTAAGGACTTCCTAATGACGATGGAACACTCAAATTGCGTCGAGATTCAATACACCGTCCTCCAGCCGACTTGTTTATTTATTTATTTATTTATTGTTCCGTGGGACCATATTTAGGAGAAGTCTCCTTGGTCATGGAACGAGTCAATACATGAAATTATAACATGATTGTAGAAACAGATAAAATGAAATATAAGAAACATATTCAGGCGACAAGTCATTAGTTTAAATAAAGAAAATCATGAATGTAACACTGGAATTTGCTTAATTTTTTAGCTCTTCCAGGAGCTCCTCGACAGAATAGAAGGAGTGAGCCATGAGGAAACTCTTCAGTTTGGACTTAAAAGTGTTTGGGCTACTGCTAAGATTTTTGAGTTCTTGTGGTAGCTTATTGAAAATGGATGCAGCAGAATACTGCACTCCTTTCTGCACAAGAGTCAAGGAAGTGCATTCCACATGCAGATTTGATTTCTGCCTAGTATTAACTGAGTGAAAGCTGCTAACTCTTGAGAATAAGCTAATATTGCTAACAACAAACGACATTAAAGAAAATACATACTGTGAGGGCAATATCAAAATTCCCAGACTATTGAATAGGGGTCGACAAGAGGTTTTCTAACTTACACCATACATAGCACGAACAGCCCGTTTTTGAGCCAAAAATACCCTTTTTGAATCAGAAGAATTACCCCAAGAAATTATACCATATGACATATGCGTATGAAAATATGCGAAGTATACTACTTTTCGTGTTGAAATGTCACTTATTTCAGATACTGTTCTAATGGTAAATAAAGCGGCATTTAGTTTCTGAACAAGATCCTGAACATGGGCTTTCCACAACAGCTTACTATCTATCCGTACGCCTAGGAACTTGAACTGTTCCGTCTCGCTTATAACATGCCCATTCTGTCTGATTACAATGTCAGTTCTTGTTGAATTGTGGGTTAGAAACTGTAAAAACTGAGTCTTACTGTGATTTAGCATCAAATTATTTTCCACAAGCCACGAACTTATATCATGAACTACATTATTTGATAATGTTTCAATATTACACACAAGATCCTTCACTACCAAGGTGGTGTCATCAGCAAACAGAAATATTTTTGAATCACCTGTAATACTAGAAGGCATATCATTTACATAAATAAGGAACAGCAGTGGCCCCAGCACCGACCCTTGGGGAACGCCCCATTTAACAGTGCCCCATTGGGACTGAACATTATTACCACTCTCAGTATTGCGGAGGATTACCTTCTGCTTTCTGTTCTTAAAGTAGGAGGCGAACCAATTGTAAGCTACTCCCCTTACTCCATAATGTTCCAACTTCTGCAGTAGTATTTTGTGGTCAACACAGTCAAAAGCCTTCGTTAAATCAAAGAAAACACCTAACGTTCGCAACCTTTTATTTAATCCGTCCAAAACCTCACAGAGAAAAGAGACTATAGAATTTTCAGTTGTTAAGCCATTTCTAAAACCAAACTGTACATTTGACAGCAAATTATATGAATTTAAATGCTGCAGTAACCTTGTATATACAACCCTCTCGATAACTTTAGCAAACACCGATGGCATAGAAATAGGTCTATAATTGTCAACATTATCCCTGTCTCCCTTTTTATAAAGTGGCTTCACTACCGAGTACTTTAATCGGTCAGGAAACCGACCACTCCTAAAGGAAAAGTTACAGATATGGCTAAGTACTGAGCTAACATACGTGGAACAATACTTCAGTATTCTGCTAGATACCACGTCATATCCATGAGAGTTCTTGGTCTTTAGTGATTTAATTATTAACTCAATCTCCCTCTTGTCAGTATCATGGAGGAGCATTTCAGGTAACAGTCTCGGAACACTTTTTTCTAAGAGCGCTATATGATTCCCTGTTGGGACTAGGTTTCTATTTAGTTCACCTGCTATATTCAGAAATTGATTATTAAGTACTGTACATATATGAGACTTATCAGTAACACGGACATCCCCACTATGCACTGATTCTATATTCTCGACCTGTCTCTGCAGACCAGCCACTTCCTTTACGACTGACCATATGGTTTTAATTTTATCCTGAGACTTAGCTATTCTATCTGCATACCACATACTTTTTGCCTTCCTAATAACTTTTTTAAGCACCTTACAATACTGTTTGTAATGGGCTGCTGCATTTAGATTTTGACTGTTTCTAACGTTTTGATATAATTGCCACTTTGTTCTACAAGATATCCTTATCCCTTTAGTCAGCCACCCAGGCTGCCTGTTTGTGCTAGTAGCCTGTTTTGAACGTTCTAACGGAAAGCAACTTTCAAAGAGCACGAGAAAAGTCTTGAGGAAAGTATTATATTTATCGTCTACTGTATCAGCACTATAAACATCTTGCCACTCTTGTTCCTTGATAAGGTTTGCAAAAGTCTGTGCAGCAACTGGATCAGCTTTCCTAAAAAGTTGGTAACTATATTTAACATGTGTTGCAGCACAAAAATCTTTTATACTTAAAATTTGTGCATCATGATCTGAAAGGCCATTCACCTTTTTGCTAACAGAATGCCCTTCTAATAATGACGAATGAACAAAAATATTGTCTATGGTTGTTCTACTGTTCCCTTGCACTCTCGTTGGAAAGAATACGGTTTGCATAAGATTATATGAATTAAGGAGGTCTACCAGCATTATTTTCCTTGCACAATCACTTATACAATTAATATTGAAGTCACCACATATAACTAACTTTTTGTATTTCCTATAAAGTGAACCAAGAACCTCCTGTAGCTTTAGCAAAAATGTTGTGAAATCGGAGTCTGGGGATCTATAAATAACAACAGTAAGAAGTTTAGCTCCACTAAATTTAACCACACCCGCACAACATTCAAACACCTTTTCAGTGCAGTACTTTGAAACATCAATTGACCCAAATGGGATACCGTTTTTCACATACATGGCTACTCCCCCACACCGCAAAGAGCTCCTAGAAAAGCTGCCAGCCAACCTGTATCCTGGTAAAGGAAGCCTCTGAATTATCTCCTTATTTAAGAAGTGTTCAGATACATCAATAATTTCAGAGTCAACATCTATAAGCAGTTCACTAACTTTATCTCTAATACCTTGTATATTTTGATGAAATATACTAATTCCCTCATTAATTGGATACCCAAGCTTTGTAGAAAGTGGTTTCTTTGTTAGAGAGACTTCCCATAAGCAGGAATACCTATCAGCTGACTTCAGTCTAAAAAAGGTACAGCTCTAACACCCACAACTACCGGAATTTTCCCATGAGTGATCCCACCACCCCCAACTATGCTGTCACCTATAAGTTTTGCCAACCTCCCCTTCCCATACCTGTTGAGGTGCAGGCCATGTCTAGTGAAACCCGTACTACTGATAGACTCCACCGACACCACCGAAATGTGACTCATGCCTTCTGTCATCAGCGCACCCCCAAGTCTCATGTTATTACGCCTGACGGCTGTATTAAGATGAGGCCGATCGTGACGCTGAAACAGTTTCACGAAATGCACATTCGTGTTGCCAGTCTGAGTGGCTATCTTTTCCAGGTCACCATCTACGTCATACTCCCCATCCCTATCAATACTATTACCAGCCCCACCCACAATCACTACCTGATCCTCATTAGTAAAATCCCTACATAACCCCCCTATGTTAAAAGTCACCTGAGCCAATCCTGCATTAGGCTTCACAATGCTGGTGACCTGGTACTCACTCCCCAAAACTTCCTGCAACTGCTGGCCTACACCTCTACCATGAGAACTATCTAACAGCAGAACCTTCTTCTTTCTCTTAGACTTTGCAACTGTCCTAGCCACCGTAACTGCTGAGGTCTGCTGCATACTTCCTACATCTACAGCTACTAGAGATTCCTCTCCACTAGACTCTGACAGTTGGTCATATCTATTACATACACCAATAGTAAAACTATCTGAAAATCTCCTTCTCCAGCAGATCTCTTGCCAACAGCCAGCTCCCATTCCCTAACCCCCTTCTCCCTCCTCATCCTATCTAGCTCCTCCTGTGCGTTTTTCAACTGCACCTGAAGGGCACAGATCTTACGCTCGAGCTCCTCTATCAATTTACTCTTGCTACATAACCTGCAGTTCCGGGAGATGATCTCACCAGAATGCCCACTGGCTTCCCCACTGCATTCCATCCAGTGAAAATACTTCGAACAAGTCTAACACCGCAATCCACTACTCACGAACCTATGGCAAAGCCCACACTTCTCACTCATGGTAAAATATTACAATTATTCAAACAAGAAAACAACTTTATCTAAGTTCCGCTACTACAATAAGAAAATGTTAAAAACTGATTACAATTATCACAAACTTGCTCTACAAGGGAAGTAACTACTATTATTGACAGTATTAATCAACAACTTGTCTCCAAGGGGATATTGCTGCCCCGGGCACCTTATGGTCCGCCTCCTGTGAGTCTAGATTTTCGAATCCGACGCAAAACTGATAGTTAATTGTGACAATCAAGGCCTCCTAATGACGATGGAACACTCAAATTGCGTCGAGATTCAATACATCGTCCTCCAACCGACTTGTCTCCAGGGGGATATTGCTGCCTCGGGCACCATATGGTCCGTCTCCTGTGAGTCTAGATTTTCGAATCCGACGCAAAACTGATAGTTAATTGTAACGTTCAGGGCCTCCTAATGACGATGGAACACTCAAATTGCGTCGAGATTCAATACATCGCCCTCCAGCCGACTTGTCTACAAGGCTCTATTGCTATTACGCGCACCTTATGGTCGTTCTCCTGTGGGTCTAGATTATCGAACCCGACGCAAAACTAATGCTTAATTGCAATGTTAAGGGCCTCCTAATGACGATGGAACACTCAAATTGCGTCTCAATTCAATACATCGTCCTCCAGCCGATTTGTCTCCAAGGGTCTATTGCTGCCTGTGAGTCTATATTTTCGAATCCGACGCAAAAATGATAGTTAATTGTGACGTACAGGGCCTCCTAATGACGATGGAACACTCAAATTGCGTCGAGATTCAATACATCGGCCTCCAGCCGACTTGTCTTCAAGGGTCTATTGCTGCCTCGGGCACATTGTGGTCGTTCTCCTGTGAGTCTAGACTTTCGAATCCGACGCATAACTGATAGTTAATTACCTTCAGGGCCTCCTAATGACGAAGGAACACTCAAATTGCGCCGAGATTCAATACATCGTCCTCCAGCCGACTTGTCTCCAAGGGGATATTGCTGCCTCGGACACCTTATGGTCGTTCTCCTGTGAGTCTAGATTTTCGAAT
The DNA here is from genome assembly GCF_021461395.2 of Schistocerca americana. NCBI lineage: Eukaryota > Metazoa > Arthropoda > Insecta > Orthoptera > Acrididae > Schistocerca > Schistocerca americana. Next base: position 11,314,498 of record NW_025725790.1, on the reverse strand, counting down.
CCGACGCTAAACTGATAGTTAATTGTAACGTTCAGGGCCTCATAATGACGATGGAACACTCAAATTGCGTCGAGACTCAATACATCGTACTCCGGCCGACTTGTCTCCAAGGGGATATTGCTTCCTCGGTTACCTTATGGTGGTTCTCCTGTGAGTCTAGATTTTCGAATGCGACGCAAAACTGATAGTTAATTGTAACGTTCAGGGCCTCCTAATGACGATGGAACACTCACATTGCGTCGAGATTCAATACATCGGCCTCCAGCCGACTTGTCTTCAAGGGTCTATTGCTGCCTCGGGCACCTTGTGGTCGTTCTCCTGTGAGTCTAGATTTTCGAATCCGACACATAACTGATAGTTAATTACCTTCAGGGCCTCCTAATGACGAAGGAACACTCAAATTGCCCCGAGATTCAATACATCGTCCTCCAGCCGACTTGTCTCCAAGGGGAAATTGCTGCCTCGGGCACCTTATGGTCGTTCTCCTGTGACTCTAGATTTTCGAATCCGACGCAAAACTGATAGTTAATTGTAACGTTCAGGGCCTCCTAATGACGATGGAACACTCAAATTGCGTCGATATTCAATACATCGGCCTCCAGCCGACTTGTCTTCAAGGGTCTATTGCTGCCTCGGGCACCTTGTGGTCGTTCTCCTGTGAGTCTAGATTTTCGAATCCGACGCATAACTGATAGTTAATTACCTTCAGGGCCTCCTAATGACGAAGGAACACTCAAATTGCCCCGAGATTCAATACATCGTCCTCCAGCCGACTTGTCTCCAAGGGGAAATTGCTGCCTCGGGCACCTTATGGTCGTTCTCCTGTGAGTCTAGATTTTCGAATCCGACGCTAAACTGATAGTTAATTGTAACGTTCAGGGCCTCCTAATGACGATGGAACACTCAAATTGCGTCGCAATTCAATACATCGTCCTCCAGCCGATTTGTCTCCAAGGGTCTATTGCTGCCTGTAAGTCTAGATTTTCAAATCCGACGCAAAACTGATGGTTAATTGTAACGTTCAGGGCCTCCTAATGATGATGGAACACTCAAATTGCGTCGAGATTCAAAACATCGCCCTCCATCTGACTTGTCTCCATAGGGATATTGCTGCCTTGGGCACCAAATGGTCAGTCTCCTGTGAGTCAAGAATTTCGAAACGAACGCAGAACTGATACTTAATTGTAACGTTCAGGGCCTCCTAATGACGATGGATCATTCAAATTGCGTCGCGATTCAATACATTGTCCATCAGCCGACTTGCCTCCAAGGGTCTATTGCTGCCACGGGCACCTTATGGTCGTTCTCCTGTGACTCTAGATTTTGGAATCCGATGCAAAACTGATAGTTAATTGCAACGTTCAAGGCCTCCTAATGACGATGGAACACTCAAATTGCGTCGCGATTCAATACATCGTCCTCCAGCCGTTTTGTCTCCAAGTGTCTATTGCTGCCTGTGGCACCTAGTGGTCGTTCTCCTGTGACTCTAGATTTTCGTATCCGACGCGAAACTGGTAGGTAATTGTAACTTTCAGGGCCTCCTAATGACGATGGAACACTCAAATTGCGTCGAGATTCAATACATCGTCCTCCAGCCGACTTGTCTCCAAGGGTCTATTGCTGCCTCGGGCACCTTATGGGCGTTATCCTGTGTGTCTAGATTATGGAATCCGACGCAAAACTGATAGTTAATTGTAACGTTCAGGGCCTCCTAATGACGATGGAACACTCAAATTGCGTCGAGATTTAATACATCGTTCTCCAGCCGACTTGTCCCGAATTGTCTATCGCTGCCTCGGGCAGCCTATTGTCGTTCTCCCGTGAGTCTAAATTGTCGAATCCGACGCAAAACTGATAGTTAATTGTAATATTCAGGGCCTCCTAATGCCGATGGAACACTCAAATTGCGTCGAGATTCAATACAGTGCCCTTCAGCCGACTTGCCTCCAAGGGTCTATTGCTGCCGCGGGCACCTTATGGTCGTTCTCCTGTGACTCTAGATTTTCGAATCCGACGCAAAACTGATAATTAATTGTAACGTTCAGGGCCTCCTAATGACGATGGAACACTCACATTGCGTCGAGATTCAATACATCGTCCTCCAGCCGACTCGTCTCCAAGGGTCTATTGCTGCCTCGGGCACCTTATGGTCGATCTCCTTTGAGTCTAGATTCTCGAATCCGACCCAAACTGATACTTAATTGTAACGTTCAGGGCCTCCTAATGACGATGGAACATTCAAATTGCGTCGCGATTCAATACATTCTCCTCCAACCGACTTGTCTCCAAGGGTCTATTGTTGCTTCGGGCGCCTTTTGGTCGTCCTCCTGTGAGTCTAGATTATCGAATCCGACGTAAAACTGATGGTTAATTGTAATGTTCAGGGCCTCCTAATGACGATGGAACATATAAAGGCACATTTGCATGCCGAGCGTGAGTTTCCTCGGAAACGCGAAACACTGTATTAATTAAATAAATAATCAGTGACAAATAAATAAAGCCTATGGCACACAACTGCAGCGCTGTGTCGCTGATAAAACAAAAGCACAATTACGTTACTCTTATGTTTCATTAAGAAAGGGAGAGCTCTGGTTGAAGTGGTGGGAGAAGCACGTATTTTATTTTATTGTCTGGCACACCGCCATATTTCATGTTATAGAAGAATACTGCGAGTTGCAACCACACTAGGCACTCGATTCTGTAAAGAATTTATATTTATAAAAGTAAGTAGGATTATGAACTGTAGGCTTATTCATTGAATATATCTGATTTAACTAACTGTGTAACTTTTTTATGTTTAGTAGACAATCACCTCCGTACGACGTATTGGCATGGCTGGCAAATTATTGTAATATTGAGATTTAGATTATGAGTCCGCACCTACCGCAGCAGTCTTTGGAAACGATTTAATTACGAAGTCCGATTATTCAGTTTTATTTCACGGTCAACTACGAGTAACATTGCCTTTACGAAAAAGCCATTGTCAAGCGTCTGATAACGAATAATCAAACGTCCACGTTCCAGATAAGCAAACACAATTGCAATCACAATCACCATCATACAGATAGAATAATCAATATCTAAATAACAATATATTTTTATTTATTTATTTTATTTATTTAATATTGGCGACTGCGTGTCGGACTTGTTATTTTGTCATTTGTTACATTGTTCTCTTTGTTTCATGTAAAAAATCAACTTTCTGGACCTGGACGTCAGTGTATGAGAGATAACAAAATCTGAAGATATTTTCCAATTCTGAAATTTTGCGGGAAGACGCAATGAAACTTCCAGCAAAATAAGGTAAGACGCAGCATCTTTGCATTGGTAGGCTTGACCAGACGTATAATTCAGTGTATTAGCATTTCAGTAAATTCTGTAGTGTTTCTTTTCCGCATAACAGTTTCAGTGATAAATTTCATTCTCAGTACTTTTCCCTAAACAATAACGTATGCAACAATACCAATACACGAGTGTACAATATGGCCGACTTCTGTACGATATCATGTAACATGGCCAGCAGCCATTACCAATAATCTCAAATTCAGTTTATATTTTTAAATTAACAGACAGCCATTGTTGCTACGAGCGATTCATGCTCAACTACATTTTATTTTAAAATCAGTGTCAAAAATTTTCTTGAAACATATATCACGTGTGGCATGGTAATAACTAGAAAACAATACGCAAAAATGGAACAGCAAGGACGTACTATTCAGACGCAATCCGACTCGGACGTGAGACAAGTGTTAGAAAATGACTTTACGACAGCAACCGGTAGTGACGATTCATCAAACATTGACGCAAGTGTTGACGAAAATTTTGACGATAGGCCGTCCACTACAAAAATTTCAAAATCTCAATCAGAGCCCATGTTAATGCATGACGTCACGTCTAATGGCGCGGCGGGGGCAGAGACCTTGCAAACGGTAAACATTGCCGACATGTTACAAATGCTAATGAAACAAAACGCCGAAAACATGGCAACCTTAAAGGCACAATTAGAGACACAAAATGAACAGTTAAAAACACAAAATGACGAAATCAAATCTGATCTCATAGCAATCAAGATAGGTAATGACACTTTATGTAAGCGTGTGGAACTTATAGACGCCACACTGACCAAACAGATGACCGAACTCAGTACTAAATTTTCCCAGCTCAATACGAGACAAGAAAAGACTACAACTGACGTAGCACTTTTACAGACACAAGTAAAAAACCTTAATGCCACGTGTGAAGTTCTTACTGAACAAATTCAAACATATCCTTCAGTACATGACAATCTTGAAAAACGAATTACTGACGTACATAATAAATTTGACAATGTTGAACAACACCTGACTGACATCTTACAATCAGATGCCACAGCTCATTTTCAAAATATTAATAAAGAATTTCATGATTGGGTTGAGAACAAAGACAAACATTTTGATAGATGCTTACGTGAAAATTTACCAACAATTGTGCACGACTCCGTAGCGCAATACATTACTAATAACAAACAGCTGATCAGTGACGCAGTACAATCCATCACTGCACCCATGAGACAATTCACCGATCAACTACAGTCTGAATGTAACGAAAATATCAGTCAAAATGTACAGTTCAGAAACCAATATACATTCGAGTATGATACACACATTCCGCACACGACAAATACACAAGAACAAAACACACCACGACTACAACACATACCACGATGTGGAAGCACAAACACAAGCTATTATCATGGTAAACCACAGCAACATTATCGTAATTACTCGCCAGCTGAACATACCAGTAATTACAGTGGAATAAATCCATATCACAATGCGAAGGAAGATGAAAGCTTAATGAAACACAGGCAATTTCAGATTTTTATCCCAGAAAAACGAACCATTCATCCGGTGATTTTTCTTAAATCTTTTAGTAACGCATTTCCACGCACTTGGAGTGACCGGAAAAAGATTTCATATATTGTCGGTTACATCCAAGGCGATGCAGCTGTCTGGGCATACAGTCAAGCTGACGTATGTACCACGTACAGTGAGTTTGAGCGTGCTTTTCTGAACAAATTCTGGTCGCAATCCGTCCAGGAGCGACTCAGGAGACAAATTTTAGAACCTGAAACTTTTAACAGTAAAAATGGTAACTTACGCAGATATTTTGAAAAATACTTGAACATGGGACATTTTTTAGACGAACCAGTCGCAACGCGTGATATACTCCGTGCGTTGAAGGCCAAATTGCCTTTCAGCATTAAAGAAAAACTCCTACATATCCCGGATGACGATTCAGATTATTTTTTAACAGCCTTAGATTCGGTTGACATGTTACTTGAAGATCAGCGCTTCGCGCGGCAAAACAGCATCCACAATGTTTACACTAGTGGTGTGCAAAACATGCAGGCTTGCCAACTCAATTCTGGCGCGCCCACAGTTGGATACGCGGTACAACAAAAACAGCAAACTCACATGCCGTCTCAGTACGGAAATCAAAATCAACACGCGTATTCCAATACAAACAATAGTTACAACAGTAATAACATTTCATGCGGCAATCCATACAAAAGGCACCGCGGTAATAACTACAACGGTAACAACGGATACAAAGGTAATAACAAAAACACAAACAGAAATAGAAATAATAATAACTACGAGCCAAGACAGCATCAAGGTTGGACTCGTAACGATCAGTACTTTCATTCAAACTCTGCTTTACCACAGCAGCCACCAGGTCAAAATCGGAGCATACCTTACGACCGACAGGTAAGTTATAATGCGCAACAGCAACAACAACCGCAAAAGTTTGGAGATCATAATAGGCAATATCCGAATGTGAATATAATAGAAATGACACCTGATGCACAACCTCAATCTGTGTCAGTACCTAGTACAAATGATAATCCAACAAACTAGAAACAGTCACTACCTTGCCCCAGGTCGTGGCTGAAGAATTCTTGGGGGGCGACTTCAATGTTAATCAGTTATTTGACACCACACTTGAACAACAGAATAATGATATGCCGAGTAATTCTAAACAAAAACTACCTGTTTTATTTATAAGATACAACCACAATAACAATATATCAGATGAACTTTTACAAGACAGTACACAATGTCGTTTGAACACAAATGAAATTGTTTTAGCATCTACTACTGGTGTAGTAGGTGGGATTCCAACTACTATTATCCTAGATACAGGTGCAGCTGTAAGCGTTTTGTCTTTTAATTTATATAAAAAGATGTGTGAATTGGAACCTGTGCCTGAGTTTCCTGCCCAAAACTGTAAAATAACTACTGCACTAGGTAATAAGTCATGTAGGGTTACGAAGCAAGTTTTTGTAAACGTTAAAATAGGTAATGGAACCGTACAATGGCCATTCCTGGTTGTACAAAACCTTGTGACAAATTGCATATTAGGAATAGATATTATGAGAGAGAAGGACTGCATTATAGACTTCTCCAAAGGTAAATGTATTTTAAATGATAAAGGCAGTGTAATTATTATTGATTTGGACAGGAGAACTCTAAAGCAAGACAAACACTGTACAGGGTACAAGGTTCAGTTAGTACTTGACAATGACATTCAAGACATGCAAACACACTCATCTGACACAGAGCTAATGGACTTGAAAACATTGCTTGATCATAAGATAAGTGAAGCTACAGCTCTCAGTGTACATGAACGTATAAAACTACAGGAAGTGTTATCCAAATATTTACAAGTTTTTACCAAACGATTAGGTGTTATCAACACGTATGTGTACAAGATTGAAGTTAAGCCTCACAAGATCTTCTACCATAAGACATATAACGTACCGTTATCTCAACGACCTGCTGTGTGGCAAGAATTAAAACAAATTTTAGACTGGAAGGTCATTGAACCATCCACCTCACCTTATTGTAGTCCTCTACTTGTTGTCAAAACATCAAATGGAAGCATTAGGTTAGTGTTAGACGCACGAGCTATTAATGAAATAATTTTACCGGTTCACACAAAACCTGAAAATTTAGAAGAGCAATTACAGAAATTTCTAGATGCAAAATATTTTTCCACAATAGATCTCGCTAATTCGTTTTGGCAGGTGGGTATCACTCCTGATTCTCGGAAATATACTGCATTTATGTTCGGGGGGCGAACCTATCAGTTTTGTGTTCTACCCTTCGGACTGAATGTCAGCTCTGGGGTATTCATTACAGCCCTGGATACCGTGCTTGGCGACGATTTAGTTGAGACAGTCACACACTATGTAGATGATATACTGATAGCTACACAATCTTGGAATGAACACGTTGACACTCTTCAAAGAATTGTAGAAAAATTTGCACAAGCTGGAGTCACAGCCAACCTAAGAAAATCAAAATTTGGTTGCAGTGAGATAAAGTATTTAGGACATATCATTAATTCACAGGGCATACGTCCGGATCCCAGTAAATTAGATGCTATCAGAAACTTTCCTAGCCCTCGAACTAAAAAGCAGTTAAAATCATTCCTTGGGCTATGTTCATTTTTCAGACGTTTTTTGCCACAACCACTTTTGAACAGTAAACATCTGCTAAATCTACTCAGAAAGAATCAAGTTTGGATCTGGTCGGAACAGTGCCAGAATGACTTTAATACAATTAAACATGCTTTAGTGAATGCTAACATATTGAGCCATCCAGATTTCAATTTAGATTTTTGTATGACTTGTGACGCTTCACGTACTGGCTTGGGCTGTTGCTTATTTCAAGTTGTAAAGAATAAAGAGGAGGAACAGATAAGAATTATTGGGTTTGCGAGTCGCACTCTAACTGAATGTGAGCGTACATACTCCACTACTGAGTTAGAAACACTTTCCATAGTATGGGCATTCAAGAAATTCAATTATTATTTATTTGGAAAACATACGGTAATTTACACCGATCACCAGGCCCTGACATTTTTGTTAACTTGTAAACTTGTACATCTTAGACTATCACGATGGGCAGTTACACATCAGAACTACTCTTTTGAAATTAAGTACATAAGAGGTAAGGACAACACCATTGCAGACACTTTGTCTAGACTTCCACAAGGTATGAATGATACCAACAGTGACTCAGAAAATATAAATGACTACAGGATTCTCTTAATGCAAGACAAGCAGTATCACCAGTATTATATTGATATGTGCAGAAACATGGCTGAATTACAAAAATCTGATCCTCACTGGTATAAGATAATAACATTACTGGTAGAAAAACACAATCATCCTTTGACTAAGTATTACAAGTTACACAATGATGTGCTATTTTACCGCCGACATCCAAATGCTACTAACTGGTGTGTATGCATTCCCAAAGAGTCTGAACGTAATCTAATTTGGCACACACACTTAGTTTGGGGTTATTATGGGATGAAAAAGTGTTTGGCAAAGCTCAGTACATACTGTTATTTTAGCAATATGAGAAGAAAAATTTACAGGGAACTGAAAACATGTGTCATATGTCAAAAATCAAAACCTCAGAATTTATCTACAAAAACAGATCTACATTCTATTGTACCTAGTAAATCCCTGGAAATTCTGTGTACTGACATCAGTGGACCGCATCCAGCAAGCTCTGGAGGCGTCAAATATATCTTAACTTTTTACGATATATTTTCTAAACATGTAAAACTTTATGCTTTAAAATCCGCCACTGCAAATGCTATAATACGAAGATTCTCAAGTGATTACCTGACGCACGTGGGAAAACCTAAAGCAATTCTATCAGATAATGCAGCATACTACTCTGGGTACAAATGGAGAAATTTCTTGAAGGACAATAACATTAAAAGTATATTTATTTCGAGGTTTAGTCCACAATGTAACGCGACTGAGAGACTTTTCCGAGAATTAAATCGATTCATGAGGACCTATATTTCATCAAAACATACTAATTGGGTGTCCTACCTAAGTCTTTTCGAAGACGTACACAATAACTTAAATACTTACGATACGAATTACACACCTAACGAGATCATGTTCAATTGCAAACAGAACGATCAGTGGATAGAACCATTACCTAAGTTGTCAGACAAGGAAATCACACCTGAACAGAAAATAAAAGAAGTATTGACTACATTGACACATCACGCACAAATACGAAACAAAAATCACAGAAACATAATAAAAAGAAAACAAAAATTCGAGGTAGGAATGCTTGTACTACTTCGTACTCATCATAAATCTGTAGCACTCAAACGACGCAACGCTAAGTGGCGTCTGCTATATGAAGAACCTTATATAATTGTTAACATACCGCATCCTGGTGCGTATCTGTTACAACATCCTAGAACTAACAAAATTATTGGGCTATACGCACACCGAGATCTTAGAGCATTTCATGCTGAATAATGTCAAAGTCATACCCATCAAAATATTGCTAAGCAACTCGAAAAACTCTGTTGTTACAACACAGATAATAAGTAGTATAGAAATTTTCATTTCAGCGGTTCCAGTGATGCAGTTGAAGACAGAAGAACTCTTCTTTCAGCGCGCGCCTCCACCTGAAAGACGGAATATTAAAGTAAAATTTATGATTACGTAGCAGTGGATGACATATTAATTTTTCACGGAACATTTGTTACTGAAGGTACCACTGACTTGATGTGACATCTGACGAACTGACAGACGTCATCTGTGAAGCGATCTTTTACTTTGAGAAATAGATTAGACGCACATCTCTCAACACGAAAAGCATCTATCAGTAGTCAAGGCCACATAGACACTCTACACACACGCACAAAACGCGAGGAATCGAACATTTTCTCTCTCTTACTATTTTGAATATTTATTGAGTAGTGAAAACGCCTGGTCTTGCCTAATGATGTAATGAATGTTGTGTCTAACCTATCTTAATTTCAGATGACATCACAAAAAACATCGATAATATCCCAGCAAAACCGCTAAAGAGGATGTAAATATCTGCAATTCATGTAATCAAATGTGACACAATGTAATAACCTATAGCGATGTAATGATGATGTAAACATGTTTATGTGCAACTATATTATGTTTATGCTAAGAAAATATGTGACGTGTGTATGTATAATTACTTATTTTTTTAACTGATGTATAGTGTAACTGTTACTATGTAAAAAATTTGAACAAAACGAGTGCCAAAAAGACATTGCATAGTGAACCACTGTTCACGGACATTAACGAACATTACTAACTCTGCAACTACGCGGAAACCTATGTGAAAGAAACTGTTAATGCCATTCATTATGCAGCGTATCTATGTGAACGCGATGAACGATTTCCTTGATTAATAACTACGAACATTTAGGTGAGCTATATTCAGCAAAAAACTGAAAATGTGAAGTGCATAATTCGTGCATCGTCTAGTGATATTACTACAGTACCCAACTGCAACATGTTAACTGGATTAAATGGACACAAAGTGCCTGTCCAGAAAACAACACGACGGGTAGAAGAATTTTGGTTGGAACTTCAGGGAATGAAATGTTCTCGAAATGTGACGGACACTCTTCCCTGGACTGTCCAAGGATCGACGCCAGTTATGTGCCGTCCGAGGTTCTGCAGCCAAGCTTCCACGGAATGTAAAAAACGAACTGCACGTGGACCAATTACTCGACGGGTCACGTCTGATCTGTAATAAGCAATGCTTTTAGTCACAACGAACTGCATCACTACGACTATAATGGAAATGAGAAATGGACACGCTTATGTATTAATCACGTTGTTATACAACGATGTTACTGTGATCAAAAAACTTTACCACGACGATACTAACCTGTAAAAAATTATTGTGCAGCGGATGAATATGAACTGTAATAACGACACGGTGTGTATAGGTCAACGCACCTGAAAAATACGGACATTTTTCTTTGAAGTATTTCAAAACAATACTATGTAACTAAGAACATTCAACAATCTAAGTTGTATTGTGTTATAACAAATATTGTAAATTTAAAACTAAGTTACCTGTCATAGAACGTAGTCTTCATATGTAATCCTGGTTGAATATTTTCTTTGTGCAACGACTGAAAAACGCGCGCACACGAACAATATGATCTGCAATACTGTGCCGCGTGATCTAACTGTACGATATAACGGCAGTGCCGTTTACACAGACACTTCTGCGCATGCGCGCACTCTATATGCCAAAATAAGATCTTTTACGGCGCACCCGCGGTCATTCAAATTTTGTATATAATGTGTATAATGTGTAATGTAAGTCAAGTAAATAGTTGTAGATAACTTAGATTTTCTTGTGCCTTTAGGTGAATTGCTCGCCTGCAGGTGTGTCCTCTCGCCTCGCAATTCAGGGGGCAATATAAAGGCACATTTGCATGCCGAGCGTGAGTTTCCTCGGAAACGCGAAATATTAATTAAATAAATAATCAGTGACAAATAAATAAAGCCTATGGCACACAACTGCAGCGCTGTGTCGCTGATAAAACAAAAGCACAATTACGTTACTCTTATGTTTCATTAAGAAAGGGAGAGCTCTGGTTGAAGTGGTGGGAGAAGCACGTATTTTATTTTATTGTCTGGCACACCGCCATATTTCATGTTATAGAAGAATATTGCGAGTTGCAACCACACTAGGCACTCGATTCTGTAAAGAATTTATATTTATAAAAGTAAGTAGGATTATGAACTGTAGGCTTATTCATTGAATATATCTGATTTAACTAACTGTGTAACTTTTTTATGTTTAGTAGACAATCACCTCCGTACGACGTATTGGCATGGCTGGCAACTAATTGTAATATTGAGATTTAGATTATGAGTCCGCACCTACAGCAGCAGTCTTTGGAAACGATTTAATTACGAAGTCCGATTATTCAGTTTTATTTCACGATCAACTACGAGTAACATTGCCTTTACGAAAAAGCCATTGTCAAGCGTCTGATAACGAATAATCAAACGTCCACGTTCCAGATAAGCAAACACAATAGCAATCACAATCACCATCATACAGATAGAATAATCAATATCTAAATAACAATATATTTTTATTTATTTATTTTATAAACACTCAAATCGCGTCGCAATTCAATACATCGTCCTCCAGCCGATTTGTCTCCAAGGGTCTATTGCTGCCTGTGAGTCTAGATTTCCGAATCCGACGCAAAACTGATAGTTAATTGTGACGTCCAGGGCCTCCTAATGACGATGGAACATTCAAATTGCGTCGAGATTCAATACATCATCCTCCAGCCGACTTGTCTCCAAGGGGATATTGCTGCCTCGGGCACCAAATGGTCCGTCTCCTGTGAGCCTAGATAATCGAATCCGACGCAAAACTGATGGTTAATTGTAACGTTCAGGGCCTCCTAATGACGATGGAACACTCAAATTGCGTCGAGATTCAATACATCGCCCTCCAGCTGACTTGTCTCCAAGCGGATATTGCTGCCTCGGGCACCAAATGGTCCGTCTCCTATGAGTCTAGATTTTCGAATCCGACGCAAAACTGATGGTTAATTGTAACGTTCAGGGCCTCCTAATGACGATGGAACACTCAATTTGCGTCGAGATTCAATACATTGTCCTTCAGCCGACTTGCTGCCTCGGGCACCTTATGGTCGTTCTCCTGTGACTCGACATTTTCGAATCCGACGCAAAACTGATAGTTAATTGTGACAATCAAGGCCTCCTAATGACGATGGAACACTCAAATTGCGTCGAGATTCAATACATCGTCCTCCAACCGACTTGTCTCCAGGGGGATATTGCTGCCTCGGGCACCAAATGGTCCGTCTCCTGTGAGTCTAGATTTTCGAATCCGCCGCAAAACTGATAGTTAATTGTAACATTCAGGGCCTCCTAATGACGATGGAACACTCAATTTGCGTCGAGATTCAATACATTGTCCTTCAGCCGACTTGCTGCCTCGGGCACCTTATGGTCGTTCTCCTGTGACTCTAGATTGTCGAATCCGACGCAAAACTGATAGTTAATTGTGACAATCAAGGCCTCCTAATGACGATGGAACACTCAAATTGCGTCGAGATTCAATACATCGTCCTCCAACCGACTTGTCTCCTGGGGGATATTGCTGCCTCGGGCACCAAATGGTCCGTCTCCTGTGAGTCTAGATTTTCGAATCCGACGCAAAACTGATAGTTAATTGTAACGTTCAGGGCCTCCTAATGACGATGGAACACTCAAATTGCGTCGCAATTCAATACATCGTCCTCCAGCCGATTTGTCTCCAAGGGTTTATTGCAGCCTGTGAGTCTAGATTTTCGAATCCGACGCAAAACTGATAGTTAATTGTAACGTTCAGGGCCTCCTAATGACGATGGAACACTCAAATTGCGTCGCAATTCAATACATCGTCCTCCAGCCGATTTGTCTCCAAGGGTTTATTGCTGCCTGTGAGTCTAGATTTTCGAATCCGACGCAAAACTGATAGTTAATTGTAACGTACAGGGCCTCCTAATGACGATGGAACATTCTAATTGCGTCGAGATTCAATACATCGTCCTCCAGCCGACTTGTCTCCATAGGGATATTGCTGCCTCGGGCACCAAATGGTCCGTCTCCTGTGAGTCATGAATTTCAAAACCAACGCAGAACTGATACTTAATTGTAAAGTTCAGGGCCTCCTAATGACGATGAATCATTGAAATTGCGTCGCGATTCAATACATTGTCCATCAGCCGACTTGCCTCCAAGGGTCTATTGCTGCCTCGGGCACCTTATGGTCGTTCTCCTGTGACTCTAGATTTTCGAATCCGACGCAAAACTGATAGTTAATTGTGACATTCAAGGCCTCCTAATGACGATGGAACACTCAAATTGTGTCGCGATTCAATACATCGTCCTCCACCCGTTTTGTCTCCAAGGATCTATTGCTGCCTGTGGCACCTAATGGTCGTTCTCCTGTGAGTCTAGATTATCGAACCCGACGCAAAACTGATGGTTAATTGCAATGTTCAGGGCCTCCTACTGACGATGGAACACTCAAATTGCGTCGCAATTCAATACATCGTCCTCCAGCCGATTTGTCTCCAAGGGTGTATTGCTGCCTGTGAGTCTAGATTTTCGAATCCGACGCAAAACTGATAGTTAATTGTGACGTACAGGGCCTCCTAATGACGATGAATCATTGAAATTGCGTCGCGATTCAATACATTGTCCATCAGCCGACTTGCCTCCAAGGGTCTATTGCTGCCTCGGGCACCTTATGGTCGTTCTCCTGTGACTCTAGATTTTCGAATCCGACGCAAAACTGATAGTTAATTGTGACATTCAAGGCCTCCTAATGACGATGGAACACTCAAATTGCGTCGCAATTCAATACATCGTCCTCCAGCCGATTTGTCTCCAAGGGTCTATTGCTGCCTGTGAGTCTAGATTTTCGAATCCGACGCAAAACTGATAGCTAATTGTGACGTACAGGGCCTCCTAATGACGATGGAACATTCAAATTGCGTCGAGATTCAATACATCGTCCTCCAGCCGAATTGTCTCCATAGGGATATTGCTGCCTCAGGCACCTAATGGTCCGTCTCCTGTGAGTCAAGAATTTCAAAACCAGCGCAGAACTGATACTTAATTGTAACGTTCAGGGCCTCCTAATGGCGATGGATCATTGAAATTGCGTCGCGATTCAATACATTGTCCATCAGCCGACTTGCCTCCAAGGGTCTATTGCTGCCTCGGGCACCTTATGGTCGTTCTCCTGTGACTCTAGATTTTCGAATCCGACGCAAAACTGATAGTTAATTGTGACGTTCAAGGCCTCCTAATGACGATGGAACACTCAATTTGTGTCGCGATTCAAAACATCGTCCTCCTGCCGTTTTGTCTCCAAGGGTCTATTGCTGCCTGTGGCACCTAATGGTCGTTCTCCTGTGAGTCTAAATTTTCGAATCCGACGCAAAACTGATAATTAATTGTAGCGTTCGGGGCCTCCTAATGACGATGGAACACTCAAATTGCGTCGAGATTCAATACATCGTTCTCCAGCCGACTTGTCCCGAAGGGTCTATTGCTGCCTCGGGCACCTTATGGCCGTTATCCTGTGAGTCTAAATTGTCGAATCCGACGCAAAACTGATAGTTAATTGTAACGTTCAGGGCCTCCTAATGACGATGGAACACTCAAATTGCGTCGAGATTCAATACAGTGCCCTTCAGCCGACTTGCCTCCAAGGGTCTATTTCTGCCGCGGGCACCTTATGGTCGTTCTCCTGTGACTCTAGATTTTCGAGTCCGACGCAAAACTGATAATTAATTGTAACGTTCAGGGCCTCCTAATGACGATGGAACACTCACTTTGCGTCGAGATTCAATACATCGTCCTCCAGCCGACTCGTTTCCAAGGGTCTATTGCTACCTCGGGCACCTTGTGGTCATTCTCCTGTGAGTCTAGATTTTCGAATCCGACGCATAACTGATAGTTAATTACCTTCAGGGCCTCCTAATGACGAAGGAACACTCAAATTGCGCCGAGATTCAATACATCGTCCTCCTGCCAACTTGTCTCCAAGGGGATATTGCTGCCTCGGGCACCTTATGGTCGTTCTCCTGTGAGTCTAGATTTTCGAATCCGACGCTAAACTGATAGTTAATTGCAACGTTCAGGGCCTCCTAATGACGATGGAACACTGAAATTGCGTCGCAATCCAATACATCGTCCTCCAGCCGATTTGTCTCCAAGGGTCTATTGCTGCCTGTGAGTCTAGATTTTCGAATCCGACGCAAAACTGATAGTTAATTGTGACGTACAGGGCCTCCTAATGACGATGGAACATTCAAATTGCGTCGAGATTCAATACATCGTCTTCCAGCCGACTTGTCTCCATAGGGATATTGCTGCCTCAGGCACCAAATGGTCCGTCTCCTGTGAGTCAAGAATTTCAAAACCAGCGCAGAACTGATACTTAATTGTAACGTTCAGGGCCTCCTAATGACGATGGATCATTGAAATTGCGTCGCGATTCAATACATTGTCCATCAGCCGACTTGCCTCCAAGGGTCTATTGCTGCCTCGGGCACCTTATGGTCGTTCTCCTGTGACTCTAGATTTTGGAATCCGACGCAAAACTGATAGTTAATAGTGACGTTCAAGGCCTCCTAATGACGATGGAACACTCAATTTGTGTCGCGATTCAATACATCGTCCTCCACCCGTTTTGTCTCCAAGGGTATATTGCTGCCTGTGGCACCTAATGGTCGTTCTCCCGTGAGTCTAAATTTTCGAATCCGACGCCAAACTGATAATTAATTGTAGCGTTCGGGGCCTCCTAATGACGATGGAACACTCAAATTGCGTCGAGATTCAATACATCGTCCTCCAGCCGAATTGTCTCCAAGGCTCTATTGCTGCTACGGGCACCTTATGGTCGTTCTCCTGTGAGTCTAGATTATCGAACCCGACGCAAAACTGATGGTTAATTGCAATGTTCAGGGTCTCCTATTGACGATGGAACACTCAAATTGCGTCGCAATTCAATACATCGTCCTCCAGCCGATTTGTCTCCAAGGGTGTATTGCTGCCTGTGAGTCTAGATTTTCGAATCCGACGCAAAACTGATAGTTAATTGTGACGTACAGGGCCTCCTAATGACGATGGATCATTGAAATTGCGTCGCGATTCAATACATTGTCCATCAGCCGACTTGCCTCCAAGGGTCTATTGCTGCCTCGGGCACCTTATGGTCGTTCTTCTGTGACTCTAGATTTTCGAATCCGACGCAAAACTGATAGTTAATTGTGACGTTCAAGGCCTCCTAATGACGATGGAACACTCAAATTGTGTCGCGATTCAATACATCGTCCTCCACCCGTTTTGTCTCCAAGGGTCAATTGCTGCCTGTGGCACCTAATGGTCGTTCTCCTGTGAGTCTAAATTTTCGAATCCGACGCAAAACTGATAATTAATTGTATCGTTCGGGGCCTCCTAATGACGATGGAACACTCAAACTGCGTCGAGATTCAATACATCGTCCTCCAGCCGAATTGTCTCCAAGGGTCTATTGCTGCCTCGGGCACCTTATGGGCGTTATCCTGTGAGTCTAGATTATGGAATCCGACGCAAAACTGATAGTTAATTGTAACGTTCAGGGCCTCCTAATGACGATGGAACACTCAAATTGCGTCGAGATTCAATACATCGTTCTCCAGCCGACTTGTCCCGAAGGGTCTATTGCTGCCTCGGGCACCTTATTGTCGTTCTCCCATGAGTCTAAATTGTCGAATCCGACGCAAAACTGATAGTTAATTGTAACGTTCAAGCCCTCCTAATGACGATGGATCATTGAAATTGCGTCGCGATTCAATACATTGTCCATCAGCCGACTTACCTCCAAGGGTCTATTGCTGCCTCGGGCACCTTATGGTCGTTCTCCTGTGACTCTAGATTTTTGAATCCGACGCAAAACTGATAGTTAATTGTGACGTTCAAGGCCTCCTAATGACGATGGAACACTCAAATTGTGTCGCGATTCAATACATCGTCCTCCATCCGTTTTGTCTCCAAGGGTCTATTGCTGCCTGTGGCACCTAATGGTCGTTGTCCTGTGAGTCTAAATTTTCGAATCCGACGCAAAACTGATGATTAATTGTAACGTTCGGGGCCTCCTAATGACGATGGAACACTCAAATTGCGTCGAGATTCAATACAGTGCCCTTCAGCCGACTTGCCTCCAAGGGTCTATTGCTGCCGCGGGCACCTTATGGTCGTTCTCCTGTGACTCTAGATTGTCGAATCCGACGCAAAACTGATAATTAATTGTAACGTTCAGGGCCTCCTAATGACGATGGAACACTCACATTGCGTCGAGATTCAATACATCGTCCTCCAGCCGACTCGTTTCCAAGGGTCTATTGCTGCCTCGGGCACCTTATAGTCGATCTCCTTTGAGTCGAGATTCTCGAATCCGACCCAAACTGTTACTTAATTGTAACGTTCAGGGCCTCCTAATGGCGATGGAACATTCAAATTGCGTCGCGATTCAATACATTGTCCTCCAACCGACTTGTCTCCAAGGGTCTATTGTTGCTTCGGGCGCCTTTTGGTCATCCTCCTGTGAGTGTAGATTTTCGAATCCGACGCAAAAATGATAGTTAATTGTGACGTTCAAGGCCTCCTAATGTCGATGGAACACTCAAATTGTGTCGCGATTCAATCCATCGTCCTCCAGCCATTTTGTCTCCAAGGGTCTATTGCTGCCTGTGGCACCTAATGGTCGTTCTGCTGTGAGTCTAGATTTTCGAATCCGACGCAGAGCTGATAGTTAATTGTAACGTTCGGGGCCTCCTAATGACGATGGAACACTCAATTTGCGACGAGATTCAATACATCGTCTTCCAGCCGTCTTGTCTCCAAGGGGATATTGCTGATTGGGGCGTCATATGGTCGTTCTCCTATGAGTCTAGATTTTCGATTACGACGCAAAACTGAAAGTTAATTGTAACGTTCAGGGGCTCCTAATGACGATGGAACACTCAAATTGCGTCGAGATTCAATACATCGGCCTCCAGCCGACTTGTCTTCAAGGGTCTATTGCTGCCTCGTGCACCTTGTGGTCGTTCTCCTGTGAGTCTAGATTTACGAATCCGACGCATAACTGATAGTTAATTATAACGTTCAGGGCCTTCTAATGACGATGGAACACTCAAATTGCGTCGAGATTTAATACATCGTCCTCCAGCCGACTTGTCTCCATAGGGATATTGCTGCCTCGGGCACCAAATGGTCCGTCTCCTGTGAGTCAAGAATTTCAAAACCAGCGCAGAACTGATACTTAATTGTAACGTTCAGGGCCTCCTAATGACGATGGATCATTGAAATTGCGTCGCGATTCAATACATTGTCCATCAGCCGACTTGCCTCCAAGGGTCTATTGCTGCCTCGGGCATCTTATGGTCTTTCTCCTGTGAGTCTAGGTTTTCAAATCCGACGCAAAACTGATAGTTAATTGTTACGTACATGGCCTCCTAATGAGATGGAACACTCTAATTGCGTCGAGATTCAATACATCGTCCTCCAGCCGACTTGCCTCCAAGGAGATATTGCTGCCTCGGGCACCATATGTTCCTTTTCTTGTGAGTCTAGATTTTCGAATCCGACGCGAAACTGATAGTTAAAATTAACGTTCAGCGCCTCCTAATGGCGATGGAACACTCAAATTGCGTAGTGATTCAATACATCGGGCACAAGCCGAATTGTCTCCAAGGGTCTATTGCTGCCTCGGGCACCTTATGGTCTTTCTCCTGTGAGTCTAGATTTTGGAATCCGACGCATAACTGATAGTTAATTGTAACGTTCAGCGCCTCTAATGACGATGGAACACTCAAATTGCGTCGAGATTCAATATATCGTCCTTCAGCCGACTTGTCTCCTAGGGGATATTCCTGCCTCGGGCACCTTATGGTCGTTCTCCTGTAAGTCTAGATTTTCGAATCCGACGCAAAACTGATAGTTAACTGTTACGTTCATGGCCTCCTAATGACGATGGAACACTCAAATTGCGTCGAGATTTAATACATCGTCCTCCAGCCGAATTGTCTCCTGTCAGTATAGACTTCTGAATCCGACGCTAAACTGATAGATAATTTTATCGTACAGGGCCTCCTAATGACGACGGAACACTCAATTTGCGTCGAGATTCAATTCATCGTCATTCAGCCGACTTGTCTCCAAGGGTCTATTGCTGCCTCGGGCACATTATAGTTGTTCTCCTGTTGATTTTCAAATCCGACGCAAAACTGATAGTTAATTGTAACGTTCAGGGCCACCTAATGGCGATGGAACACTCAAATGGCGTCGAGATTCAATACATCGTCCTCCAGCCGACTTGTTTACAAGGGGATATTGCTGCCTCGGGCACCTTATATTCCGTCTCCTGTGAGTCTAGATTTTCGAATCCGACGCAAAACTTATGGTTAATTGTAACGTTCATGGCCTCCTAATGACGATGGAACACTCAAATTGCGTCGAGATTCAATACATCGTCCTCCAGCCGACTGCCTCGGGCACCATATGGTCCTTCTCCTGTGAGTCTCGATTTTCGAATGCGACGCGAAACTGATGGTTAATTGTAACGTACAGGTCCTCCTAATGACGATGGAACACTCAAATTGCGTCGAGATTCAATATATTGTCATTCAGCCGACTTGTCTCCAAAAGTCTATTGCTGCCTCGGGCACCTTATGGTCGTCCTTATGTGAGTCTAGATTTTCAAATCCGACGCAAAACTGACAGTTAGTTGTAACGTTCAGGGCCTCCTAATGACGATGGAACACTCAAATTGTCTCCAAGGTGATATTGCTGCCTCGGGCACCATATGGTTCTTCTCCTGTGAGTCGAGACTTTTCAATCCGACGCGAAACTGATTGTTAATTGTAACGTTCAGGGCCTCCTAATGACGATGGAACACTCAAATTACATCGAGATTCAATATATCGTCCTCCAGCCGACTTGTCTCCAAAGGGATATTGCTGCCTCGGGCACCTTATGGTCATTCTCCTGTGAGTCTAGAATTTCGAATCCGACGCAAAACTGAGAGTTCATTATAACGTTCAGCGCCACCTAATGACGATGGAACACTCAAATTGCGCGCGAGATTCAATACATCGTCCTCCAGCCGACTTGTCTTCAAGGTGATAATCCTGCCTCGGGCAACATACGGTCCGTCTCTTGTGAGTCTAGATTATAAAATCCGACGCGATACTGATAGTTAATTGTAACGTTCAGGGCCTCCTAATGACGATGGAACACTCAAATTGCGTCGCGATTCAATACATCGTCCTACAGCCGACTTGTGTCCAAGGGTCTATTGATGCATCGGGCGCCATATGGTCGTTCTCCTTTGAGTCTAGATTATCGAATCCGACGCAAAATGATAGTTAATTGTAACGTTCAGAGCCTCCTAATGACGATGGAACGCTCAAATTCCGTCGCGATTCAATACATAGTCCTCCAGCCGATTTGTCACCAAGGGACTATTGTTGCACCGGGCGCCTTTTGGTCGTTCTCCTGTGGGTCTAGATTATCGAATCTGACGCAAACCTGATAGTTAATTATAACGTTCAGGGCCTCCTAATGACTATGGAACACTCAAATTGCGTCGATATTCAATACATCGTCCTCCAGCCGACTTGTCTCCAAGGAGATATTGCTGCCTCGGGCAACTTATGGTCCGTCTCCTGTGAGTCTAGATTTTCAAATCCGACGCGAAACTGATAGATAATTGTAACGTACAGGGCCGCCTAATGACGATGGAACACTCAAATTGCGTCGAGATTCAATACATCGGGCACCAGCCGATTTGTCTCCAAGGGTCTATTGCTGCCTCGGGCACCTTATGGTCGTTCTCCTGTGAGTCTAGTTTTCGAATCCGACGCATAACTGATAGTTAATTGTAACGTTCAGGGCCTCCTAATGTCGATGTAACACTCAAATTGCGTCGAGATTCAATACATCGTCCTCCAGCCGACTTGTCTCCAAGGGGATATTGCTGTCTCGGGCACCATACGGTTCGTCTCCTGTGAGTATAGATTTTCGAATCGGACACGTAACTGATAGTTAATTGTAACGTTGAGGGCCTCCTAATGACGATAGAACACTCAAATTGCGTCGAGATTCAATACATCGTCCTCCAGCCGACTTGTCTCCTAGGGGATATTCCTGCCTCGGGCACCTTATGGTCGTTCTCCTGGGAGTCTAGATTTTCGAATTCGACGCAAAACTGATAGTTAATTGTAACGTTCAGGGCCTCCTAATGACGATGTAACACTCAAATTGCGTCGAGATTCAATACATCGGCCACCAGTCGACTTGTCTCCAAGCGTCTATTGCTGCCTCGGGCACCTTATGGTCTTTCTCCTGTGAGTCTAGGTTTTCAAATCCGACGCAAAACTGATAGTTAATTGTTACGTTCATGGCCTCCTAATGAGATGGAACACTCTAATTGCGTCGAGATTCAATACATCGTCCTCCAGCCGACTTGCCTCCAAGGAGATATTGCTGCCTCGGGCACCATATGTTCCTTTTCTTGTGAGTCTAGATTTTCGAATCCGACGCGAAACTGATAGTTAAATTTAACGTTCAGCGCCTCCTAATGACGATGGAACACTCAAATTGCGTAGTGATTCAATACATCGGCCACAAGCCGAATTGTCTCCAAGGGTCTATTGCTGCCTCGGGCACCTTATGGTCTTTCTCCTGTGAGTCTAGATTTTGGTATCCGACACATAACTGATAGTTAATTGTAACGTTCAGCGCCTCTAATGACGATGGAACACTCAAATTGCGTCGAGATTCAATATATCGTCCTCCAGCCGACTTGTCTCCTAGGGGATATTCCTGCCTCGGGCACCTTATGGTCGTTCTCCTGTGAGTCTAGATTTTCGAATTCGACGCAAAACTGATAGTTAATTGTTACGTTCATGGCCTCCTAATGACGATGGAACACTCAAATTGCGTCGAGATTTAATACATCGTCATTCAGCCGACTTGTCTCCAAGGGTCTATTGGTGCCTCGGGCACCTAATAGTTGTTCTCCTGTAGATTTTCAAATCCGACGCAAAACTGATAGTTAATTGTAACGTTAAGGGCCACCTAATGGCGATGGAACACTCAAATGGCGTCGAGATTCAATACATCGTCCTCCAGCCGACTTGTTTACAAGGGGATATTGCTGCCTCGGGCACCTTATGTTCCGTCTCCTGTGAGTCTAGATTTTCGAATCCGACGCAAAACTTATGGTTAATTGTAACGTTCATGGCC
The DNA here is from genome assembly GCF_021461395.2 of Schistocerca americana. Lineage (NCBI taxonomy): Eukaryota > Metazoa > Arthropoda > Insecta > Orthoptera > Acrididae > Schistocerca > Schistocerca americana. The sequence goes on along the minus strand of NW_025725790.1, from coordinate 11,291,793 downwards.
TCCTAATGACGATGGAACACTCAAATTGCGTCGAGATTCAATACATCGTCCTCCAGCCGACTGCCTCGGGCACCATATTGTCCTTCTCCTGTGAGTTTCGATTTTCGAATGCGACGCGAAACTGATAGTTAATTGTAAAGTACAGGGCCTCCTAATGACGATGGAACACTCAAATTGCGTCGAGATTCAATATATTGTCATTCAGCCGACTTGTCTCCAAAAGTCTATTGCTGCCTCGGGCACCTTATGGTCGTCCTTATGTGAGTCTAGATTTTCAAATCCGACGTAAAACTGACAGTTAGTTGTAACGTTGAGGGCCTCCTAATGACGATGGAACTCTCAAATTGTCTTCAAGGTGATATTGCTGCCTCGGGCACCATATGGTTCTTCTCCTGTGAGTCGAGACTTTTCAATCCGACGCGAAACTGATTGTTAATTGTAACGCTCAGGGCCTCCTAATGACGATGGAATACTCAAATTGCGTCGAGATTCGATACATCGTCCTCCAGCCGACTTGTTTACAAGGGGATATTGCTGCCTCGGGCACCTTATGATCCGTCTCCTGTGAGTCTAGATTTTCGAATCCGACGCAAAACTGACAGTTAATTGCATCGTTCAGGGCCTCCTAATGACGATGGAACACTCAAATTGCGTCGAGATTCTATACATCGTCCTACAGCCGACCTGTCTCCAAGGGTCTATTGCTGCCTCGGGCACCTTATGGTCGTTCTCCTGTGAGTCTAGATTTTCGAATTCGACGCAAAACTGATAGTTAATTGTAACGTTCAGGGCCTCCTAATGACGATGTAACACTCAAATTGCGTCGAGATTCAATACATCGGCCACCAGTCGACTTGTCTCCAAGTGTCTATTGCTGCCTCGGGCACCTTATGGTCCGTCTCCTGTGAGTCTAGATTTTCAAATCCGACGCGAAACTGATAGATAATTGTAACGTACAGGGCCGCCTAATGACGATGGAACACTCAAATTGCGTCGAGATTCAATACATCGGGCACCAGCCGATTTGTCTCCAAGGGTCTATTGCTGCCTCGGGCACCTTATGGTCGTTCTCCTGTGAGTCTAGTTTTCGAATCCGACGCATAACTGATAGTTAATTGTAACGTTCAGGGCCTCCTAATGTCGATGTAACACTCAAATTGCGTCGAGATTCAATACATCGTCCTCCAGCCGACTTGTCTCCAAGGGGATATTGCTGTCTCGGGCACCATACGGTTCGTCTCCTGTGAGTATAGATTTTCGAATCGGACACGTAACTGATAGTTAATTGTAACGTTGAGGGCCTCCTAATGACGATAGAACACTCAAATTGCGTCGAGATTCAATACATCGTCCTCCAGCCGACTTGTCTCCTAGGGGATATTCCTGCCTCGGGCACCTTATGGTCGTTCTCCTGGGAGTCTAGATTTTCGAATTCGACGCAAAACTGATAGTTAATTGTAACGTTCAGGGCCTCCTAATGACGATGTAACACTCAAATTGCGTCGAGATTCAATACATCGGCCACCAGTCGACTTGTCTCCAAGCGTCTATTGCTGCCTCGGGCACCTTATGGTCTTTCTCCTGTGAGTCTAGGTTTTCAAATCCGACGCAAAACTGATAGTTAATTGTTACGTTCATGGCCTCCTAATGAGATGGAACACTCTAATTGCGTCGAGATTCAATACATCGTCCTCCAGCCGACTTGCCTCCAAGGAGATATTGCTGCCTCGGGCACCATATGTTCCTTTTCTTGTGAGTCTAGATTTTCGAATCCGACGCGAAACTGATAGTTAAATTTAACGTTCAGCGCCTCCTAATGACGATGGAACACTCAAATTGCGTAGTGATTCAATACATCGGCCACAAGCCGAATTGTCTCCAAGGGTCTATTGCTGCCTCGGGCACCTTATGGTCTTTCTCCTGTGAGTCTAGATTTTGGTATCCGACACATAACTGATAGTTAATTGTAACGTTCAGCGCCTCTAATGACGATGGAACACTCAAATTGCGTCGAGATTCAATATATCGTCCTCCAGCCGACTTGTCTCCTAGGGGATATTCCTGCCTCGGGCACCTTATGGTCGTTCTCCTGTGAGTCTAGATTTTCGAATTCGACGCAAAACTGATAGTTAATTGTTACGTTCATGGCCTCCTAATGACGATGGAACACTCAAATTGCGTCGAGATTTAATACATCGTCATTCAGCCGACTTGTATCCAAGGGTCTATTGCTGCCTCGGGCACCTAATAGCTGTTCTCCTGTAGATTTTCAAATCCGACGCAAAACTGATAGTTAATTGTAACGTTAAGGGCCACCTAATGGCGATGGAACACTCAAATGGCGTCGAGATTCAATACATCGTCCTCCAGCCGACTTGTTTACAAGGGGATATTGCTGCCTCGGGCACCTTATGTTCCGTCTCCTGTGAGTCTAGATTTTCGAATCCGACGCAAAACTTATGGTTAATTGTAACGTTCATGGCCTCCTAATGACGATGGAACACTCAAATTGCGTCGAGATTCAATACATCGTCCTCCAGCCGACTGCCTCGGGCACCATATTGTCCTTCTCCTGTGAGTTTCGATTTTCGAATGCGACGCGAAACTGATAGTTAATTGTAAAGTACAGGGCCTCCTAATGACGATGGAACACTCAAATTGCGTCGAGATTCAATATATTGTCATTCAGCCGACTTGTCTCCAAAAGTCTATTGCTGCCTCGGGCACCTTATGGTCGTCCTTATGTGAGTCTAGATTTTCAAATCCGACGTAAAACTGACAGTTAGTTGTAACGTTGAGGGCCTCCTAATGACGATGGAACTCTCAAATTGTCTTCAAGGTGATATTGCTGCCTCGGGCACCATATGGTTCTTCTCCTGTGAGTCGAGACTTTTCAATCCGACGCGAAACTGATTGTTAATTGTAACGCTCAGGGCCTCCTAATGACGATGGAATACTCAAATTGCGTCGAGATTCGATACATCGTCCTCCAGCCGACTTGTTTACAAGGGGATATTGCTGCCTCGGGCACCTTATGATCCGTCTCCTGTGAGTCTAGATTTTCGAATCCGACGCAAAACTGACAGTTAATTGCATCGTTCAGGGCCTCCTAATGACGATGGAACACTCAAATTGCGTCGAGATTCTATACATCGTCCTACAGCCGACCTGTCTCCAAGGGTCTATTGCTGCCTCGGGCACCTTATGGTCGTTCTCCTGTGAGTCTAGATTTTCGAATTCGACGCAAAACTGATAGTTAATTGTAACGTTCAGGGCCTCCTAATGACGATGTAACACTCAAATTGCGTCGAGATTCAATACATCGGCCACCAGTCGACTTGTCTCCAAGTGTCTATTGCTGAATCGGGCACCTTATGGTCTTTCTCCTGTGAGTCTAGGTTTTCAAATCCGACGCAAAACTGATAGTTAATTGTTACGTTCATGGCCTCCTAATGAGATGGAACACTCTAATTGCGTCGAGATTCAATATATTGTCATTCAGCCGACATGTCTCCAAAAGTCTATTGCTGCCTCGGGCACCTTATGGTCGTCCTTATGTGAGTCTAGATTTTCAAATCCGACGCAAAACTGATAGTTAATTGTAACGTTCAGGGCCACCTAATGGCGATGGAACACTCAAATGGCGTCGACATTCAATACATCGTCCTCCAGCCGACTTGTTTACAAGGGGATATTGCTGCCTCGGGCACCTTATATTCCGTCTCCTGTGAGTCTAGATTTTCGAATCCGACGCAAAACTTATGGTTAATTGTAACGTTCATGGGCTCCTAATGACGATGGAACACTCAAATTGCGTCGAGATTCAATACATCGTCCTCCAGCCGACTGCCTCGGGCACCATATGGTCCTTCTCCTGTGAGTCTCGATTTTCGAATGCGACGCGAAACTGATAGTTAATTGTAACGTACAGGGCCTCCTAATGACGATGGAACACTCAAATTGCGTCGAGATTCAATATATTGTCATTCAGCCGACTTGTCTCCAAAAGTCTATTGCTGCCTCGGGGACCTTATGGTCGTCCTTATGTGAGTCTAGATTTTCAAATCCGACGCAAAACTGACAGTTAGTTGTAACGTTCAGGGCCTCCTAATGACGATGGAACACTCAAATTGTCTCCAAGGTGATATTGCTGCCTCGGGCACCATATGGTTCTTCTCCTGTGAGTCGAGACTTTTCAATCCGACGCGAATCTGATTGTTAATTGTAACGATCAGGGCCTCCTAACGACGATGGAACACTCAAATTACGTCGAGATTCAATATATCGTCCTTCAGCCGACTTGTCTCCAAAGGGATATTGCTGCCTCGGGCACCTTATGGTCATTCTCCTGTGAGTATAAATTTTCGAATCCGACGCAAAACTGAGAGTTAATTATAACGTTCAGCGCCACCTAATGACGATGGAACACTCAAATTGCGCGCGAGATTCAATACATCGTCCTCCAGCCGACTTGTCTTCAAGGTGATATTCCTGCCTCGGGCAACATACGGTCCGTCTCTTGTGAGTCTAGATTATAAAATCCGACGCGATACTGATAGTTAATTGTAACGTTCAGGGCCTCCTAATGACGATGGAACACTCAAATTGCGTCGCGATTCAATACATCGTCCTACAGCCGACTTGTGTCCAAGGGTCTATTGATGCATCGGGCACCATATGGTCGTTCTCCTTTGAGTCTAGATTATCGAATCCGACGCAAAATGATAGTTAATTGTAACGTTCAGAGCCTCCTAATGACGATGGAACGCTCATATTCCGTCGCGATTCAATACATAGTCCTCCAGCCGATTTGTCACCAAGGGTCTATTGTTGCATTGGGCGCCTTTTGGTCGTTCTCCTGTGGGTCTAGATTGTCGAATCTGACGCAAACCTGATAGTTAATTATAACGTTCAGGGCCTCCTAATGACTATGGAACACTCAAATTGCGTCGATATTCAATACATCGTCCTCCAGCCGACTTGTCTCCAAGGAGATATTGCTGCCTCGGGCAACTTATGGTCCGTCTCCTGTGAGTCTAGATTTTCAAATCCGACGCGAAACTGATAGATAATTGTAACGTACAGGGCCCCCTAATGACGATGGAACACTCAAATTGCGTCGAGATTCAATACATCGGGCACCAGCCGATTTGTCTCCAAGGGTCTATTGCTGCCTCGGGCACCTTATGGTCGTTCTCCTGTGAGTCTAGTTTTCGAATCCGAGGCAATTAACTGATAGTTAATTGTAACGTTCAGGGCCTCCTAATGTCGATGTAACACTCAAATTGCGTCGAGATTCAATACATCGTCCTCCAGCCGACTTGTCTCCAAGGGGATATTGCTGTCTCGGGCACCATACGGTTCGTCTCCTGTGAGTATAGATTTTCGAATCAGACACGTAACTGATAGTTAATTGTAACGTTGAGGGCCTCCTAATGACGATAGAACACTCAAATTGCGTCGAGATTCAATACATCGTCCTCCAGCCGACTTGTCTCCTAGGGGATATTCCTGCCTCGGGCACCTTATGGTCGTTCTCCTGGGAGTCTAGATTTTTGAATTCGACGCAAAACTGATAGTTAATTGTAACGTTCAGGGTCTCCTAATGACGATGTAACACTCAAATTGCGTCGAGATTCAATACATCGGCCACCAGTCGACTTGTCTCCAAGCGTCTATTGCTGCCTCGGGCACCTTATGGTCTTTCTCCTGTGAGTCTAGGTTTTCAAATCCGACGCAAAACTGATAGTTAATTGTTACGTTCATGGCCTCCTAATGAGATGGAACACTCTAATTGCGTCGAGATTCAATACATCGTCCTCCAGCCGACTTGCCTCCAAGGAGATATTGCTGCCTCGGGCACCATATGTTCCTTTTATTGTGAGTCTAGATTTTCGAATCCGACGCGAAACTGATAGTTAAATTTAACGTTCAGCGCCTCCTAATGACGATGGAACACTCAAATTGCGTAGTGATTCAATACATCGGCCACAAGCCGAATTGTCTCCAAGGGTCTATTGCTGCCTCGGGCACCTTATGGTCTTTCTCCTGTGAGTCTAGATTTTGGTATCCGACACATAACTGATAGTTAATTGTAACGTTCAGCGCCTCTATTGACGATGGAACACTCAAATTGCGTCGAGATTCAATATATCGTCCTCCAGCCGACTTGTCTCCTAGGGGATATTCCTGCCTCGATCACCTTATGGTCGTTCTCCTGTGAGTCTAGATTTTCGAATCCGACGCAAAACTGATAGTTAATTGTTACGTTCATGGCCTCCTAATGACGATGGAACACTCAAATTGCGTCGAGATTTAATACATCGTCCTCCAGCCAAATTGTCTCCTGTCAGTATAGACTTTTGAATCCGACGCGAAACTGATAGTTAATTGTATCGTTCAGGGCCTCCTAATGACGACGGAACACTCAATTTGCGTCGAGATTCAATACATCGTCATTCAGCCGACTTGTCTCCAAGGGTCTATTGCTGCCTCGGGCACCTAATAGTTGTTCTCCTGTAGATTTTCAAATCCGACGCAAAACTGATAGTTAATTGTAACGTTCAGGGCCACCTAATGGCGATGGAACACTCAAATGGCGTCGAGATTCAATACATCGTCCTCCAGCCGACTTGTTTACAAGGGGATATTGCTGCCTCGGGCACCTTATGTTCCGTCTCCTGTGAGTCTAGATTTTCGAATCCGACGCAAAACTTACGGTTAATTGTAACGTTAATAGCCTCCTAATGACGATGGAACACTCAAATTGCGTCGAGATTCAATACATCGTCCTCCAGCCGACTGCCTCGGGCACCATATGGTCCTTCTCCTGTGAGTCTCGATTTTCGAATGCGACGCGAAACTGATAGTTAATTGTAAAGTACAGGGCCTCCTAATGACGATGGAACACTCAAATTGCGTCGAGATTCAATATATTGTCATTCAGCCGACTTGTCTCCAAAAGTCTATGCTGCCTCGGGCACCTTATGGTCGTCCTTATGTGAGTCTAGATTTTCAAATCCGACGTAAAACTGACAGTTAGTTGTAACGTTCAGGGCCTCCTAATGACGATGGAACACTCAAATTGTCTTCAAGGTGATATTGCTGCCTCGGGCACCATATGGTTCTTCTCCTGTGAGTCGAGACTTTTCAATCCGACGCGAAACTGATTGTTAATTGTAACGCTCAGGGCCTCCTAATGACGATGGAATACTCAAATTGCGTCGAGATTCGATACATCGTCCTCCAGCCGACTTGTTTACAAGGGGATATTGCTGCCTCGGGCACCTTATGATCCGTCTCCTGTGAGTCTAGATTTTCGATTCCGACGCAAAACTGACAGTTAATTGCATCGTTCAGGGCCTCCTAATGACGATGGAACACTCAAATTGCGTCGAGATTCTATACATCGTCCTACAGCCGACTTGTCTCCAAGGGTCTATTGCTGCCTCGGGCACCTTATGGTCGTTCTCCTGTGAGTCTAGATTTTCGAATTCGACGCAAAACTGATAGTTAATTGTAACGTTCAAGGCCTCCTAATGACGATGTAACACTCAAATTGCGTCGAGATTCAACACATCGGCCTCCAGTCGACTTGTCTCCAAGCGTCTATTGCTGCCTCGGGCACCTTATGGTCTTTCTCCTGTGAGTCTAGGTTTTCAAATCCGACGCAAAACTGATAGTTAATTGTTACGTTCATGGCCTGCTAATGAGATGGAACACTCTAATTGCGTCGAGATTCAATACATCGTCCTCCAGCCGACTTGCCTCCAAGGAGATATTGCTGCCTCGGGCACCATATGTTCCTTTTCTTGTGAGTCTAGATTTTCGAATCCGACGCGAAACTGATAGTTAAATTTAACGTTCAGCGCCTCCTAATGACGATGGAACACTCAAATTGCGTAGTGATTCAATACATCGGGCACAAGCCGAATTGTCTCCAAGGGTCTATTGCTGCCTCGGGCACCTTATGGTCTTTCTCCTGTGAGTCTAGATTTTGGAATCCGACGCATAACTGATAGTTAATTGTAACGTTCAGCGCCTCTAATGACGATGGAACACTCAAATTGCGTCGAGATTCAATATATCGTCCTTCAGCCGACTTGTCTCCTAGGGGATATTCCTGCCTCGGGCACCTTATGGTCGTTCTCCTGTAAGTCTAGATTATCGAATCCGACGCAAAACTGATAGTTAACTGTTACGTTCATGGCCTCCTAATGACGATGGAACACTCAAATTGCGTCGAGATTTAATACATCGTCCTCCAGCCGAATTGTCTCCTGTCAGTATAGACTTTTGAATCCGACGCGAAACTGATAGTTAATTTTATCGTTCAGGGCCTCCTAATGACGACGGAACACTCAATTTGCGTCGAGATTCAATACATCGTCATTCAGCCGACTTGTCTCCAAGGGTCTATTGCTGAATCGGGCACCTTATAGTTGTTCTCCTGTAGATTTTAAAATCCGACGCAAAACTGATAGTTGATTGTAATGTTCAGGGCCACCTAATGGCGATGGAACACTCAAATGGCGTCGAGATTCAATACATCGTCCTCCAGCCGACTTGTTTACAAGGGGATATTGCTGCTTCGGGCACCTTATATTCCGTCTCCTGTGAGTCTAGATTTTCGAATCCGACGCAAAACTTATGGTTAATTGTAACGTTCATGGCCTCCTAATGACGATGGAACACTCAAATTGCGTCGAGATTCAATACATCGTCCTCCAGCCGACTGCCTCGGGCACCATATGGTCCTTCTCCTGTGAGTCTCGATTTTCGAATGCGACGCGAAACTGATAGTTAATTGTAACGTACAGGGCCTCCTAATGACGATGGAACACTCAAATTGCAACGAGATTCAATATATTGTCATTCAGCCGACTTGTCTCCAAAAGTCTATTGCTGCCTCGGGCACCTTATGGTCGTCCTTATGTGAGTCTAGATTTTCATATCCGACGCAAAACTGACAGTTAGTTGTAACGTTCAGGGCTTCCTAATGACGATGGAACACTCAAATTGTCTCCAAGGTGATATTGCTGCCTCGGGCACCATATGGTTCTTCTCCTGTGAGTCGAGACTTTTCAATCCGACGCGAAACTGATTGTTAATTGTAACGTTCAGGGCTTCCTAATGACGATGGAACACTCAAATTACGTCGGGATTCAATATATCGTCCTCCAGCCGACTTGTCTCCAAAGGGATATTGCTGCCTCGGGCACCTTATGGTCATTCTCCTGTGAGTCTAGATTTTCGAATCCGACGCAAAACTGAGAGTTAATTATAACGTTCAGCGCCACCTAATGACGATGGAACACTCAAATTGCGCGCGAGATTCAATACATCGTCCTCCAGCCGACTTGTCTTCAAGGTGATATTCCTGCCTCGGGCAACATACGGTCCGTCTCTTGTGAGTCTAGATTATAAAATCCGACGCGATACTGATAGTTAATTGTAACGTTCAGTGCCTCCTAATGACGATGGAACACTCAAATTGCGTCGCGATTCAATACATCGTCCTACAGCCGACTTGTGTCCAAGGGTCTATTGATGCATCGGGCACCATATGGTCGTTCTCCTTTGAGTCTAGATTATCGAATCCGACGCAAAATGATAGTTAATTGTAACGTTCAGAGCCTCCTAATGACGATGGAACGCTCAAATTCCGTCGCGATTCAATACATAGTCCTCCAGCCGATTTGTCACCAAGGGTCTATTGTTGCATCGGGCGCCTTTTGGTCGTTCTGCTGTGGGTCTAGATTATCGAATCTGACGCAAACCTGATAGTTAATTATAATGTTCAGGGCCTCCTAATGACTATGGAACACTCAAATTGCGTCGAGATTCAATACATCGTCCTCCAGCCGACTTGTCTCCAAGGGGATATTGCTGTCTCGGGCACCATACGTTTCGTCTCCTGTGAGTATAGATTTTCGAATCGGACACGTAACTGATAGTTAATTGTAACGTTGAGGGCCTCCTAATGACGATGGAACACTCAAATTGCGTCGAGATTCAATACATCGTCCTCCAGCCGACTTGTCTCCAAGCGTCTATTGCTGCCTCGGGCACCTTATGGTCTTTCTCCTGTGAGTCTAGGTTTTCAAATCCGACGCAAAACTGATAGTTAATTGTTACGTTCATGGCCTCCTAATGTCGATGTAACACTCAAATTGCGTCGAGATTCAATACATCGTCCTCCAGCCGACTTGTCTCCAAGGGGATATTGCTGTCTCGGGCACCATACGTTTCGTCTCCTGTGAGTATAGATTTTCGAATCGGACACGTAACTGATAGTTAATTGTAACGTTGAGGGCCTCCTAATGACGATGGAACTCTCAAATTGCGTCGAGATTCAATACATCGTCCTCCAGCCGACTTGTCTCCTATGGGACATTCCTGCCTCGGGCAGCTTATGGTCGTTCTCCTGGGAGTCTAGATTTTCGAATTCGACGCAAAACTGATAGTTAATTGTAACGTTCAGGGCCTCCTAATGACGATGTAACACTCAAATTGCGTCGAGATTCAATACATCGGCCACCAGTCGACTTGTCTCCAAGCGTCTATTGCTGCCTCGGGCACCTTATGGTCTTTCTCCTGTGAGTCTAGGTTTTCAAATCCGACGCAAAACTGATAGTTAATTGTTACGTTCATGGCCTCCTAATGAGATGGAACACTCTAATTGCGTCGAGATTCAATACATCGTCCGCCCGCCGACTTGCCTCCAAGGAGATATTGCTGCCTCGGGCACCATATGTTCCTTTTCTTGTGAGTCTAGATTTTCGAATCCGACGCGAAACTGATAGTTAAATTTAACGTTCAGCGCCTCCTAATGACGATGGAACACTCAAATTGCGTAGTGATTCAATACATCGGCCACAAGCCGAATTGTCTCCAAGGGTCTATTGCTGCCTCGGGCACCTTATGGTCTTTCTCCTGTGAGTCTAGATTTTGGTATCCGACACATAACTGATAGTTAATTGTAACGTTCAGCGCCTCTAATGACGATGGAACACTCAAATTGCGTCGAGATTCAATATATCGTCCTCCAGCCGACTTGTCTCCTAGGGGATATTCCTGCCTCGGGCACCTTATGGCCGTTCTCCTGTGAGTCTAGATTTTCGAATCCGACGCAAAACTGATAGTTAATTGTTACGTTCATGGCCTCCTAATGACGATGGAACACTCAAATTGCGTCGAGATTTAATACATCGTCCTCCAGCCGAATTGTTTGCTGTCAGTATAGACTTTTGAATCCGACGCGAAACTGATAGTTAATTGTATCGTTCAGGGCCTCCTAATGACGACGGAACACTCAATTTGCGTCGAGATTCAATACATCGTCATTCAGCCGACTTGTCTCCAAGGGTCTATTGCTGCCTCGGGCACCTTATAGTTGTTCTCCTGTAGATTTTCAAATCCGACGCAAAACTGATAGTTAATTCTAACGTTCAGGGCCACCTAATGTCGATGGAACACTCAAATGGCGTCGAGATTCGATACATCGTCCTCCAGCCGACTTGTTTACAAGGGGATATTGCTGCCTCGGGCACCTTATGTTCCGTCTCCTGTGAGTCTAGATTTTCGAATCCGACGCAAAACTTATGGTTAATTGTAACGTTCATGGCTTCCTAATGACGATGGAACACTCAAATTGCGTCGAGATTCAATACATCGTCCTCCAGCCGACTGCCTCGGGCACCATATGGTCCTTCTCCTGTGAGTCTCGATTTTCGAATGCGACGCGAAACTGATAGTTAATTGTAAAGTACAGGGCCTCCTAATGACGATGGAACACTCAAATTGCGTCGAGATTCAATATATTGTCGTTCAGCCGACTTGTCTCCAAAAGTCTATTGCTGCCTCGGGCACCTTATGGTCGTCCTTATGTGAGTCTAGATTTTCAAATCCGACGTAAAACTGACAGTTAGTTGTAACGTTCAGGGCCTCCTAATGACGATGGAACACTCAAATTGTCTTCAAGGTGATATTGCTGCCTCGGGCACCATATGGTTCTTCTCCTGTGAGTCGAGACTTTTCAATCCGACGCGAAACTGATTGTTAATTGTAACGTTCAGGGCCTCCTAATGACGATGGAACACTCAAATTGCGTCGAGATTCAATACATCGGCCACCAGTCGACTTGTCTCCAAGCGTCTATTGCTGCCTCGGGCACCTTATGGTCTTTCTCCTGTGAGTCTAGGTTTTCAAATCCGACGCAAAACTGATAGTTAATTGTTACGTTCATGGCCTCCTAATGAGATGGAACACTCTAATTGCGTCGAGATTCAATACATCGTCCGCCAGCCGACTTGCCTCCAAGGAGATATTGCTGCCTTTCGCACCATATGTTCCTTTTCTTGTGAGTCTAGATTTTCGAATCCGACGCGAAACTGATAGTTAAATTTAACGTTCAGCGCCTCCTAATGACGATGGAACACTCAAATTGCGTAGTGATTCAATACATCGGCCACAAGCCGAATTGTCTCCAAGGGTCTATTGCTGCCTCGGGCACCTTATGGTCTTTCTCCTGTGAGTCTAGATTTTGGTATCCGACACATAACTGATAGTTAATTGTAACGTTCAGCGCCTCTAATGACGATGGAACACTCAAATTGCGTCGAGATTCAATATATCGTCCTCCAGCCGACTTGTCTCCTAGGGGATATTCCTGCCTCGGGCACCTTATGGTCGTTCTCCTGTGAGTCTAGATTTTCGAATCCGACGCAAAACTGATAGTTAATTGTTACGTTCATGGCCTCCTAATGACGATGGAACACTCAAATTGCGTCGAGATTTAATACATCGTCCTCCAGCCGAATTGTTTCCTGTCAGTATAGACTTTTGAATCCGACGCGAAACTGATAGTTAATTGTATCGTTCAGGGCCTCCTAATGACGACGGAACACTCAATTTGCGTCGAGATTCAATACATCATCATTCAGCTGACTTGTCTCCAAGGGTCTATTGCTGCCTCGGGCACCTTATAGTTGTTCTCCTGTAGATTTTCAAATCCGACGCAAAACTGATAGTTAATTCTAACGTTCAGGGCCACCTAATGTCGATGGAACACTCAAATGGCGTCGAGATTCGATACATCGTCCTCCAGCCGACTTGTTTACAAGGGGATATTGCTACCTCGGGCACCTTATGTTCCGTCTCCTGTGAGTCTAGATTTTCCAATCCGACGCAAAACTTATGGTTAATTGTAACGTTCATGGCCTCCTAATGACGATGGAACACTCAAATTGCGTCGAGATTCAATACATCGTCCTCCAGCCGACTGCCTCGGGCACCATATGGTCCTTCTCCTGTGAGTCTCGGTTTTCGAATGCGACGCGAAACTGATAGTTAATTGTAAAGTACAGGGCCTCCTAATGACGATGGAACACTCAAATTGCGTCGAGATTCAATATATTGTCATTCAGCCGACTTGTCTCCAAAAGTCTATTGCTGCCTCGGGCACCTTATGGTCGTCCTTATGTGAGTCTAGATTTTCAAATCCGACGTAAAACTGACAGTTAGTTGTAACGTTCAGGGCCTCCTAAACACGATGGAACACTCAAATTGTCTTCAAGGTGATATTGCTGCCTCGGGCACCATATGGTTCTTCTCCTGTGAGTCGAGACTTTTCAATCCGACGCGAAACTGATTGTTAATTGTAACGTTCAGGGCCTCCTAATGACGATGGAACACTCAAATTGCGTCGAGATTCAATACATCGGCCTCCAGCCGACTTGTTTACAAGGGGATATTGCTGCCTCGGGCACCTTATGATCCGTCTCCTGTGAGTCTAGATTTTCGAATCCGACGCAAAACTTATGGTTGATTGTAACGTTTATGGCCTCCTAATGACGATGGAACACTCAAATTGCGTCGAGATTCAATACATCGTCCTCCATTCGACTTGTCTCCTAGGGGATATTCCCACCTCGGGCACGTCGTTCTCCTGTAAGTCTAGATTTTCCAATCCGACGCAAAACTGATAGTTAATTGTTACGTTCATGGCCTCCTAATGACGATGGAACACTCAAATTGCGTCGAGATTCAATACATCGTCCTCCAGCTGACTTGTCTCCAAGGGGATATTGCTTCCTCGGGCACCTTATGGTCATCCTAATGTGAGTCTAGATTTTCGAATCCGACGCGAAACTGATAGTTAATTGTAACGTTGAGGGCCTCCTAATGACGATGGAACATTCAAATTGCGTCGAGATTCAATACATCGTCCTTTAGCCGACTTGTCTCCAAGGGTCTATTGCTGCCACAGGCACCTTATGGTCGTTCTCCTGTGAGTCTAGATTATCGAATCCGGCGCATAACTGATAGTTAATTGTAACGTTCAGCGCCTCCTAATGACGATGGAACACTCTAATTGCGTCGAGATTCAATACAATGTCCTCCAGCCGACTTGTCTCCTAGGGGATATTGAAAGGTGGCTACACTGAGCCACTGCGCCAGAGATTGCGCCATAGAGTATTATTAAGCCGCCTCCACAGTGCTTGGAGAGAACTCGTAGTAGTCAGTGCGTGGGCAGACTTCGTAGAAGACAGTCAGTGCTGAGATGTGCGAGTGGGCAAGGCTTGTCGAGAGGTTGTAGTAAGGAGTGTTTGTTCCATGTTTTATCCAGTTATTTGATGGGAGAGGTAGCAGATGTTATTTTAATGAAGACATTGTAACGATCAGAGTGCTTTTCATCAATATATATGAAGGTAAAATATTCTTTTTTTTTTTCATTATTTCCATGTTTTAAATAATGCGTCATGACAGGTTCAGTCAACAAAGCATCTGGCTTGTGTTCTTGTATTAGAGTGTAATTCTGGTTTTCTTGAGTAATTATGGTATTTTTATTTCCTTTAGTTACTTCTGTATAAATGGTGTTTAAAAATTCTTGTCTTGTTGGAGAAGAACCGCGCCAGATGTGTTCGTTGAGTCACACTCCCACATACAGAACAGTTACTCTTGAGCTTATTGGTTTTGTAGGTTTTATAGTTGCTGGGGACTTAATTAATTAATTGTGTCAACGAAAAATTTCATTTCATTCTTGTTGTTGTTCTTTGCAGTCAGATAGCGTAACAATACTAGTCAGGGCCAACCGTTTACGAGAAACAGCGTAATCTATCATATAGTTACTAAAAAGTATTTTCAGTCATATTTAATTAAGCCCCCATGCACGTGGCGGCCGCTGCTTCGGATCGTCCCTTGGAAATCTTCTGATTGTAAAAATAGTAGATGGTAGAATTGTTGTAGTAATTTGTAGTTAGTAATTGTAGTCTATTTTGCATGTGTAGATTTGGTAATTGTCATTCTTCTAATGGTATTTTTTTCTCAGAATTTGATTTGTTGTCTTGTATACGCGTTTGACAATCTAGTGCAATTGTGTCAATTGTTTGTTAATCGTGTTTGAGGGAAACATTTCATATGAATGGTATTGTTGGAGATAAGGTGGCATTGTGTGTAATTTCCGTACAGTGACGAATTTTTTGTATGTTTTGTAAATGATTACGCGATCGATGAAAAAGGCAAAAATGATGGATAGTGAGAATGATGAAATTGTTAACATGGCGAACTCGCCAACGCAGGAGAACAGTGTGATGAATAATGAAGTGTAAAACAATGTAATAAGTCGGGAAAATAGTCCGGAACCATTTCAAAATTTTTCTCAATCAGAAAATTCACAGAATACGAGATTAACGATAGAAGATTCTGAAATAGTATCGAACACAGATAGCTTTACAGCTATGACGAAGGAAGCTGGTTTTGCGGGAAATGTTAGGGGCGAAAAGAATTTTGAAACAGTTAACATGGAGCAGTTGATGAGTGCTATATTAAATTTGGGAGCACGTATGGAAACACGGTTAGACTCACAGGGATCACAAATAGGAACAATTAAAACTGAGATGGGAACTTTACGATCTGAATTAAAAACTGATATGGGAACAATGGAAACACGGATGGGATCTGAATTTAAAACTGAGATGGGAACTTTACGATCTGAATTTAAATCAGAGATGGGAACTTTGGAAACACGGTTAGACTCACGAATAGGGACATGTTTCAAAAATATGAAAGATGAATTAAAGAAAGAAATCAGAGAAGAAGTACAACCAATTTTGAATGCTCACAATAATAGATTAATTGCAGTAGAAATCAGACAAAGGGAACAGGATAGAGAACAGGAAGAAAGAGATCGCGTGATAGTACAGAAATTTTCAGAGTTAAATTTACAACGTGCAAAGGATAAGGAAGAAATATTTGAGAGAATCGAGGAATCCGTACCAAATGACAGATTAAATAACCTAACACAACAATATGAACAGCTAGCTACCAAATGTGACAATACTGAAACCCGAGTCGCGACACTTACGGAAGACGTAAATAAACAGAAAGAACAATAAGGTGACTTATCGGAAAGAGTTGAGGAAATTTCAGATAAACTGACAAATCTTAGTTTACATGGGGACAGAGATTCGGATGATACAGCACCATTGCCATTTGCAGAAACCGAAGAGTATCAGAACGTAAATAAACATGTTGAAAATCAGGGAAAATTTAATGAACGCGTGAAAAGGGAATTTGAGGCTTTAAAAAAGCAAGTCAAACAAATTGAAGGCGAAATAGTAGGAAATGACGGTAGAAGAAACTTAGAATCACAGATAGCAGAGGGGTATGAAGAAAGAAATTTATTTCATTTACGAGAAGCAACAAGAGAGCGCCAGGCGCGCGAACTTGAGAATAATCGACATTGGGACTGGGACAGACGCGGTAGGTCTTTGTCACCACGAGGCGAAAACTTTGACTATAAACACTTTTTGACTGTTCGGAAATTTAAGATCCTCCGCAATTTTAAGAATGACATACATCCATGTTCATGGCTAGATCAATTTACGTACGCACTTCCGTCAGATGTGCCACAAAGTCACAAACTGGAAATTATGTGCGGCTATTAAAGTCCTCAGGGGATTCACTACTCTAAGTGAATATGTGCCGTAGAGAGCATAGGGCCTCGAGCTGTAGTGGTGCTGTTTCTCTTTTAGTTTTCTACACCGCTGCCTACTCTTTTACTATTCTTTGCATCTGTCAAACCAACTCTTCGACTATCAATCTATCTAGTGAGTAAGTAAACAATAACCTGATATGACTAATTTACCCAAAAGTGACTTCGGAAATTACCGTGTGGACTTACTATATCTGCTGCAGCATTCATTCGTAGATTAAATGAAATTTTACCTGTTTATCTTCGTAACAATATTACTTCATATGTCGACGATATTCTTATCGCTAAACGTTCTAGGAGTGAACACAACAAAATTTTGGATTCATTGTTACGTATTTTTGCAAGAGTTGGTATTACAGAGAACTTGGAAAAATCTGAATTTGGTCGTTCTCAGATGAAATTTCTCGGTCACATTATTGCTACAGAAGGTATTCTTCCTGATCCAAAGAAACTAGATGCTATTCAGTTCGCAATGACATTCTTTTTAAACGAAAATCGGTCGACAACTCCGTTTGGTTAGTTTGTATTCCTGATGAGTGGGTCAATAAATTGATTTGGTATACGCATTTCAGTTATGCACACTTTGGTCCCAGAAAATGCTTTCACAAATTACGAGAAAATTGCTATTTCAGTAATATGGAAAAACGTATTCGATCTGTTCTGGCCAAATGCAAATTATGTCAAAAGGCTAAGCCGCCAACAGTTTCTCACAGAGCACCGATGTTTCCTATCATTCCAGCGAAATTAAAGGAGATGGCTGCAGTCGATTTGTTCGGTCCAGTGGTTCGATCTACTAATGGTTTTGCGTACATTTTCGTAGCAGTGGAGTTGACATCAAAATATGTATGTTTTACACCTTTACGCAAAGCAACAGCTCGTTCAGTATCTAACGCTTTCATCAAACATTTTCTTAAAGAAGTGGGTCATGTTGATAAGGTTATATCAGATAATGGATCACAGTTTCGTTCTAAAATTTGGCTTCGTACTCTACGGCGTCGTAAAATTAAACCAATCTTCATTTCACATTTTCACCCTCAATCAAACGCTTCAGAGAGATGGATGAAGGAAATCAATAAATTGTGTCGTCTTTATTGTCATCAGAATCACAGAACTTGGGATCAGTATCTTCATATTTTTCAAAACATTCTGAATGAACTCTCTAATGATTCAACTTCTTTACCGCCTATACTGGCATTAAAAAATAAAGCACCGACAAATCGCATATCTGAAATCGTTCCTTTTCCGCCTTCACGGAAACTGCGGCATTCTGAAGTTGTCAACCTGGCTCTGCAAAATATTGCATCTGCGGCTGCTAGAAGAGAGAAATCAGCTAAGCGTCCTGGTCGTTCAAAAATCTTGTCAGTTGGTCAAAAAGTGTTAATTAAGTCTCATCGTTTGTCGCACAAAGGAAAAGGCTTGTGTCGCAAATTTTTTCTGCTTTATTACGGTCCATATAGAATTCGTAAAATTATTCATGATAACACTGTCGAAGCAGAAACTCTTAAATCTCGACGCTCTAAGGGAATACATCATATATCTAACGTAAAAATTTTTGTGGAATGATATACTTTGAAAAAAAATGTTTGTAGAATGACATACTTGTGAGAAACTAACAGCTACATGTAAAAATGCGGAGAGTACAAGGATACCGCGTTGTGTTTTGGCGGCGGCACATACTCAAAGCAACAGTCAAGTCTGCGCGCCGCACAAGGCAGTCGTTGACCGCGAACAATTGCTTCCTACGTCACGCGCCTACAGCTGATCGAGCGCTCAGTGCGAATGCACTGACAGCCGTAAACAAATACACAGTTTAATTTCTCCGACTAAATTCAGTATAAAGCTATAGTGACTTGATGAATTCTGTTATTAACATTCAGTATTTTTCAGGATACGGTTGTATAAAATATTTAAGAACTTCAGGTAAATTCTGTGCGTGTCCGACGTTAAGAGGACTTGCTATCGAGAAATTTTCAGGAAGAATGTAATTTCGAAGAAGAAACTAATAAACTAAAAGGGTAACTATTAATTGAGTTCATTTTTCAGATAACATATTTCCACTTAGGTACGTACTTTAGACGTAATTTGCTGCTCGCGATTACGTGATTCATACTTTGTGCTGAATTTTATGTTCTATGAATTTACGTGTGAAGCTACGTGCTTGCGTACGTTAACTGACTTTGACAATGATTATTAATGAACTGGGTTGTAACTTGTATATATTATGCATCGCTTGGCTGCACTGCTTTTTCACTGATGTCATTTTTTTTTAACTGTGTGCCTGCTGTGCTTATTTATTTAAATTATAATTGTCACCTGATTAGTTGCGCTGATATGTATGTAAGTTGTACTTTGTGATTTATCTGCTTGCGCCTTCATGTTTACTTATTAGGATGACATATGAACATTTATTTGCTTATGCTGATATGATGCTAATGACATGTTTACTGCTTTACGTATGGATTGCATATTTATACATATCTGTTGTTGTCATAACTACTCTTTAATTTGGTGTATTGAAATGCTGATGTACAGTGTACGAATATAGAGTTTAGGTTACACTATGGTATAGGTTATAGATTGTTCGCTTGGCAGAGCCTCGTTGTAGGATTTGTGCTGCATCCACTTTTTGACATTCTATTCTCTACTGGTATATTTACTCGCTATTGCTTGTTTTGCTTACGCTCAGTGCCTTATATTTTTAAGATAAGAAAATGAACTGCTATAATTCGACGAACTACATTAGTTCAAGAAACTTCATAGAAGTCACATGAGCTGAGGTTTTATGGAAGCTGTATAAATGTATGCTAATAGGAAGGAAGCTAACGACATGACATACCAAAACTAGGTTTAGACCATTGACAGTTATTACACTGCATTTTTCGTGAGCAATTGAAATAGGAAGTGACACTTGACACAAGAAATACTCCACATGTTTGCTTCTGTTTGCCATAATTCTTGAAGTGGTGTACACACTGTGAAATATTATGATCATTCACACTACGTAATCGTACTTAATTACTGAGAGTTATTCGAACTGAGTCTGTTAGAGGTCATGTATGCATTTCCTTTGTTTATAATTCATAATGAGCAGAAGATTTGGGTCAGATGGATTACACAGAGGTTGTGTGTTGGCAATGTGTCTTCAGATTGTATGGGATGATGAGGTTTGCATTAGGATTTTATCTGTACTTGTTCGAGGAGACTGACTAGAGGAAAGAGTTGTTATGGAAGTGAAATGATATTGGTAATAAGGTTCATATTTATCGACGTATTAAAGAGGTATTATTGAGGTATAGAGATTATATGAAGTTGATGATTATTGGAGTTTTTGTAGACAAGAAGTAAGGTAAATGATATTGATGATAAGATTTATATGTATCGACGTAAGAAGTATTAGTGAAGTATTGAGATTATGTGATGCTGATGATTATTGGAGTTTTGGTGTATAAGAGGTAAAGTAAGTGAGATGCATCTTTTTTTTGTTGGTCTTATGGAACAAGGAGGATGAAGATAGCAGACTAGAACACTAAAGTAGAAGGAAGATAGCCTATACACACACTTTGTTAAATCACTAAGCAGTATATACTTTTTTTTTGAAGAGAGGAAGTAATTGCATATCTTGGCTCACTGACAGTTGTTCAACAACAGTACATTTGATCTGGCTTGGCAAACATTGGTCTTGACATGATGACTATGACGTTGACCTAACTATTATTGTCTGTTATACATTGCTGCCACTACTACTTGATACACATGATGAACATCAGATTCTGACAGAATTACATTTACACAGTTAACACCATTTAATTACACAGTAGTACTTAATGTGGATGAAAGATGAATGAGTGTGTTTTGTGTGTCTTCCTTTCCTAATCCTACCCACCTATCTCGTAAATATTATTTTATTTGTTTGTAATGGCTTGCACTGACACCCATAAATATTATAGGTTTACTGATATTTGAGTATTTGTAATAGTTAATATGAAAATTATCTGACATCATTTGTGTGTTTGTTATGATTTGTATGTTTAGTGTAAGAGCATTGTAAAAGCATTTGTATGTGTTTTCAAACTATTGTTCATGCCTGAACTGTCAGATTAGTGAAGGTGAATATTATGGACTGTTACCTGCACTTTTCAACGTAATGTGTGACACTTAGGAATGATTAATTTCTGCTGATGAACTGAGTGATCAGTGATAGTGAATATTATGGACTGTTACTTGTACTTTATCTACATGATTGGTGTCACTAGGACATGTTTAGTTTCTGCTGATGAACAGTGTGATTAGTGATAGTGAATATCATGGACTGCTCTCTGGACCTGCTCATCATTGCTAGGTGCAACTGATGGACTACTTGTATGGAAATTAAGTCACTTCTTGCTGTCTGCACCTACTCAACAATGCTGGGTGCCACTGATGAACTGCTTCTACTGAACTAATGTGACTTGTTGCTGTGTACCTCTGCAACTTTACTGGGTGCCACAGATGGAACTGCTTCTACTGAAATGATGTCACTTGTTGGTGTCTGCACCTGCTCAACATTGCTGGGTGCAACTGATGGACTGCTTCTACTGAAATGATGTCACTTGTTGGTGTCTGCACCTGCTCAACATTGCTGGGTGCAACTGATGGACTGCTTCTACTGAAATAATGTCACTTGTTGGTGTCTGCACCTGCTCAACATTGCTGGGTGCAAGTGATGGACTGCTTCTACTGAAATGAAGTCACTTGTTGGTGTCTGCACCTGCTCAACATTGCTGGGTGCAACTGATGGACTGCTTCTACTGAAATGATGTCACTTGTTGGTGTCTGCACCTGCTCAACATTGCTGGGTGCAACTGATGGACTGCTTCTACTGAAATGATGTCACTTGTTGGTGTCTGCACCTGCTCAACATTGCTGGGTGCAACTGATGGACTGTTTCTAGTGAAATGATGTCACTTGTTGGTGTCTGCACAAGCTCTCAACATTGCTGGGTGCAACTGATGGACTGCTTCTACTGAAATGATGTCACTTGTTGGTGTCTGCACCTGCTCTCAACATTGCTGGGTGCAACTGATGGACTGTTTCTGCTGATATGATGTCACTTGTCGGTGTCTGCACCTGCTCAACATTGCTGGGTGCAACTGATAGTCTGTTTCTACTGAAATGAAGTCACTTGTTGCTGTCTGCACCTGCTCAACATTGCTGGGTGCAACTGATGAACTGTTACTAATGAAATGAAGTCACTTGTTGCTGTCTGCACCTACTCAACATTGCTGGGTGCCTCTGATGGATTGCTTCTACTGAACTAACGTGACTTGTTGCTGGGTGTACCTGCTAAACTTTACTGGGTGCCACTGACGGCCTGCTTCTACTGAAAAGATGTCACCTGTTGGTGTTTTTTTTTTTTTTTTTTTTTTTTTTTTTTGTATAATCTAATCATTGAAAGCATTTTATGTGAACATTTGTATAAACTGATTTTTTTATGTATTGTGTAAACTATTATGTAAAGCCACATGTATGAAAAGAATTTGTATTGCCTACTGTATTTTATATATTAGGTTACTGAAAGGTCAGTGCAAAGCCAAAATTTTAACTAATTATGTGATATTTAGGTATTAATATTATCTTTTATTTTTGTCTGTATTCTTGTGGACGAATTTGGTGGTATTTTCACCACCAATGCTGGCAGAAATACCATCAAATTCTGGCCTGTGGAGGAAGGGCATATGAAAGGTGGCTACACTGAGCCACTGCGCCAGAGATTGCGCCATAGAGTATTATTAAGCCGCCTCCACAGTGCTTGGAGAGAACTCGTAGTAGTCAGTGCGTGGGCAGACCTTGTAGAAGACAGTCAGTGTTGAGTTGTGCGAGTGGGCAAGGCTTGCCGAGAGGTTGTAGTAAGGAGTGTTTGTTCCATGTTTTATCCAGTTATTTGATGGGAGAGATAGCAGATGTTATTTTAATGAAGACATTGTAACGATCAGAGTGCTTTTCGTCAATATATATGAAGGTAAAATATTGCGTGTTTTTTTTCATTACTTCCATGTTTTAAATAATGCGTCATGAAAGGTTCAGTCAACAAAGCATCTGGCTTGTGTTCTTGTATTAGAGTGTAATTCTGGTTTTCTTGAGTAATCATGGTATTTTTATTACCTTTAGTTACTTCTGTATAAATGGTATTTAAAAATTCTTGTCTTGTTGGAGAAGAACCGTGCCAGATGTGTACGTTGAGTCACACTCCCACATACAGATCAGTTACTCTTGAGCTTATTGGTTTTGTAGGTTTTATAGTTGCTGGGGACTCAATTAATTAATTGTGTCAACGAAAAATTTCATTTCATTCTTGTTGTTGTTCTTTGCAGTCAGATAGCGTAACAATACTAGTCAGGGCCAACCGTTTACGAGAAACAGCGTAAACGGACATATAGTTACTAAAAAGTATTTTCAATCATATTTAATTAAGCCCAAATGCAATATTCCTGCCTCGGGCACCTTATGGTCATTCTCCTGTGAGTCTAGTTTTCGAATCCGACGCAAAACTGATAGTTAATTGTTACGTTCATGGCCTCCTAATGACGATGGAACACTCAAATTGCGTCGAGATTTAATACATCGTCCTCCAGCCGAATTGTCTCCAAGGTGATATTGCTGCCTCGGGCACCATATGGTCCTTCTCCTGTGAGTCAAGACTTTTGAATTCGACGCGAAACTGATAGTTAATAGTAACGTTCAGGGCCTGCTAATGACGACGGAACAGTCAAATTGCATCGAGATTAAATACATCGTCATTCAGCCAACTTGTCTCCAAGGGTATATTGCTGCCTCGGGCACCTTATGGTCGTTCTCCTGTAAGTCTACATTTTCGAATCCAACGCATAACTGAAAGTTAATTGTAACGTTCAGCGCCTCCAAATGACGATAGAACACTCAAATTGCGTCGATATTCAATACATCGTCCTCCAGCTGACTTGTCTCCTAGGGGATATTCCTGCCTCGGGCACCTTATGGTCGTTCTCCTTCGAGTCTAGATTTTCGATTCCGACGCAAAACTGATACTTAATTGGTACGTTCATGGCCTCCTAATGACGATGGAACACTCAAATTGCGTCGAGATACAATACATCGTCCTCCAGCCGACTTGTCTCCAAGGGTCTATTGCTGCCTCGGGCACCATATGGTCCTTCTCCTGTGAGTCTAGACTTTTCAATCCGACGCGAAACTGATAGTTAATTGTAACGTTCAGGGCCCCCTAATGACGACGGAACACACAAAATTGCGTCGAGATTCAATACATCGTGATTCAGCCGACTTGTCTCCCAGGGTCTATTGCTGCCTCGGGCACCTTATAGTCGTTCTCCTGTGAGTCTAGATTTTCAAATCCGACGCAAAACTGATAGTTCTTTGTGACGTTCAGGGCAATGACGATGGAACACTCAAATTGCGTCGAGATTCAATACATCGTCCTCCAGCTGACTTGTCTACAAGGGGATATTGCTGCCTCGGGCACCTTATGGTCCGTCTCCTGTGAGTCTAGATTTTCGAATCCGACGCAAAACTTATGGTTAATTGTAACGTTCATGGCCTCCTAATGACAATGGAACACTCAAATTGCGTCGAGATACAATACATCGTCCTCAATCCGACTTGTCTACTAGGGGATATTCCCGCCTCGGGCACCATATGGTCGTTCTCCTTTGAGCCTAGATTTTCCAATCCAACGCAAAACTGATAGTTAATTGTTACGTTCATGGCCTCCTAATGACGATGGAACACTCAAATTGCGTCGAGATTCAATACATCGTCCTCCAGCCGACTTGTCTCCAAGGAGTTATTGCTTCCTCGGGCACCATATGGTCCTTCTCCTGAGAGTCTAGATTTTCGAATCCGACAAGAAACTGATAGTTAATTGTAACGTACAGGGCCTCCTAGAGACGATGGAACACTCAAATTGCGTCGAGATTCAATATATCGTCATTCAGCCGACTTGTCTCCAAAGGTCTATTGCTGCCTCGGGCACCTTATGGTCGTCCTAATGTGAGTCTAGATTTTCGAATCCGACGCAAAACTGACAGTTAATTGTAACGTTCAGGTCCTCCTAATGACGATGGAACACTCAAATTGCGTTGAGATTCAATACATCGTCCTCCAGCCGACTTATCTCCAAGGGGATATTACTGCCTCGGGCACCATACGGTCCCTCTCCTGTGAGTCTAGATTTGTGAGTCCGACTCGAACCTGATAGTTAATTGTAATTTCTGGGCCTCCTAATGACGACGGAGCAATCAAATTGCGTCGATATTCAATACATCGTCCTTCAGCCGACTTGTCTCCAAGAGGATATTACTTCCTCGGGCACCTTACGGTCGTCCTAATGTGAGTCTAGATTTTCGAATCCGACGCAAAACTGACAGTTAATTGTAACGTTCAGGACCTCCTAATGACGATGGAACACTCAAATTGCGTCGAGATTCAATACATCGTCATCCAGCCGATTTGTCTCCAAGGTGATATTGCTGCCTCGGGCACCATATGGTCCGTCTCCTGTGAGTCTAGATTTTCGAATCCGATGCGAAACTGATAGTTAATTGTAACGTTGAGGGCCTCCTAATGACGATGGAACACCCAAATTGCGTCGAGATTCAATACATCGTCCTTCAGCCGACTTGTCTCCAAGGGTCTATTGCTGCCTCGGGCACCTTATGGTCGTTCTCCTGTGAGTCTAGATTTTCAAATCCGACCCAAAACTGATAGTTAATTGTAACGCTCAGGGCCTCCTAATGACGATGGAACACTCAAATTGCGTCGTGATTCAATACATCGGCCACCAGCCGACTTGTCTCCAAGGGTCTATTGCTGCCTCGGGCACCTTATGGTCTTTCTCCTGTGAGTCTAGATTATCGAATCCGACGCATAACTGATAGTTAATTGTAAAAATCAGCGCCTCCTAATGACGATGGAACACTCTAATTGCGTCGAGATTCAATACATCGTCCTCCAGCCGACTTGTCTCCTAGGGGATATTGAAAGGTGGCTACACTGAGCCACTGCGCCAGAGATTACGCCAAAGAGTAATATTAAGCCGCCTCCACAGTGCTTGGAGAGAACTCGTAGTAGTCAGTGCGTGGGCAGAGCTCGTAGAAGACAGTCAGTGTTGAGGTGTGCGAGTGGGCAAGGCTTGTCGAGAGGTTGTAGTAAGGAGTGTTTGTTCCATGTTTTATCCAGTTATTTGATGGGAGAGATAGCAGATGTTATTTTAATGAAGACATTGTAACGATCAGAGTGCTTTTCGTCAATATATATGAAGGTAAAATATTGCGTGTTTTTTTTCATTATTTCCATGTTTTAAATAATGCGTCATGACAGGTTCAGTCAACAAAGCATCTGGCTTGTGGTCTTGTATTAGAGTGTAATTCCGGTTTTCTTGAGTAATTATGGTATTTTTATATCCTTTAGTTACTTCTGTATAAATGGTATTTAAAAATTCTTGTCTTGTTGGAGAAGAACCGTGCCAGATGTGTACGTTGAGTCACACTCCCACATACAGATCAGTTACTCTTGAGCTTATTGGTTTTGTAGGTTTTATAGTTGCTGGGAACTTAATTAATTAATTGTGTCAACGAAAAATTTCATTTCCTTCTTGTTGTTGTTCTTTGCAGTCAGATAGCGAAACAATACTAGTCATGGCCAACCGTTTACGAGAAACAGCGTAAACGGACATATAGTTACTAAAAAGTATTTTCAATCATATTTAATTAAGCCCAAATGCAATATTCCTGCCTCGGGCACCTTATGGTCATTCTCCTGTGAGGCTAGATTTTCAAATCCGACGCAAAACTGATAGTTAATTGTTACGTTCATGGCCTCCTAATGACGATGGAACACTCAAATTGCGTCGAGATTCAATACATCGTCCTCCAGCCGACTTGTCTCCAAGGAGTTATTGCTTCCTCGGGCACCATATGGTCCTTCTCCTGAGAGTCTAGATTTTCGAATCCGACAAGAAACTGATAGTTAATTGTAACGTACAGGGCCTCCTAGAGACGATGGAACACTCAAATTGCGTCGAGATTCAATATATCGTCATTCAGCCGACTTGTCTCCAAAGGTCTATTGCTGCCTCGGGCACCTTATGGTCGTCCTAATGTGAGTCTAGATTTTCGAATCCGACGCAAAACTGACAGTTAATTGTAACGTTCAGGTCCTCCTAATGACGATGGAACACTCAAATTGCGTTGAGATTCAATACATCGTCCTCCAGCCGACTTATCTCCAAGGGGATATTACTGCCTCGGGCACCATACGGTCCCTCTCCTGTGAGTCTAGATTTGTGAGTCCGACTCGAACCTGATAGTTAATTGTAATTTCTGGGCCTCCTAATGACGACGGAACAATCAAATTGCGTCGATATTCAATACATCGTCCTTCAGCCGACTTGTCTCCAAGAGGATATTACTTCCTCGGGCACCTTACGGTCGTCCTAATGTGAGTCTAGATTTTCGAATCCGACGCAAAACTGACAGTTAATTGTAACGTTCAGGACCTCCTAATGACGATGGAACACTCAAATTGCGTCGAGATTCAATACATCGTCATCCAGCCGATTTGTCTCCAAGGTGATATTGCTGCCTCGGGCACCATATGGTCCGTCTCCTGTGAGTCTAGATTTTCGAATCCGATGCGAAACTGATAGTTAATTGTAACGTTGAGGGCCTCCTAATGACGATGGAACACCCAAATTGCGTCGAGATTCAATACATCGTCCTTCAGCCGACTTGTCTCCAAGGGTCTATTGCTGCCTCGGGCACCTTATGGTCGTTCTCCTGTGAGTCTAGATTTTCAAATCCGACCCAAAACTGATAGTTAATTGTAACGCTCAGGGCCTCCTAATGACGATGGAACACTCAAATTGCGTCGTGATTCAATACATCGGCCACCAGCCGACTTGTCTCCAAGGGTCTATTGCTGCCTCGGGCACCTTATGGTCTTTCTCCTGTGAGTCTAGATTATCGAATCCGACGCATAACTGATAGTTAATTGTAAAAATCAGCGCCTCCTAATGACGATGGAACACTCTAATTGCGTCGAGATTCAATACATCGTCCTCCAGCCGACTTGTCTCCTAGGGGATATTGAAAGGTGGCTACACTGAGCCACTGCGCCAGAGATTACGCCAAAGAGTAATATTAAGCCGCCTCCACAGTGCTTGGAGAGAACTCGTAGTAGTCAGTGCGTGGGCAGAGCTCGTAGAAGACAGTCAGTGTTGAGGTGTGCGAGTGGGCAAGGCTTGTCGAGAGGTTGTAGTAAGGAGTGTTTGTTCCATGTTTTATCCAGTTATTTGATGGGAGAGATAGCAGATGTTATTTTAATGAAGACATTGTAACGATCAGAGTGCTTTTCGTCAATATATATGAAGGTAAAATATTGCGTGTTTTTTTTCATTATTTCCATGTTTTAAATAATGCGTCATGACAGGTTCAGTCAACAAAGCATCTGGCTTGTGGTCTTGTATTAGAGTGTAATTCCGGTTTTCTTGAGTAATTATGGTATTTTTATATCCTTTAGTTACTTCTGTATAAATGGTATTTAAAAATTCTTGTCTTGTTGGAGAAGAACCGTGCCAGATGTGTACGTTGAGTCACACTCCCACATACAGATCAGTTACTCTTGAGCTTATTGGTTTTGTAGGTTTTATAGTTGCTGGGAACTTAATTAATTAATTGTGTCAACGAAAAATTTCATTTCCTTCTTGTTGTTGTTCTTTGCAGTCAGATAGCGAAACAATACTAGTCATGGCCAACCGTTTACGAGAAACAGCGTAAACGGACATATAGTTACTAAAAAGTATTTTCAATCATATTTAATTAAGCCCAAATGCAATATTCCTGCCTCGGGCACCTTATGGTCATTCTCCTGTGAGGCTAGATTTTCAAATCCGACGCAAAACTGATAGTTAATTGTTACGTTCATGGCCTCCTAATGACGATGGAACACTCAAATTGCGTCGAGATTTAATACATCGTCCTCCAGCCGACTTGTCTACAAGGGGATATTGCTGCCTCGGGCACCTTATGGTCCGTCTCCTGTGAGTCTAGATTTTTGAATCCGACGCAAAACTATTGGTTAATTGTAACGTTAATGGCCTCCTAATGACGATGGAACACTCAAATTGCGTCGAGATTCAATACATCGTCCTCCATCCGACTTGTATCCCAGGGGATATTCCCGCCTCGTGCACCTTATGGTCGTTCGCCTGTGAGTCTAGATTTTCGAATCCGACGCAAAACTGATAGTTAATTGTTACGTTCATGGCCTCGTAATGACGATGGAACACTCAAATTGCGACGAGATTCAATACATCGTCCTCCAGCCGACTTGTCTCCAACGGTCTATTGCTGCCTCGAGCACCTTACGGTCGTTCTCCTGTGAGTCTAGATTTTCGAATCCGACGCATAACTGAAAGTTAATTGTAACGTTCAGCGCCTCCAAATGACGATGGAACACTCAAATTGCGTCGAGATTCAATACATCAACCTCCAGCCGACTTGCCTCCTAGGGGATATTCCTGCCACGGGCACCTTACGGTCGTTCTCCTTCGAGTCTAGATTTTCGAATCCGACCAAAACTGATAGATAATTGCTACGTTCAGGGCCTCCTAATGACGACGGAACACACAAATTACGTCGAGATTCAATACATCGTCATTCAGCCGACTTGTCTCCAAAGGTCCATTGCTGCCTCGGGCACCTTATGGTCGTCCTAATGTGAGTCTAGATTTTCGAATCCGACGCAAAACTGACAGTTAATTGTAACGTTCAGGGCCTCCTAATGACGATGGAACACTCAAATTGCGTCGAGATTCAATACATCGTCCTCCAGCCGACTTATCTCCAAGGGGATATTGCTGCCTCGGGCACCATACGGGCCCTCTTCTGTGAGTCTTGATTTGTGAATCCGACTCGAACCTGATAGTTAATTGTAACGTTCAGGGCCTCCTAATGACGATGGAACACTCAAATTGCGTCGTGATTCAATACATCGGCCACCAGCCGACTTGTCTCCAAGGGTCAATTGCTGCCTCGGGCACCTTATGGTCGTCTACCTGTGAGTCTAGATTATCGAATCCGACGCATAACTCATAGTTAATTGTAACGTTCAGCGCCTCCTAATGTCGATGGAACACTCTAATTGCGTCGAGATTCAATACATCGTCCTCCAGCCGACTTGTCTCCAAGGGGATATTGCTGTCTCGGGCACCATATGCTCCTTCTCCTGTGAGTAGATTTTCTAATCCGACGCTAAAATGATAGTTGATTGTAACGTTCAGGGGCTCCTAATGATGATGGAACACTCAAATTGCGTCGAGAGTCAATACATCGTCCTCCAACCGACTCGTCTACAAGGGGATATTGCTGCCTCGGGCACCATGTGGTCCGTCTCCTGTGACTCTAGATTTCCGTATCCGACGCAAAAATGATAGTTAATTGTAACGTTCAGGGCTTCCTAATGACAATGGAACACTCACATTGCTTCGAGATTCAATACGTCGTCCTCCAGCCGACTTGCCTCCAAGGGGATATTGCTGTTTCGGGCACCATATGATCTTTCTCCTGTGAGTAGATTTTCTAATCCGACGCTAAAATGATAGAGTATTGCAACGTTCAGGGGCTCCTAATGACGATGGAACACTCAAATTGCGTCGAGATTCAATACATCGTCCTCCAGCCGACTTGTCTCCAAGGTGATATTGCTGCCTCGGGCACCATATGGTCCGTCTCCTGTGAGTAGATTTTCTAATCCGACGCTAAAATGATAGTTGATTGTAACGTTCAGGGGCTCCTAATGGCGATCGAACACTCAAATTGCGTCGAGATTCAATACATCGTCCTCCAGCCGACTTGTCTCCAAGGGGATATTGCTGTCTCTTGCACCATATGCTCCTTCTCCTGTGAGTAGATTTTCTAATCCGACGCTAAAATGATAGTTGATTGTAACGTTCAGGGGCTCCTAATGGCGATCGAACACTCAAATTGCGTCGAGATTCAATACATCGTCCTCCAACCGACTTGTCTCCAAGGGTCTATTGCTGCCTCGGGCACCTTAGGGTCGTTCTGTTGTGAGTATAGATTATCGAATCCTAAGCAAAACTGATAGATAATTGTAACGTTCAGGGCCTCCTAATTACGATGGAACACTCAAATTGCGTCGAGATTCAATACATCATCCTCCAGCCGACTTGTCTCCAAGGGGATAATGCTGCCTCGGGCATCATATAGTCCGCCTCCTGTGAGTCTAGAATTTCGAATCCGACGCAAAACTGATAGTTAATTGTAACGTTCAGGACCTCCTAATGACGATGGAACACTCAAATTGCGGTGAGATTCAATACATCGTCAACCAGCCGATTTGTCTCCAAGGTGATATTGCTGCCTCGGGCACCATATGGTCCGTCTCCTGTGAGTCTAGATTTTCGAATCCGATGCGAAACTGATAGTTAATTGTAACGTTGAGGGCCTCCTAATGACGATGGAACACTCAAATTGCGTCGAGATTCAATACATCGTCCTGCAGCCGACTTGTCTCCAAGGGTCTATTGCTGCCTCGGGCACCTTATGGTCGTTCTCGTGTGAGTCTAGATTTTCAAATCCGACGCAAAACTGATAGTTAATTGTAACGTTCAGGGCCTCCTAATGAAGATGGAACACTCAAATTACGTCGTGATTCAATACATCGGCCACCAGCCGACTTGTCTCCAAGGGTCTATTGCTGCCTCGGGCACCTTATGGTCGTCCTCCTGTGAGTCTAGATTATCAAATCCTACGCATAACTGATAGTTAATTATAACGTTCAGCGCCTCCTAATGACGATGGAACACTCTAATTGCGTCGAGATTCAATACATCGTCCTCCAGCCGACTTGTCTCCAAGGGGATATTGCTGTCTCGGGCACCATATGCTCCTTCTCCTGTGAGTAGATTATCTAATCCGACGCTAAAATGATAGCTGATTGAAACGTTCAGGGCCTCCTAATGACGATACAACACTCAAATTGCGTCCAGAGTCAATACATCGTCCTCCAACCGACTTGACTACAAGGGGATATTGCTGCCTCGGGCACCATGTGGTCCGTCTCCTGTGAGTCTAGATATCCGTATCCGACGCAAAAAGGATAGTTAATTGTAGCGTTCAGGGCCTTCTAATGACGATGGAACACTCAAATTGCGTCGAGATTCAATACATCGTCCTCCAGCCGACTTGTCTACAAGGGGATATTGCTGTCTCGGGCGACATATGCTCCTTCTCCAGTGAGTAGATTTTCTAATCCGACGCTAAAATGCTAGTTGATTGTAACGTTCAGGGGCTCCTAATGACGATGGAACACCCAAATTGCGTCGAGATTCAATACATCGTCCTCCAGCCGACTTGTCTCCAAGGGGATATTGCTGTCCCGGGCACCATTTGCTCCTTCCCCTGTGAGTAGATTTTCTAATCCCACGCTAAAATGATAGTTGACTGTAACGTTCAGCGCCTCCTAATGACGATGGAACACTCAAATTGCGTCGCCCTCCAACCGATTTGTTTACAAGGGGATATTGCTGCCTAGGGCACCATGTTGTCCGTCTCCTGTGAGTCTAGATTTCCGTACCCGACGAAAAAATGATAGTTAATTGTAACGTTCAGGGCCTCCTAATGACGATGGAACACTCAAATTGCGTCGAGATTCAATACATCGTCCTCCATCCGACTTGTCTCCAAGGGGATAATGCTGTCTCTGGCACCATATGCTCCTTCTCCTGTGAGTAGATTTTCTAATCCGACGCCAAAATGAAAGTTGATTGTAACGTTCAGGGGCTCCTAATGACGATGGAACACTCAAATTGCGTCGAGAGTCAGTACATCGTCCCCCAAACGACTCGTCTGGAAGGGGATATTGCTGCCTCGGGCACCATGTGGTCCGTCCCCTGTGAGTCTAGATTTCCGTATCCGACGCAAAAATGATAGTTAATTGTAACGTTCAGGGCCTCCTAATGACGATGGAACACTCAAATTGCGTCGAGATTCAATACATCGAGCTCCAGCCGACTTGTCTCCAAGTGTCTATTGCTGTCCCGGGCACCTTATGGTCGTTCTCCTGGTAGTCTAGATTTTCGAATCCGACGCATAACTGATAGTTAATTGTAACGTTTAGCGCCTCCTAATGACGATGGAACACTCAAACTGCGTCAAGATTAAATACATCGTCCTCCAGCCGACTTGTCTCCATGGGGATACTGCTGCCTCGGGCACCATATGGTCCGTCACCTGTGAGTCTAGATTTTCGAATCCGACGCGAAACTGATAGTTAATTGTAACGTACAGGGCCTCCTAATGACGATGGAGCACTCAAATTGCGTCGAGAGTCAATACATCGTCCTCCAACCGACTTGTCTATAAGGGGATATTGCTGCCTCGGGCACCATGTGGTCCGTCTCCTGTGAGTATAGATTTCCGTATCCGCCGCAAAAATGATAGTTGATTGTAACGTTCAGGGCCCCCTAATGACGATGGAACACTCAAATTGCGTCGAGATTCAATACATCGTCCTCCAGCCGACTTGTCTCCAAGGGGATATTGCTGTCTCGGGCACCATATGCTCCTTCTCCTGTGAGTAGATTTTCTAATCCGACGCTAAAATGATAGAGTATTGTAACGTTCAGGGGCTCCTAATGACGATGGAACACTCAAATTGCGTCGAGATTCAATACATCGTCCTCCAGCCGACTTGTATCCAAGGGGATATTGCTGTCTCGGGCACCATAGGCTCCTTCTCCTGTGAGTATATTTTCTAATCCGACGCTAAAATAATAGTTGATTGTAACGTTCAGCGCGTCCTAATGACGATGGAACACTCAAATTGCGTCGAGAGTCAATACACCGTCCTCCAACCGACTTGTCCTCAAGAGGATATTGCTGCCTCGGGCACCACGTGGTCCGTCTCCTGTGAGTCTAGATATCCGTATCCGACGCAAAAAGATAGTTAATTGTAACGTTCAGTGCCTCCTAATGACGATGGAACACTCAAATTGCGTCGAAATTCAATACATCGTCCTCCAGCCGACTTGCCTCCAAGGGTATATTGCTGTCTCAGACACCATATGCTCCTTCTCCTGTGAGTAGATTTTCTAGTCCGACGCTAAAATGATAGCTGATTGAAACGTTCAGGGCCTCGTAATGACGATGGAACACTCAAATTGCGTCCAGAGTCAATACATCGTCCTCCAACCGACTTGTCTACAAGGGGATATTGCTGCCTCGGGCACCATGTGGTCCGTCTCCTGTGAGTCTAGATATCCCTATCCGACGCAAAAAGGATAGTTAATTGAAACGTTCAGGGCCTCCTAATGACGATGGAACACTCAAATTGCGTCGAGATTTAATACATCGTCCTCCAGCCGACTTGTCTACAAGGGGATATTGCTGTCACGGGCGACATATGCTCCTTCTCCTGTGAGTAGATTTTCTAATCCGACGCTAAAATGATAGTTGATTGTAACGTTCAGGGGCTCCTAATGACGATGGAACACCCAAATTGCGTCGAGATTCAATACACCGTCCTCCAGCCGACTTGTCTCCAAGTGGATATTGCTGTCTCGGGCACCATTTGCTTCTTCCCCTGTGAGTAGATTTTCTAATCCCACTCTAAAATGACAGTTGATTGTAACGTTCAGCGCCTCCTAATGACGATGGAACACTCAAATTGCGTCGCCCTCCAACCGATTTGTTTACAAGGGGATATTGCTTCCTCGAGCACCATGTTGTCCGTCTCCTGTGAGTCTAGATTTCCGTATCCGACGCAAAAATGATAGTTAATTGTAACGTTCAGGGCCTCCTAATGACGATGGAACACTCAAATAGCGTCGAGATTCAATACGTCGTCCTCCATCCGACTTGTCTCCAAGGGGATATTGCTGTCTCTGGCACCATATGCTGCTTCTCCTGTGAGTAGATTATCTAATCCGACGCCAAAATGATAGCTGATTGAAACGTTTAGGGCCTCCTAATGACGATGGAACACTCAAATTGCGTCCAGAGTCAATACATCGTCCTCCAGCCGACTTGTCTACAAGGGGATATTGCTGTCTCGGGCGACATATGCTCCTTCTCCTGTGAGTAGATTTTCTATACCGACGCTAAAATAATAGTTGATTGTAACGTTCAGGGGCTCCTAATGACGATGGAACACTCAAATTGCGTCGAGAATCAGTACATCGTCCTCCAACCGACTCGTCTAGAAGGGGATATTGCTGCCTCGGGCACCATGTGGTCCGTCTCCTGTGAGTCTAGATTTCCGTATCCGACGCTAAATGATAGTTAATTGTAACGTTCAGGGCCTCCTAATGATGATGGAACACTCAAATTGCGTCGAGATTCAATACATCGTCCTCCAGCCGACTTGTCTCCAAGGGGATATTGCTGTCTCGGGCACCATATGCTCCTTCTCCTGTGAGTAGATTTTCTAATCCGACGCTATAGTGTTAGTTGATTGTAACGTTCAGGGCCTCCTAATGACGATGGAACACTCAAATTGCGTCGAGAGTCAATTCATCGTCCTCCAACCGACTTGTCTACAAGGGAATATTGCTGCCTCGGGCACCATGTGGTCCGTCTCCTGTGACTCTAGATTTCCGGATCCGGGGCAAAAATGATAGTTAATTGTAACATTCAGGGCCACCTAATGACGATGGAACACTCAAATTGCGTCGAGATTCAATACATCGAGCTCCAGCCGACTTGTCTCCAAGTGTCTATTGCTGTCCCGGGCACCTTATGGTCGTTCTCCTGTGAGTCTAGATTTTCGAATCCGACGCATAAGTGATAGTTAATTGTAACGTTTAGCGCCTCCTAATGACGATGGAACACTCAAATTGCGTCAAGATTAAATACATCGTCCTCCAGCCGTCTTGTCTCCATGGGATATTGCTGCCTCGGGCAGCATATGCTCCTTCTCCTGTGAGTAGATTTTCTAGTCCGACGCTAAAATGATAGTTGATTGTAACGTTCAGCGCCTCCTAATGACGATGGAACACTCAAATTGCGTCGAGATTCAATTCATCGTCCTCCAGCCGACTTGTCTCCAAGGGGATATTGGTGTCTCTTGCACCATATGCTCCTTCTCCTGTGAGTAGATTTTCTAATCCGACGCTAAAATGATAGTTGATTGTAACGTTCAGGGGCTCCTAATGACGATCGAACACTCAAATTGCATCGAGATTCAATACAGCGTCCTCCAACCGACTTGTCTCCAAGGGTCTATTGCTGCCTCGGGCACCTTATGGTCGTTCTTTTGTGGGTCTAGATTATCGAATCCTAAGCAAAACCGATAGTTAATTGTAACGTTCAGGGCCTCCTAATTACGATGGAACACTCAAATTGCGTCGAGATTCAATACATCATCCTCCAGATGACTTGTCTCCAAGGGGATAATGCTGCCTCGGGCATCATATAGTCCGCCTCCTGTGAGTCTAGAATTTCGAATCCGACGCAAAACTGATAGTTAATTGTAACGTTCAGGACATCCTAATGACGATGGAAAACTCAAATTGCGTCGAGATTCAATGCATTGTCCTCCAGCCGCATTGTCTACAAGGCGATATTGCT
Source organism: Schistocerca americana (assembly GCF_021461395.2). Taxonomy (NCBI): domain Eukaryota; kingdom Metazoa; phylum Arthropoda; class Insecta; order Orthoptera; family Acrididae; genus Schistocerca; species Schistocerca americana. Next base: position 11,255,175 of record NW_025725790.1, on the reverse strand, counting down.
GCCTCGGGCAACTTATGATCCGTCTCCTGTGAGTCTAGTTTTTCGAATCCGACGCAAAACTGATGGTTAATTGTAACGTTCATGGCCTCTTAATGACGATGGGACTCTCAAATTACGTCGAGATTCAATACGTCGTCCTCCAGCTGACTTGTCTCCAAGGGTCTATTGCTGCCTCGGTCACATTATGGTCGTTCTCCTGTGAGTCTAGATTTTTGAATCCGACGCTAATCTGACATTTAATTATAACCTTACGACTCTGCCAACGACGATGGAACACACAAATTGCGTCGCGTTTCAATACATCGTCCTCCAACCGACTTGTCTCCATGGGTCTATTGCTGAAACGGTCAGCTCGTGGTCTTTCTCAAGTGAGTCCAGATTTTCGAATCCGACGCAAAACGGACTGTTAATTGTAACGTTCCGACCCTGCTAACGGCGATGGAACACACAAATTGCGTCGCGATTCAATACATCGTCCTCCATCCGTTTTGTCTCCAAGGATCTTTTGTTGCTTCGGGCACCTTATGGTCGTTCTCCAGTGAGTCTAGATTTTCGAATCCGAGGCAAAACTGATTGTTAATTGTATCGTTCAGGGCCTCCTAATGACGATGGAACACTCAGATAGCGTCGAGATTCAATACATCGTCCTCCAGCCGACTTGCATCCAAGGGTCTATTGCTGTCTCGGGCACCTTATAGTTGTTCTCCTGTGGTTCTAGACTTTCGGATCCCTCGAAAAACTGATAGTTAATTGTAACGGTCAGGGCCTCCTAATGACGATGGAACACTCAAATTGCGTCGAGATTCAATACATCGTCCTCCACCCGACTTGTCTCCAAGGGTCTATTGCTGCCTCGGGCACATTATGGTCGTTCTCCTGTGAGTCTAGATTTTCGAATCCGACGCAAAACTGATAGTCAATTGTAACATTCATGGCCTCCTAATGACGATGGAACATTCAAATTGCGTCGAGATTTGATACATCGGGCACCAGCCGACTTGTCTCCAAGGGTCTATTGCTGCCTTGGGCACCTTATGGTCTTTCTCCTGTGAGTCAAGATTTTCGAATCCGACGCATAACTGATAGTTAATTGTAACGTTCAGCGCCTCCTAATGACGATGGGACACTCAAATTGCGTCGAGATTCAATACATCGGCCTCCAGCCGACTTGTCTCTTAGGGGATATTCCTTCCTCGGGCACCTTATGGTCGTTCTCCTGTGAGTCTAGATTTTCGAATCCGACGCAAAATTGATACTTAATAGTTACATTCAGGTCCTCCTAATGACGATGGATCACTCAAATTGCGTCGAGATTCAATACATCGTCCTCAAGCCGAATTGTATCCAAGGTGATATTGCTGCATCGGGCACCATATGGTCCTTCTCCTGTGAGCCTAGACTTTTGAATCCGACGCGAAACTGATAGTTAATGGTAACGTTCAGGGCCTCCTAATGACGATGAACACTCAAATTGCGTCGAGATTCAATACATCGTCATTCAGCCGACTTGTCTCCAAGGGTCAATTGCTGCCTCGGGTACCTTATGGTCGTTCTCCTGTGAGTCTAGATTTTCAAATCCGACCCAAATCTGATAGTTAATTGTAACGTTCAGTGCCTCTTTATGACGATGAAACACTTAAATTGCGTCGAGATTCAATGCATCGGCCTCCAGCCGACTTGTCTCCAGGGGTCTATTGCTACCTCGGTCACTTTATGGTCATTCTCCTGTGAGTCCAGATATTCGAATCCGACGCAAAACGGACTGCTAATTGTAACGTTAAGAGCCTCCTAATGACGATGGAAGACTCAAATTGCTTCGAGATTCAATACATCGCCATCCAGCCGACTTGTCTCGTAGGGGATCTTGCTGCATCGGGCACCATATTGCGCGTCTCCTGTGAGTCTAAATTTTTGTATCCGACGCAAAAAAGATAGTTAATTGTAACGTTCGGGGCCTCCTAATGACGATGCAACACTCAAATTGCGTCGAGATTCAATACATCGTCCTCCAGCCGACTTGTCTCCAAGGGTCTATTGCTGCCTCGGGCACCTTACGGTCGTTCTCCTGTTAGTAGATTACCGAATCCGACGCATAACTGATAGTTAATTGTAACGTTCAGGGCCTCCTAATGACGGTCGAACACACAAATTGCGTCGAGTTCAGTACATCGACCTCCAGCCGACTAGTATCCAGAGGGATACTGCTGTCACAGGCACCTTCTAGTCCATCTCCTGTGAGTCTAGATTTTCGATCGGACGCAAATCTGATGGTTAATTGTAACGTTCATGGCCTCCTAATGACGATGGAACACTCAAATTGCGTCGAGATTCAATACATCGTCCTCCAGGTGACTTGTCACCAAGGGTCTATTGCCGCCTCGGGCACCTTATGGTCGCTCTCCAGTGAGTCTAGATTATCGAATCCGACGCAAAATTGATAGTTATTTGTAACGTTCAGGTCCTCCTAATGACGATGAACGCCCAAATTGCGTCGCGATTCATTACATCGTTCTCCAGCCGACTTGTCTCCAACGGTCTTTTGTTGCCTCGGGCGCCTTTTTGTCGTTCTCCTGTGAGACTAGATTATCGAATCCGACGCAAAACTGACAGTTAATTGTAACCTTCAGGGCCTCCTAATGACGATGGATCACTCAAATTCCGTCGAAATTCAATACATCGTCCTCCAGCCGTCTTGTCTCCAAGAGTCCATTGCTGCATCGGTCACCATATGGTCCGTCTCCTGTGAGTCTAGAATCTAGAAACCGACGCTAAACTGATAGTTAATTATAACGTTCAGGACCTCCTAATGACGATTGAACACACAAATTGCGTCGAGATTCAATACATCGTCCTCCAGTCAACTTGTCTCGAAGGGTCTATCGCTGCCTCGGGCACATTAAGGTCGTGCTCCTGTGAGTCTAGATTTTCGAATCCGAGGCAAAAATGATAGTTAATTGTAACGTTCAGGGCCTCCTAATGACGATGGAACACTCAAATTGTGTCGAGAATGAATACATCGACCTCAAGCCGACTTGTCTCCTAGGGGATTTTGCTGCCTCGGGCACCATATGTTCCGTCTCCTGTGAGTCTAGATTTTCGAATCCGAGGCAAAAATGATAGTTAATTGTAACGTACAGGGCCTTCTAATGATGATGGAACACTCAAATTGCGTCGAGATTCAATACATCGTCATTCAGCCGACTTGCCAAAAAGGTTCTATTGCTTCCTCGGACACCTTATAGTCGTTCTCCTGTGATTCTACATTTTCGAATCCGACGCAAAACTGGTAGTTAATTATAACGTTCAGGGCCTCCTAATGACGATGGAACACTCAAATTCCGTCGCGATTCAATACATCGTCCTCCGGCCGACTTGTCTCCAAGGGTCCATTGCTGCCTCTGGCACCTTATCGTCGTGCTCCTGTGAGTCTAGATTTTCGAATCCGACGCGAAACTGATAGTTAAGTGTAACATTCAGAGCCTCCTAATGACGATGGAAGACTCAAATAACGTCGGAGTTCAATATATCGTCCTCCAGCCGACATGTCTCGGGCACCTTATGGTCCGTCTCCTGTGAGTCTACAATTTCGAATCCGACGCAAGACTGTTAATTAATTGTAACGTTAATGGCCTCCTAATGACGATGGAACACTCAAATTGCGTCGAGATTCAATACATCGTTATTCGGCCGATCTGCCACCAAGGTTCAATTGCTTCCTCGGACACCTTATGGTCGTTCTCCTGTGATTCTACATTTTCGATTCGCACGCGAAGCTGATAGTTAATTACAACGTTCAGGGCCTCCTAATGACGATGGAACACTCAAATTGCGTCGAGATCTGATACATCGCCCTCCAGCCGACTTTCCTCCAAGGGTCCATTGCTGCCTCTGGCACCTTATCGTCATGCTCCTGTGAGTCTAGATTTTCGAATACGACGCGAAACAGATAGTTAATTGTAACGTTCAGGGCCTCCTAATGATGATGGAACACTCAAATTGCGTCGAGTTTCAATACATCGTCTTCCAGGCGACGTGTCTCCAAGGTACTAATGCTGCCTCGGGCACCTCATGGTCGTTCTCATGTGAGTCTGTCTTGTCGAATCCGACGCAAAACTGATAGTTAATTGTAACGTTCAGGGCCTCCTAATGACGATGGAACACTCAAATTGCGTCGAGATTCAGTACATCGTCCTTAAGCCGACATGTCTCCAGGGCTCTATTGCTGCCTCGGGCATCTTATGATCGTTCTCCTGTGAGTCTAGATTATCGGAGCCGACGCAAAACTGATAGTTAATTTTAACATTCAGGGCCTCCTAATGACGATGGAACACTCAAATTGCATCGAGATTCAATACATCGTCCTCCAGGTGACTTGTCTCCATGGGTCTAATGCTGCCTCGGGCACCTCATGGTCGTTCTCCTGTGTGTTTAGATTATCGAATCCGACGCAAAACTGGTAGTTAATTGTAACGTTCAGGGCCTCCTAATGACGATGGAACACTCAAATTGCGTCGCGATTTAATACATCGTCCTCCAGGCGACTTGTCCCAATGGGTCTACTGCTACCTCGGTCACCTTATGATCGTTCTCCTGTGAGTCCAGATATTCGAATCCGACGCAAAACGTACTGCTAATTGTGACGATCAGAGCCTCCTAATGACGAAGGAACACTCAAATTGCCTCGAGATTCAATACATCGTCCTCCAGCCGACTTGTCTCCTAGGGGATATTGCTGCCTCGGGCACCATATGGTCCGTCTCCTGTTTGTCTAGATTTTCGAATCCGACGCGAAACTGATAGTTAAGTGTAACATTCAGAGCCTGCTAATGACGATGGAAGACTCAAATAACGTCGGAATTCAATATATCGTCCTCCAGCCGACATGTCCCCAACGGTCTATTGCTGCCTCGGGCACCTTATGGTCCGTCTCCTGTGAGTGTATATTTTCGAATCCGACGAAAAACTGATAGTTAATTGTAACGTTAATGGCCTCCTAATGACGATGGAACACTCAATTTGCGTCGAGATTCATTACATCGTCCTCCAGCCGACTTGACTCCTAGGGGATATACCGGCCTCGGGAACCTGATGGTCCGCCTCCCGTGAGCCTAGATTTTCGAATCCGACGCAAAGCTGATAGTTAATTGTAACGTTCAGGGCCTCCTAATGACGATGGAACACTCAAATTGCGTCGAGATTCGATACATCGTCCTCCAGCCGACTTGTCTCCAAGGGTCTATTGCAGCCCCGGCACCTTCTGGTCGTTCTCCTGTGAGTCTAGATTATCGAATCCGACGCAAAACAGATAGTTAATTGTAACGTTCAGGGCCTCCTAATGACGATGAAACACTCAAATTGCGTCAGGTTTCAATACATCGTCCTCCAGGTGACTTGTCTCCATGGGTCTAATGCTGCCTCGGGCACCTCATGGTCGTACTCCTGTGAGTCTAGATTATCGAATCCGACGCAAAACTGATAGTTAATTGTAACGTTCTGGGCCTCCTAATGACGATGCAACACTCAAATTGCGTCGAGATTCAATACATCGTCCACCAGCCGACTTGTCTCCTAGGGGATATTGCTACCTCGGGCACCATATGGTCCCTCTCCTGTGAGACTAGATTTTCGAATCCGATGCGAAACTGATAGTTAATTGTAACGTTCAGGACCTCCTAATGACAATGGAACACTCAAATTGCGTCGAGATTCAATATATCGTCATTCACACGACTTGTCTCCAAGGGTCTATTGCTGCCTCGGGCACCGTATGGTCGTTCTCCGGTGAGTCTAGATTATCGAATCCGACGAAAAACGGATAGTTAATTGTAGCGTTCAGGGCCTCCTAATGACGGTGGAACACTCTAATTGCGTCAAGTTTCAGTACATCGCCCTCCAGCCGACTATTCACCAAAGGGATGTTGCTGTCACGGGCACCTACTAGTCCGTCTCCAGTAAGTCTAGATTTTCGATCCGACGCAAATCTGATGGTTAATTGTAACGTTCATGGCCTGCTAATGACGATGGAACACTCAAATTGCGTCGAGATTCAATACATCGACCTCCAGGTGACTTGTTTCCAAGGGTTTATTGCTGCCTCGGGCACCTTATGGTCGTTCTCCTGTAAGTCTAGATTATCGAATCCGACGCAAAACAGATAGTTCATTGTAACGTTCAGGGCCTCCTAATGATGATGGAACACTCAAATTGCGTCGAGATTCAATACATCGTCCTCCAACCGACTTGCCTCCAATGGGATATTGCTGTCTCGGGCACCTTATAGTCCGTCTCCTGTGAGCCTAGATATTCGAATCCGACGCAAATCTGATGGTTAATTGTAACGATCATGGCCTCCTAATTACGATGGAACACTCAAATTGCGTCGAGATTCAATACATCTTTCTCCAGCCGACTTGTCTCGAAGGGTCTATTGCTGCCTCGGGCACCTTATGGTCGTTCTCGTGTAAGTCTAGATTTTCGAATCCCACGCAAAGCTGATAGTTAATTGTAACGTCTAGGGCCTCCTAATGACGATGGAACACTCAAATTGCGGCGGGATTTAATACATCGTCCTCCAGGCGACTTGTCTCAATGCGTCTACTGCTACCTCGGTCACCTTATGGTCGTTCTCCTGTGAGTCCAGAGATTCGAATCCGACGCAAAACGGACTGCTAATTGTAACGTTCAGAGCCTCCTAATGACGAAGGAACACTCAAATTGCGTCGAGATTCAATACATCGTTCTCCAGAAGACTTGTCTCCAAGGGTCAATTGCTGCCTCTGGGACCTTATGGTCGTGCTCCTGTGAGTCTAGATTGTCGAGACCGACGCGTAACAGATAGCTAATTGTAACGTTTAGGGCCTCCTAATGACGATGGAACACTCAAATTGCGGCGAGATTCAGTACATCGTCCTCCAGCCGACTTGTCTCCAGGGGTCTATTGCTGCCTCGGGCACCTTATGGTCGTTCTCCTGTGACTCTAGATTATTGAATCCGACGCAAAACTGATAGTTAATTGTAACATTCAGGGCCTCCTAATGACGATGGAACACTCAAATTGCGTCTAAATTCAATACATCGTCCTCCAGCCGACTTGTCTCCAATGGGATATGGCTGTCTCGGGCAATTTATAGTCCGTCTCCTGTGAGTCTAGATTCTGGATCCGACGCAAATTTGATGGTTAATTGTAACGGTCATGGCCTTCTAATGACGATGGAACACTCAAATTGCGTCGAGATTCAATACATCGACCTCCAGCCGACGTGTCTCCAAGGGGATATTGCTGTCTCGGGCACGTTATAGTCCGTCTCCTGTGAGTCTAGATTTTCGAATCCGACGCAAATGTGATGGTTAATTGTAACGGTCATGGCCTTCTAATGACGATGGAACACTCAAATTGCGTCGAGATTCCATACATCGTCCTCCAGCCGACTTGTCTCCAAGGGGATATTGCTGTCTCGGGCATGTTATAGTCCGTCTCCTGTGAGTCTAAATTTTCGAATCCGTTGCGAAACAGATAGTTAATTGTAACGTTCAGGGCCTCCTAATGACGTTGCAACACAGAAATTGCGTCGCGATTTAAAACATCGTTCTCCAGGCGACTTGTCTCAATGTGTCTACTGCTACCTCGGTCACCTTATGGTCGTTCTCCTGTGAGTCCAGATATTCGAAATCGACGCAAAACGGACTGCTAATTGTAACGTTCAGAGCCTACTAATGACGAAGGAACACTCAAATTGCGTCGAGATTCAATACATCGTCCTCCAGCCGACTTGTCTCCATGGGGATATTGCTGCCTCGGGCAACATATAGTCCGTCTCCTGTGAGTCGAGATTTTCGATCCGACGCAAATCTGATGGTTAATTGTAACGGTCATGGCGTTCTAATGACGATGGAACACTCAAATTGCGTCGAGACTCCATACATCGTCCTCCAGCCGACTTGTCTCCTAGGGGATATTCCTGCCTCGGACACGTTATGTTCGTTCTCCTGTGAGTCTAGATTATCGAATCCGACGCAAAACTGATAGTTAATTGTAACGTTCACGGCCTCCTAATGATGATGGATCACTCAAATTGCGTCGAAATTCAATACATCGTCCTTAAGGCGACTTGTCTCCAAGGGGATATACTGCCTCGGGCACCATATGATCCGTCTCTTGTGAGTGTAGATTTTCGAATCCGAGGCGAAGGTGATAGTTAATTGTAACGTTCAGGGCCTCCTAATGACGATGGAACACTCAAATTGCGTCGAGTTTCAATACATCGTCCTTCAGCCGACTTGTATCAAAGGGTCTATTGCTGCCTCGGGCACCTTATAGTCGTTCTGCTGTGAGTAGATTTCCGAATCCGACGCATAACTGATAGTTAATTGTAACGTTCAGGGCCTCCTAACGACGGTCGAACACTCAAATTGCGTCGAGTTTCAGTACATCGTCCTCCAGCCGTCTAGTCTCCAAAGGGATATTGCTGTCACGGGCACCTTCTAGTACGTCTCCTGTGAGTCTATATTTTCGATTGGGCGCAAATCTGATGGTTAATTGTAAGGTTCATGGCCTCCTAATGACGATGGATCACTCAAATTGCGTCGAGATTCAATAAATCGTCCTCCAGGCGACTTGTCTCCAAGGGTTTATTGCTGCCTCGGGCACCTTATGGTCGTTTTCAGTGAGTCTAGATTATCGAATCCGACGCAAAACCGATAGTTATTTGTAACGTTCAGGGCCTCCTAATGACGATGGAACACCCAATTGGCGTCGCGATTCATTACATCGTCCTCCAGCCGACTTGTCTCCAAGGGTCTATTGTTGCCTAGTTCGCCTTTTGGTCGTTCTCCTGTGAGACTAGATTATCGAATCCAACGCAAAACTGATAGTTAATTGTTACCTTCAGGGCCTCCTGAAGACGATGGAACACTCAAATTGCGTCGAGATTCAATACATCGTTATTCGGCCGATCTGCCACTAAGATTCAATTGCTTCCTCGGACACCTTATGGTCGTTCTCCTGTGATTCTACATTTTCGTTTCCCACCCAAAGCTGATAGTTAATTATAACGTTCAGGGCCTCCTAATGACGATGGAACACTCAAATTGCGTCGAGATTCAGTACATCGTTCTTAAGCCGACTGTCTCCATGGGTCTAATGCTGCCTCGGGCACCTCATGGTCGTTCTCCTGTGTGTTTAGATTATCGAATCCTACGCAAAACTGGTAGTTAATTGTATTGTTCAGGGCCTCCTAATGACGATGGAACACTCAAATTGCGTCGCGATTTAATACATCGTCCTCCAGGCGACTTGTCTCAATGGCTCTACTGCTACCTCGGTCACCTTATGATCGTTCTCCTGTGAGTCCAGATATTCGAATCCGACGCAAAACGTACTGCTAATTGTGACGATCTGAGCCTCCTAATAACGAAGGAACACTCAAATTGCGTCGAGATTCAATACATCGTCCTCCAGCCGACTTGTCTCCTAGGGGATATTGCTGCCTCGGGCACCATATGGTCCGTCTCCTGTGAGTCTAGATTTTCGAATCCGACGCGAAACTGATAGTTAAGTGTAACATTCAGAGCCTCCTAATGACGATGGAAGACTCAAATAACGTCGGAATTCAATATATCGTCCTCCAGCCGACATGTCTCCAACGGTCTATTGCTGCCTCGGGCACCTTATGGTCCGTCTCCTGTGAGTCTATATTTTCGAATCCGTCGAAAAACTGATAGTTAATTGTAACGTTAATGGCCTCCTACTTACGATGGAACCCTCAAATTGCGTCGAGGTGCAATACATCGTCCTCCAGCCGACTTGTCTCCTAGGGGATATTCCTGCCTCGGACACCTTAAAGTCCGTCTCTTGTTAGTCTAGATTTTCGAATCCGACGCATATCTGATGGTTAATTGTAACGTTCATGGCCTCCTACTTACGATGGAACCCTCAAATTGCGTCGAGATTCAATACATCGTCCTCCAGCCGACTTTTCTCCAAGGGGATATTGCTGCCACGGGCACCATATGGTCCGTCTCTTGTGTCTAGATTTTCGAATCCGACGCGAAACCGATAGTTAATTGTAACGTTCTGGGCCTCCTAATGACGATGAAACACTCAAATTGCGTCGAAATCTGATACATCGTCCTCCAGCCGATTTGTCTCCATGGGTCTGTTGCTGCCTCGGGCACCTCATAGTCGTTCTCCTATGAGTCTAGATTATCGAATCCGACGCAAAACTGATAGTTAATTGTTACTTTCAGGGCCTCCTGAAGACGATGGAACACTCAAATTGCGTCGAGATTCAATACATCGTTATTCGGCCGATCTGCCACCAAGGTTCAATTGCTTCCTCGGACACCTTATGTTCGTTCTCCTGTGATTCTACATTTTCGATTCCCACGCAAAGCTGATAGTTAATTTTAACATTCAGGGCCTCCTAATGACGATGGAACACTCAAATTGCGTCGAGATTCAATACATCGTCCTCCAACCGACGTGTCTCCAAGGGGATATTGGTGCCTCGGGCACCATATGGGCCGTCACCTGTGAGTCTTGATTTTCGAATCCGACGCAAAACTGATAGTTGATTGTAACGTTCTGGGCCTCATAATGACGATGGAACACTGAAATTGAGTCGAGATTCTATACATCGTCCTCCAGCCGACTTGCCTCCAATGGGATATTGCTGTCTCGGGCACCTTATAGTCCGTCTCCTGTGAGTCTAGATATTCGAATCCGACGCAAATCTGATGGTTAATTGTAACGATCATGGCCTCCTAATTACGATGGAACACTCAAATTGCGTCGAGATTCAATACATCTTTCTCCAGCCGACTTGTCTCGAAGGGTCTATTGCTCCCTCGGGCACCTTATGGTCGTTCTCGTGTAAGTCTAGATTTTCGAATCCCACGCAAAGCTGATAGTTAATTCTAACGTCTAGGGCCTCCTAATGACGATGGAACACTCAAATTGCGGCGCGATTTAATACATCGTCCTCCAGGCGACTTGTCTCAATGCGTCTACTGCTACCTCGGTCACCTTATGGTCGTTCTCCTGTGAGTCCAGAGCTTCGAATCCGACGCAAAACGGACTGCTAATTGTAACGTTCAGAGCCTCCTAATGACGAAGGAACACTCAAATTGCGTCGAGATTCAATACATCGTTCTCCAGAAGACTTGTCTCCAAGGGTCAATTGCTGCCTCTGGGACCTTATGGTCGTGCTTCTGTGAGTCTAGATTGTCGAATCCGACGCGTAACAGATAGTTAATTGTAACGTTTAGGGCCTCCTAATGACGATGGAACACTCAAATTGCGGCGAGATTCAGTACATCGTCCTCCAGCCGACTTGTCTCCAGGGGTCTATTGCTGCCTCGGGCACCTTATGGTCGTTCTCCTGTGACTCTAGATTATCGAATCCGACGCAAAACTGATAGTTAATTGTAACATTCAGGGCCTCCTATTGACGATGGAACACTCAAATTGCGTCTAAATTCTATACATCGTCCTCCAGCCGACTTGTCTCCATGGGGATATTGCTGCCTCGGGCAACATATAGTCCGCCTCCTGTGAGTCTAGAATTTCGAATCCCACGCAAAACTGATAGTTAATTGCAACGTTCAGGACCTCCTAATGACGATGGAACACTCAAATTGCGACGAGATTCTATACAACGTCCTCCAGCCGACTTGTCTCCAATGGGATATTGCTGTCTCGGGCACTTTATAGTCCGTCTCCTGTGAGTCTAGATTCTGGATCCGACGCAAATTTGATGGTTAATTGTAACGGTCATGGCCTTCTAATGACGATGGAACACTCAAATTGCGTCGAGATTCAATACATCGACCTCCAGCCGACTTGTCTCCAAGGGAATATTGCTGTCTCGGGCACGTTATAGTCCGGCTCCTGTGAGTCTAGATTTTCGAATCCGACGCAAATGTGATGGTTAATTGTAACGGTCACGGCCTTCTAATGACGATGGAACACTCAAATTGCGTCGAGATTCCATACATCGTCCTCCAGCCGACTTGTCTCCAAGGGGATATTGCTGTCTCGGGCATGTTATAGTCCGTCTCCTGTGAGTCTAAATTTTCGAATCCGACGCGAAACAGATAGTTAATTGTAACGTTCAGGGCCTCCTAATGACGTTGGAACACACAAATTGCGTCGCGATTTAAAACATCGTTCTCCAGGCGACTTGTCTCAATGTGTCTACTGCTACCTCGGTCACCTTATGGTCGTTCTCCTGTGAGTCCAGATATTCGAAATCGACGCAAAACGGACTGCTAATTGTAACGTTCAGAGCCTACTAATGACGAAGGAACACTCAAATTGCGTCGAGATTCAATACATCGTCCTCCAGCCGACTTGTCTCCATGGGGATATTGCTGCCTCGGGCAACATATAGTCCGTCTCCTGTGAGTCTAGATTTTCGATCCGACGCAAATCTGATGGTTAATTGTAACGGTCATGGCGTTCTAATGACGATGGAACACTCAAATTGCGTCGAGACTTCATACATCGTCCTCCAGCCGACTTGTCTCCTAGGGGATATTCCTGCCTCGGACACGTTATGATCGTTCTCCTGTGAGTCTAGATTATCGAATCCGACGCAAAACTGATAGTTAATTGTAACGTTCACGGCCTCCTAATGATGATGGATCACTCAAATTGCGTCGAAATTCAATACATCGTCCTCCAGGCGACTTGTCTCCAAGGGTCTATTGCTGCCTCGATCACCATTTGGTCCGTCTCCTGTGAGTCTATAATTTCGAATCCGACGCAAAACTGATAGTTAATTGCAACGTTCAGGACCTCCTAACGACGATGGAACACTCAAATTGCGACGAGATTCTATCCATCGTCCTCCAGCCGACTTGTCTCCAATGGGATATTGCTGTCTCGGGCACTTTATAGTCCGTCTCCTGTGTGTCTAGATTCTGAATCCGACGCAAATTTGATGGTTAATTGTAACGGTCATGTCCTTCTAATGACGATGGAACACTCAAATTGCGTCGAGATTCCATACATCGTCCTCCAGCCGACTTGTCTCCAAGGGGATATTGCTGTCTCGGGCATGTTATAGTCCGTCTAGTGTGAGTCTAAATTTTCGAATCCGAAGCGAAACAGATAGTTAATTGTAACGTTCAGGGCCTCCTAATGACGTTGGAACACACAAATTGCGTCGCGATTTAAAACATCGTTCTCCAGGCGACTTGTCTCAATGGGTCTACTGCTACCTCGGTCACCTTATGGTCGTTCTCCTGTGTGTCCAGATATTCGAAATCGACGCAAAACGGACTGCTAATTGTAACGTTCAGAGCCTACTAATGACGAAGGAACACTCAAATTGCGTCGAGATTCAATACATCGTCCTCCAGCCGACTTGTCTCCATGGGGATATTGCTGCCTCGGGCAACATATAGTCCGTCTCCTGTGAGTCTAGATTTTCGATCCGACGCAAATCTGATGGTTAATTGTAACGGTCATGGCGTTCTAATGACGATGGAACACTCAAATTGCGTCGAGACTCCATACATCGTCCTCCAGCCGACTTGTCTCCTAGGGGATATTCCTGCCTCGGACACGTTATGTTCGTTCTCCTGTGAGTCTAGATTATCGAATCCGACGCAAAACTGATAGTAAATTGTAACGTTCACGGCCTCCTAATGACGATGGAACACTCAAATTGCGTCGAGATTCAATACATCGTCCTCCAACCGACGTGTCTCCAAGGGGATATTGGTGCCTCGGGCACCATATGGGCCGTCACCTGTGAGTCTTGATTTTCGAATCCGACGCAAAACTGATAGTTGATTGTAACGTTCTGGGCCTCCTAATGACGATGGAACACTGAAATTGCGTCGAGATTCTATACATCGTCCTCCAGCCGACTTGCCTCCAATGGGATATTGCTGTCTCGGGCACCTTATAGTCCGTCTCCTGTGAGTCCAGATATTCGAATCCGACGCAAATCTGATGGTTAATTGTAACGATCATGGCCTCCTAATTACGATGGAACACTCAAATTGCGTCGAGATTCAATACATCTTTCTCCAGCCGACTTGTCTCTCAAAGGGTCTATTGCTGCCTCGGGCACCTTATGGTCGTTCTCAAGTAAGTCTAGATTTTCGAATCCCACGCAAAGCTGATAGTTAATTGTAACGTCTAGGGCCTCCTAATGACGATGGAACACTCAAATTGCGGCGCGATTTAATACATCGTCCTCCAGGCGACTTGTCTCAATGCGTCTACTGCTACCTCGGTCACCTTATGGTCGTTCTCCTGTGAGTCCAGAGATTCGAATCCGACGCAAAACGGACTGCTAATTGTAACGTTCAGAGCCTCCTAATGACGAAGGAACACTCAAATTGCGACGAGATTCAATACATCGTTCTCCAGAAGACTTGTCTCCAAGGGTCAATTGCTGCCTCTGGGACCTTATGGTCGTGCTCCTGTGAGTCTAGATTGTCGAATCCGACGCGTAACAGATAGTTAATTGTAACGTTTAGGGCCTCCTAATGACGATGGAACACTCAAATTGCGGCGAGATTCAGTACATCGTCCTCCAGCCGACTTGTCTCCAGGGGTCTATTGCTGCCTCGGGCACCTTATGGTCGTTCTCCTGTGACTCTAGATTATCGAATCCGACGCAAAACTGATAGTTAATTGTAACATTCAGGGCCTCCTAATGACGATGGAACACTCAAATTGCGTCTAAATTCAATACATCGTCCTCCAGCCGACTTGTCTCCATGGGGATATTGCTGCCTCGGGCAACATATAGTCCGCCTCCTGTGAGTCTAGAATTTCGAATCCCACACAAAACTGATAGTTAATTGCAACGTTCAGGACCTCCTAATGACGATGGAACACTCAAATTGCGACGAGATTCTATACATCGTCCTCCAGCCGACTTGTCTCCAATGGGATATTGCTGTCTCGGGCACTTTATAGTCCGTCTCCTGTGAGTCTAGATTCTGGATCCGACGCAAATTTGATGGTTAATTGTAACGGTCATGGCCTTCTAATGACGACGGAACACTCAAATTGCGTCGAGATTCAATACATCGACCTCCAGCCGACTTGTCTCCGAGGGGATATTGCTGTCTCGGGCACGTTATAGTCCGTCTCCTGTGAGTCTAGATTTTCGAATCCGACGCAAATGTGATGGTTAATTGTAACGGTCATGGCCTTCTAATGACGATGGAACACTCAAATTGCGTCGAGATTCCATACATCGTCCTCCAGCCGACTTGTCTCCAAGGGGATATTGCTGTCTCGGGCATGTTATAGTCCGTCTCCTGTGAGTCTAAATATTCGAATCCGACGAGGAACAGATAGTTAATTGTAACGTTCAGGGCCTCCTAATGACGTTGGAACACACAAATTGCGTCGCGATTTAAAACATCGTTCTCCAGGCGACTTGTCTCAATGTGTCTACTGCTACCTCGGTCACCTTATGGTCGTTCTCCTGTGAGTCCAGATATTCGAATCCGACGCAAAACGTACTGCTAATTGTGACGATCAGAGCCTCCTAATAACGAAGGAACACTCAAATTGCGTCGAGATTCAATACATCGTCCTCCAGCCGACTTGTCTCCATGGGGATATTGCTGCCTCGGGCACCATATGGTCCGTCTCCTGTGAGTCTAGATTTTCGAATCCGACGCGAAACTGATAGTTAAGTGTAACATTCAGAGCCTCCTAATGACGATGGAAGACTCAAATAACGTCGGAATTCAATATATCGTCCTCCAGCCGACATGTCTCCAACGGTCTATTGCTGCCTCGGGCACCTTATGGTCCGTCTCCTGTGAGTCTATATTTTCGAATCCGTCGAAAAACTGATAGTTAATTGTAACGTTAATGGCCTCCTACTTACGATGGAACCCTCAAATTGCGTCGAGATTCAATACATCGTCCTCCAGCCGACTTGTCTCCTAGGGGATATTCCTGCCTCGGACACCTTAAAGTCCGTCTCTTGTTAGTCTAGATTTTCGAATCCGACGCATATCTGATGGTTAATTGTAACGTTCATGGTCTCCTACTTACGATGGAACCCTCAAATTGCGTCGAGATTCAATACATCGTCCTCCAGCCGACTTGTCTCCAAGGGGATATTGCTGCCACGGGCACCATATGGTCCGTCTCTTGTGAGTCTAGATTTTCGAATCCGACGCGAAACCGATAGTTAATTGTAACGTTCTGGGCCTCCTAATGACGATGAAACACTCAAATTGCGTCGAAATCTGATACATCGTCCTCCAGCCGATTTGTCTCCATGGGTCTGTTGCTGCCTCGGGCACCTCATAGTCGTTCTCCTATGAGTCTAGATTATCGAATCCGACGCAAAACTGATAGTTAATTGTTACTTTCAGGGCCTCCTGAAGACGATGGAACACTCAAATTGCGTCGAGATTCAATACATCGTTATTCGGCCGATCTGCCACCAAGGTTCAATTGCTTCCTCGGACACCTTATGTTCGTTCTCCTGTGATTCTACATTTTCGATTCCCACGCAAAGCTGATAGTTAATTTTAACGTTCAGGGCCTCCTAATGACGATGGAACACTCAAATTGCGTCGAGATTCAATACATCGTCCTCCAACCGACGTGTCTCCAAGGGGATATTGGTGCCTCGGGCACCATATGGGCCGTCACCTGTGAGTCTTGATTTTCGAATCCGACGCAAAACTGATAGTTGATTGTAACGTTCTGGGCCTCATAATGACGATGGAACACTGAAATTGCGTCGAGATTCTATACATCGTCCTCCAGCCGACTTGCCTCCAATGGAATATTGCTGCCTCGGTCACCTTATAGTCCGTCTCCTGTGAGTCTTGATATTCGAATCCGACGCAAATCTGATGGTTAATTGTAACGATCATGGCCTCCTAATTACGATGGAACACTCAAATTGCGTCGAGATTCAATACATCTTTCTCCAGCCGACTTGTCTCGAAGGGTCTATTGCTGCCTCGGGCACCTTATGGTCGTTCTCGTGTAAGTCTAGATTTTCGAATCCCACGCAAAGCTGATAGTTAATTCTAACGTTTAGGGCCTCCTAATGACGATGGAACACTCAAATTGCGGCGAGATTCAGTACATCGTCCTCCAGCCTACTTGTCTCCAGGGGTCTATTGCTGCCTCGGGCACCTTATGGTCGTTCTCCTGTGACTCTAGATTATCGAATCCGACGCAAAACTGATAGTTAATTGTAACATTCAGGGCCTCCTAATGACGATGGAACACTCAAATTGCGTCGCGATTTAAAACATCGTTCTCCAGGCGACTTGTCTCCAAGGGTCTATTGCTGCCTCGATCACCATATGGTCCGTCTCCTGTGAGTCTAAAATTTCGAATCCGACGCAAAACTGATAGTTAATTGCAACGTTCAGGACCTCCTAATGACGATGGAACACTCAAATTGCGACGAGATTCTATACATCGTCCTCCAGCCGACTTGTCTCCAATGGGATATTGCTGTCTCGGGCACTTTATAGTCCGTCTCCTGTGTGTCTAGATTCTGGATCCGACGCAAATTTGATGGTTAATTGTAACGGTCATGGCCTTCTAATGACGCTGGAACACTCAAATTGCGTCGAGATTCCATACATCGTCCTCCAGCCGACTTGTCTCCAAGGGGATATTGCTGTCTCGGGCATGTTATAGTCAGTCTCCTGTGAGTCTAAATTTTCGAATCCGAAGCGAAACAGATAGTTAATTGTAACGCTCAGGGCCTCCTAATGACGTTGGAACACACAAATTGCGTCGCGATTTGAAACATCGTTCTCCAGGCGACTTGTCTCAATGGGTCTACTGCTACCTCGGTCACCTTATGGTCGTTCTCCTGTGAGTCCAGATATTCGAAATCGACGCAAAACGGACTGCTAATTGTAACGTTCAGAGCCTACTAATGACGAAGGAACACTCAAATTGCGTCGAGATTCAATACATCGTCCTCCAGCCGACTTGTCTCCATGGGGATATTGCTGCCTCGGGCAACATATAGTCCGTCTCCTGTGAGTCTAGATTTTCGATCCGACGCAAATCTGATGGTTAATTGTAACGGTCATGGCGTTCTAATGACGATGGAACACTCAAATTGCGTCGAGTTTCCATACATCGTCCTCCAGCCGACTTGTCTCCTAGGGGATATTCCTGCCTCGGACACGTTATGTTCGTTCTCCTGTGAGTCTAGATTATCGAATCCGACGCAAAACTGATAGTTAATTGTAACGTTCACGGCCTCCTAATGACGATGGAACACTCAAATTGCGTCGAGATTCAATACATCGTCCTCCAACCGACGTGTCTCCAAGGGGATAGTGGTGCCTCGGGCACCATATGGGCCGTCACCTGTGAGTCTTGATTTTCGAATCCGACGCAAAACTGATAGTTGATTGTAACGTTCTGGGCCTCCTAATGACGATGGAACACTGAAATTGCGTCGAGATTCTATACATCGTCCTCCAGCCGACTTGCCTCCAATGGGATATTGCTGTCTCGTCCACCTTATAGTCCGTCTCCTGTGAGTCTAGATATTCGAATCCGACGCAAATCTGATGGTTAATTGTAACGATCATGGCCTCCTAATTACGATGGAACACTCAAATTGCGTCGAGATTCAATACATCTTTCTCCAGCCGACTTGTCTCGAAGGGTCTATTGCTGCCTCGGGCACCTTATGGTCGTTCTCGTGTAAGTCTAGATTTTCGAATCCCACGCAAAGCTGATAGTTAATTGTAACATTCAGGGCCTCCTAATGACGATGGAACACTCAAATTGCGTCTAAATTCTATACATCGTCCTCCAGCCGACTTGTCTCCAATGGGATATTGCTGTCTCGGGCACTTTATAGTCCGTCTCCTGTGAGCCTAGATTCTGGATCCGACGCAAATTTGATGGTTAATTGTAACGGTCATGGCCTTCTAATGACGATGGAACACTCAAATTGCGTCGAGATTCAATACAACGACCTCCAGCCGACTTGTCTCCAAGGGGATATTGCTGTCTCGGGCACGTTATAGTCCGTCTCCTGTGAGTCTAGATTTTCGAATCCGACGCAAATGTGATGGTTAATTGTAACGGTCATGGCCTTCTAATGACGATGGAACACTCAAATTGCGTCGAGATTCCATACATCGTCCTCCAGCCGACTTGTCTCCAAGGGGATATTCCTGCCTCGGACACGTTATGTTCGTTCTCCTGTGAGTCTAGATTATCGAATCCGACGCAAAACTGATAGTTAATTGTAACGTTCACGGCCTCCTAATGATGATGGATCACTCAAATTGCGTCGAAATTCAATACATCGTCCACGAGGCGACTTGTCTCCAAGGGTCTATTGCTGCCTCGATCACCATATGGTCCGTCTCCTGTGAGTCTACAATTTCGAATCCGACGCAAAACTGATAGTTAATTGCAACGTTCAGGACCTCCTAATGACGATGGAACACTCAAATTGCGACGAGATTCTATACATCGTCCTCCAGCCGACTTGTCTCCAATGGGATATTGCTGTCTCGGGCACTTTATAGTCCGTCTCCTGTGTGTCTAGATTCTGGATCCGACGCAAATTTGATGGTTAATTGTAACGGTCATGGCCTTCTAATGACGCTGGAACACTCAAATTGCGTCGAGATTCCATACATCGTCCTCCAGCCGACTTGTCTCCAAGGGGATATTGCTGTCTCGGGCATGTTATAGTCCGTCTCCTGTGAGTCTAAATTTTCGAATCCGAAGCGAAACAGATAGTTAATTGTAACGCTCAGGGCCTCCTAATGACGTTGGAACACACAAATTGCGTCGCGATTTAAAACATCGTTCTCCAGGCGACTTGTCTCAATGGGTCTACTGCTACCTCGGTCACCTTATGGTCGTTCTCCTGTGAGTCCAGATATTCGAAATCGACGCAAAACGGACTGCTAATTGTAACGTTCAGAGCCTACTAATGACGAAGGAACACTCAAATTGCGTCGAGATTCAATACATCGTCCTCCAGCCGACTTGTCTCCATGGGGATATTGCTGCCTCGGGCAACATATAGTCCGTCTCCTGTGAGTCTAGATTTTCGATCCGACGCAAATCTGATGGTTAATTGTAACGGTCATGGCGTTCTAATGACGATGGAACACTCAAATTGCGTCGAGTTTCCATACATCGTCCTCCAGCCGACTTGTCTCCTAGGGGATATTCCTGCCTCGGACACGTTATGTTCGTTCTCCTGTGAGTCTAGGTTATCGAATCCGACGCAAAACTGATAGTTAATTGTAACGTTCACGGCCTCCTAATGACGATGGAACACTCAAATTGCGTCGAGATTCAATACATCGTCCTCCAACCGACGTGTCTCCAAGGGGATAGTGGTGCCTCGGGCACCATATGGGCCGTCACCTGTGAGTCTTGATTTTCGAATCCGACGCAAAACTGATAGTTGATTGTAACGTTCTGGGCCTCCTAATGACGATGGAACACTGAAATTGCGTCGAGATTCTATACATCGTCCTCCAGCCGACTTGCCTCCAATGGGATATTGCTGTCTCGGGCACCTTATAGTCCGTCTCCTGTGAGTCTAGATATTCGAATCCGACGCAAATCTGATGGTTAATTGTAACGATCATGGCCTCCTAATTACGATGGAACACTCAAATTGCGTCGAGATTCAATACATCTTTCTCCAGCCGACTTGTCTCGAAGGGTCTATTGCTGCCTCGGGCACCTTATGGTCGTTCTCGTGTAAGTCTAGATTTTCGAATCCCACGCAAAGCTGATAGTTAATTGTAACGTCTAGGGCCACCTAATGACGATGGAACACTCAAATTGCGGCGCGATTTAATACATCGTCCTCCAGGCGACTTGTCTCAATGCGTCTACTGCTACCTCGGTCACCTTATGGTCGTCCTCCTGTGAGTCCAGAGATTCGAATCCGACGCAAAACGGACTGCTAATTGTAACGTTCAGAGCCTCCTAATGACGAAGGAACACTCAAATTGCGTCGAGATTCAGTACATCGTCCTCCAGCCGACTTGTCTCCAGGGGTCTATTGCTGCCTCGGGCACCTTATGGTCGTTCTCCTGTGACTCTAGATTATCGAATCCGACGCAAAACTGATAGTTAATTGTAACATTCAGGGCCTCCTAATGACGATGGAACACTCAAATTGCGTCAAAATTTAATACATCGTCCTCCAGCCGACTTGTCTCCATGGGGATATTGCTGCCTCGGGCAACATATAGTCCGCCTCCTGTGAGTCTAGAATTTCGAATCCCACGCAAAACTGATAGTTAATTGCAACGTTCAGGACCTCCTAATGACGATGGAACACTCAAATTGCGACGAGGATCTATACATCGTCCTCCAGCCGACTTGTCTCCAAAGGGACATTGCTGCCTCGGGCACTTTATAGTCCGTCTCCTGTGAGTCTAGATTCTGGATCCGACGCAAATTTCATGGTTAATTGTAACGGTCATGGCCTTCTAATGACGATGGAACACTCAAATTGCGTCGAGATTCAATACATCGACCTCCAGCCGACTTGTCTCCAAGGGGATATTGCTGTCTCGGGCACGTTATAGTCCGTCTCCTGTGAGTCTAGATTTTCGAATCCGACGCAAATGTGATGGTTAATTGTAACGGTCATGGCCTTCTAATGACGATGGAACACTCAAATTGCGTCGAGATTCCATACATCGTCCTCCAGCCGACTTGTCTCCAAGGGGATATTGCTGTCTCGGGCATGTTATAGTCCGTCTCCTGTGAGTCTAAATTTTCGAATCCGTTGCGAAACAGATAGTTAATTGTAACGTTCAGGGCCTCCTAATGACGTTGCAACACAGAAATTGCGTCGCGATTTAAAACATCGTTCTCCAGGCGACTTGTCTCAATGTGTCTACTGCTACCTCGGTCACCTTATGGTCGTTCTCCTGTGAGTCCAGATATTCGAAATCGACGCAAAACGGACTGCTAATTGTAACATTCAGAGCCTACTAATGACGAAGGAACACTCAAATTGCGTCGAGATTCAATACATCGCCCTCCAGCCGACTTGTCTCCATGGGGATATTGCTGCCTCGGGCAACATATAGACCGTCTCCTGTGAGTCTAGATTTTCGATCCGACGCAAATCTGATGGTTAATTGTATCGGTCATGGCGTTCTAATGACGATGGAACACTCAAATTGCGTCGAGACTCCATACATCGTCCTCCAGCCGACTTGTCTCCTAGGGGATATTCCTGCCTCGGACACGTTATGTTCGTTCTCCTGTGAGTCTAGATTATCGAATCCGACGCAAAACTGATAGTTAATTGTAACGTTCACGGCCTCCTAATGATGATGGATCACTCAAATTGCGTCGAAATTCAGTACATCGTCCTCCAGGCGACTTGTCTCCAAGGGTCTATTGCTGCCTCGATCACCATATGGTCCGTCTCCTGTGAGTCTACAATTTCGAATCCGACGCAAAACTGATAGTTAATTGCAACGTTCAGGACCTCCTAATGACGATGGAACACTCAAATTTCGACGAGATTCTATACATCGTCCTCCAGCCGACTTGTCTCCAATGGGATATTGCTGTCTCGGGCACTTTATAGTCCGTCTCCTGTGAGTCTAGATTCTGGATCCGACGCAAATTTGATGGTTAATTGTAACGGTCATGGCCTTCTAATGACGATGGAACACTCAAATTGCGTCGAGATTCAATACATCGACCTCCAGCCGACTTGTCTCCAAGGGGATATTGCTGTCTCGGGCACGTTATAGTCCGTCTCCTGTGAGTCTAGATTTTCGAATCCGTCGCAAATGTGATGGTTAATTGTAACGGTCATGGCCTTCTAATGACGATGGAACACTCAAATTGCGTCGAGATTCCATACATCGTCCTCCAGTCGACTTGTCTCCAAGGGGATTTTGCTGCCTCGGGCACCATATGGTCCGTCTCTTGTGAGTGTAGATTTTCGAATCCGAGGCGAAGGTGATAGTTAATTGTAACGTTCAGGACCTCCTAATGACGATGGAACACTCAAATTGCGTCGAGTTTCAATACATCGTCCTTCAGCCGACTTGTATCAAAGGGTTTATTGCTGCCTCGGGCACCTTATGGTCGTTCTGCTGTGAGTAGATTTCCGAATCCGACGCATAACTGATAGTTAATTGTAACGTTCAGGGCCTCCTAATGACGGTCGAACACTCAAATTGCGTCGAGTTTCAGTACATCGTCCTCCAGCCGTCTAGTCTCCAAAGGGATATTGCTGTCAGGGGCACCATCTAATACGTCTCCTGTGAGTCTATATTTTCGGTCGGGTGCAAATCTGATGGTTAATTGTAAGGTTCATGGCCTCCTAATGACGATGGATCACTCAAATTGCGTCGAGATTCAATAAATCGTCCTCCAGGTGACTTGTCTCCAAGGGTCTATTGCTGCCTCGGGCACCTTATGGTCGTTCTTCAGTGAGTCTAGATTATCGAATCCGACGCAAAACCGATAGTTATTTGTAACGTTCAGGGCCTCCTAATGACGATGGAACACCCAAATTGCGTCGCGATTCATTACATCGTCCTCCAGCCGACTTGTCTCCAAGGGTCTATTGTTGCCTAGTTCGCCTTTTGGTCGTTCTCCTGTGAGACTAGATTATCGAATCCGACGCAAAACTGATAGTTAATTGTTACCTTCAGGGCCTCCTGAAGACGATGGAACACTCAAATTGCGTCGAGATTCAATACATCGTTATTCGGCCGATCTGCCACCAAGGTTCAATTGCTTCCTCGGACACCTTAGGGTCGTTCTCCTGTGATTCTACATTTTCGATTCCCACGCAAAGCTGATAGTTAATTATAACGTTCAGGGCCTCCTAATGACGATGGAACACTCAAATTGCGTCGAGATTCAGTACATCGTTCTTAAGCCGACTTGTCTCCAGGGGTCTATTGCTGCCTCGGGCATCTTATGATCGTTCTCCTGTGAGTCTAGATTATCGGATCCGACGCAAAACTGATATTTAATTTTAACATTCAGGGCCTCCTAATGACGATGGAACACTCAAATTGCGTCGAGATTCAATACATCGTCCTCCAGGTGACTTGTCTCCATGGGTCTAATGCTGCCTCGGGCACCTCATGGTCGTTCTCCTGTGTGTTTAGATTATCAAATCCGACGCAAAACTGGTAGTTAATTGTAACGTTCAGGGCCTCCTAATGACGATGGAACACTCAAATTGCGTCGAGATTCATTACATCGTCCTCCAGCCGACTTGTCTCCTAGGGGATATACCGGCCACGGGCACCTGATACTCCGTCTCCCGTGAGTCTAGATTTTCGAATCCGACGCAAAGCTGATAGTTAATTGTAACGTTCAGGGCCTCCTAATGACAATGGAACACTCAAATTGCGTCGTGATTCAATACATCTTCTTCCAGACGACTTGTCTCCAAGGGTCTATTGCTGCCTCGGTCACCATATGGTCCGTCTCCGGTAAGTCTACAATTTCGAATCCCACGCAAAACTGTTAATTAATTGTAACGTTCAGGGCCTCCTAATGACGATGGAACACTCAAATTGCGTCGAGATTCAATACATCTCCCTCCAGCCGACTTGTCTCCAAGGGGATATTGCTGCCTCGGGCACCATATGGTGCGTCTTCTGTGAATCTAGATTTTCGAATCCGACGCGAAACTGATAGTTAATTGTAACGTTCAGTGCCTCCTAATGACGATGGAACACTCAAATTGCGTCGAGATTCGATACATCGTCCTCCAGCCGACTTGTCTCCAAGGGTCTATTGCAGCCTCGGCACCTTGTGGTCGTTCTCCTGTGAGTCTAGATTATCGAATCCGACGCAAAACAGATAGTTAATTGTAACGTTCAGGGCCTCCTAATGACGATGAAACACTCAAATTGCGTCGAGATTCAATACATCGTCATTCAGCCGACTTGTCTCCAAGGGGACATTGCAGCCGCGGGCACCATTTGGTCGGTCTCCTGTGAGTCCAGATTTTCGAATCCGACGCGAAACTGATAGTTAATTGTTACTTTCAGGGCCTCCTGAAGACGATGGAACACTCAAATTGCGTCGAGATTCAATACATCGTTATTCGGTGATCTGCCACCAAGGTTCAATTGCTTCCTCGGACACCTTATGGTCGTTCTCCTGTGATTCTACATTTTCGATTCCCACGCAAAGCTGATAGTTAATTTTAACGTTCAGGGCCTCCTAATGACGATGGAACACTCAAATTGCGTCGAGATTCAGTACATCGTCCTTAAGCCGACTTGTCTCCAGGGGTCTACTGCTGCCTCGGGCATCTTATGATCGTTCTCCTGTGAGTCTAGATTATCGGATCCGACGCAAAACTGATAGTTAATTTTAACATTCAGGGCCTCCTAATGACGATGGAACACTCAAATTGCGTCGAGATTCAATACATCGTCCTCCAGGTGACTTGTCTCCATGGGTCTAATGCTGCCTCGGGCACCTCATGGTCGTTCTCCTGTGTGTTTAGATTATCGAATCCGACGCAAAACTGGTAGTTAATTGTAACGTTCAGGGCCTCCTAATGACGATGGAACACTCAAATTGCGTCGCGATTTAATGCATCGTCCTCCAGGCGACTTGTCTCAATGGGTCTACTGCTACCTCGGTCACCTTATGATCGTTCTCCTGTGAGTCCAGATATTCGAATCCGACGCAAAACGTACTGCTAATTGTGACGATCAGAGCCTCCTAATGACGAAGGAACACTCAAATTGCGTCGAGATTCAATACATCGTCCTCCAGCCAACTTGTCTCCTAGGGGATATTGCTGCCTCGGGCACCATATGGTCCGTCTCCTGTGAGTCTAGATTTTCGAATCCGACGCGAAACTGATAGTTAAGTGTAACATTGAGAGCCTCCTAATGACGATGGAAGACTCAAATAACGTCGGAATTCAATATATCGTCCTCCAGCCGACATGTCTCCAACGGTCTATTGCTGCATCGGGCACCTTATGGTCCGTCTCCTGTGAGTCTATATTGTCGAATCCGACGAAAAACTGATAGTTAATTGTAACGTTAATGGCCTCCTAATGACGATGGAACACTCAAATTGCGTCGAGATTCATTACATCGTCCTCCAGCCGACATGTCTCCTAGGGGATATACCGGCCACGGGCACCTGATACTCCGTCTCCCGTGAGTCTAGATTTTCGAATCCGACGCAAAGCTGATAGTTAATTGTAACGTTCAGGGCCTCCTAATGACAATGGAACACTCAAATTGCGTCGTGATTCAATACATCTTCTTCCAGACGACTTGTCTCCAAGGCTCTATTGCTGCCTCGGTCACCATATGGTCCGTCTCCGGTAAGTCTACAATTTCGAATCCCACGCAAAACTGTTAATTAATTGTAACGTTCAGGGCCTCCTAATGACGATGGAACACTCAAATTGCGTCGAGATTCAATACGTCTCCCTCCAGCCGACTTGTCTCCAAGGGGATATTGCTGCCTCGGGCACCATATGGTCCGTCTTCTGTGAATCTAGATTTTCGAATCCGACGCGAAACTGATAGTTAATTGTAACGTTCAGGGCCTCCTAATGACGATGGAACACTCAAATTGCGTCGAGATTCGATACATCGTCCTCCAGCCGACTTGTCTCCAAGGGTCTATTGCAGCCTCGGCACCTTGTGGTCGTTCTCCTGTGAGTCTAGATTATCGAATCCGACGCAAAACAGATAGTTAATTGTAACGTTCAGGGCCTCCTAATGACGATGAAACACTCAAATTGCGTCGAGATTCAATACATCGTCATTCAGCCGACTTGTCTCCAAGGGGACATTGCAGCCGCGGGCACCATTTGGTCGGTCTCCTGTGAGTCTAGATTTTCGAATCCGACGCGAAACTGATAGTTAATTTCAACGTTCAGGGCCTCCTAATGACAATGGAACGCTCAAATTCCGTCGAGATTCAGTACATCGTCCTCCAGCCGACTTGTCTCCATGGGTCTAATGCTGCCTCGGGCACCTCATGGTCGTACTCCTGTGAGTCTAGATTATCGTATCCGACGCAAAACTGATAGTTAATTGTAACGTTCAGGGCCTCCTAATGACGATGGAACACTCAAATTGCCTCGAGATTCAATACATCGTCCACCAGCCGGCTGGTCTCCTAGGGGATATTGCTGCCTCGGGCACCATATGGTCCCTCTCCTGTGAGACTAGATTTTCGAATCCGACGCGAAACTGATAGTTAATTGTAACGTTCAGGACCTCCTAATGACAATGGAACACTCAAATTGCGTCGAGATTCAATATATCGTCATTCACACGACTTGTCTCCAAGGGTCTGTTGCTGCCTCGGGCACCGTATGGTCGTTCTCCAGTGAGTCTAGATTATCGAATCCGACGAAAAACGGATAGTTAATTGTAACGTTCAGGGCCTCCTAATGACGGTGGAACACTCTAATTGCGTCAAGTTTCAGTACATCGTCCCCCAGCCGGCTATTCTCCAAAGGGATGTTGCTGTCACGGGCACCTACTAGTCCGTCTCCAGTAAGTCTAGGTTTTCGATCCGACGCAAATCTGATGGTTAATTGTAACGTTCATTTCGTCCTAATGACGATTGAACACTCAAATTGCGTCAGGATTCAATACATCGTCCTCCAGCCGACTAGTCTCCAAGGGGATATTGCTGTCTCGGGCACTTTATAATCCGTCTCCTGCGAGTCTAGATCTTCGAATCCGACGCAAATCTGACGGTTAATTGTAACGTTCATGGCCTGCTAATGACGATGGAACACTCAAATTGCGTCGAGATTCAATACATCGTCCTCCAACCGACGTGTCTCCAAGGGGATATTGGTGCCTCGGGCACCATATGGGCCGTCACCTGTGAGTCTTGATTTTCGAATCCGACGCAAAACTGATAGTTTTTTGTAACGTTCTGGGCCTCCTAATGACGATGGAACACTGAAATTGCGTCGAGATTCTATACATCGTCCTCCAGCCAACTTGCCTCCAATGGGATATTGCTGTCTCGGGCACCCTATAGTCCGTCTCCTGTGAGTCTAGATATTCGAATCCGACGAAAATCTGATGGTTAATTGTAACGTTCATGGCCTCCTAATTGCGATGGAACACTCAAATTGCGTCGAGATTCAATACATCTTTCTCCAGCCGACTTGTCTCGAAGGGTCTATTGCTGCCTCGGGTACCTTATGGTCGTTCTCGTGTAAGTCTAGATTTTCGAATCCCACGCAAAGCTGATAGTTAGTTGTAACGTCTAGGGCCTCCTAATAACGATGGAACACTCAAATTGCGGCGCGATTTAATACATCGTCCTCCAGGCGACTTGTCTCAATGGGATATTGCTGTCTCGGGCACCTTATAATCCGTCTCCTGTGAGTCTAGAATCTCGATCCGACGAAAATTTGATGGTTAATTGTAACGGTCATGGCCTTCTAATGACGATGGAACACTCAAATTGCGTCGAGATTCAATACATCGTCCTCCAGCCGACTTGTCTCCAAGGGGATATTGCTGTCTCGGGCACGTTATAGTCCGTCTCCTGTGAGTCTAGATTTTCGAATCCGACGCAAATGTGATGGTTAATTGTAACGGTCATGGCCTTCTAATGACGATGGAACACTCAAATTGCGTCGAGATTCCATACATCGTCCTCCAGCCGACTTGTCTCCAAGGGGATATTGCTGTCTCGGGCATGTTATAGTCCGTCTCCTGTGAGTCTAGATTTTCGAATCCGACGCGAAACAGATAGTTGATTGTAACGTTCAGGGCCTCCTAATGACGTTGGAACACACAAATTGCATCACGATTTAAAACATCGTCCTCCAGGCGACTTGTCTCAATGGGTCTACTGCTACCTCGGTCACCTTATGGTCGTTCTCCTGTGAGTCCAGATATTCTAAATCGACGCAAAACGGACTGCTAATTGTAACGTTCAGGCCTACTAATGACGAAGGAACACTCAAATTGCGTCGAGATTCAATACATCGCCCTCCAGCCGACTTGTCTCCAAGGGGATATTGCTGCCTCGGGCACCATATGGTCGGCCTCCCGTGAGTCTAGATTTTCGAATCCGACGCGAAACTGATAGTTAATTGTAACGTTCAACGCCTCCTAATGTCGATGGAACACTCAAATTGCGTCGAGATTCCGTACATCGTCCTCCAGGTGACTTGTCTCCATGGGTGTAATGCTGCCTCGGGCACCTCATGGTCGTTCTCCTGTGAGTCTAGATTATCGAATCCGACGCAAAACTGATAGTTAATTGTTACGTTCAGGGCCTCGTAATGACAATGGATCACCCAAATTGCGTCGTGATTCAATACATCGTCCTCCAGCCGACTCGTCTCCAAGGATCTATTGTTGCCTCGGGCACCTTTTGGTCGTTCTCCTGTGAGACTAGATTATCGAATCCGACGCAAAACTGATAGTTAATTGTAACGTTCACGGCCTCCTAATGACGATAGAACACTCAAATTGCGTCGAGATTCAATACATCGTCCTCCCGCAGACCCCCCTGCGGGTTTGGGGGTTAGAATAGGCCCGCGGTATTCTTGCCTGTCGTTAGAGGCGACTAAAAGGAGTCTCACATGTTTCGGCCTTATGTGATGGTCCCCTCTCGGGTTTGACCTCCATCTTTCTAAATTATTCCGAAGAGCGAGCCAATTGGGGAAGGGCGCCTTACATGGTGCACTGTATCCGTCGTGCAATTAGACCTTTAGCCGTCTTTCTCGTCGTTGCAATGGTGTCCCGCTCGTTTTCGATCTCTTGGGCGATTACCACGCTGCACTCTGCAGTGTTTCTTTTAACTGCGACGACGACCTTGGCCATTTTTGCACCTAAGATCCAGCACGGTAGCCAGTCCGTTGTGGTGGGGCCGCCATGTACCCTCTTGGTTGTAGCACCCTGACAACACAGGGATCGCTCTACTGATGCCAGCGCCGTTAACTCCCCACGTATGCCAAGGAGTAGAAGCCCATCTCCCTGGGGCATCGGGACTCCCGGCAATGGCCATCCTGCCAGGTGGCCTTTGCTGTGGCTGGGTGGCGCCCGTGGGGAGGGCCCTTGGTCGGAGTAGGTGGCATCAGGGCGGATGACCCGCAATGAAGCGTGATACATCATCTCTCGCTGGCGGCCAGCCGTCAGCAGTCTCTAAGGGTTCCAAAGCTCACTTTAAGGCTCATGTGTATGACCCCAAATCGTTCCCCTCCCTGGCCACACCATGGGAGGAACGAAGGGCTATGAATGAGAGCGAACGATACTCGCCCCGGTATCTCGTCTGTACCAGAGCTGACGGGGAATCTTTTATGTCCGTGAAGCCTCAGTTCTTTGTAGAGCATTTGGAGGACAAGTTTGGGGAGGTGGAGGGCTTGTCCAAGATGCGGTCCGGATCGGTGTTGATAAAAACGGCATCCTCCGCCCAGTCGCGGGCCTTGCTCGCTTGTACTAAGCTGGGGGATGTCTCCATCACTATCACGCCCCATAAAAGTCTGAACATGGTCCAGGGCATTATCTTTCACAGGGATCTCCTTTTACAGTCTGAAGACGAGCTGCGCGCCAACTTGGAGCGCCGAGGTGTCCATTTCGTCCGGCGCGTCCACTGGGGTCCGAGGGATCGCAGGTTGCCACCGGTGCCTTCATCTTGGCCTTCAAGGGTGACACGTTACCTGAGAAAGTCAAGGTGATGGTGTACCGTTGTGATGTCAGGCCTTATATCCCTCCCCCGATGCGATGCTTCAAGTGTTGGAAGTTCGGCCACATGTCTTCACGCTGTGCTTCCGACCTCGTCTGTCGCGATTGCGGTCGACCTTCCAATCCTGATCATCCCTGTGCGCCGCCTCCAATCTGTGTGAACTGTGGTGCGCAGCATCCGCCTTGCTCGCCAGACTGTCCGATTCTGCAGAAGGAGCGGAAGATCATGGAAATAAAGACTCTCGACCGCCTGACGTACACTGAGGCGAAGCGGAAAGATGATCGGCTTCATCCAGTGCGCATGACAGCTTCTTATGCCGCAACTGTCACTCCTTCTACAATTCCATCCGCTCCAGTCAGCTTTCAGAGTCGAAGTCCCACACCTGCCCCCATGATGGTGGGGGGCACTAAACCTCCTGTTGGTCCTGCTCCATCTCCTTCAGGAGCAACACACCCCCAACCATCGGGGACATCAGTGCCCCCTTCCCAGCCGGAGAAGCGTAAGACTTCTTCGGCTACTCTCGTAAGGAAGGGATCCCTTGGGGACCTCCCTTCGCACGTTCCGACCGGTTCCAAAGCCGACGGCCGCAAGTGTCTCAAACAACCGCCAGTCCCTGGTCGCCGGGACACACGGTCATCGTCTGTCCCTGAGACTGACCCGGTGACGCCCTCCCAGCCTGAACCACCCAAGGCGCAGCGCGAGAAGCAGAAGAAGAAGAAACTCCCCAAGGCTACCGACATTGCGGTGGCACCCATTCCACCGCTTCCTACAAGCTCTGTGTCTGAGGATGAGGTGGAGATTCTGGCGTCCGCTGAGGACAT
Organism: Schistocerca americana; assembly: GCF_021461395.2. Classification (NCBI taxonomy): domain Eukaryota; kingdom Metazoa; phylum Arthropoda; class Insecta; order Orthoptera; family Acrididae; genus Schistocerca; species Schistocerca americana. Next base: position 11,223,675 of record NW_025725790.1, on the reverse strand, counting down.
GGATCTCGCCAGTCCCTCGGATGCAGTAGATATCTGTTGTCCAGATGGTGACTCAGTAGCAGCAGGGGCCCCGGAGGCATAATCTGCCTCCCCAATCCCTTCACGCCTTTCCCATCCATGGCTCATACCATCCTCCAGTGGAACTGCAGCGGTTTTTTCCACCATCTAGCTGAGCTCCGCCAACTTCTCAGCCATCATCCTTTCCTTTGCATTGCTCTGCGGGAAACTTGGTTTCCAGCAATGCGGACCCCCGCCCTCCGTGGCTATCGGGGTTATTTTAAGAACCGGGCAGCTTATGAAAGGGTGTCTGGTGGCGTCTGCATATATGTCCTTAACTCTCTTCACAGCGAGTTTGTACCTCTACAAATAGCTTTAGAGGCTGTCGCTGTTCGGGTGTGGACGCCACAGGCTATCACCGTCTGCAGTATTTACCTTCCACCTGATGGTGCTGTCGCACAGCATGTCCTGGCTGCTCTGATAGCCCAACTGCCGCCACCTTTTTTGCTGCTGGGCGATTTCAATGCCCACAACCCTCTATGGGGTGGGACTGTCTCCGATGATCGCGGTCGGGTCGTGGAGCATGTGTTGGCTCAGCTCGACCTTAGCCTCTTGAACACCGGTGCTCCCACGCATTTCAGTGTGGCCTATGGCTCGTTCTCGGCCATCGATCTCTCTATTTGCAGCCCTGGACTTGTCCCATCCCTCCACTGGAGAGTGCATCCTGACCTGTGTGGTAGTGACCATTTTCCCATCTATTTGTCACTGCCCCAGTGTCATTCTTCTGGGCGCTTGCCCCGCTGGGCTCTCCACAGGGCTGACTGGCCAGCTTTTACTTCCGCTGTCACCATTGCGTCTCCCCCACAGGGTGACATTGATGAGGTGGTCCGTGTTTTCACCACGTCCATCATATCAGCGGCCGAGGCTGCCATCCCCCGTTCCTCTGGCCTCCCTCGGCGGAAGGCTGTCCCCTGGTGGTCGCCGGAGATTGCTGAGGCTATTCGCGACCGTAGGCGGGCTCTCCAGCGTCATAGGCGGCACCCGTCTCTGGAGACCCTCATCGCTTTTAAGAGGCTCCGTGCCTTCGCCCCTCGTCTTATTGCACGGCGTAAGCAGGAGTGCTGGGAGAGGTACGTCTCCTCCCTGGGCTCCCGTGTCTCCTCCTCGCTCGTGTGGTCCCGGATCCGGCGGATTTCTGGATCCCAGACCCCTATGGGTGTCCCTGGTCTCTCCTTGGATGGCGCTGTCTGCACGGACGCTGCCGCCATTGCTGAACGGCTAGCCGCGCACTTTGCTCAGAGCTCTGCGACTGCATCCTATCCCCCCGCCTTTCGCTCTCTAAAGGAGCGAGCCGAGCGGACGCCGTTCTCATTCCACACGCGTCATTATGAAACATACAATGCTCCTTTCAGCGAGAGGGAATTCCTCGCTGCCCTCGCCGATTGCCCTGATACAGCACCAGGCCCCGACTGCATCCACGCGCAGATGCTGAAGCATCTCTCCAGGGACTGCCAGAGACACATTCTCGCGATATTTAATCGCATTTGGAGCGAAGGCGTGTTCCCGTCGCAATGGCGAGAGGGTCTTATTGTCCCCATCTTGAAGCCCGGTGCGGACCCACTGGCGGTGGACAGCTATCGTCCCGTTACCCTCACCAACGTTTTGTGCAAATTGCTCGAACGTATGGTGGGGCGGCGTTTGTGCTGGGTCCTTGAGTCGTGCGGTCTCCTCGCTCCATCCCAGGGTGGCTTCCGTCGGGGCCGGTCTGCAGTGGACAATTTGGTGCGGCTGGAGTCTGCTGTCCGTACGGCCTTTGTCCGACGTCAGCATCTCGTTGCTGTATTTTTCGATCTGCGGAAGGCGTATGACACCACATGGAAGCATCACATCCTCGCCACCTTGCATGGGTGGGGTCTTCGTGGTCGGCTCCCGGCTTTTCTTCAAAGCTTTTTATTGCGCCGCTCTTTCCGGGTGCAAGTCGGTGCCACCTCTAGTTCCTCTTATATACAGGAAAATGGGGTCCCACAGGGCTCGGTGTTGAGTTTCTCCTTATTTTTAGTGGCCATTAATGGTCTGGCTGCAGCAGTGGGATCGTCGGTGTCTCCTTCTTTGTATGCCGACGACTTCTGCATCTCATTTAACTCCACGACTACGGGAGTCGCCGAACGCAGGCTGCAAGTTGCCGTTCGCAAGGCAGCATCATGGGCTCTGACTCATGGTTTTCAGTTCTCTGCTGCCAAGACTCGAGTAATGCACTTCTGCAGGCGTCGGACGGTCCACCCTCATCCTGAACTTTACCTCGACGGCCACCTGCTTGCAGTGGTGGACTCTTGCCGCTTCTTGGGACTTGTGTTTGATGCCCGGCTCACATGGGTTCCTCATGTTACTCAGCTGAAACAAAAATGCTGGCGGCACCTCATCGCCCTCCGCTGCCTAAGCCACACGTCTTGGGGTGCAGATCGCTGCACACTGCTGCTATTGTACAGAGCCCTTGTGCAGTCCCGGCTTGATTATGGGAGCCTGGCCTATGGGTCTGCGTCACCCTCAGTGTTGAAGTTGTTAGACCCCATACACCACTGTGGGGTTTGGCTTGCAACTGGAGTTTTCGCACTAGTCCCGTGGATAGTCTACTGGTGGAGGCCGGGGTTCCCCCGCTGCGGATTCGCCGCCATCGTCTGCTCGCCGACTATGCTGTCCACGTCCATTGCTCACCAGGCCATCCCAATCGTCGTCTGCTTTTCCCTGCCATGGTCCTCCATCTGCCCGAACGGCGACCTAGGTCAGGGCTTTCTGTAGCTGTCCGTGTCCAGTCCCTGCTGTCAGAACTGGGGTCATTCCCTCTTCTGCCTCCCTTCCGGGTCCATACACCTACGCCTCCCTGGTGTTTGTCCCGGCCGTCTGTCCGTCTGGATTTGGCACAGGGCCCTAAGGACTCGGTTCCGCCTGTGGCCCTCCGTCGCCGCTTTCTTGCGCTCCTCGAATCATTTCCGGGCTGTGAGCCTGTCTACACTGATGGTTCCCTGGTTGATTGTCGCACTGCCTACGCCTTTGCTCACTCTGCCCATGTTGAGCAACGCTCCTTGCCGGCTGGCTGCAGTATTTTTACTGCAGAGCTGGTGGCCATCTTGCGCGCTCTTGAGCATATGCGTTTCTGCTCAGGTAGGTCCATCGTGATCTGCAGTGACTCCTTGAGCAGCCTTCAGGCCATCGACCGCTGCTATCCCTCCTCTCCTCTGGTGTCCTCCATTCAGGAGTCTGTTTCCGCCATTGCCCGTTCTGGTCGTTCGGTGGTCTTGGTTTGGACGCCCGGTCATGTTGGCATCCCAGGGAACGAACGTGTAGACAGGCTGGCCAAAGGGGCGATCGACGCCTCGGCTTTGGAGGTCGGCCTTACGGCTCGCGACCAGCAGCTGGTGTTGCGCCGTAAGCTGATTGGGATGTGGGCTGCTGAGTGGCGTGGCATGACAGCCCCGAATAAACTGCGGGCTGTCAAGGGGACGACCGATGTGTGGCGTTCCTCCCTGCGGGTTTCTCGCAGGGACTCGGTAGTCCTGTGTCGGCTACGCATCGGCCATACATACCTGACGCACGGCCATCTGTTGCGTCAGGAGGATCCCCCCTTGTGTCTGTGTGGGTCCCGGCTGACGGTCGGCCACATTTTGCTGGAGTGTCCTCGACTGCGCACACTCCGGCAATCTTTTAATCTCCAGGGCACTTTGGCTTTGGTTTTATCCGACGATGCCTCCATGGCTGACAATGTTTTATATTTTATCCGTAGTAGTCGTTTTTATGGTTCGATTTAGGGAGGTCCTGCGCCTTTACCTTTCTGTGTCTTTTGTCCTTGTGCCTCTTGCTGTTCTGGTGTGCCGTCAGATGGTTGACTCTTTCACTTTTTTTTCTCATGGTCAGTCAACCAGTCTCCGGCCATCCTCCTTTCTTCTGTTTCTTTCTGGCTGGTGTTCCTCTGTCCTGTTCTTGTCTGTCGTGTTTCTTGCTGCATTTGTGTTCTATTAGCGCCTGGGGGGACGTCTCCTCCCCCTTTGGCTTTTATCTGCTCCGTAGATTTTCGGCTCGCCTGATTTTGGAATGGGGGACTGATGACCTTCGCTGTTTAGTCCCCCTTAAACATCCCAACAACCACCACCACCACCTCCCGCCGACGTGTCTCCAAGGGGATATTGCTGCCTCGGGCACCATATGGTCCGTAACCTGTGAGTCTAGATTTTTGAATCCGACGCAAAACTGATAGTAAATTGTAACGTTCAGGGCCTCCTAATGACGATGGAACACTCAAATTGTGTCGAGATTCAATACATCGTCCTCCAGCCGACTTGCCTCCATGGGGATATTGCTGCCTCGGGCAACATGTACTCCGTCTCCTGTGAGTCTAGAATTTCGATTCCCAAGCAAAACTGATAGTTAATTGTAACGTTCAGGACCTCCTAATGACGATGGAACACTCAAATTGCGTCGAGATTCAATACATCGTCCTCCAGCTGACTTGTCTCCGATGGGATATTGCTGTCTCGGGCACCTTATAGTCCGTCTCCTGTGAGTCTAGATTTTCGATCCGACGCAAATCTGATGGTTAATTGTAACGTTCATGGCCTCCGAATGACGATGGAATACTCAAATTCCGTCGCGATTCAATACATCGTCCTCCAGCCGACTTGTCTCCAAGGGTCCATTGCTGCCTCTGGCACCTTATGGTCGTGCTATTGTGAGTCTTAATTTTCGAATCCGACGCGAAACAGATAGTTAATTGTAACGTTCAGGGTCTCCTAATGACGATGGAACACTCAAATTGCGTCGAGTTTCAATACATCGTCCTCCAGGCGACTTGTCTCCAAGGGTCTAATGCTGCCTCGGGCACCTTTTGGTCGCTCTCCTGTGAGTCTAGATAATCGAATCCGACGCAAAACAGATAGTTAATTGTAACGTTAATGATCTCCTAATGACGATGGAACACTCAAATTGCGTCGAGATTCATTACATCGTCCTCCAGCCGACTTGTGTCCTAGGGGATATACCTGCCTCGCGCACCTTATGGTCGTTCTCCTGTGAGTCTAGATTTTCGAATCCGACGCAAAACTGATAGTTAATTGTTACGTTCATGGCCCCCTAATGACGATGGAACACTCAAATTGCGTCGAGATTCAATACATCGTCCTCCAGCCGACTTGTCTCCGAGGTGATATTGCTGCCTCGGGCACCATATGGTCCTCCTCCTGTGAGTCTAGACTTTCGAATCCGACGCAAATCTGATGGTTAATTGTAAGGTTCATGGCCTCCTAATGACGATGGAACACTCAAATTCCGTCGCGATTCAAAACATCGTCCTCCAGCCGACTTGTCTCCAAGATTCTACTGCTGCCTCGGGCACCTTTTGGTCGTTCTCCTGTGAGTCTAGATTGTCGAATCCGACGCAAAACTGATAGCTAATTGTAACGTTCAGGGCCTCCCAATGACGATGGAAGACTCTAATTGCGTCGAGATTCAATACATCGTCCTCTAGCCGACTTGTCTCCTAGGGGATATTCCTGCCTCGGGCACCTTGTGGTCGTTCTCCTGAGTGTCTAGATTTTCGAATCCGACGCAAATTGATAGTTAATTGTTACGTTCATGGCCTCCTAATGACGATGGAACACTCAAGTTGTGTCGAGATTCAACACATCGTCCTCCAGCCGACTTGTCTCGAAGAGGATATTGCTGCCTCGGGCACCTTACGGTCGTTCTCCAGTAAGTCTAGATTTTTGAATCCGACGCAAAACTGATAGTTAATTGTAACGTTCAGGGCCTCCTAATGACTATATAACACTCAAATTGCATCGAGATTCCATACATCGTCCTCCAGCCGACTTGTCTCCAAGGGGATATTGCTGCCTCGGGCACCATATGTTCCGTCTCCAGTGAGTCTAGATTTTCGAATCCGACGCAAAACTGATGGTTAATTGTAACGTTCTGGCCTCCTAACGAAGAGAGAACACTCAAATTGCGTCGAGATTCAATACATCGTCCTCTAGCCGACTTGTCTCCTAGGTTATATTCCTGCCTCGGGCACCTTATGGTCGTTCTCCTGAGTGTCTAGATTTTCGAATCCGACGCAAACTGATAGTTAATTGTTACGTTCATGGCCTCCTAATGACGATGGAACACTCAAATTGCGTCGAGATTCATTACATCGTCCTCCAGCCGACTTGTCTCCAAGGGTCTATTGCTGCCTCGGGCACCATGTGGTCGTTCTCATGTGAGTCTAGCTTTTCGAATGCGACGCGAAACTGATAGTTAATTGAAACGTTCAGGGCCTCCTAATGACGATGGAACACTCAAATTGCGTCGAGATTTAATACATCGTCCTCCAGCCGACTTGTCTCCAAGGGTCTATTGCTGCATCGGTCATCATTTGGTCTGTCTCCTGTGAGTCTAGAATCTCGAATCCGACGCAAAACTGATGGTTAATTGTAACGTTCAGGGCCTCCAAATGACGATAGAACACTCAAATTGCGTCGAGATTCAATACATCGTTCACCAGGCGACTTGTCTTCAACGGTCTAATGCTGCCACGGGCACCTTATGGACGTTCTCCTGTGAGGCTAGATTATCGAATCCGACGCAAACTGATAGTTAATTACAACGTTCAGGGCCTCCTAATGACGATGAAACACTTAAATTGCGTCGCGATTCAATACATCGTCCTCCAGCCGACTTGTCTCCAAGGGTCTATTGCTGCATCGGTCATCATTTGGTCTGTCTCCTGTGAGTCTAGAATCTCGAATCCGACGCAAAACTGATAGTTAATTGTAACGTTCAGGACCTCCTAATGACGATGGAACACTCAAATTGCGTCGAGATTCAATACATCGTCCTCCAGCCGACTTGTCTCCAAGGGGATATTGCTGTGTCGGGCACCTTATAGTCCGTCTCCTGTGAGACTAGGTTTTCGAATCCGACGCAAAACTGTTGGTTAATTGTAACGTTCCTGGCCTCCTATTGACGATGGAACACTCAAATTGCGTCGAGATTCAATACATCGTCCTCCAGGCGACTTGTCTCCAAGGGTCTATTGCTGCCTCGGGCATCTCATGGACGTTCTCCTGTGAGACAAGATTATCGAATCCGACGCAATACTGATAGTTAATTGTAACGTTAATGGCCTCCTAATGGCAATGGAACACTCAAATTCCGTCGCGATTCAATACATCGACGTCCAGCCGACTTGTCTCCTAGAGTCTATTGTTGCCGCGGGCACCTTTTGGTAGTTCTCCTGTGAGTCTAAATTATCGAATCCGACGCAAAACTGATAGTTAATTGTAACGTTCAGGGCCTCCTAATGACGAAGGAATACTCAAATTGCGTCGAGATTCAATACATCGTCCTCCAGCCGACTTGTCTCCAAGGTGATATTGCTGCCTCGGGCACCATATGGTCCTTCTCCTGTGAGTCTAGATTTTCGAATCCGACGCAAAGCGGAGTGCCAATGGTAACGTTAAGAGCCTCCTAATAACGATGCAACACTCAAATTGCTTCGAGATTCAATACATCGTCCTCCAGCCGACTTGTCTCCTAGGGGATATTGCTGCCACGGGCACCATATGGTCCGTCTCCTGAGAGTATAGATTTTCGAATCCGACGCGAAACTGATAGTTAAGTGTAACATTCAGGGCCTCCCAATGACGATGGAACACTCTAATTGCGTTGCGATTCAATGCATAGTCCTGCAGCCGACTTGCCTCCAAGGGGATATTGCTGCCTTGGGCACCGTATGGTCCGTCTCCAGTGAGTCTAGATTCTCGAATCCGACGCAAAACTGGTGGTTAATTGTAACGTTCATGGCCTCCTAATGACGAGGGAACACTCAAATTGCGTCAAGATTCAATACATCGTCCTCCAGCCGACTTGTCTCCTAGGGGATATTCCTGCCTCGGGCACCTTATGGTCGCTCCCTTGAGTGTCTAGATTTTCGAATCCGACGAAAAACTGATAGTTAATTGTTACGTTAATGGCCTCCTAATGACGATGGGACACTCAAATTACGTCGAGATTCATTACATCGCCTCCAGCCGACTTGTCTCCAAGGGTGTATTGTTGCCTCGGGCACCTTTTGGTCGTTCTCCTGTGAGTCTAGATTTTCGAATCCGACGCAAAACAGATAGTTATTTGCATCGTTCAGGGCCTCCTAATGACTATGGAACAGTCAAAATGCGTCGAGATTCAATACATCGTCCTCCAGCCGACTTGTCTCCAAGGGGATATTGCTGCCTCGGGCACCATTTATTCCGTTTCCTGTGAGTCTAGATTTTCGAATCCGACGCAAAACTGATGGTTAATTGTAACGTCCATTGCCTCCTAATGACGAGAGAACATTCAAATTGCGTCGAGATTCAATACATCGTCCTCTAGCCGACTTGTCTCCTAGGGGATATTCCTGCCTCGGGCACCTTATGGTCGTTCTCCTGAGTGTCTAGAGTTTCGAATCCGACGCAAACTGATAGTTAATTGTTACGTTCATGGCCTCCTAATGACGATGGAACACTCAAATTGCGTCGAGATTCATTACATCGTCCCCTAGCCGACTTGTCTCCATGGTGATATTGCTGCCTCGGGTACCATATAGTCCTTTTCCTGTGAGTCTAGATTTTCGAATCCGACGCAAAACTGATGGTTAATTGTATCGTTCAGGGCCTCCTAATAACGATGGAACACTCAAATTGCGTCGAGATTCAATACATCCTCCTCCAGCCGACTTGTCTGCAAGGGGATATTGCTGCCTCGGGCACCATATGGCCCGCCTCATAGAGTCTAGATTCTCGAATCCGACGCGAAACTGATAGTTAATTGTAACGTTCAGGGCCTCCTCATGACGATGGAACACTGAAATTGGGTCGAGATTCAATAAATCGTCCTCCGCCCGACTTGTCTCCAAGGGTCTATTGCTGACTCGGGCACCATATGGCCGTTCTCCTGTGAGTCTAGATTTTCGAATCCGACGCGATACTGATAGTTAATTGAAACGTTCAGGGCCTCCTAATGACGATGGAACACTCAAATTGCGTAGAGATTCAATACATCGCCCTCCAGCCGACTTGTCTCCTAGGGGAATTTCTGCCTCGGGCACCATATCGTCCGTCTCCTGTGAGTCTAGATTTTCGAATCCGACGGAAAAATGATAGTTAAATGTAACGTTCATGGCCTCCTAATTACGATGGAACACTCAATTTGCGTCGAGACTCAATAGATCGTGTTCCAGCCGACTTGTCTCCAGTTGTCTATTGCTGCCTCGGGCACCTATTGGTCCTTCTCCTGTGAGTCTAGATTTTCGAATGCAACGCATAACTGATAGTTAATTGCAACGTTCAGCGCCTCCTAATGACGATGGAACACTCACATTGCGTCGAGATTCAATACATCGACCTCCAGCCGATTTGTCTACAAGGGGATATTGCTGCCTCGGGCACCTTATGGTCGTTCTCCTGTGAGTCTAGATTATCGAATCCGACGCAAAACTGATAGTTAATTGTAACGTTCATGGCCGCCTAATGACGATGGAACACTCAAATTGCGTCGAGATTTAATACATCGTCCTCCAGCCGACTTGTCTCCAAGGGTGTATTGCTGCATCGGTCATCATTTGGTCTGTCTCCTGTGAGTCTAGAATCTCGAATCCGACGCAATACTGATGGTTAATTGTAACGTTCAGGGCCTCCAAATGACGATGGAACACTTAAATTGCGTCGCGATTCAATACATCGTCCTCCAGCCGACTTGTCCCAATGGGTCTACTGCTACCTCGGTCACCTTATGGTCGTTCTCCTGTGAGTCCAGATATTCGAATCCGACGGAAAACGGACTGCCAATTGTAACGTTCAGAGCCTCCTAATGACGATGCAACACTCAAATATCACCGAGATTCAATACATCGTCCTCCAGCTGACTTGTCTCCATGGCGATATTGCTGCCTCGGGCAACATATAATCCGTCTCCTGTGAGTCTAGAATTTCGAATCCCACGCAAAACTGATAGTTAATTGTAACGTTCGGGACCACCTAATGACGATGGAACACTCAAATTGCGTCGAGATTCAATACATCGCCCTCCAGCCGACTTGTCTCCTAGGGGAATTTCTGCCTCGGGCACCATATCGTCCGTCTCCTGTGAGTCTAGATTTTCGAATCCGACGGAAAAATGATAGTTAAATGTAACGTTCATTGCCTCCTAATTACGATGGAACACTCAATTTGCGTCGAGACTCAATAGATCGTGTTCCAGCCGACTTGTCTCCAGTTGTCTATTGCTGCCTCGGGCACCTATTGGTCGTTCTCCTGTGAGTCTAGATTTTCGAATGCAACGCATAACTGATAGTTAATTGCAACGTTCAGCGCCTCCTAATGATGATGGAACACTCACATTGCGTCGAGATTCAATACATCGACCTCCAGCCGATTTGTCTACAAGGGGATATTGCTGCCTCGGGCACCTTATGGTCGTTCTCCTGTGAGTCTAGATTATCGAATCCGACGCAAAACTGATAGTTAATTGTAACGTTCATGGCCGCCTAATGACGATGGAACACTCAAATTGCGTCGAGATTTAATACATCGTCCTCCAGCCGACTTGTCTCCAAGGGTGTATTGCTGCATCGGTCATCATTTGGTCTGTCTCCTGTGAGTCTAGAATCTCGAATCCGACGCAAGACTGATGGTTAATTGTAACGTTCAGGGCCTCCAAATGACGATGGAACACTTAAATTGCGTCGCGATTCAATACATCGTCCTCCAGCCGACTTGTCCCAATGGGTCTACTGCTACCTCGGTCACCTTATGGTCGTTCTCCTGTGAGTCCAGATATTCGAATCCGACGGAAAACGGACTGCCAAGTGTAACGTTCAGAGCCTCCTAATGACGATGCAACACTCAAATATCACCGAGATTCAATACATCGTCCTCCAGCTGACTTGTCTCCATGGGGATATTGCTGCCTCGGGCAACATATAATCCGTCTCCTGTGAGTCTAGAATTTCGAATCCCACGCAAAACTGATAGTTAATTGTAACGTTCGGGACCTCCTAACGACGATGGAACACTCAAATTGCGTCGAGATTCAATACATCGTCCTCCAGCCGACATGTCTCCAAGGGGATATTGCTGTCTCGGGCACCTTATAGTCCTTCACCTGTGAGTCTAGATTTTCGAATCCGACGCAAAACTGTTGGTTAATTGTAACGTTCCTGGCCTCCTAATGACGATGGAACACTCAAATTGCGTCGAGATTCAATACATCGTCCTCCAGGCGACTTGTCTCCACGGGTCTATTGCTGCCTCGGTCATCTCATGGTCGTTCTCCTGTGAGGCTAGATTATCGAATCCGACGCAAACTGATAGTTAATTGTAACTTTCAGGGCCTCCTAATGACGATGGTACACTTCAATTGCGTCGCGATTCAATACATCGTCCTCCAGCCGACTTGTCCCAATGGGTCTACTGCTACCTCGGTCACCTTATGGACGTTCTCCTGTGAGTCCAGATATTCGAATCCGACGCAAAACGGACTGCCAATTGTAACGTTCAGAGCCTCCTAATGACGATGCAACACTCAAATATCACCGAGATTCAATACATCGTCCTCCAGCTGACTTGTCTCCATGGGGATATTGCTGCCTCGGGCAACATATAATCCGTCTCCTGTGAGTCTAGAATTTCGAATCCCACGCAAAACTGATAGTTAATTGTAACGTTCAGGACCTCCTAATGACGATGGAACACTCAAATTGCGACGAGATTCAATACATCGTCCTCCAGCGGACTTGTCTCCAAGGGTCTATTGCTGCATCGGTCATCATTTGGTCTGTCTCCTGTGAGTCTAGAATCTCGAATCCGACGCAAAACTGATAGTTAATTGTAACGTTCAGGACCTCCTAATGACGATGGAACACTCAAATTGCGTCGAGATTCAATACATCGTTCTCCAGGCGACTTGTCTTCAACGGTCTAATGCTGCCACGGGCACCTTATGGACGTTCTCCTGTGAGGCTAGATTATCGAATCCGACGCAAACTAGTAGTTAATTACAACGTTCAGGGCCTCCTAATGACGATGGAACACTTAAATTGCGTCGCGATTCAATACATCGTCCTCCAGCCGACTTGTCTCCAAGGGTCTATTGCTGCATCGGTCATCATTTGGTCTGTCTCCTGTGAGTCTAGAATCTCGAATCAGACGCAAAACTGATAGTTAATTGTAACGTTCAGGGCCTCCTAATAACGATGGAAAATCAAATTGCATCGAGATTCAATACATCGTCCTCCAGCCGACTTGTATCCAAGGGGATATTGCTGTGTCGGGCACCTTATAGTCCGTCTCCTGTGAGTCTAGATTTTCGAATCCGACGCAAAACTGTTGGTTAATTGTAACGTTCCTGGCCTCCTATTGACGATGGAACACTCAAATTGCGTCGAGATTCAATACATCCTCCTCCAGGCGACTTGTCTCCAAGGGTCTATTGCTGCCTCGGGCATCTCATGGACGTTCTCCTGTGAGACTAGATTATCGAATCCGACGCAATACTGATAGTTAATTGTAACGTTAATGGCCTCCTAATGGCAATGGAACACTCAAATTCCGTCGCGATTCAATACATCGTCGTCCAGCCGACTTGTCTCCTAGAGTCTATTGTTGCCGCGGGCGCCTTTTGGTAGTTCTCCTGTGAGTCTAAATTATCGAATCCGACGCAAAACTCATAGTTAATTGTAACGTTCATGGCCTCCTAATGACGAGGGAACACTCAAATTGCGTCAAGATTCAATACATCGTCCTCCAGCCGACTTGTCTCCTAGGGGATATTCCTGCCTCGGGCACCTTATGGTCGCTCTCTTGAGTGTCTAGATTTTCGAATCCGACGAAAAACTGATAGTTAATTGTTACGTTCATGGCCTCCTAATGACGATGGGACACTCAAATTACGTCGAGATTCATTACATCGCCTCCAGCCGACTTGTCTCCAAGGGTGTATTGTTGCCTCGGGCATCTTATGGTCGTTCTCCTGTGAGTCTAGATTTTCGAATCCGACGCAAAACTGATAGTTATTTGCATCGTTCAGGGCCTCCTAATGACTATGGAACAGTCAAATTGCGTCGAGATTCAGTACATCGTCCTCCAGCCGACTTGTCTCCAAGGGGATTGCTGCCTCGGGCACCATTTATTCCGTTTCCTGTGAGTCTAGATTTTCGAATCCGACGCAAAACTGATGGTTAATTGTAACGTCCATTGCCTCCTAATGACGAGAGAACATTCAAATTGCGTCAAGATTCAATACATCGTCCTCTAGCCGACTTGTCTCCTAGGGGATATTCCTGCCTCGGGCACCTTATGGTCGTTCTCCTGAGTGTATAGATTTTCGAATCCGACGCAAACTGATAGTTAATTGTTACGTTCATGGCCTCCTAATGACGATGGAACAGTCAAATTGCGTCGAGATTCATTACATCGTCCTCCAGCCGACTTGTCTCCATGGTGATATTGCTGCCTCGGGTACCATATAGTCCTTTTCCTGTGAGTCTAGATTTTCGAATCCGACGCAAAACTGATGGTTAATTGTATCGTACAGGGCCTCCTAATAACGATGGAACACTCAAATTGCGTCGAGATTCAATACATCCTCCTCCAGCCGACTTGTCTGCAAGGGGATATTGCTGCCTCGGGCACCATATGGCCCGCCTCATAGAGTCTAGATTCTCGAATCCGACGCGAAACTGATAGTTAATTGTAACGTTCAGGGCATCCTAATGACGATGGAACACTGAAATTGGGTCGAGATTCAATACATCGTCCTCCGCCCGACTTGTCTCCAAGGGTCTATTGCTGCCTCGGGCACCATATGGCCGTTCTCCTGTGAGTCTAGATTTTCGAATCCGACGCGAAACTGATAGTTAATTGAAACGTTCAGGGCCTCCTAATGACGATGGAACACTCAAATTGCGTAGAGATTCAATACATCGCCCTCCAGCCGACTTGTCTCCTAGGGGAATTTCTGCCTCGGGCACCATATCGTCCGTCTCCTGTGAGTCTAGATTTTCGAATCCGACGGAAAAATGATAGTTAAGTGTAACGTTCATGGCCTCCTAATTACGATGGAACACTCAATTTGCGTCGAGACTCAATAGATCGTGTTCCAGCCGACTTGTCTCCAGTTGTCTATTGCTGCCTCGGGCTCCTATTGGTCGTTCTCCTGTGAGTCTAGATTTTCGAATGCAACGCATAACTGATAGTTAATTGCAACGTTCAGCGCCTCCTAATGACGATGGAACACTCACATTGCGTCGAGATTCAATACATCGACCTCCAGCCGATTTGTCTACAAGGGGATATTGCTGCCTCGGGCACCTTATGGTCGTTCTTCTGTGAGTCTAGATTATCGAATCCGACGCATAACTGATAGTTAATTGTAACGTTCAGGGCCTCCAAATGACGATAGAACACTTAAATTGCTTCGCGATTCAATACATCGTCCTCCAGCCGACTTGTCCCAATGGGTCTACTGCTACCTCGGTCACCTTATGGTCGTTCTCCTGTGAGTCCAGATATTCGAATCCGACGCAAAACGGACTGCCAATTGAAACGTTCAGAGCCTCCTAATGACGATGCAACACTCAAATATCACCGAGATTCAATACATCGTCCTCCAGCTGACTTGTCTCCATGGGGATATTGCTGCCTCGGGCAACATATAATCCGTCTCCTGCGAGTCTAGAATTTCGAATCCCACGCAAAACTGATAGTTAATTGTACCGTTCGGGACCTCCTAATGACGATGGAACACTCAAATTGCGTCGAGATTCAATACATCGTCCTCCAGCCGACATGTCTCCAAGGGGATATTGCTGTCTCGGGCACCTTATAGTCCGTCACCTGTGAGTCTAGATTTTCGAATCCGACGCAAAACTGTTGGTTAATTGTAACGTTCCTGGCCTCCTAATGACGATGGAACACTCAAATTGCGTCGAGATTCAATACATCGTCCTCCAGGCGACTTGTCTCCACGGGTCTATTGCTGCCTCGGTCATCTCATGGTCGTTCTCCTGTGAGGCTAGTTTATCGAATCCGACGCAAACTGATAGTTAATTGTAACGTTCAGGGCCTCCTAATGACTATAGAACACTTAAATTGCTTGGCGATTCAATACAACGTCCTCCAGCCGACTTGTCCCAATGGGTCTACTGCTACCTCGGTCACCTTATGGTCGTTCTCCTGTGAGTCCAGATATTCGAATCCGACGCAAAACGGACTGCCAATTGTAACGTTCAGAGCCTCCTAATGACGATGCAACACTCAAATATCACCGAGATTCAATACATCGTCCTCCAGCTGACTTGTCTCCATGGGGATATTGCTGCCTCGGGCAACATATAATCCGTATCCTGTGAGTCTAGAATTTCGAATCCCACGCAAAACTGATAGTTAATTGTAACGTTCGGGACCTCCTAATGACGATGGAACACTCAAATTGCGTCGAGATTCAATTCATCGTCCTCCAGCCGACATGTCTCCAAGGGGATATTGCTGTCTCGGACACCTTATAGTCCGTCACCTGTGAGTCTAGATTTTCGAATCCGACGCAAAACTGTTGGTTAATTGTAACGTTCCTGGCCTCCTAATGACGATGGAACACTCAAATAGCGTCGAGATTCAATACATCGTCCTCCAGGCGACTTGTCTCCACGGGTCTATTGCTGCCTCGGTCATCTCATGGTCGTTCTCCTGTGAGGCTAGATTATCGAATCCGACGCAAACTGATAGTTAATTGTAACGTTCAATGCCTCCTAATGACGATGGAACACTTAAATTGCGTCGCGATTCAATACATCGTCCTCCAGCCGACTTGTCCCAATGGGTCTACTGCTACCTCGGTCACCTTATGGACGTTCTCCTGTGAGTCCAGATATTCGAATCCGACGCAAAACGGACTGCCAATTGTAACGTTCAGAGCCTCCTAATGACGATGCAACACTCAAATATCACCGAGATTCAATACATCGTCCTCCAGCTGACTTGTCTCCATGGGGATATTGCTGCCTCGGGCAACATATAATCCGTCTCCTGTGAGTCTAGAATTTCGAATCCCACGCAAAACTGATAGTTAATTGTAACGTTCAGGACCTCCTAATGACGATGGAACAATCAAATTGCGACGAGATTCAATACATCGTCCTCCAGCGGACTTGTCTCCAAGGGGATATTGCTGTCTCGGGCACCTTATAGTCCGTCACCTGTGAGTCTAGATTTTCGAATCCGACGCAAAACTGTTGGTTAATTGTAACGTTCCTGGCCTCCTAATGACGATGGAACGCTCAATTTGAGTCGAGATTCAATACATCGTCCTCCAGCGGACTTGTCTCGAGGGGTCTATTGCTGAATCGGGCACCCTATAATCGTTCTCTTCTGAGTCTAGATTATCGAATCCGACGCAAAACTGATAGTGAATTGTAACGTTCAGGGCCTCCTAATGACGATGGAACACTCAAATTGCATCGAGATTCAATACATCGTCGTACAGCCGACTTGTCTCCAAGGGTCTATTGCTGCATCGGTCATCATTTGGCCATCTTCTGTGAGTCTAGAATCTCGAATCCGACGCAAAACTGATAGTTAATTGTAACGTTCAGGGCCTCCTAATGACGATGGAACACTCAAATTGCGTCGCGATTCTATACATCTTCCCTCAGCCGACTTGTCTCCAAGGGTAAATTGCTGCCTCGGTCGCCACATGGTCCGTCTCCTCTGAGTCTACATTTGTGAATCCAACGCAAAACTGATCGTTAACTGTAACGTTCAGGGCCTCCTAATGACGATGGAACACTAAAATTGAGTTGCGATTCAATACATCACCCTCCAGCCGACTTGTCTCCAAGGGTCTATTGTTGCCTCGGGCTCCCTTTGGTCGTTCTCCTGTGGGCCTAGAATAGCGAATCCGATAGTTAATTGTAACGTTCAAGGCCTCCTAATGACGATGGAACACTCAAATAGGGTCGAGATTCATTACATCGTCCTTCAGCCGACTTGTCTCCAAGTGTAAATTGCTGCCTCGGCCGCCATATGGTCCGTCTCCTCTGAGTCTACATTTGCGAATCCGACGCAAAACTGATAGTTAATTGTATCTTTCAGGGCCTCCTAATAACGATGGAACACTCAAATTGCGTCGAGATTCAATATATCGTCCTCCAGCAGACTTGTCTCGAGGGGTCTATTGCTGAATCGGGCACCCTATGGTCGTTCTCTTGTGAGTCTGGATTATCGAATCCGACGCAAAACTGATAGTGAATTGTAACGTTCAGGGCCTCCTAATGACGATGGAACACTCAAATTGCGTGGAGATTCAATACATCGTCGTACAGCCGACTTGTCTCCAAGGGTCTATTGCAGCATGGGTCATCATTTGGCCGTCTTCTGTGAGTCTAGAATCTCGAATCCGACGCAAAACTGATAGTTATTTGTAACGTTCATGGCCTCCTAATGACGTTGGAACACTCTAATTGCGTCGCCATTCAATACTTCGTCCTCCAGCCGACTTGTCTGGATGGGTCTATTGCTGCCTCGGGCACCCTATGGTCGTTCTCCTCTGAGTCTAGATTATCGGATCCGCCGCAAAACTGATAGTTAATTGTAACATTCATTGCCGCTTAATGACGATGGAACACTCAAATTGCGTCGAGATTCAGTACATCGTCCTCCAGCCGACTTGTCTCCAAGGGGATATTGCTGCCTCGGGCACCATATAGACCGTCTCTTGTGAGTCTAGAATTTCGAATCCGATGCAAAACTGATAGTCAATTGTAACGTTCAGAACCCCCTGATGACGGTGGAACACTCAAATTGCGTCGAGATTCAATGCATCGTCCTCCAGCCGACTTATCTCCAAGGGGATATTGCTGTCTCGGGCACCTTATGGTCCGCCTCCTGTGAGTCTAGATTTTCGAATCCGACGCAAAACTGATGGTTAATTGTGACGTTCATGGCCTCCTAATGACGATGGAACACTCAAAATGGGTCGAGATTCATTACATCGTCCTCCAGCCGACTTGTATCCAAGGTGATATTGCTGCCTCGGGCACCATACGATCCTTCTCCTGTGAGTCTAGATTTTCGAATCCGACGCCAAACTGATAGTTAAATGTAACGTTCAGGGACTACTAATGACGATGGAACTCTCAAATTGGGTCGAGATTCAATACATCGTCCTCCAGTGGACTTGTCTCGAGGGGTCTATTGCTGAATCGGGCACCCTATGGTCGCTCTCTTGTGAGTCTAGATTATCGAATCCGACGCAAAACTGATAGTGAATTGTATCGTTCAGGGCCTCCTAATGACGATGGAACACTCAAATTGCGTCGAGATTCAATACATCGTCGTACAGCCGACTTGTCTCCAAGGGTCTATTGCTGCATCGGTCATCATTTGGCCGTCTTCTGTGAGTCTAGAATCTCGAATCCGACGCAAAACTGATAGTTACTTGTAACGTTCAGGGCCTCCTAATGACGATGGAAAACTCAAATTGCGTCGATATTCAATACATCGTCCTCCAGGCGACTTGTCTCCAAGGGTATACTGCTGCCTTGGGCACCTTATGGTCGTTCTCCTGTGAGTCTAGATTATCGAATCCGACGCAAAACAGATACTTAATTGTAATGTTCAGAGCCTCCTAATTACGATCGAACTCTCAAATTGCGTCGCGATTCAATACATCGTCCTCCAGCCGAATTGTCTCCAAGGGTCCATTGCTGAATCGGGCACCCTATGGTCGTTTTCCTGTGAGTCTAGATTATCGAATCCGACGCAAAACTGATAGTTAATTGTAACGTTCAGGACCTCCTAATGACGATGGAAAACACAAATTGCGTTGAGATTCAATACATCGTTCTCCGGCCAACTTGTCTCCAAGGGCATATTGCCGCCTCGGGTCCGTCTCCTGTGAGTCTAGATTTTCGAATCCGACGCAAAACTGATAGTTACTTGTAACGTTCAGGGCCTCCTAATGACGATGGAACACTCAAATTGCGTCGTGATTCAATACATCGTCCTCCAGCCGACTTTTCTCCAAGGGTCTATTACTGCCTCGGGCACCTTATGGGCGGTTTCCTGATAGTCTAGATTATCGAATCCGACGCAATACTGACAGTTAATTATAACGTTCAGGGCCTCCGAATGACGATGGAACACTCAAATTTCGTCGAGATTCATTGCATCGTCCTCCAGCCGACTTGTCTCCAAAGTGAAATTGCTGCCTCGGGCACCACATGGTCCTTCTCCTGTGAGTCTAGATTTGAGAATTCGAAGCGAAACTGATAGTTAATTGTAACGTTCAGGGCCTCCTAATGACGATGGGACACTCAAATTGCGTCGAGATTCAATACATCGACCTCCAGCCGACTTGTCTCCAGGGGTCTATTGCTGCCTCAAGCACCCTATGGTCGTTATCCTGTGAGTCTAGATTATCGAATCCGACGCAAAACTGATAGGTAATTGTAACGTTCAGGGCCTCCTAATGACGATGGAACACTCAAATTACGTCTAGATTAAATACATCGTCCTCCAGCCGACTTGTCTCAGAGGGGATATTGCTGCCTTGGGAACCATATAGTCCGTCTCCCGTTAGTCTAGTATTTTGAATCCGACGCAAAACTGATAGTTACATGTAACGTTCAGGACCTCCTAATGACGATGGAACACTCAAATTGCGTCGAGATTCAATACATCGTCCTCCAGCCGACTTGTCTCCAAAGGGATATTGCTGCCTCGGGGCCCTTATGCTCCGTCTCCAGCGAGTCTAGATTTTCGAATCCTCCGCAAAAATGACGGTTAATTGTAATGTTCCGGGCCTCCTAATAACCATGGAACACTCAAATTGCGTCGCCATGCAATACATCGTCTTCCAGCCGATTTGTCTCCATGGGTCTATTGCTGCCTCGGGCACATTTTGGTCGTTGTCCTGTGAGTCTAAATTATCGAATCCGACGGAAAACTGATAGTTAATTGTAACGTTCAGGGCCTCCTAATGACGATGGAACACTCAAATTGCGTCGCGATTCTATACATCTTCCCTCAGCCGACTTGTCTCCAAGGGTAAATTGCTGCCTCGGTCGCCACATGGTCCGTCTCCTCTGAGTCTACATTTGTGAATCCAACGCAAAACTGATCGTTAACTGTAACGTTCAGGGCCTCCTAATGACGATGGAACACTAAAATTGAGTTGCGATTCAATACATCACCCTCCAGCCGACTTGTCTCCAAGGGTCTATTGTTGCCTCGGGCTCCCTTTGGTCGTTCTCCTGTGGGCCTAGAATAGCGAATCCGATAGTTAATTGTAACGTTCAAGGCCTCCTAATGACGATGGAACACTCAAATAGGGTCGAGATTCATTACATCGTCCTTCAGCCGACTTGTCTCCAAGTGTAAATTGCTGCCTCGGCCGCCATATGGTCCGTCTCCTCTGAGTCTACATTTGCGAATCCGACGCAAAACTGATAGTTAATTGTATCTTTCAGGGCCTCCTAATAACGATGGAACACTCAAATTGCGTCGAGATTCAATATATCGTCCTCCAGCAGACTTGTCTCGAGGGGTCTATTGCTGAATCGGGCACCCTATGGTCGTTCTCTTGTGAGTCTGGATTATCGAATCCGACGCAAAACTGATAGTGAATTGTAACGTTCAGGGCCTCCTAATGACGATGGAACACTCAAATTGCGTGGAGATTCAATACATCGTCGTACAGCCGACTTGTCTCCAAGGGTCTATTGCAGCATGGGTCATCATTTGGCCGTCTTCTGTGAGTCTAGAATCTCGAATCCGGCGCAAAACTGATAGTTATTTGTAACGTTCATGGCCTCCTAATGACGTTGGAACACTCTAATTGCGTCGCCATTCAATACTTCGTCCTCCAGCCGACTTGTCTGGATGGGTCTATTGCTGCCTCGGGCACCCTATGGTCGTTCTCCTCTGAGTCTAGATTATCGGATCCGCCGCAAAACTGATAGTTAATTGTAACATTCATTGCCGCTTAATGACGATGGAACACTCAAATTGCGTCGAGATTCAGTACATCGTCCTCCAGCCGACTTGTCTCCAAGGGGATATTGCTGCCTCGGGCACCATATAGACCGTCTCTTGTGAGTCTAGAATTTCGAATCCGATGCAAAACTGATAGTCAATTGTAACGTTCAGAACCCCCTGATGACGGTGGAACACTCAAATTGCGTCGAGATTCAATGCATCGTCCTCCAGCCGACTTATCTCCAAGGGGATATTGCTGTCACGGGCACCTTATGGTCCGCCTCCTGTGAGTCTGGATTTTCGAATCCGACGCAAAACTGATGGTTAATTGTGACGTTCATGGCCTCCTAATGACGATGGAACACTCAAAATGGGTCGAGATTCATTACATCGTCCTCCAGCCGACTTGTATCCAAGGTGATATTGCTGCCTCGGGCACCATACGATCCTTCTCCTGTGAGTCTAGATTTTCGAATCCGACGCCAAACTGATAGTTAAATGTAACGTTCAGGGACTACTAATGACGATGGAACTCTCAAATTGGGTCGAGATTCAATACATCGTCCTCCAGTGGACTTGTCTCGAGGGGTCTATTGCTGAATCGGGCACCCTATGGTCGCTCTCTTGTGAGTCTAGATTATCGAATCCGACGCAAAACTGATAGTGAATTGTATCGTTCAGGGCCTCCTAATGACGATGGAACACTCAAATTGCGTCGAGATTCAATACATCGTCGTACAGCCGACTTGTCTCCAAGGGTCTATTGCTGCATCGGTCATCATTTGGCCGTCTTCTGTGAGTCTAGAATCTCGAATCCGACGCAAAACTGATAGTTACTTGTAACGTTCAGGGCCTCCTAATGACGATGGAAAACTCAAATTGCGTCGATATTCAATACATCGTCCTCCAGGCGACTTGTCTCCAAGGGTATACTGCTGCCTTGGGCACCTTATGGTCGTTCTCCTGTGAGTATAGATTATCGAATCCGACGCAAAACAGATACTTAATTGTAATGTTCAGAGCCTCCTAATTACGATCGAACTCTCAAATTGCGTCGCGATTCAATACATCGTCCTCCAGCCGAATTGTCTCCAAGGGTCCATTGCTGAATCGGGCACCCTATGGTCGTTTTCCTGTGAGTCTAGATTATCGAATCCGACGCAAAACTGATAGTTAATTGTAACGTTCAGGACCTCCTAATGACGATGGAAAACACAAATTGCGTTGAGATTCAATACATCGTTCTCCGGCCAACTTGTCTCCAAGGGCATATTGCCGCCTCGGGTCCGTCTCCTGTGAGTCTAGATTTTCGAATCCGACGCAAAACTGATAGTTACTTGTAACGTTCAGGGCCTCCTAATGACGATGGAACACTCAAATTGCGTCGTGATTCAATACATCGTCCTCCAGCCGACTTTTCTCCAAGGGTCTATTACTGCCTCGGGCACCTTATGGGCGGTTTCCTGATAGTCTAGATTATCGAATCCGACGCAATACTGACAGTTAATTATAACGTTCAGGGCCTCCGAATGACGATGGAACACTCAAATTTCGTCGAGATTCATTGCATCGTCCTCCAGCCGACTTGTCTCCAAAGTGAAATTGCTGCCTCGGGCACCACATGGTCCTTCTCCTGTGAGTCTAGATTTGAGAATTCGAAGCGAAACTGATAGTTAATTGTAACGTTCAGGGCCTCCTAATGACGATGGGACACTCAAATTGCGTCGAGATTCAATACATCGACCTCCAGCCGACTTGTCTCCAGGGGTCTATTGCTGCCTCAAGCACCCTATGGTCGTTATCCTGTGAGTCTAGATTATCGAATCCGACGCAAAACTGATAGGTAATTGTAACGTTCAGGGCCTCCTAATGACGATGGAACACTCAAATTACGTCTAGATTAAATACATCGTCCTCCAGCCGACTTGTCTCAGAGGGGATATTGCTGCCTTGGGAACCATATAGTCCGTCTCCCGTTAGTCTAGTATTTTGAATCCGACGCAAAACTGATAGTTACATGTAACGTTCAGGACCTCCTAATGACGATGGAACACTCAAATTGCGTCGAGATTCAATACATCGTCCTCCAGCCGACTTGTCTCCAAAGGGATATTGCTGCCTCGGGGCCCTTATGCTCCGTCTCCAGCGAGTCTAGATTTTCGAATCCTCCGCAAAAATGACGGTTAATTGTAATGTTCCGGGCCTCCTAATAACCATGGAACACTCAAATTGCGTCGCCATGCAATACATCGTCTTCCAGCCGATTTGTCTCCATGGGTCTATTGCTGCCTCGGGCACATTTTGGTCGTTGTCCTGTGAGTCTAAATTATCGAATCCGACGGAAAACTGATAGTTAATTGTAACGTTCAGGGCCTCCTAATGACGATGGAACACGTCATCAGCCGACTTGTCTCCAAGGGTCTATTGCTGCCTCGGACACATTATGCTCGTTCTCCTGTGAGGCATGATTTTCGAATACGACGCAAAACTGATAGTTAAATGTAACGTTGAGGGCCTCCTAATGACGATGGAACACGTCATTCAGCCGACTTGTCTCCAAGGGACCATTGCTGCCTCTGGCAACTCGTGAGTCTAGATTTTCGAATCCGACGCAAAACTGATAGTTAATTGTAACGTTCAGGGCCTCCTAATGACGCTGCAACACTCAAATTGCGTTGCGATTCAATAAATCGTCCTCCAGCCGACTTGTCCCAATGGGTCTACTGTTACCTCGGTCACCTTATGGTCGTTCTCCTGTGAGTCCAGATATTCGAAACCGACGCAAAACGGAGTTCCAATTGTAACGTTGAGAGCCCCCTAATGACGATGCAACACTCAAATTGCTCCGAAATTCAATACATCGTCCTCCAGCCAACTTGTCTCCTAGGGGATATTGCTGCCTCGTGCACCATATGGTCCGTCTCCTGAGAGTCCAGATTTTCGAATCCGACGCGTAATTGATAGTTAGTGTAACGTTCAGGGCCTCCTAATGACGATGGAACACTCAAATTGCGTCGAGATTCAATACATCGCCCTCCAGCCGACTTGCCTCCAAGGTTCTATTGCTCCCTCGGGCACCTTATGGTCGTTCTCCTGTGAGTCTAGATTGTCGAATCCGACCCATAACTGATAGTTAATTGTAACGTTCAGGGCCTCCCAATGACGATGGAACACTCTATTTGCGTCGCGATTCAATGCATAGTCCTGCAGCCGACTTGTCTCCAAGGGGATATTGCTGCCTTGGGCACCATATAGACCGTCTCCTGTGAGTCTAAAATTTCGAATCCGATGCAAAACTGATAGTTAATTGTAACGTTTAGAGCCCCCTGTTGACGATGGAACACTCAAATTGCGTCGAGATTCAATGCATCGTCCTCCAGCCGACTTGTCTCCAAGTGGATATTGCTGTCTCGGGCACCTTATAGTCCGTCTCCTGTCAGTCTAGATTTTCGAATCCGACGCAAAACTGATGGTCGATTGTAACGTTCATGGCCTCCTAATGACGATGGAACACTCAAATTGCGTCGAGATTCAATACATCGTCCTTCAGCCGACATGTCTCCAAGGGTCAATTGCTGCCTCGGTCACCATATGGTCCGTCTCCTCTGAGTCTACATTTTCGAATCCGACGCAAAACTGATTGTTAATTGTAACGTTCAGGGCCTCCTAACGACGTTGGAACACTCAAATTGCGTCGAGATTCAATACATCGTCCTCCAGCCGACTTGTCTCCAAGGGTCTATTGCTGCCCCGGGCACCTTATGGTTGTTCTCCTGTGAGTCTAGATTATCGAATCCGACGCAAGACTGACAGTTAATTGTAACGTTCAGGTCCTCTTAATGACGATGGAACACTTAAATGGCGTCGAGATTCAATACATCGTCCTTCAGTAAACTTGTCTCCAAGGGTAAATTGCAGCCTCGGTCGCCATATGATCCGTCTTCTCTGAGTCTACACTTGCGAATCCGACGCAAAACTGATCGTTAATTGTAACCTTCAGGGCCTCTTAATGACGATGGAACACTCAAATTGCGTCGCGATTCAATACATCGTCCTCCAGCCGACTTGTCTCCAAGGGTCTATTGTTGCCTCGGGCTCCTTTTGGTCGTTTTCCTGTGAGTCTAGATTATCGAATCCGACGCTAAACTGATTGTTATTTGTAACGTTCAGGGAATCCTAATGACGATGGAACACTCAAATTGCGTCAAGATTCAATACATCGTCCTCCAGGCGACTTGTCTCCAAGGGTCTACTGCTGCCTCTGGCACCTTATGGTCGTTCTCCTGTGAGTCGAGATTATCGAATCCGAAGCAAAACTGATACTTAATTGTAACGTTCAGAGCCTCCTAATGACGATCGAACACTCAAATTGCGTCGCGATTCAATACATCGTCCTCCAGCCGACTTGTCTCCTAGGGGATGTTGCTGCCTTGGGAGCCATATAGTCCGTCTCATGTGAGTGTAGTATTTCGAATCCGACGCAAAACTGATATTTAAATGTAACGTTCAGGACCTCCTAATGACGATGGAACACTCAAATTGCGTCGAGATTCATTGCATCGTCCTCCAGCCGACTTGTCTCCAAAGTGAAATTGCTGCCTCGGGCAGCACATGGTCCTTCTCCTGTGAGTCTAGATTTTTGAACTCGACGCGAAACTGATAGTTAATTGTAACGTTCAGGGCCTCCTAATGACGATGGAACACTCAAGTTGCGTCGAGATTCGATACATCGACTTCCAGCCGACTTGTCTACAGGAGTCTATTGCTGCCTCGGGCACCCTATGGACGTTCTCCTGTGAGTCTAGATTATCGAATCCAACGCAAAACTGATAAATAATTGTAACGTTCAGGGCCTCCTAATGACGATGAACACTCAAATTGTGTTGAGATTCAATAAATCGTCATCCAGCCGACTTATCTCCAAGGGGATATTGCTGCCTCGGGCACCTTATAGTCCGTCAAACTGCGTCGCGATTCAATACATCGTCCTCCAGCCGACTTGTCTCCAAGGGTTCATTGTTGCCTCGGGCGCCTTTTGGTCGTTCTCCTGTGAGCCTAGACTATGGAATCCGAAGCAAAACTGATAGTTAATTGTAACGTTCAGGGCCTCCTAATGACGATGGAACACTCTAATTGCTTCGAGATTCAATACAACGTCCTCCAGCCGACTTGTCACCAAGGGTCTAATCCTGCCTCGGGCACCTTATGGTCGTTCTCCTGAGAGTCTAGATTATCGAATCTGATGCAAAACTGATAGTTAAATGTAACGTTCATGGCCTCCTAATGACGATGGAACACTCAAATTGCGTCGAGATTCAATACATCGTCTTCAACCGGACTTGTCTCAATGGGTCTACTACTACCTCGGTCACCTTATGGTCGTTCTCCTGTGAGTCCTGATATTCGAATCCGACGCAAGACGGACTGCTAATTGTAACGTTAAGAGCCTCCTAATGACGATGGAACACTCAAATTGCGTCGAGATTCAATACATCGTCCTTCAGCCGACATGTCTCAAAGGGTAAATTGCTGCCTCGGTCACCATATGGTCCGTCTCCTCTGAGTCTACATTTTCGAATCCGACGCAAAACTGATTGTTAATTGTAACGTTCAGGCCCTCCTAATGTCGATGGAACACTCAAATAGCGTCGCGATTCAATACATCGTCCTCCAGCCGATTTGTCTCTAAGTGTCTACTGCTGCCTCTGGCACCTTGTAATCGTGCTCCTGTGAGTTTAGATTTTCGAATCCCACGCGAAACTGATTGTTAATTGTAACGTTCAGGGCCTCCTAATGACAATGGAACACTCAAACTGTGTCGCGATTCAATACATTGTCCTCCAGCCCACTTGTCTCAAAGGGTCTACTGTTGCCTCGGGCGCATTTTGGTCGTTCTCCTGTGAGTCTAGACTATGGAATCCGAAGCAAA
Organism: Schistocerca americana; assembly: GCF_021461395.2. Lineage (NCBI taxonomy): Eukaryota > Metazoa > Arthropoda > Insecta > Orthoptera > Acrididae > Schistocerca > Schistocerca americana. Next base: position 11,196,711 of record NW_025725790.1, on the reverse strand, counting down.
ACTGATAGTTAATTGTAACGTTCAGGGCCTCCTTATGACGATGGAACACTCAAATTGCGTTGAGATTCAATACTTCGTCCTCGAGGCGACTTGTCTCTAAGGGTCTATTGCTGCCTGTGGCACCTAATGGTCGTTCTCCTGTGAGTCTAGATTTTCGAATCCGACGCAAAACTGACAGTTAATTGTAACGTTCAGGGCCTCCTAATGACGATGGAACACTCAAATTGCGTCGAGATTCAATACATCGTCCTCCAGCCGACTTGTCTCCAAGCGTCTATTGCTGCCTCTGGCACCTTATGGTCGTGCTCCTGTGAGTCTAGATTTTCGAATCCGACTCAAAACTGATAGTTAGCTGTAACGTTCAGGGTCTCCTAATGACGATCGAACACTCAAATTGCGTCGCGATTCAATACATCGTCCTCCAGCCGACTTGTCTCCAAGGGGATATTGCTCCCTCGGGCACCATATGTTCGTTCTCCTGTGAGTCTAGTTTTTCGAATCCGACGCAAAACTGATAGTTAATTGCAACGTTCAGGACCTCCTAATAACGATGGAACACTCAAATTTCGTCGAGATTCATTACATCGTCCTCCAGCCGACTTGTCTCAAAGGGGATATTGCTGTCTCGGGCACCATATGGTCGTTCTCCTGTGAGTCTAGATTTTTGAATCCGTCGCAAAACTGATGGTTAATTGTATAGAGCAGGGCCTCCTAATGACGATCGAACACTCAAATTGCGTCGCGATTCAATACATCGTCCTCCAGCCGACTTGTCTCCAAGGGTCTATTGTTGCCTCGTCCGCTTATTGGTCGTTCTCCTGTGAGTCTAGATTATGGAATCCGAAGCAAAACTGATAGTTAATTGTAACGGTCATGGCCTCCTAATGACGATGTATCACTCAAATTGCGTCGAGATTCAATACAACGTACTCCTGCCGACTTGCCTCCAAGGGGATATTGCTGCCACGGGCACCATATGGTCCGTCTCCTGTGATTCTAGATTTTCGAATCCGACGCACAACTGACGGTTAATTCTGATGTTCCGGGCCTCTTAATGACGATCGAACACTCAACTTGCGTCGCGATTCAATACGTCGTCCTCCAGCCGATTTGACTCCAAATGTCTATCGCTACCTATGGCACCTAATGGTCGTTCTCCTGTGAGTCTAGATTTTAGAATCCGACTCAGACCTGATGGTTAATTGTAACAATCATGGCCTCCTAATGACGATGGAACACTCAAATTGCGTCGAGATTCAATCCATCGTCCTCCAGCCGTCTTGTCTCCAAGGGGATATAATTGCCTCGGACACCATATGGTCGTTCTCCTGAGAGTCTAGATTTTCGAATCCGACGCAAAACTGATAGTTAATTGAATCGTTCATGGCCACCTAATGACAATGGAACACTCAAATTGCGTCGAGATTCAATACATCGTCCTCCAGGCGACTTGTCTTCGATGGTTTATTGCTGCCTCGGGCACCTTGTGGTCGTTCTCCTCTGAGTCTACATTATCGAATCCGACGTAAAACTGGTAATTAAATGTAACTTTCAGGGCCTCCTAACAACGATGGAACACTCAATTTGCGTCGAGATTCAATTCATCGTCCTTCTGTAGACTTGTTTCCAAGGGTCTATTGCTGCCTCGGGCACCTTGTGATCGCTCTCCTCTGAGTCTTAATTTTCGATTCCGACGCGAAACTCACAGTTAATTGTAACGTTCACGGCCTCCTTATGATAATGGAACACTCAAATTGCTTCGAGATTCAATACATCGTCCTCCAGCCGACTTGTCTCCCAGGGTCTATTGCTGCCTCGGGCACCTTATGGTCGTTCTCCTGTGAGTCAAGATTTTCAAATCCGACTTAAAACTGATAGTTCAGGGCCTCCTAATGACGATGGAACACTCAAATTGCGTCGAGATTCAATACATCGTTCTCCAGCCGACTCTTCTCCAAGGGGATATTGCTGCCTCTGGCACCTTATGGTCGTGCTCCTGTGAGTCTAGATTTTCGAATCCGACTCAAAACTGATAGTTAGCTGTAACGTTCAGGGCCTCCTAATGGCGATGGAACACTCAAATTGCGTCGAGATTCAATACATCGTCCTCAAGCCGACTTGTCTCCAACGGGATATTGCTGCCTGTGGCACCTTATGGTCGTTATCCTGTGAGTATAGATTTTCGAATCCGACGCTAAACTGATGGTTAATTGTAACGTTTATGGCCTCCTAATGAAGATGGAACACTCGGATTCCGTCGAGATTCAATACATCGTCCTCCAGCCGAATTGTCTCCAAGCGTCTACTGCTGCCTCTGGCACCTTATGGTCGTGCACCTGTGAGTCTAGATTTTCGAATCCGACGCGAAACTGATAGTTAATTGTAACGTTAAGGGCCTCCTAATGACGATGGAACACTGAAATTGCGTCGAGATTCTATACATCGTCCTCCTGGCGACCTGTCTCCGATGGTCTACTGCTGCCTCGGGCACCTTAAGGTCGTTCTCTTGTGAGTTTAGATTTTCGAATCCGACGCGAAACTGATAGTTAATTGTAACATTCAGGGCCTCCTAATGACGATGGAACACACAAATTGTGTCGAGATTCAAAACATCGTCCTCCAGCCGACTTGTCTCCAAGGGTCTATTACTGCCTCGGTCTCCTGTGAGTCTAGATTATCGAATCCGACGCAGAACTGATAGTTAATTGTAACATTCAGGGCCTCCTAATGACGATGTAACACTCAAATTGCGTCGAGATTCAATTCATCGTCCTTCTGTAGACTTGTTTCCAAGGGTCTATTGCTGCCTCGGGCACCTTTTGATCGCTCTCCTCTGGGTCTACATTTTCGAATCCGACGCAAAACTGATAGTTAATTGTACCGTTCAGTGCCTCCTAATGGCGATGAAACACTCAAATTGCGTCAAGATTCAATACATCGTCCTCCAGCCGGCTTGTCTCCAAGGGGATATTGCTGCCTCGGGCACCTTAAGGTCGTTCTCTTGTGAGTTTAGATTTTCGAATCCGACGCAAAACTGATAGTTAATTGTAACGTTCAGGGCCTCCTAATGACGATGAAACACTAAAATTGAGTCGCGATTCAATACATAACCCTCCAGCCGACTTGTCTCCAAGGGTCTATTGTTGCCTCGGGCTCTCTTTGGTCGTTCTCCTGTGGGCCTAGAATAGCGAATCCGATAGTTAATTGTAACGTTCAAGGCCTCCTAATGACGATGGAACTCTCAAATTGGGTCGAGATTCAATACATCGTCCTCCAGCGGACTTGTCTCGAGGGGTCAATTGCTGAATCGGGCACCCTATGGTCGTTCTCTTGTGAGTCTAGATTATCGAATCCGACGCAAAACTGATAGTGAATTGTAACGTTCAGGGCCTCCTAATGACGATGGAACACTCAAATTGCGTGGAGATTCAATACATCGTCGTACAGCCGACTTGTCTCCAAGGGTCTATTGCAGCATCGGTCATCATTTGGCCGTCTTCTGTGAGTCTAGAATCTCGAATCCGACGCAAAACTGATAGTTATTTGTAACGTTCATGGCCTCCTAATGACGATGGAACACTCAAATTGCGTCCCCATTCAATACATCGTCCTCCAGCCGACTTGTCTGGATGGGTCTATTGCTGCCTCGGGCACCCTATGGTCGTTCTCCTCTGAGTCTAGATTATTGGATCCGCCGCAAAACTGATAGTTAATTGTAACGTTCATTGCCGCTTAATGGCGATGGAACACTCAAATTGCGTCGATTCAATACATCGTCCTCCACCCGACCTGCCTCCTAGGGGATATTCCTGCTTCGAACACCATATGGTCGTTCTCCTGTGGGTCTAGATTTTCAAATATGACGCAAAACTGATAGTTAATTGTTACGTTCATGGCCTCCTAATGACGATGGAACACTCAAATTTCGTCGAGATTCAATACATCATCCTCCAGCCGACTTGTATCCAATCGTGATATTGCTGCCTCGGGCACCATACGATCCTTCTCCTGTGAGTCTAGATTTTCGAAGCCGACGCGAAACTGATAGTTAATTGTAACGTTCATGGGCTCCTAATGTCGATGGAACACTCAAATTGCTTCGAGATTCAATACATCGTCCTTCGGCCGACTTGTCTCCAAGGGTAAATTGACGCCTCGGTCGCCATATGGTCCGTCTCCTCTGAGTCTACATTTGCGAATCCGACGCAAAACTGATAGTTAATTGTATCTTTCAGGGCCTCCTAATAACGATGGAACACTCAAATTGCGTCGAGATTCAATATATCGTCCTCCAGCCGACTTGTGTCCAAGGGGATATTGCTGCCTCGGGCACCATAAGGTACGTCTCCTGTGAGTCTAGATTTCCGAATCCGACGCCAAACTGATAGTCAAATGTAACGTTCAGGGACTCCTAATGAGGATGGAACTCTCAAATTGGGTCGAGATTCAATACATCGTCCTCCAGCGGACTTGTCTCGAGGGGTCTATTGCTGAATCGGGCACCCTATGGTCGTTCTCTTGTGAGTCTAGATTATCGAATCCGACGCAAAACTGATAGTGAATTGTATCGTTCAGGGCCTCCTAATGACGATGGAACACTCAAATTGCGTCGAGATTCAATGCATCGTCCTCCAGCCGCCCTGCCTCCTACGGGATATTCCTGCTTCGAGCACCATATGGTCGTTCTCCTGTGGGTCTAGATTTTCAAATATGACGCAAAACTGATAGTTAATTGTTACGTTCATGGCCTCCTAATGACGATGGAACACTCAAATTTCGTCGAGATTCAATACATCATCCTCCAGCCCACTTGTCTCCAAGGGTCTATTGTTGCATCGGGCTCCTTTTGGTCGTTCTCCTGTGGGTCTAGAATATCGAATCCGACGCTAAACTGATAGTTAATTGTAACGTTCAGGGCCTCCTAATGACGATGGAACACTCAAATTGGGTCGAGATTCATTACATCGTCCTCCAGCGGAATTGTCTCGAGGGGTCTATTGCTGAATCGGGCACCCTATGGTCGTTCTCTTGTGAGTCTAGATTATCGAATCCGACGCAAAACTGATAGTGAATTGTATCGTTCAGGGCCTCCTAATGACGATGGAACACTCAAATTGCGTCGAGATTCAATACATCGTCGTACAGCCGACTTGTCTCCAAGGGTCTATTGCTGCATCGGTCATCATTTGGCCGTCTTCTGTGAGTCTAGAATCTCGAATCCGACGCAAAATTCATAGTTACTTGTAACGTTCAGGGCCTCCTAATGACGATGGAAAACTCAAATTGCGTCGATATTCAATACATCGTCCTCCAGGCGACTTGTCTCCAAGGGTCTACTGCTGCCTCGGGCACCTTATGGTCGTTCTCCTGTGAGTCTAGATTATCGAATCCGACGCAAAACAGATACTTAATTGTAACGTTCAGAGCCTCCTAATTACGATCGAACACTCAAATTGCGTCGCGATTCAATACATCGTCCTCCAGCCGAATTGTCTCCAAGGGTCTATTGCTGAATCGGGCACCCTATGGTCGTTTTCCTGTGAGTCTAGATTATCGAATCCGACGCAAAACTGATAGTTAATTGTAACGTTCAGGACCTCCTAATGACGATGGAAAACACAAATTGCGTCGAGATTCAATACATCGTCCTCCGGCCAACTTGTCTCCAAGGGGATATTGCCGCCTCGGGTCCGTCTCCTGTGAGTCTAGATTTTCGAATCCGACGCGAAAGTGACGGTTAATTGTAATGTTCCGGGCCACCTAAAGACGATGGAACACACAAATTGCGTCGCCATTCAATACATCGACCTCCAGCCGATTTGTCTCCAAGGTTCTGTTGCTGCCTCAGGCATCTTATTGTCGTTCTCCTGTGAGTCCAAATATTCGAATCCGACGCAAAACGGGCTGCTAATTCTAACGTTAAGAGCCTCCTAATGACGATGGAACACTCAAATTGCGTCCAGATTCAATACATCGTCCTCCAGCCGACTTGTCTCCTAGGGGATATTGCTGCCTCTAGCACCATATGGTCCGTCTCCTGTGAGTCCAGATTTTCGAATCCGACGCAAAACTTATAGTTACTTGTAACGTTCAGCTCCTCCTACTGACGATGGAACACTCAAATTGCGTCGCGATTCAATACATCGTCCTCCAGCCGACTTTTCTCCAAGGGTCTATTTCTGCCTCGGGCACCTTTTGGGCGTTTTCCTGATAGTCTACATTATCGAATCCGACGCAATACTGACAGTTAATTATAACGTTCAGGGCCTCCCAATGACGATGGAACACTCAAATTGCGTCGAGATTCATTGCATCGTCCTCCAGCCGACTTGTCTCCAAAGTGAAATTGCTGCGTCGGGCACCACATGGTCCTTCTCCTGTGAGTCTAGATTTGAGAATTCGAAGCGAAACTGATAGTTAATTGTAACGTTCAGGGCCTCCTAATGACGATGGGACACTCAAATTGCGTCGAGATTCAATAGATCGACCTCCAGCCGACTTGTCTCCAGGGGTCTATTGCTGCCTCAAGCACCCTATGGTCGTTATCCTGTGAGTCTAGATTATCGAATCCGACGCAAAACTGATAGGTAATTGTAACGTTCAGGGCCTCCTAATGACGATGGAACACTCAAATTACGTCTAGATTAAATACATCGTCCTCCAGCCGACTTGTCTCCGAGGGGATATTGCTGCCTTGGGAACCATATAGTCCGTCTCCCGTTAGTCTAGTATTTCGAATCCGACGCAAAACTGATAGTTAATGGAACGTTCAGGACCTCCTAATGACGATGGAACACTCAAATTGCGTCGATATTCAATACATCGTCCGCCAGCCGACTTGTCTCCAAGGGACCATTGCTGCCTCTGGCATCTTGTGAGTCTAGATTTTCGAATCCGACGCGAAACTAATGGTTAATTGTAACGTTCAGGGCCTCCTAATGAAGCTGCAACACTCAAATTGCGTTGCGATTCAATAAATCGTCCTCCAGCCGTCTTGTCCCAATGGGTCTACTGCTACCTCGGTCACCTTATGGTCGTTCTCCTGTGAGTCCAGATATACGAAACCGACGCAAAACGGACTTCCAATTGTAACGTTGAGAGCACCCTAATGACGATGCAACACTCAAATTGCTCCGAAATTCAATACATCGTCCTCCGCCCGACTTGTCTCCTAGGGGATATTGCTGCCTCGTGCACCATATGGTCCGTCTCCTGAGAGTCCAGATTTTCGAATCCGACGCGCAATTGATAGTTAAGTGTAACGTTCAGGGCCTCCTAATGACGATGGAACACTCAAATTGCGTCGAGATTCAATACATCGCCCTCCAGCCGACTTGCCTCCAAGGTTCTATTGCTCCCTCGGGCACCTTATGGTCGTTCTCCTGTGAGTCTAGATTGTCGAATCCGACCCATAACTGATAGTTAATTGTAACGCTCAGGGCCTCCCAATGACGATGGAACACTCTAATTGCGTCGCGATTCAATGCATAGTCCTGCAGCCGACTTGTCTCCAAGGGGATATTGCTGCCTTGGGCACCATATAGACCGTCTCCTGTGAGTCTAGAATTTCGAATCCGATGCAAAACTGATAGTTAATTGGAACGTTTAGAACCCCCTGATGACGATGGAACACTCATATTGCGTCGAGATTCAATGCATCGTCCTCCAGCCGACTTGTCTCCAAGTGGATATTGCTGTCTCGGGCACCTTATAGTCCGTCTCCTGTCAGTCTAGATTTTCGAATCCGACGCAAAACTAATGGTCGATTGTAACGTTCATGGCCTCCTAATGACGATGGAACACTCAAATTGCGTCGAGATTCAGTACATCGTCCTTCAGCCGACATGTCTCCAAGGGTCAATTGCTGCCTCGGTCACCATATGGTCCGTCTCCTCTGAGTCTACATTTTCGAATCCGACGCAAAACTGATTGTTAATTGTAACGTTCAGGGCCTCCTAATGTCGATGGAAAACTCAAATTGGGTCGCGATTCAATACATCGTCCTCCAGCCGACTTGTCTCCAAGGGTCTACTGCTGCCTATGGTACCTTATAATCGTGCTCCTGTGAGTCCAGATTTTCGAATCCTACGCGAATCTGATTGTTAAATGTAACGTTCAGGGCCTCCTAACGACGTTGGAACACTCAAATTGCGTCGAGATTCAATACATCGTCCTCCAGCCGACTTGTCTCCTAGGGGATATTGCTGCCTTGGGAGCCATATAGTCCGTCTCATGTGAGTGTAGTATTTCGAATCCGACGCAAAACTGATATTTAAATGTAACGTTCAGGACCTCCTAATGACGATGGAACACTCAAATTGCGTCGAGATTCATTGCATCGTCCTCCAGCCGACTTGTCTCCAAAGTGAAATTGCTGCCTCGGGCAGCACATGGTCCTTCTCCTGTGAGTCTAGATTTTTGAACTCGACGCGAAACTGATAGTTAATTGTAACGTTCAGGGCCTCCTAATGACGATGGAACACTCAAGTTGCGTCGAGATTCGATACATCGACTTCCAGCCGACTTGTCTACAGGGGTCTATTGCTGCCTCGGGCACCCTATGGACGTTCTCCTGTGAGTCTAGATTATCGAATCCGACGCAAAACTGATAAATAATTGTAACGTTCGGGGCCTCCTAATGACGATGGAACACGTCATTTAGCCGAGTTGTCTCCAAGGGACCATTGCTGCCTCTGGCAACTTGTGACTGTAGATTTTAGAATCCGACGCGAAACTGATAGTTAACTGTAACGTTCAGGGCCTCCTAATGACGCTGAAAGACTCAAATTGCGTCGAGATTCAATCCATCGTCCTCCAGGCGACTTGTTTCAAATGGTCTATTGTTGCCTCAGGCGCCTTTTGGTCGTTCTCCTGTGAGTCTAGACTATGGAATCCGAAGCAAAACTGATAGTTAATTTTTACGTTCAGGGCCTCCTAATGACGATAGAACACTCAAATTGCGTCGAGATTCAATACTTCGACCTCCAGGCGACTTGTCTCTAAGGGTCTATTGCTGCCTCGGGCACCTTATGGTCGTTCTCCTGTGAGTCTAGATTATCGAATCTGACGCAAAACTGATAGTTAATTGTAACGTTCAGGGCCTCCTAATAACGATGGAACACTCAAACTGCGTCGCGATTCAATACATCGTCCTCCAGCCGACTTGTCTCCAAGGGTTCATTGTTGCCTCGGGCGCCTTTTGGTCGTTCTCCTGTGAGTCTAGACTATGGAATCCGAAGCAAAACTGATAGTTAATTGTAACGTTCAGGGCCTCCTAATGACGATGGAACACTCTAATTGCTTCGAGATTCAATACATCGTCCTCCAGCCGACTTGTCACCAAGGGTCTAATGCTGCCTCGGGCACCTTATGGTCGTTCTCCTGAGAGTCTAGATTATCGAATCTGACGCAAAACTGATAGTTAATTGTAACGTTCATGGCCTCCTAATGACGATGGAACACTCAAATTGCGTCGAGATTCAATACATCGTCCTCAACCGGACTTGTCTCAATGGGTCTACTGCTACCTCGGTCACCTTATGGTCGTTCTCCTGTGAGTCCTGATACTCGAATCCGACGCAAGACGGACTGCTAATTGTAACGTTAAGAGCCTCCTCATGACGATGGAACACTCAAATTGCGTCGAGATTCAATACATCGTCCTTCAGCCGACATGTCTCAAAGGGTAAATTGCTGCCTCGGTCACCATATGGTCCGTCTCCTCTGAGTCTACATTTTCGAATCCGACGCAAAACTGATTGTTAATTGTAACGTTCAGGGCCTCCTAATGTCGATGGAACACTCAAATAGCGTCGCGATTCAATACATCGTCCTCCAGCCGACTTGTCTCTAAGTGTCTACTGCTGCCTCTGGCACCTTGTAATCGTGCTCCTGTGAGTCTAGATTTTCGAATCCGACTCAAAACTGATAGTTAGCTGTAACGTTCAGGGCCTCCTAATGACGATGGAACACTCAAATTGCGTCGAGATTCAATACATCGTCTTCAAGGCAACTTGTCTCCAAGGGGATATTGCTGCCTGTGGCACCTTATGGTCGTTATCCTGTGAGTATAGATTTTCGAATCCGACGCTAAACTGATGGTTAATTGTAACGTTTATGGCCTCCTAATGACGATGGAACACTCAGATTGCGTCGAGATTCAATACATCGTCCTCCAGCCGAATTGTCTCCAAGCGTCTACTGCTGCCTCTGGCACCTTATGGTCGTGCACCTGTGAGTCTAGATTTTCGAATCCGACGCGAAACTGATAGTTAATTGTAACGTTAAGGGCCTCCTAATGACGATGGAACACTCAAATTGCGTCGAGATTCAATACATCGTCCTCCTGGCGACCTGTCTCCGATGGTCTATTGCTGCCTCGGGCACCTTATGGTCGTTCCCCTCTGAGTCTACATTTTCGAATCCGACGAAAAACTGGTAATTAATTGTAACGTTCAGGGCCTCCAAATGACGATGGAACACTCAAATTGCGTCGAGTTTCGATACATCGTCCTCCAGCAGACTTCTCTCCAAGGGGATATTGCTGCCTCTGGCGCCAAATGGTCCGTCTCCTGTGAGTCTCGATTTTCGAATCCGACGCGAAACTGATAGTTAATTGTAACATTCAGGGCCTCCTAATGACGATGGAACTCTCAAATTGTGTCGAGATTCAAAACATCGTCCTCCAGCCGACTTGTCTCCAAGGGTCTATTACTGCCTCGGTCTCCTGTGAGTCTAGATTATCGAATCCGACGCAGAACTGATAGTTAATTGTAACGTTCAGCGCCTCCTAATGACGATGTAACACTCAAATTGCGTCGAGATTCAATTCATCGTCCTTCTGTAGACTTGCTTCCAAGGGTCTATTGCTGCCTCGGGCACCTTTTGATCGCTCTCCTCTGAGTCTAGATTTTCGAAACCGACGCAAAAGTGATAGTTAATTGTACCGTTCAGTGCCTCCTAATGACGATGAAACACTCAAATTGCGTCAAGATTCAATACATCGTCCTCCAGCCGGCTTGTCTCCAAGGGGATATTGCTGCCTCGGGCACCTTAAGGTCGTTCTCTTGTGAGTTTAGATTTTCGAATCCGACGCAAAACTGATAGTTAATTGTAACGTTCAGGGCCTCCTAATGACGATGGAACACTCAAATTGTGTCGAGATTCAATACATCGGCCTCCAGCCGACTTGTCTCCAAGGGTCTATTGCTGCCTCATGCACCTTGTGGTCGTTCTCCTGTGAGTCTAGATTATCGAATCCGACGCAAAACTGATAGTTAATTGTAACGTTCAGGGCCTCCTAATGACGATGGAACACTCAAATTGTGTCGAGAATCGATAAATCGTCCTCCAGCCAACTTGTCTCCAAGGGTCTATTGCTGCCTCGGGCACATTATGGTCGTTCTCCTGTGAGTCATGATTTTCGAATCCGACGCAAAACTGATAGTTAAATGTAACGTTCAGGGCCTCCTAATGACGATGGAACACTCAAATTGCGTCGCGATTCAATACATCGTCCTCCAGCCGACTTGTCTCAATGTGTCTACTGCTACCTCGGTCACCTTATGGTCGTTCTCCTGTGAGTCCTGATATTCGAATCCGATGCAAGATGGACTGCTAATTGTAACGTTAAGAGCCTCCTAATGACGATGGAACACTCAAATTGCGTCGAGATTCAATACATCGTCCTCCTGCCGACTTGACTCCAAGGATCTACTGCTGCCTCGGGCACCTTATAATCGTGCTCCTGTAAGTCTAGATTTTAGAATCCCACGCGAGACTGATTGTTAATTGTAACGTTCAGAGCCTCCTAATGACGATGGAACACTCAAATTGCGTCGAGAATCAATACATCGTCCTCCAGACGATTCGTCTCCAAGGGTCTATGGCTGCCTCGGGCACCTTATGGTCGTTCTCCTGTGAGTCTAGATTATCGAATCCGACGCAAAACGCATGGTTAATTGTAACGTTCATGGCCTCCTAATCACGATGGAACGCTCAAATTGCGTCGAGAATCAATACATCGTCCTTCAGCCAACTTGTCTCCAATTGGATATTGCTGCCTCGGGCACCTTATGGTAGTTCTCCTGTGAGTCTAGATTTTCGAATCCGACGCAAAACAGATAGTGAATTGTAACGTTCAGGGCCTCCTAATAACGATGCAAAACTCAAATTGCATCGAGATTCAATACATCATCCTCCAGCCGACTTGTCTCCAAGGGGATATTGCTGCCTCGGGCACCATATGGTCCGTCTCCTGTGATTCTAGATTTTCGAATCTGACGCAAAACTGACGGTTAATTCTGATGTTCCGGGCCTCTTAATGACGATGGAACACTCAAATTGCGTTGCGATTCAATACATCGTCCTCCAGCCAATTTGTCTCCAAGGGTCTATCGCTGCCTATGGCACCTAATGGTCGTTCTCCTGTGAGTCTAGATTTTAGAATCCGACTCAGAACTGATGGTTAATTGTAACAATCATGGCCTCCTAATGACGATGGAACACTCAAATTGCGTCGAGAATCAATACATCGTCCTCCAGCCAACTTGTCTCTAAGGGGATATAGCTGCCTCGGACACCATATGGTCGTTCTCCTGTGAGTCTAGATTTTCGAATCCGACGCGAAACTCATAGTTAATTGTAACGTTCAGGGCCTTCTAATGACAATGGAACAGTCAAATTGCGTCGAGATTCAATACAACGTCCTCCAGGGTACTTGTCTCCGAGGGTTTATTGCTGCCTCGGGCACCTTATGGTCGTTCTCATCTGATTCCAAATTTTCGAATCCGACGCAAAACTGCTAGTTAATTGTAACGTTCAGGGCCTCCTAATGACGATGGATCACTCTAATTGCGTCGAGATTCAATATATCGTCCTCAAGCCGACTTGTCTCGAAGGGGATATTGCTGTCTCGGGCACCATATGGTCGTTCTCCTGTGAGTCTAGATTTTCGAATCCGTCGCATTACTGATGGTTAATTGTATAGTTCAGGGCCTCCTAATGCAGATCGAACACTCAAATTGCGTCGCGATTCAATTCATCGTCCTCCAGCCGACTTGTCTCCAAGGGTCTACTGTTGCCTCGGCCGCCTATTGGTCGTTCTCCTGTGAGTCTAGGTTATGGAATCCGAAGCAAAACTGATAGTTAATTGTAACGGTCAGGGCCTCCTAATGACGTTGGAACACTCAAATTGCGTCGGGATTCAATACAACGTCCTCCAGCCGACTTGCCTCCAAGGGGATATTGCTGCCACGGGCACCATACGGTCCGTCTCCTGTGATTCTAGATTTTCGAATCCGACGCAAAAGTGACGGTTAATTCTTATGTTCCGGGCCTCTTCATGACGATCGAACACTCAAACTGCGTCGCGATTCAATACATCGTCCTCCAGCCGATTTGTCTCCAAATGTCTATTGCTGCCTATAGCACCTAATGGTCGTTCTCCTGTGTGTCTAGATTTTCGAATCCGACGCAAAAACTCATAGTTAATTGTAACGTTCATGGCCACCTAATGACAATGGAACACTCAAATTGCGTCGAGATTCAATACATCGTCCTCCAGGCGACTTGTCTTGAATGGTTTATTGCTGCCTCGGGTAACTTGTGGTCGTTCTCCTCTGAGTCTACATTTTCGGATCCGACGTAAAACTGGTAGTTAATTGCAACGTTCAGGGCCTCCTAACGACGATGGAACACTCAAATTGCGTCGAGATTCAATACATCGTCCTCAAGCCGTCTTGTCTCCAAGGGGATATTGCTGCCTATGGAACCTAATGGTCGTCCTCCTGTGAGTCTAGATTTTCGAATTAAACCCAAAACTGATGGTTAATTGTAACGTTCATTGCCTCCTAATGACGATGGAATACTCAAATTGCATCGAGAATCAGTACATCGTCCTCCAGCCGACTTATCTCCAAGGGGATATTGTTGCCTCAGGCACATTATGGTCGTTCTCCTATGCGTCTAGATTTTCGAATCCGACGTAAGACTGATAGTGCAGGGCCTCCTAATAGCGATGAAACAGACAAATTGTTTCGAGATTCAATACATCGTTCTCGAGCCGACTTGTCTCCAAGGGGATATTGCTGCCATGGGCACCTTATGGTCGTTCTCCTGTGAGTCTAGATTTTTGAATCCGACGCAAAACTGATAGTTAATTGTAACGTTCAGGGCCTCCTAATGACAATGGAACACTCAAAATGCTTCGAGATTCAATTCATCGTCCTTTAGCCGACTTGTCTCCAAGGGTCTATTGCTGCTTCGGGCACCCTATGGTCGTACTCCTGTGAGTCTAGATTTTTGAATCCGACGCAAAACTGATAGTTAATTGTAACGATCAGGGCCTCCTAATGACAATGGACCACTCAAATTGCGTCGAGATTCAATACATCGTCCTCCAGCCGACTTGTCTCCTAGGCGATATTCCTGCCTCGTGCACCTTAAAGTCGTTCTCCTGTGAGTCTAGATTTTAGAATCCGACGCAAAACTGATAGTTAATTGTAACGTTCAGGACATCCTATTGACAATGGGACGCTCAAATTGAGTCGAGATTCAATAGATCGTCCTCCAGCCGACTTGTCTCCAAGAGTCTATTGCTGCCTCTGGCACCTTATGGTCGTGCTCCTGTGGGTCTAGATTTTCGAATCCGACACAAAACTGATAGTTAGCTGTAACAATCAGCGCCTCCTAATGACGATGGATCACTCAAATTGCGTCGAGATTTAATACATCGTCCTCAAGCCGACTTGTCTCCAAGGGGATATTGCTGCCTGTGAGTCTAGGTTTTCATATCCGACGCAAAACGTTCATGGCCTCCTAATGACGATGGAACACTCAAATTGCGACGAGAATCAATACATCGTCCTCCAGCCGACTTGTCTCCATGGGGATATTGCTGCCTCGGGCACCTTATGGTCGTTCTCCTGTGAGTATAGATTTTCGAATCCAACGCTAAACTGATGGTTAATAGTAACGTTTATGGCCTCCTAATGACGATGGAACACTCAGATTGCGTCGAGATTCAATACATCGTCCTCCAGCCGAATTGTCTGCAAGCGTCTATTGCTGCCTGTGGCACCTTATTGTCATTCTCCTCTGAGACTACATTTTCGAATCCGACGCAAAACTGGTAATTAATTGTAACGTTCAGGGCCTCCTAATGACGATGGAACATTCAAATTGTGTCGAGATTAAATACATCGACCTCCAGGCGACATGTCTCCAAGGGTCTATTGCTGCCTCGGGCACCTTATGGTCGTTCTCCTGTAAGCGTAGATTATCGAATCCGACGCAAAAATGATAGTTAAATGTAACGTTGAGGGCCTCCTAATGACGATGGAACACGTCATTCAGCCGACTTGTCTCCAAGGGATCATTGCTGCCTCTGGCAACTTGTGAGTCTAGATTTTCGAATCCGACGCGAAACTGATAGTTAATTGTGACGTTCAGGGCCTCCTAATGACGCTGCAACACTCATATTGCGTCGAGATTCAATAGATCGTCCCCCAGGCGACTTGTCTCCAAGCGTCTAATGCTGCTTCGGGCACCTTATGGTCGTTCTCCTGTGAGTCTAGATTATCGAATCCGACGCAAAACTGATAGTTAATTGTAACGTTCAGGGCCTCGTAAATCGATGGAACACTTAAATTGTGTCGAGATTAAATACATCGGCCTCCAGCCGACTTGTCTCCGAGGGTCTGTTGCTGCCTCAGGCACCTAGTGCTCGTTCACCTGTGAGTCTAGATTATCGAATCCGACGCAAAACTGATTGTTAAATGTAACGTTCAGGGCCTCCTAATGACGGTGGAACACTCAAATTGCGTCGAGATTCAATACATCGTCCTCCAGACGATTCGTCTCCAAGGGTCTATTGCTGCCTCGGGCACCTTATGGTCGTTCTCCTGTGAGTCTAGATTATCGAATCCGACGCAAAACTGATGGTTAATTGTAACGTTTATGGCCCCCTAATCGCGATGGAACACTCAAATTGCGTCGAGAATCAATACATCGTCCTTCAGCCGACTTGTCTCCAAGGGGATATTGCTGCCTCGGGCAACTTATGGTCGTTCTCCTGTGAGTCTAGATTTTAGAATCCGACGCAAAACAGATAGTTAATTGTAACGTTCAGGGCCTCCTAATAACGATGGAAAACTCAAATTGCATCGAGATTCAGTACATCGTCCTCCAGCCGACTTATATCCAAGGGGATGTTGCAGCCTCGGGCACCATATGGTCGTTCTCCTGTGAGTCTAGTTTTTCGAATCCGACGCAAAGCTGACAGTTAATTGTAACGTTCAGGGCCTCTTAATGACGATGGAACACTCAAATTGCGTCGAGATTCAATACATCGTCCTCCCGCCGACTTGTCTCCAAGGGGATGTTGCTGCCTCAGGCACCTTATGGTCGTTCACCTGTGAGTCAAGATTATCGAATCCGACGCAAAACTGATAGTTAATTGTAACGTTCAGGGCCTCCTAAATCGACGGAACACTGAAATTGTGTCGAGATTCAATACATCGGCCTCCAGCCGACTTGTCTCCGAGGGTCTGTTGCTGCCTCAGGCACCTTGTGCTCGTTCACCTGTGAGTCTAGATTTTCGAATCCGACGGAAACTGATAGTTACGTGTAACACTCAGGGCCTCCTAATGACGATGGAACACTCAAATTGCGACGAGATTCAATACATCGTCCTCCAGCCGACTTGTCTCCAAGGGTCTATTGCTGCCTCTGGTACCTTAAAATCGTGCTCCTGTGAGTCTAGATTTTCTAATCCCACGCGAAACCGATTGTTAATTACAACGTTCAGAGCCTCCTAATGACGATGGAACTTTCAAATTGCGTCGAGATTCAATACTTCGTTCTCCAGGCGATTTGTCTCTAAGGGTCTATTGTTGCCTCGGGCACCTTATGGTTGTTCTCCTGTGAGTCTAGATTATCGAATCGGACGCAAAACTGATATTTAAGTATAACGTTCAGGGCCTCCTAATGACGATGGACCCCTCAAATTGCGTCGAGATTCAATACATCGTCCTCCAGCCGACTTGCCTCCAAGGGGATATTGCTGCCTCGGGCACCATATGCTCCGTCTCCTGTGATTCTAGATTTTCGAATCTGACGCAAAACTGACGGTTAATTCTGATGTTCCGGGCCTCTTAATGACGGTGGAACACTCTAATTGCGTAGCGATTCAATACATCGTCCTCCAGCCGACTTGTCTCCAAGGGGATATTGCTGCCTCGGTCACCTTATGGTCGTTCTCCTGTGAGTCTAGATTGTCGAATCCGACGCAAAACTGATAGTTAATTGTAATGTTCAGGGCCTCCCAATGACGATGGAGCACACTAATTGCGTCGAGATTCAATACATCGTCCTCCAGCAGATTCGTCTCAGAGGAGATATTGCTGCCTCGGGCACCATATGGTCCGACCCCTGTGAGTCTAGATTTTCGAATCCGACGGAAACTGATAGTTAATTGTAACGTTCAGCGCCTCCAAATGACGATGGAACACTCAAATTGCGTCGAGATTCAATACATCGTCCTGCAGCCGACTTGTGTCCAAGGGTCTATTGCTGCCTCTGGCACCTTAACATCGTGCTCCCGTGAGTCTAGATTTTCGAATCCCACGCGAAACTGCTTGTTAATTATAAAGTTCAGGGCCTCCTAATGACGATGGAACACTCAAATTGAGACGAGATCCAATACTTCGTTCTCCAGGCGACTTGTCTCTAAGGGTCTATTATTGCCTCGGGCACCTTATAGTTGTTCTCCTGTGAGTCTAGATTATCGTATCCGACGCAAAACTGATAGTTAATTATAACGTTCAGGGCCTCCTAATGACGATGGAACACTCAAATTGCGTCGAGATTCAATACATCGTCCTCCAGCCGATTTGTCTCCAAGTGTATATCGCTGCCTATGGCACCTTATCGTCGTTCTCCTGTGAGTCTAGATTTTAGAATCCGACTCAGAACTGATGGTTAATTGTGACAATCATGGCCTCCTAATGACGATGGAACACTCAAATTGCGCCGAGAATCCATACATCGTCCTCCAGCCAACTTGTCTCCAAGGGGATATAGCTGCCTCGGACACCATATGGTCGTTCTCCTGTGAGTCTAGATTTTCGAATCCGACGCAAAACTCATAGTTAATTGTAACGTTCAGGGCCATCTAAAGACAATGGAACAGCCAAATTGCGTCGAGATTCAATACATCGTCCTCCAGGCGACTTGTCTCCGAGGGTTTATTGCTGCCTCGGGCACCTTATGGTCGCTCTCCTCTGAGTCTAAATTTTCGAATCCGACGCAAAACTGGTAGTTAATTGTAACGTTCAGGGCCTCCTAATGACGATGGATCACTCTAAGTGCGTCGAGATTCATTACATCGTCCTCAAGCCGACTTGTCTCCAAGGGGATATTGCTGCCTGTGGCACCTAATGGTCGTTCTCCTGTAACGCTTGATTTTCGAATCCGACCCAAAACTGATGGTTAATTGTAACGTTCATTGACTCCTAATGACGATAGAACATTAAAATTGCGTCGAGAATCAATACATCGTCCTCCTGCCGACTTGTCTCCAAGGGTCAATTGCTTCCTCGGGCACCTTATGGTCGTTCTCCTCTGAGTCTACATTTTCGAATCCGACGCAAAACTGATAGTTAATTGTAACGTTCAGGACGTCCTAATGACGATGGAACACTCAAATTGCGTCGAGATTCAATACATCGTCCTCCATCCGACTTTTCTCCTAGACGATATTCCTGCCTCGGGCACCTTATGGTCGTTCTCCTGAGTGTCTAGATTTTAGAATCCGACGCAAAACTGATAGTTAATTGTAACGTTCAGGGCCTCTCAATGACGATGGATCACTCAAATTGCGTCGAGATTCAATACATCGGCTTCCAGCTGACTTGTCTCCAAGGGTCTATTGCTGCCTCCTGCACCTTGTGGTCGTCTCCTGTGAGTCTAGATTTTCGAATCCGACGAAAAACTGATAGTTGTTTCTAACGTTCAGGACCTCCTAATGACAATGGGACGCTCAAATTGCGTCGAGAATCAATAGATCGTCCTCCAGCCGACTTGTCTCCAAGCGTCTATTGGTGCCTCTGGCACCTGATGGTCGTGCTCCTGTGAGTCTAGATTTTCGAATCCGACGCAAAACTGATAGCTAATTGTAACGTTCAGGGCCTCCTAATGACGATGGAACACTCAAATTGCGTCGAGATTCAATTCATCGTCCTCAAGCCGACTTGTCTCCAAGGGGATATTGCTGCCTGTGACTCTAGATTTTTGCATCCGACGCAAGACGTTCATGGCCTCCTAATGACGATGGAACACTGAAATTGCGTCGAGAATCAATACATCGACCTCCAGCCGACTTGTCTCCAAGGGGATATTGCTGCCTTGGGCACCCTATGGTCGTTCTCATGTGAGTCTAGATTTTCGAATCCGATGCAAAACTAATGGTTAATTGTAACGTTTATGGCCTCCTAATGACGCTGGAACACTCAGATTGCGTCGAGATTCAATACATCGTCCTCCAGCCGACTTGTCTCCAAGCGTCTATTGCTGCCTCTGGCACCTTATGGTCGTGCACCTGTGAGTCTAGATTTTCGAATCCGACGCGAAACTGATAGTTAATTGTAACGTTCAGGGCCTCCTAATGACGATGGAACACTCAAATTGCGTCGAGATTCAATACATCGTCCTCCAGGCGACTTGTCTCCGAGGGTCTATTGCTGCCTCGGGCACCTTATGGTCGTTCTCCTGTGAGTCTAGATTATCGAATCCGACGCAAAACTGATAGTTAATTGTAACGTTCAGAGCCTCCTAATGACGATGGAATACTCAAATAGCGTCGAGATTCAATTCATCGTCCTTCAGCTGACTTGTCTCCAAGGGTCTATTGCTACCTCGGGCACCTTATGGTCGTTCTCCTCTGAGTCTACATTTTCGAATCCGACGCAAAGCTGATAGTTAATTGTAACGTTCAGGGGCGATGGAACACTCAAATTGCGTCGAAATTCAATACATCGTCCTCCAGCCGACTTGTCTCCAAGGGTCTATTGTTGCCTCGGGCGCCTTTTGGTCGTTCTCCTGTGAGTCTAGAGTATGGAATCCGAAGCAAAACCGATAGTTAATTGTAACGTTCAGGGCCTCTTAATGACGATGGAACACTCAAATTGCGTCGAGATTCAATACATCGTCCTCCAGCCGACTTGCCTCCAAGGGGATATTGCTGCCTCGGGCACCATGTGGTCGTTCTCCTGTGAGTCTAGATTATTGAATCCGACGCAAAACTGATAGTTAATTGTAACGTTCAGGGCCTCCTAATGACGATGAAACACTCAAATTGTGTCGAGATTCAATTCATCGTTTTTCAGCCGACTTGTCACCAAGGGTCTATTGCTGCCTCGGGCACCTTACGATCGATCTCCTCTGAGTCTACATTTTCGAATCCGACGCAAAACTGATAGTTAATTGTGACGTTCAGGGGCGATGGAACACTCAAATTGCGTCGAGATTCAATACATCGTCCTCGAGGCGACTTGACTCCAAGGGGATATTGCTGCTTCGGGCACCATATGGTCCGTGGCCTGCGAGTCTAGATTTTCGAAACCGACGCGAAACTGATAGTTAATTGTAACATTCAGGGCCTCCTAATAACAATTTAACACTCAAATTGCGTCGAGATTCAATACATCGTCCTCCTGCCGACTTATCTCCAGGGGGCTATTGCTGCATCGGGCACCATGTGGTCGTTCTCCTGTGAGTCTAGATTATTGAATCCGACGCAAAACTGATAGTTAATTGTAACGTTCAGGGCCTCCTAATGACGATGAAACACTCAAATTGTGTCGAGATTCAATTCATCGTTTTTCAGCCGACTTGTCACCAAGGGTCTATTGCTGCCTCGGGCACCTTACGATCGATCTCCTCTGAGTCTACATTTTCGAATCCGACGCAAAACTGATAGTTAATTGTAACATTCAGGGCCTCCTAATGACGATGGAACACTCAAATTGCGTCGAGATTCAAAACATCGTCCTCCAGCCTACTTGTCCCCAAAGGTCTATTACTGCCTCGTGATCCTGTGAGTCTAGATTATCGAATCCGACGCAAAACTGATAGTTAATTGTAACGTTCAGGGCCTCCTAATGACGATGGAACACTCAAATTGCGTCGAGATTCAATTCATCGTCCTTCAGTAGACTTGTTTCGAAGGGTCTATTGCTGCCTCGGGCACCTTATGGTCGTTCTCCTCTGAGTCTACATTTTCGAATCCGACGCAAAACTGATAGTTAATTGTACCGTTCACAGCCTCCTAATGACGATGGAACACTCAAATTGCGTCGCGATTCAATATATCGTCCTCCAGCCGATTTGTCTCCAAGGGTCTATCGCTGCCTATGGCAACTATTGGTCGTTCTCCTGTGAGTCTAGATTTTAGAATCCGACTCAGAACTCATGGTTTATTGAAACAATCATGGCCTCCTAATGACGATGGAACACTCAAATTGCGTCGAGAATCAATACATCGTCTTCCAGCCGACTTGTCTCCAAGGGGATATAGCTGCCTCGGACATTATATGGTCGTTCTCCTGTGAGTCTAGATTTTCGAATCGGACGCAAAACTCATGGTTAATAGTAACGTTCAGGGCCACCTAATGACAATGGAGCACTAAAATTGCTCGAGATACAATACATCGTCCTCTAGGAGACTTGCTCCGAGGGTTTATTGCTGCCTCGGGCACCTTATGATCGATCTCTTCTGAGTCTAAATTTTCGAATCCGACGCAAAACTGGTAGTTAATTGTAAGGTTCAGGGTCGATGAACACTCAAATTCCGTCGAGATTCAATACATCGTCCTCCAGGCGACTTGTCTCCAAGGGTCTATTACTGCCTCGGTCACCTCATGGTCGGTCTCCTGTGAGTCTAGATTATTGAATCCGACGCAAAACTTAATTGCAACGTTCAGGGCCTCCTAATGACGATGGAACACTCAAATTGCGTCGAGATTCAATACATCGTCCTCCTGCCGACTTGTCTCCAAGGGGCTATTGCTGCCTCGAGCACCTTATGGTCGTTCTCCTGTGAGTCTAGATTATTGAATCCGACGCAAAACTTAATTGCAACGTTCAGGGCCTCCTAATGACGATGGAACACTCAAATTGCGTCGAGATTCAATTCATCGTCCTTCAGCCGACTTGTCACCAAGGGTCTATTGCTGCCTCGGGCACCTTATGGTCGTTCTCCTCTGAGTCTAAATTTTCCAATCCGACGCAAAACTGATAGTTAATTGTAAAGTTCAGGGGCGATGGAAAACTCAAATTGCGTCGAGATTCAATACATCGTCCTCCAGGCGACCTGTTTCCAAGGGGATATTGTCACTTCAGGCACCATATGGTCCGTCGCCTGTGAGTCTAGGTTTTTGAAACCGACGCGAAACTGAAAGTTAATTGTAACATTCAGGGCCTCCTAATGACGATGGAACACTCAAATTGTGTCGAGATTCAATTCATCGTCCTTCAGTAGACTAGTTTCCAAGGGTCTATTGCTGCCTCGGGCACCTTATGGTCGTTCTCCTCTAAGTCTACATTTTCGAATCCGACGCAAAACTGATAGTCAATTGTAACATTCAGGGGCTCCTAATGACGATGGAACACTCAAATTGCGTCGAGATTCAATACATCGTCCTCCAGGCGACTTGTCTCCAAGGGTCTATTGTTGCCTCGGGCGCCTTTTGGTCGTTCTCCTGTGAGTCTAGACTATGGAATACGAAGCAAAACTGATAGTTAATTGTAACTTTCAGGGCCTCGTAATGACGATGAAACACTCAAATTGCGTCGAGATTCAATACATCGTCCTCCAGCCGATTTGTCTCCAAGGGTCTATCGCTGCCTATCGCACCTAAGGGTCGTTCTCATGTGCGTCTAGATTTCAGAATCCGACTCAGAACTGATGGTTAATTGTAACAATCATGGCCTCCTAATGACGATGGAACACTCAAATTGCGTCGAGAATCAACACATCGTCCTCCAGCCGACTTGCCTCCAAGGGGATATTGCTGCCTCGGGCACCATATGATCCGTCTCCTGTGAGTCTAGATTTTCGAATCCGACGCGAAACTGATAGTTAATTGTAACGTTAAGGGGTCCAAATGACGATTTAACACTCAAATTGCGTCGAGATTCAATACATCGTCCTCCTGCCGACTTGTCTCCAGGGGGCTATTGCTGCCTCGGGAACCTTATGGTCGTTCTCCTGTGAGTCTAGATTATTGAATCCGACGCAAAACTGATAGTTAATTGTAACGTTCAGGGCCTCCTAACGACGATGGAACACTCAAAGTGCGTCGAGATTCAATTCATCGTCCTTTAGCCGACTTGTCACCAAGGGTCTATTGCTGCCTCGGACACCTTATGGTCGTTCTCGTCTGAGTCTACATTTTCGAATCCGACGCAAAACTGATAGTTAATTGTAACGTTCAGGGGCGATGGAACACTCAAATTGCGTCGAGATTCAATACATCGTCCTCCAGGCGACTTGTCTCCAAGGGGATATAGCTGCTTCGGGCACCATATGGTCCGTCGCCTGTGAGTCTATATTTTCGAATCCGACGCGAAACTGATAGTTAATTGTAACATTCAGGGCCTCCTAATGACAATGAAACACTCAAATTGCGTCGAGATTCAAAACAACGTCCTCCAGCCGACTTGTCTCCAAAGGTCTATTACTGCCTCGGGATCCTGTGAGTCTAGATTATCGAATCCGACGCAAAACTGATAGTTAATTGTAACGTTCAGGGCCTCCTAATGACGATGGAACACTCAAATTGTGTCGAGATCCAATATATCGTCCTCCAGCCGACTTGTCTCCTAGGCGATATTCCTGCCTCGTGCACCTTAAAGTCTATCTCCTGTGAGTCTAGATTTTAGAATCCGACGCAAAACTGATAGTTAATTGTAACATTCAGGACCTCCTATTGACAATGGGACGCTCAAATTGAGTCGAGATTCAATAGATCGTCCTCCAGCCGACTTGTCTCCAAGAGTCTATTGCTGCCTCTGGCACCTTATGGTCGTGCACCTGTGAGTCTAGATTTTCGAATCCGACGCGAAACTGATAGTTAATTGTACCGTTCAGGGCCTCCTAATGACGATGGAACACTCAAATTGCGTCGAGATTCAATGCATCGTCCTCAAGCCGACTTGTCTCCAAGGGGATATTGCTGCCTGTGAGTCTAGGTTTTCAAATCCGACGCAAATCGTTCATGGCCTCCTAATGACGATGGAACACTCAAATTGCGACGAGAATCAATACATCGTCCTCCAGCGGACTTGTCTCCATGGGGATATTGCTGCCTCGGGCACCTTATGGTCGTTCTCCTGTGAGCCTAGTTTATCGAATCCGACGCAAAAGTGATAGTTAAATGTAACGTTGAGGGCCTCCTAATGACGATGGAACACGTCATTCAGCCGGCTTGCTTCCAAGGGATCATTGCTGCCTCTGGCAACTTGTGAGTCTAGATTTTCGAATCCGACGCGAAACTGATAGTTAATTGTGACGTTCAGGGCCTCCTAATGACGCTGCAACACTCATATTGCGTCGAGATTCAATAGATCGTCCTCCAGGCGACTTGTCTCCAAGCGTCTAATGCTGCTTCGGGCACCCTATGGTCGTTCTCCTGTGAGTCTAGATTATCGAATCCGACGCAAAACTGATAGCTAATTGTAACGTTCACGGCCTCCTAAATCGATGGAACACTTAAATTGTGTCGAGATTCAATACATCGGCCTCCAGCCGACTTGTCTCCGAGAGTCTGTTGCTGCCTCAGGCACCTTGTGGTCGTTCACCTGTGAGTCTAGATTATCGAATCCGACGCAAAACTGATTGTTAATTGTAACGTTCAGGGCCTCCTAATGACGATGGAACACTCAGATTGCGTCGGGATTCAATACATCGTCCTCCAGACGATTCGTCTCCAAGGGTCTATTGCTGCCTCGGGCACCTTATGGTCGTTCTCCTGTGAGTCTAGATTATCGAATCCGACGCAAAACTGATGGTTAATTGTAACGTTTATGGCCTCCTAATCACGATGGAACACTCAAATTGCGTCGAGAATCAATACATCGTCCTTCAGCCGACTTGTCTCCAAGGGGATATTGCTGCCTCGGGCACCTTATGGTCGTTCTCCTGTGAGTCTACATTTTCGAATCCGACGCAAAACAGATAGTTAATTGTAACGTTCAGGGCCTCCTAATAACGATGGAAAACTCAAATTGCATCGAGATTCAATACATCGTCCTCCAGCCGACTTGTATCCAAGGGGATATTGCAGCCTCGGGCACCATATGGTCGTTCTCCTGTGAGTCTAGTTTTTCGAATCCGACGCAAAACTGACAGTTAATTGTAACGTTCAGGGCCTCTAAATGACGATGGAACACTCAAATTGCGTCGAGATTCAATACATCGTCCTCCAGCCGACTTGTCTCCAAGGGGATGTTGCTGCCTCAGTCACCTTATGGTCGTTCACCTGTGAGTCTAGATTGTCGAATCCGACGCAAAGCTGATAGTTAATTGTAATGTTCAGGGCCTCCCAATGACGATGGAGTACACGAATTGCGTCGAGATTCAATACATCGTCCTCCAGCCGACTCGTCTCAGAGGAGATATTGCTGCCACGGGCACCATATGGTCCGTCTCCCGTGAGTCTAGATTTTCGAATCCGACGGAAACTGATAGTTAAGTGTAACACTCAGGGCCTCCTAATGACGATGGAACACTCAAATTGCGTCGAGATTCAATACATCGTCCTCCAGCCGACTTGTCTCCAAGGGTCTACTGCTGCCTCGGTCACCTCATGGTCGTTCTCCTGTGAGTCTAGATTAACGAATCCGACGCATAACTGATAGTTAATTGTAACGTTCAGCGCCTCCAAATGACGATGGAACACTCAAATTGCGTCGAGATTCAATAAATCGTCCTGCAGCTGACTTGTCTCCAAGGGTCTATTGCTGCCTCTGGTACCTTAAAATCGTGCTCCTGTGAGTCTAGATTTTCTAATCCCACGCGAAACTGATTGTTAATTACAATGTTCAGGGCCTCCTAATGACGATGGAGCCCTAAAATTGCGTCGAGATTCAATACATCATCCTCCAGCCGACTTGCCTCCAAAAGGATATTGCTGCCTCGGTCACCTTATGGTCGTTCTCCTGTGAGTCTAGATTGTCGAATCCGACGCAAAACTGATAGTTAATTGTAATGTTCAGGGCCTCCCAATGACGATGGAGCACACTAATTGCGTCGAGATTCAATACATCGTCCTCCAGCCGATTCGTCTCAGAGGGGATATTGCTGCCTCGGGCACCATATGGTCCGACTCCCGTGAGTCTAGATTTTCGAATCCGACGGAAACTGATAGTTAATTGTAACGTTCAGCGCCTCCAAATGACGATGGAACACTCAAATTCCGTCGAGATTCAATACATCGTCCTGCAGCCGACTTGTGTCCAAGGGTCTATTGCTGCCTCTGGCACCTTAACATCGTGCTCCTGTGAGTCTAGATTTTCGAATCCCACGCGAAACTGATTGTTAATTATAAAGTTCAGGGCCTCCTAATGACGATGGAACACTCAAATTGCGTCGAGATTCAATACTTCGTTCTCCAGGCGACTTGTCTCTAAGGGTCTATTATTGCCTCGGGCACCTTATGGTTGTTCTCCTGTGAGTCTAGATTATCGAATCCGACGCAAAACTGATAGTTAATTATAACGTTCAGGGCCTCCTAATGACGATGGAACACTCAAATTGCGTCGAGATTCAATACATCGTCCTCCAGCCGATTTGTCTCCACGTGTATATCGCTGCCTATGGCACCTAATGGTCGTTCTCCTGTGAGTCTACATTTTCGAATCCGACGCAAAACAGATAGTTAATTGTAACGTTCAGGGCCTCCTAATAACGATGGAAAATCAAATTGCATCGAGATTCAATACATCGTCCTCCAGCCGACTTGTATCCAAGGGGATATTGCAGCCTCGGGCACCATATCGTCGTTCTCCTGTGAGTCTAGTTTTTCGAATCCGACGCAAAACTGACAGTTAATTGTAACGTTCAGGGCCTCTTAATGACGATGGAACACTCAAATTGCGTCGAGATTCAATACATCGTCCTCCAGCCGACGTGTCTCCAAGGGGATGTTGCTGCCTCAGTCACCTTATGGTCGTTCACCTGTGAGTCTAGATTGTCGAATCCGACGCAAAGCTGATAGTTAATTGTAATGTTCAGGGCCTCCCAATGACGATGGAGTACACGAATTGCGTCGAGATTCAATACATCGTCCTCCAGCCGACTCGTCTCAGAGGGGATATTGCTGCCACGGGCACCATATGGTCCGTCTCCCGTGAGTCTAGATTTTCGAATCCGACGGAAACTGATAGTTAAGTGTAACACTCAGGGCCTCCTAATGACGATGGAACACTCAAATTGCGTCGAGATTCAATACATCGTCCTCCAGCCGACTTGTCTCCAAGGGTCTATTGCTGCCTCGGTCACCTCATGGTCGTTCTCCTGTGAGTCTAGATTAACGAATCCGACGTATAACTGATAGTTAATTGTAACGTTCAGCGCCTCCAAATGACGATGGAACACTCAAATTGCGTCGAGATTCAATACATCGTCCTGCAGCCGACTTGTGTCCAAGGGTCTATTGCTGCCTCTGGCACCTTAACATCGTGCTCCTGTGAGTCTAGATTTTCGAATCCCACGCGAAACTGATTGTTAATTATAAAGTTCAGGGCCTCCTAATGACGATGGAACACTCAAATTGCGTCGAGATTCAATACTTCGTTCTCCAGGCGACTTGTCTCTAAGGGTCTATTATTGCCTCGGGCACCTTATGGTTGTTCTCCTGTGAGTCTAGATTATCGAATCTGACGCAAAACTGATAGTTAATTATAACGTTCAGGGCCTCCTAATGACGATGGAACACTCAAATTGCGTCGAGATTCAATACATCGTCCTCCAGCCGATTTGTCTCCACGTGTATATCGCTGCCTATGGCACCTAATGGTCGTTCTCCTGTGAGTCTAGATTTTAGAATCCGACTCAGAACTGATGGTTAATTGTAACAATCATGGCCTCCTAATGACGATGGAACACTCAAATTGCGCCGAGAATCCATACATCGTCCTCCAGCCAACTTGTCTCCAAGGGGATATAGCTGCCTCGGGCACCATATGGTCGTTCTCCTGTGAGTCTAGATTTTCGAATCCGACGCAAAACTCATAGTTAATTGTAACGTTCAGGGCCATCTAAAGACTATGGAACAGGCAAATTGCGTCGAGATTCAATACATCGTCCTCCAGGCGACTTGTTTCCGAGGGTTTATTGCTGCCTCGGGCACCCTATGGTCGTTCTCCTCTGGGTCTAAATTTTTGAATCCGACGCAAAACTGGTAGTTAATTGTAACTTTCAGGACCTCCTAATGACGATGGATCACTCTAAGTGCGTCGAGATTCATTACATCGTCCTCAAGCCGACTTGTCTCAAAGGGGATATTGCTGCCTGTGGCACCTAATGGTCGTTCTCCTGTGAGGCTATATTTTCGAATCCGACCCAAAACTGATGGTTAATTGTAACGTTCATTGCCTCCTAATGACGATGGAACACTCAAATTGCGTCGAGAATCAATACATCGTCCTCCTGCCGACTTGTCTCCAAGGGTCAATTGCTTCCTCGGGCACCTTATGGTCGTTCTCCTCTGAGTCTACATTTTCGAATCCGACGCAAAACTGATAGTTAATTGTAACGTTCAGGACGTCCTAATGACGATGGAACACTCAAATTGCGTCAAGATTCAATACATCGTCCTCCATCCGACTTGTCTCCTAGACGATATTCCTGCCTCGGGCACCTTATGGTCGTTCTCCTGAGTGTCTAGATTTTAGAATCCGACGCAAAACTGATAGTTAATTGTAACGTTCAGGGCCTCTCAATGACGATAGATCACTCAAATTGCGTCGAGATTCAATACGTCGGCCTCCAGCCGACTTGTCTCCAAGGGTCCATTGCTGCCTCCTGCACCTTGTGGTCGTTCTCCTGTGAGTCTAGATTTTCGAATCCGACGAAAAACTGATAGTTGTTTCTATCGTTCAGGACCTCCTAATGACAATGGGACGCTCAAATTGCGTCGAGAATAAATACATCGACCTCCAGCCGACTTGTCTCCAGGGGGATATTGCTGCCTTGGGCACCTTAAGGTCGTTCTCATGTGAGTCTAGATTTTCGAATCCGATGCAAAACTAATGGTTATTTGTAACGTTTATGGCCTCCTAATGACGCTGGAACACTCAGATTGCGTCGAGATACAATACATCGTCCTCCAGCCGACTTGTCTCCAAGCGTCTATTGCTGCCTCTGGCACCTTATGGTCGTGCACCTGTGAGTCTAGATTTTCGAATCCGACGCGAAACTGATAGTTAATTGTAACGTTCAGGGCTTCCTAATGACGATGGAACACTCAAATTGCGTCGAGATTCAATACATCGTCCTCCAGGCGACTTGGCTCCGAGGGTCTATTGCTGCCTCGGGCACCTTATGGTCGTTCTCCTGTGAGTGTAGATTATCGAATCCGACGCAAAACTGATAGTTAATTGTAACGTTCAGGGCCTCCTAATGACGATCGAATACTCAAATAGCGTCGAGATTCAATTCATAGTCCTTCAGCTGACTTGTCTCCAAGGGTCAATTGCTGCCTCGGGCACCTTATGGTCGTTCTCCTCTGAGTCTACATTTTCGAATCCGACGCAAAGCTGATAGTTAATTGTAACGTTCAGGGGCGATGGAACACTCAAATTGCGTCGAGATTCAATACATCGTCCTCCAGCCGACTTGTCTCCAAGGGTCTATTGTTGCCTCGGGCGCCTTTTGGTCGTTCTCCTGTGAGTCTAGACTATGGAATCCGAAGCAAAACTGATAGTTAATTGTAACGTTCTGGGCCTCTTAATGACGATGGAACACTCAAATTGCGTCGAGATTCAATACATCGTCCTCTAGCCGACTTGCCTCCAAGGGGATATTGCTGCCTCGGGCACCATATGTTCCGTCTCCTGTGAGTTTAGATTTTCGAATCCGACGCGAAACTGATAGTTAATTGTAACGTTCAGGGCCTCCTAATAACGATTTAACACTCAAATTGCGTCGAGATTCAATACATCGTCCTCCAGACGATTTGTCTCCACGGCTCTATTGCTGCCTGTGGCACCTAATGGTCGTACTCCTTTGAGTCAAGCTTTTCGAATCCGACGCGAAACTGATAGTTAAGTGTAACATTCAGGGCCTCCTAATGACGCTGGAGCACTCAAATAGCGTCGAGATTCAATACATTGTCCTCCAGCCGACTTGTCTCCAAGGGTCTATTGCTGCCTCGGTCACCTCATGGTCGTTCTCCTGTGAGTCTACATTTTCGAATCCGTCGAAAAACTGATGGTTAATTGTATAGTTCAGGGCCTCCTAATGACGATCGAACACTCAAATTGAGTCGCGATTCAATACATCGTCCTCCAGCCAACTTGTCTCCAAGGGTCTATTTTTGCCTCGGGCGCCTATTGGTTGTTCTCCTGTGAGTATAGACTATGGAATCCGAAGAAAAACTGATTGTTAATTGTAACGTTCAGGGCCTCCTGATGCCGATGGAACACTCAAAATGCATCGAGATTCAATACATCGTCGCCCAGCCGACTTGCCTCCAAGGGGATATTGCTGCCTCGGGCACCATATGTTCCGTCTCCTGTGATTCTAGATTTTCGAATCCGACGCAAAACTGACGGTTAATTCTGATGTTCCGGTCCTCTGAATGACGACCGAACACTCAAATTGCGTCGCGATTCAATACATCGTCCTCCAGCCGATTTCTCTCTAAGGGTCTATCGCTGCCTATGGGACCTAATGGTCGTTCTCCTGTTAGTCTAGATTTTAGAATCCGACTCAGAACTGACGGTTAATTGTAACAGTCATGGCCTCCTAGTGACGATGGAACACTCAAATTGCATCGAGAATCAATACATAGTCCTCCAGCCGACTTGTCTCCAAGGGGATATAGCTGCCTCGGACACCATATGGTCGTTCTCCTGTGAGTCTATATTTTCGAATCCGACGCAAAACTCATAGTTAATTGTAACGTTCAGGGCAACCTAATGACAATAGAACTCTCAAATTGCGTCGAGACTCAATACATCGTCCTCCAGGCGACTTGTCTCAGAGGGTTTATAGCTGCCTCATGCACCTTATGGTCGTTTTCCTCTGAGTCTAAATTTTCGAATCCGACCAAAAACTGGTAGTTAATTGCAACGTTCAGGGCCTCCTAATGACGATGGAACACTCAAATTGCGTCGAGATTCAATACATCATCCTCAAGCCGACTTGTTTCCAAGGGGATATAGCTGCCTGTGAGTCTAGATTTTAGAATCCGACTCAGAACTGATGGTTAATTGTAACAATCATGGCCTCCTAATGACGATGGAACACTCAAATTGCATCGAGAATCAATACATCGTCCTCCAGCCGACTTGTCGCCAAGGGGATATAGCTGCCTCGGACACCATATGGTCGTTCTCCTGTGAATCTAGATTTTCGAATCCGACGCAAAACTCATAGTTAACTGTAACGTTCAGGGCCTCCTAATGACGATGGAACACTCAAATTGCGTCGAGAATCAATACATCGGCCTCAAGCCGGCTAGTATCCAAGGCGATATTGCTGCCTGTGGCACCTAATGGTCGTTCTCCTGTGAGTCAAGATTTTCCAATCCGACCCAAAACTGATGGTTAATTGTGAGGTTCAATGCCTCCTAATGACGATGGAACACTCAAATTGCGTCGAGAATCAATACACCGTCCTCCAGCCGACTTGTCTCCAAGGGGATATTGCTGCCTTGGGCACCTTATTGTCGTTCGCCTGTGAGTCTAGATTTTCGAATCCGACGCAAAACTGATGGTTAACTGTAGCGTTTATGGCCTCCTAATGACGATGGAACACTCAGATTGCGTCGAGATTCAATACATCGTCCTCCAGCCGACTTGAATCCAAGCGACTATTGCTGCCTCTGGCACCTTATGTTCGTGCACCTGTGAGTCTAGATTTTCGAATCCGACGCGAAACTGATAGTTAATTGTAACGTTCAGGGCCTCCTAATGACGATGGAACACTCAAATTGCGTCGAAATTCAGTACATCGTCCTCCAGGCAACTTGTCTCCGAGGGTCTATTGCTACCTCGGGCACCTCGGGCACCTTATGTTCGTTCTCCTCTGAGTCTACATTTTCGAAACCGGCGCAAAATTGGTAGTTGATTGTAAAGTTCAGGGCCTCCTAAAGACGATGGAACACTCAAATTGCGTCGTGATTCGATACATCGTCCTCCAGCAGACTTACCTCCAACGTTTATGGCCTCCTAATGACGCTGGAACACTCAGATTGCGTCGAGATACAATACATCGTCCTCCAGCCGACTTGTCTCTGGCACCATATGGTCCGTCTCCTGTGAGGTTAGATTTTCGAATCCGACGCGTAACTGATATTTCATTGTAACTTTCAGGGCGTGCTAATGCGATGAACACTCAAATTGCGTTGAGATTCAATACATCGTCCTCCAGCCGACATGTCTTCAAGGGTCTATTGCCGCCTCGGGCACCTTATGGTCGTTCTCCTGTGAGTCTAGATTATCGAATCCGACGCAAAACTAATAGTTAATTGTAACGTTCAGGGCCTCCTAATGACGATGGAATACTCAACTTGCGTCGAGATTCAATTCATCGTCCTTCAGCCTACTTGTCTCCAAGGGTCTATTGCTGCCTCGGGCACCTTATGGTCGTTCTCCTCTGAGTCTACATTTTCGAATCCGACGCAAAACTGATAGTCAATTGTACGTTCAGGGTCTCCTAATGACGATGGGACACTCAAATTGCGTCGAGATTCAATACATCGTCCTCCAGGCGACTTGTCTCCAAGGGGATATTGCTGCCTCGGGCACCATATGGTCCGTCTCCTGTGGGTCTAGATTTTCGAATCCGACGCGAAACTGATAGTTATTTGTAAGATTCAGGGCCTCCTAATGACGATGGACCACTCAAATTGCGTCGAGATTGAAAACATCGTCCTCCAGCCGACTTGTCTCCAAGGGTCTATTACTGCCTCGGGCTCCTGTGAGTCTAGATTATCGAATCCGACGCAAACCTGATAGTTAATTGTGACGTTCAGGGCCTCCTAATGACGATGGAACACTCAAATTGCGTCGAGATTCAATTCATCGTCCTTCAGTAGACTTGTTTCCAAGGGTCTATTGCTGCCTCGGGCACCTTATGATCGTTCTCCTCTGAGTCTACATTTTCGGATCCGACGCAAAACTGATAGTTAATTGTACCATTCAGTGCCTCCTAATGACGATGGAACACTCAAATTGCGTCAAGATTCAATACATCGTTCTCCAACCGACTTGACTCCGTGGTTCTATTGCTGCCTCGGGCACCTTATGGTCGTTCTCCTCTGAGTCTACATTTTCGAATCCGACAAAAAACTGGTAGTTAATTGTAACGTTCAGGGATTCTTAATGACGATGGAACACTCAAATTGCGTCGAGATTCAATTCATCGTCTTTGAGCCGACTTATCACCAATTGTCTATTGCTGCCTCGGACACCTTATGGTCGTTCTCCTCTGAGTCTAAATTTTCGAATCCGACGCAAAACTGATAGTTAATTGTAACGTTCAGGGGCGATGGAACACTCAAATTGCGTCGAGATTCAATACATCGTCCTCCAGACGATTTGTCTCCACGGCTCTATTGCTGCCTGTGGCACCTAATGGTCGTTCTCCTGTGAGTCAAGCTTTTCGAATCCGACGCGAAACTGATAGTTAAGTGTAACATTCAGGGCCTCCTAGTGACGATGGAGCACTCAAATTGCGTCGAGATTCAATTCATCGTCCTCCAGCCGACTTGTCTCCAAGGGTCTATTGCTGCCTCGGTCACCTCAAGGTCGTTCTCCTGTGAGTGTAGATTATCGAATCCGATGCAAAACTGATAGTTAATTATAACGTTCAGGGCCTCCTAATGACGTTGGAACACTCAAATTGCGTCGAGATTCAATACATCGTCCATCCAGCCGACCTGTCTCCAAGGGGATATTGCTGTCTCGGGCACCATATGGTCGTTCTCCTGTGAGTCTAGATTTTCGAATCCGTTGAAAGACTGATGGTTAATTGTATAGTTCAGGGCCTCCTAATGACGATCGAACACTCAAATTGCGTCGCGATTCAATACATCGTCCTCCAGCCAACTTGTCTCCAAGGGTCTATTTTTGCCTCGGGCGCCTATTGGTCGTTCTCCTGTGAGTCTAGACTATGGAATCCGAAGCAAAACTGATAGTTAATTGTAACGTTCAGGGCCTCCTGATGCCGATGGAACACTCAAATTGCGTCGAGATTCAATACATCGTCGCCCAGCCGACTTGCCTCCAAGGGGATATTGCTGCCACGGGCACCATATGGTCCGTCTCCTGTGATTCTAGATTTTCGAATCCGACGCAAAAGTGACGGTTAATTCTTATGTTCCGGGCCTCTTAATGACGATCGAACACTCAAACTGCGTCGCGGTTCAATACATCGTCCTCCAGCCGATTTGTCTCCAAATGTCTATTGCTGCCTATAGCACCTAATGGTCGTTCTCCTGTGTGTCTAGATTTTTGAATCCGACGCAAAACTCATAGTTAATTGTAACGTTCATGGCCACCTAATGACAATGGAACACTCAAATTGCGTCGAGATTCAATACATAGTCCTCCAGCCGACTTGTCTCCAAGGGGATATAGCTGCCTCTGACACTATATGGTCGTTCTCCTGTGAGTCTTGATTTTCGAATCCGACGCAAAACTCATAGTTAATTGTAACGTTCAGGGCAACCTAATGACAATAGAACACTCAAATTGCGTCGAGACTCAATACATCGTCCTCAAGCCGACTTGTCTCCAAGGCGATATTGCTGCCTGTGGCACCTAATGGTCGTTCTCCTGTGAGTCTAGATTTTCGAATCCGACCCAAAACTGATGGTTAATTGTAACGTTCAATGCCTCCTAATGACGATGGAACACTCAAATTGCGTCGAGAATCAATACATCGTCCTCCTTCGGACTTGTCTCCAAGGGGCCACTGCTGCCTCGGGCACCTTATTGTCGTTCTCCTCTGTGTCTACATTCTCGAATCCGACGCAAAACTGATAGTTAATTGTAACGTTCAGGGGCGATGGAACACTCAAAATGCGTCGAGAATCAATACACCGTCCTCCAGCCGACTTGTCTCCGAGGGTCTATTGCTACCTCGGGCACCTCGGGCACCTTATGTTCGTTCTCCTCTGAGTCCACATTTTCGAAACCGGCGCAAAACTGGTAGTTGATTGTAAAGTTCAGGGCCTCCTAAAGACGATGGAACACTCAAATTGCGTCCAGATTCGATACATCGTCCTCCAGCAGACTTACCTCCAAGGGGATATTTCTGCCTCTGGCACCATATGGTCCGTCTCCTGTGAGTCTAGATTTTTGAATCCGACGCGTAACTGATATTTCATTGTAACTTTCAGGGCCTCCTAATGACGATGGAATACTCAACTTGCGTCGAGATTCAATTCATCGTCCTTCAGCCTACTTGTCTCCAAGGGTCTGTTGCTGCCTCGGGCACCTTATGGTCGTTCTCCTCTGAGTCTACATTTTCGAATCCGTCGCAAAACTGATAGTCAATTGTAACGTTCAGGGGCTCCTAATGACGATGGAACACTCAAATTGCGTCGAGATTCAATACATCGTCCTCCAGGCGACTTGTCTCCAAGGGGATATTGCTGCCTCGGACACCATATGGTCCGTCTCCTGTGGGTCTAGATTTTCGAATCCGACGCGAAACTGATAGTTATTTGTAAGATTCAGGGCCTCCTAATGACGAAGGACCACTCAAATTGCGTCGAGATTGAAAACATCGTCCTCCAGACGACTTGTCTCCAAGGGTCTATTACTGCCTCGGGCTCCTGTGAGTCTAGATAATCGAATCCGACCCAAACCTGATAGTTAATTGTAACGTTCAGGGCCTCCTAATGACGATGGAACACTCAAATTGCGTCGAGATTCAATTCATCGTCCTTCAGTAGACTTGTTTCCAAGGGTCTATTGCTGCCTCGGGCACCTTATGGTCGTTCTCCTCTGAGTCTACATTTTCGGATCCGACGCAAAACTGATAGTTAATTGTACCATTCAGTGCCTCCTAATGACGATGGAACACTCAAATTGCGTCAATATTCAATACATCGTCCTCCAGCCGACTTGTCTCCGTGGTTCTATTGCTGCCTCGGGCACCTTATGGTCGTTCTCCTCTGAGTCTACATTTTCGAATCCGACAAAAAACTGGTAGTTAATTGTAACGTTCAGGGCCTCTTAATGACGATGGAACACTCAAATTGCGTCGAGATTCAATACATCGTCCTCCAGCCGACTTGTCTCCAAGGGTCTATTACTGCCTCGGGCTCCTGTGAGTCTAGATTATCGAATCCGACGCAAACCTGATAGTTAATTGTAACGTTCAGGGCCTCATAATGACGATGGAACACTCAAATTGCGTCGAGATTCAATACATCGTCCTCAAGCCGACTTGCCTCCAAGGGGATATTGCTGCCTGTGGGTCTAGATTTTCGAATCCGACGCAAAACCGATGGTTAATTGTAACGTTCATGGCCTCCTAATGACAATGGAACACTCAAATTGCGTCGAGAATCAATACATCGTCCTCCAACCGATTTGTCTACAAGGGGATTTTGCTGCCTCGGAAACCTTATGGTCGTTCTCCTGTGAGTCTAGATTTTCTTATCCGACGCAAAACTGGTAGTTAATTGTAACGTTGAGCGCCTCCTAATGACGATGGAACACTCAAATTGCGTCGAGATTCAATACATCATCCTCAAGCCGACTTGTTTCCAAGGGGATATAGCTGCCTGTGAGTCTAGATTTTAGAATCCGACTCAGAACTGATGGTTAATTGTAACAATCATGGCCTCCTAATGACGATGGAACACTCAAATTGCATCGAGAATCAATACATCGTCCTCCAGCCGACTTGTCGCCAAGGGGATATAGCTGCCTCGGACACCATATGGTCGTTCTCCTGTGAATCTAGATTTTCGAATCCGACGCAAAACTCATAGTTAACTGTAACGTTCAGGGCCTCCTAATGACGATGGAACACTCAAATTGCGTCGAGAATCAATACATCGGCCTCAAGCCGGCTAGTATCCAAGGCGATATTGCTGCCTGTGGCACCTAATGGTCGTTCTCCTGTGAGTCAAGATTTTCCAATCCGACCCAAAACTGATGGTTAATTGTGAGGTTCAATGCCTCCTAATGACGATGGAACACTCAAATTGCGTCGAGAATCAATACACCGTCCTCCAGCCGACTTGTCTCCAAGGGGATATTGCTGCCTTGGGCACCTTATTGTCGTTCGCCTGTGAGTCTAGATTTTCGAATCCGACGCAAAACTGATGGTTAACTGTAGCGTTTATGGCCTCCTAATGACGATGGAACACTCAGATTGCGTCGAGATTCAATACATCGTCCTCCAGCCGACTTGAATCCAAGCGACTATTGCTGCCTCTGGCACCTTATGTTCGTGCACCTGTGAGTCTAGATTTTCGAATCCGACGCGAAACTGATAGTTAATTGTAACGTTCAGGGCCTCCTAATGACGATGGAACACTCAAATTGCGTCGAAATTCAGTACATCGTCCTCCAGGCAACTTGTCTCCGAGGGTCTATTGCTACCTCGGGCACCTCGGGCACCTTATGTTCGTTCTCCTCTGAGTCTACATTTTCGAAACCGGCGCAAAATTGGTAGTTGATTGTAAAGTTCAGGGCCTCCTAAAGACGATGGAACACTCAAATTGCGTCGTGATTCGATACATCGTCCTCCAGCAGACTTACCTCCAACGTTTATGGCCTCCTAATGACGCTGGAACACTCAGATTGCGTCGAGATACAATACATCGTCCTCCAGCCGACTTGTCTCTGGCACCATATGGTCCGTCTCCTGTGAGGTTAGATTTTCGAATCCGACGCGTAACTGATATTTCATTGTAACTTTCAGGGCGTGCTAATGCGATGAACACTCAAATTGCGTTGAGATTCAATACATCGTCCTCCAGCCGACATGTCTCCAAGGGTCTATTGCCGCCTCGGGCACCTTATGGTCGTTCTCCTGTGAGTCTAGATTATCGAATCCGACGCAAAACTAATAGTTAATTGTAACGTTCAGGGCCTCCTAATGACGATGGAATACTCAACTTGCGTCGAGATTCAATTCATCGTCCTTCAGCCTACTTGTCTCCAAGGGTCTATTGCTGCCTCGGGCACCTTATGGTCGTTCTCCTCTGAGTCTACATTTTCGAATCCGACGCAAAACTGATAGTCAATTGTACGTTCAGGGTCTCCTAATGACGATGGGACACTCAAATTGCGTCGAGATTCAATACATCGTCCTCCAGGCGACTTGTCTCCAAGGGGATATTGCTGCCTCGGGCACCATATGGTCCGTCTCCTGTGGGTCTAGATTTTCGAATCCGACGCGAAACTGATAGTTATTTGTAAGATTCAGGGCCTCCTAATGACGATGGACCACTCAAATTGCGTCGAGATTGAAAACATCGTCCTCCAGCCGACTTGTCTCCAAGGGTCTATTACTGCCTCGGGCTCCTGTGAGTCTAGATTATCGAATCCGACGCAAACCTGATAGTTAATTGTGACGTTCAGGGCCTCCTAATGACGATGGAACACTCAAATTGCGTCGAGATTCAATTCATCGTC
Organism: Schistocerca americana; assembly: GCF_021461395.2. Classification (NCBI taxonomy): domain Eukaryota; kingdom Metazoa; phylum Arthropoda; class Insecta; order Orthoptera; family Acrididae; genus Schistocerca; species Schistocerca americana. Next base: position 11,157,822 of record NW_025725790.1, on the reverse strand, counting down.
CTTCAGTAGACTTGTTTCCAAGGGTCTATTGCTGCCTCGGGCACCTTATGATCGTTCTCCTCTGAGTCTACATTTTCGGATCCGACGCAAAACTGATAGTTAATTGTACCATTCAGTGCCTCCTAATGACGATGGAACACTCAAATTGCGTCAAGATTCAATACATCGTTCTCCAACCGACTTGACTCCGTGGTTCTATTGCTGCCTCGGGCACCTTATGGTCGTTCTCCTCTGAGTCTACATTTTCGAATCCGACAAAAAACTGGTAGTTAATTGTAACGTTCAGGGATTCTTAATGACGATGGAACACTCAAATTGCGTCGAGATTCAATTCATCGTCTTTGAGCCGACTTATCACCAATTGTCTATTGCTGCCTCGGACACCTTATGGTCGTTCTCCTCTGAGTCTAAATTTTCGAATCCGACGCAAAACTGATAGTTAATTGTAACGTTCAGGGGCGATGGAACACTCAAATTGCGTCGAGATTCAATACATCGTCCTCCAGACGATTTGTCTCCACGGCTCTATTGCTGCCTGTGGCACCTAATGGTCGTTCTCCTGTGAGTCAAGCTTTTCGAATCCGACGCGAAACTGATAGTTAAGTGTAACATTCAGGGCCTCCTAGTGACGATGGAGCACTCAAATTGCGTCGAGATTCAATTCATCGTCCTCCAGCCGACTTGTCTCCAAGGGTCTATTGCTGCCTCGGTCACCTCAAGGTCGTTCTCCTGTGAGTGTAGATTATCGAATCCGATGCAAAACTGATAGTTAATTATAACGTTCAGGGCCTCCTAATGACGTTGGAACACTCAAATTGCGTCGAGATTCAATACATCGTCCATCCAGCCGACCTGTCTCCAAGGGGATATTGCTGTCTCGGGCACCATATGGTCGTTCTCCTGTGAGTCTAGATTTTCGAATCCGTTGAAAGACTGATGGTTAATTGTATAGTTCAGGGCCTCCTAATGACGATCGAACACTCAAATTGCGTCGCGATTCAATACATCGTCCTCCAGCCAACTTGTCTCCAAGGGTCTATTTTTGCCTCGGGCGCCTATTGGTCGTTCTCCTGTGAGTCTAGACTATGGAATCCGAAGCAAAACTGATAGTTAATTGTAACGTTCAGGGCCTCCTGATGCCGATGGAACACTCAAATTGCGTCGAGATTCAATACATCGTCGCCCAGCCGACTTGCCTCCAAGGGGATATTGCTGCCACGGGCACCATATGGTCCGTCTCCTGTGATTCTAGATTTTCGAATCCGACGCAAAAGTGACGGTTAATTCTTATGTTCCGGGCCTCTTAATGACGATCGAACACTCAAACTGCGTCGCGGTTCAATACATCGTCCTCCAGCCGATTTGTCTCCAAATGTCTATTGCTGCCTATAGCACCTAATGGTCGTTCTCCTGTGTGTCTAGATTTTTGAATCCGACGCAAAACTCATAGTTAATTGTAACGTTCATGGCCACCTAATGACAATGGAACACTCAAATTGCGTCGAGATTCAATACATAGTCCTCCAGCCGACTTGTCTCCAAGGGGATATAGCTGCCTCTGACACTATATGGTCGTTCTCCTGTGAGTCTTGATTTTCGAATCCGACGCAAAACTCATAGTTAATTGTAACGTTCAGGGCAACCTAATGACAATAGAACACTCAAATTGCGTCGAGACTCAATACATCGTCCTCAAGCCGACTTGTCTCCAAGGCGATATTGCTGCCTGTGGCACCTAATGGTCGTTCTCCTGTGAGTCTAGATTTTCGAATCCGACCCAAAACTGATGGTTAATTGTAACGTTCAATGCCTCCTAATGACGATGGAACACTCAAATTGCGTCGAGAATCAATACATCGTCCTCCTTCGGACTTGTCTCCAAGGGGCCACTGCTGCCTCGGGCACCTTATTGTCGTTCTCCTCTGTGTCTACATTCTCGAATCCGACGCAAAACTGATAGTTAATTGTAACGTTCAGGGGCGATGGAACACTCAAAATGCGTCGAGAATCAATACACCGTCCTCCAGCCGACTTGTCTCCGAGGGTCTATTGCTACCTCGGGCACCTCGGGCACCTTATGTTCGTTCTCCTCTGAGTCCACATTTTCGAAACCGGCGCAAAACTGGTAGTTGATTGTAAAGTTCAGGGCCTCCTAAAGACGATGGAACACTCAAATTGCGTCCAGATTCGATACATCGTCCTCCAGCAGACTTACCTCCAAGGGGATATTTCTGCCTCTGGCACCATATGGTCCGTCTCCTGTGAGTCTAGATTTTTGAATCCTACGCGTAACTGATATTTCATTGTAACTTTCAGGGCCTCCTAATGACGATGGAATACTCAACTTGCGTCGAGATTCAATTCATCGTCCTTCAGCCTACTTGTCTCCAAGGGTCTGTTGCTGCCTCGGGCACCTTATGGTCGTTCTCCTCTGAGTCTACATTTTCGAATCCGTCGCAAAACTGATAGTCAATTGTAACGTTCAGGGGCTCCTAATGACGATGGAACACTCAAATTGCGTCGAGATTCAATACATCGTCCTCCAGGCGACTTGTCTCCAAGGGGATATTGCTGCCTCGGACACCATATGGTCCGTCTCCTGTGGGTCTAGATTTTCGAATCCGACGCGAAACTGATAGTTATTTGTAAGATTCAGGGCCTCCTAATGACGAAGGACCACTCAAATTGCGTCGAGATTGAAAACATCGTCCTCCAGACGACTTGTCTCCAAGGGTCTATTACTGCCTCGGGCTCCTGTGAGTCTAGATAATCGAATCCGACCCAAACCTGATAGTTAATTGTAACGTTCAGGGCCTCCTAATGACGATGGAACACTCAAATTGCGTCGAGATTCAATTCATCGTCCTTCAGTAGACTTGTTTCCAAGGGTCTATTGCTGCCTCGGGCACCTTATGGTCGTTCTCCTCTGAGTCTACATTTTCGGATCCGACGCAAAACTGATAGTTAATTGTACCATTCAGTGCCTCCTAATGACGATGGAACACTCAAATTGCGTCAATATTCAATACATCGTCCTCCAGCCGACTTGTCTCCGTGGTTCTATTGCTGCCTCGGGCACCTTATGGTCGTTCTCCTCTGAGTCTACATTTTCGAATCCGACAAAAAACTGGTAGTTAATTGTAACGTTCAGGGCCTCTTAATGACGATGGAACACTCAAATTGCGTCGAGATTCAATACATCGTCCTCCAGCCGACTTGTCTCCAAGGGTCTATTACTGCCTCGGGCTCCTGTGAGTCTAGATTATCGAATCCGACGCAAACCTGATAGTTAATTGTAACGTTCAGGGCCTCATAATGACGATGGAACACTCAAATTGCGTCGAGATTCAATACATCGTCCTCAAGCCGACTTGCCTCCAAGGGGATATTGCTGCCTGTGGGTCTAGATTTTCGAATCCGACGCAAAACCGATGGTTAATTGTAACGTTCATGGCCTCCTAATGACAATGGAACACTCAAATTGCGTCGAGAATCAATACATCGTCCTCCAACCGATTTGTCTACAAGGGGATTTTGCTGCCTCGGAAACCTTATGGTCGTTCTCCTGTGAGTCTAGATTTTCTTATCCGACGCAAAACTGGTAGTTAATTGTAACGTTGAGCGCCTCCTAATGACGATGGAACACTCAAATTGCGTCGAGAGTCAATACATCGTCCTCCAGCCGACTTGTCTCCAAGCGCCTATTGCTGCCGCTGGCACCTTATGGTCGTCCACCTGTGAGTCTAGATTTTCGAATCCGACGGGAAACTGATGGTTAATTGTAACGTTCAGGGCCTCCTAATGACGATGGAAACCTCAGATTCCCCCTTGCGGGTTCGGGGGTTAGAATAGGCCGGTGGTATTCCTGCCTGTCGTAAGAGGCGACTAAAAGGAGTCTCACATGTTTCGGCCTTATGTGATGGTCCCCTCTCGGGTTTGACCTCCATCTTTCTAAATTATTCCGAAGAGCGAGCCAATTGTGGAAGGGCGCCTTACATGGTGCACTGTATCCGTCGTGCAATTAGACCTTTAGCCGTCTTTCTCGTCGTTGCAAAGGTGTCCCGCTCGTTTTTGATCTCTTGGGCGATTACCACGCTGCACTCTGCAGTGTTTCTTTTAATTGCGACGACGTGCTTGGCCATTTATGCACCTAACGTCCAGCACGGTAGCCAGTCCGTTGTGGTGGGGCCGCCATGTACCCTCTTGGTTGTAGCCCCCTGACAACACAGGGATCGCTCTACTGATGCCTGCGCCGGTAACTCCCCACGTATGCCAAGGAGTAGATGCCAATCACCCTGGGGCATCGGGACTCCCGGCAATGGCCATCCTGCCAGGTGGCCTTTGCTGTGGCTGGGTGGCGCCCGTGGAGAGGGCCCTTGGTCGGAGTAGATGGCATCAGGGCGGATGACCCGCAATGAAGCGTGGTACATCATCTCTCGCTGGCGGCCAGCCGTCAGCCGTCTCTCAGCGTTCCAAAGCTCACTTTAAGGCTAATGTGTATGACCCCAAATCGTTCCCCTCCCTGGCCACACCATGGGAGGAACGAAGGGCTATGAATGAGAGCGAACGATACTCGCCCCGGTATCTCGTCTGTACCAGAGCTGACGGGGAATCTTTTATGTCCGTGAAGCCTCAGTTCTTTGTCGAGCATTTAGAGGACAAGTTTGGGGAGGTGGAGGGCTTGTCCAAGATGCGGTCGGGATCGGTGTTGATAAAAACGGCATCCTCCGCCCAGTCGCGAGCCTTGCTCGCTTGTACTAAGCTGGGGGATGTCTCCGTCACTATCACGCCCCATAAAAGTCTGAACATGGTCCAGGGTATTATCTTTCACAGGGATCTCCTTTTACAGTCCGACGACGAGCTGCGCGCCAACTTGGAGCGCCGAGGTGTCCATTTCGTCCGGCGCGTCCACCGGGGTCCGAGGGATCGTCAGGTTGCCACCGGTGCCTTCATCTTGGCCTTCGAGGGTGACACGTTACCTGAGTAAGTCGAGGTGATGGTGTACCATTGTGATGTCAAGCCGTATATCCCTCCCCCGATGCGGTGCTTCAAGTGTTGTAAGTTTGGCCACATGTCTTCACGCTGTGCTTCCGACCTCGTCTGTCGCGATTGCGGTCGACCTTCCCATCCTGATCATCCCTGTGCGCCGCCTCCAATCTGTGTGAACTGTGGTGCGCACCATCCGCCTTGCTCGCCAGACTGTCCGATTCTGCAGAAGGAGCGGAAGATCATGGAAATAAAGACTCTCGACCGCCTGACGTACACTGAGGCGAAATGGAAATATGATCGGCTTCATCCAGTGCGCATGACAGCTTCTTATGCCGCAACTGTCACTCCTTCTTTAATTCCATCCGCTCCAGTCAGCTTTCAGAGTCGAAGTCCCACACCTGCCCCCTTGATGGTGGGGGGCACTAAACCTCCTGTTGCTCCTGCTCCATGTACTTAAGGAGGAACACCCCCCCAACCATCGGGGACATCAGTCCCCCCTTCCCAGCTGGAGAAGCGTAAGACTTCTTCGGCTACTCTCGTAAGGAAGGGGTCCCTTGGGGACCTCCCTTCGCACTATCTGACCGGTTCCAAAGCCGACGGCCGCATGTGTCTCAAACAACCGCCAGTCCCTGGTCGTCGGGACACACGGTCATCGTCTGTCACTGACACTGACCCGGTGACGCCCTCCCAGCCTGAACCACCCAAGGCGCAGCGCGAGAAGCAGAAGAAGAAGAAACTCCCCAAGGCTACCGACATTGCGGTGGCACCCATTCCACCGCTTCCTACAAGCTCTGCGTCTGAGGATGAGGTGGAGATTCTGGCGTCCGCTGAGGACATGGATCTCGCCAGTCCCTCGGATGCAGTAGACGGTTGTTGTCCAGGTGGTGACTCAGTAGCAGCAGGGGCCCCGGAGGCGTAATCTGTCTCCCCAATCCCTTCACGACTTTCCCATCCATGGCTAATACCATCCTCCAGTGGAACTGCAGCGGTTTTTTCCACCATCTAGCTGAGCTCCGCCAACTTCTCAGCCATCATCCTTTCCTTTGCATTGCTCTGCAGGAAACTTGGTTTCCAGCAATGCGGACCCCCGCCCTCCGTGGCTATCGGGGTTATTTTAAGAACCGGGCAGCTTATGAAAGGGTGTCTGGTGGCGTCTGCATATATGTCCTTAACTCTCTTCACAGCGAGTTTGTACCTCTACAAACAGCTTTAGAGGCTGTCGCTGTTCGGGTGTGGACGCCACAGGCTATCACCGTCTGCAGTATTTACCTTCCACCTGAAGGTGCTGTCGCGCAGCATGTCCTGGCTGCTCTGATAGCCCAACTGCCGCCACCTTTTTTGCTGCTGGGCGATTTCAATGCCCACAACCCTCTATGAGGTGGGACTGTCTCCGATGATCACGGTCGGGCCGTGGAGCATGTGTTGGCTCAGCTCGACCTTAGCCTCTTGAACACCGGTGCTCCCACGCATTTCAGTGTGGCCCATGGCTCGTTCTCGGCCATCGATCTCTCTATTTGCAGCCCTGGACTTGTCCCATCCCTCCACTGGAGAGTGCATCCTGACCTGTGTGGTAGTGACCATTTTCCCATCTATTTGTCACTGCCCCAGTGTCATTCTTCTGGGCGCTTGCCCCACTGGGCTCTCCACAGGGCTGACTGGCCAGCTTTTACTTCTGCTGTCACCATTGCGTCTCCCCCACAGGGTGACATTGACGAGGTGGTCCGTGTTTTCACCACGTCCATCATTTCAGCGGACGAGGCTGCCATCCCCCGTTCCTCTGGCCTCCCTCGGCGGAAGGCTGTCCCCTGGTGGTCGCCGGAGATTGCTGAGGCTATTCGCGACCGTAGGCGGGCTCTCCAGCGTCATAGGCGGCACCCGTCTCTGGAGACCCTCATCGCTTTTAAGAGGCTCCGTGCCTTCGCCCCTCGTCTTATTGCACGGCGTAAGCAGGGGTGCTGGGAGAGGTACGTCTCCTCCCTGGGCTTCCGTGTCTCCTCCTCGCTCGTGTGGTCCCGGATCCGGCGGATTTCTGGATCCCAGACCCCTATGGGTGTCCCTGGGCTCTCCTTGGATGGCGCTGTCTGCACGGACGCTGCCGCCATTGCTGAACGGCTAGCCGCGCACTTTGCTCAGAGCTCTGCGACTGCATCCTATCCCCCCGCCTTTCGCTCTCTAAAGGAGCGAGCCGAGCGGACGCCGTTCTCATTCCACACGCGTCATTATGAAACATACAATGCTCCTTTCAGCGAGAGGGAATTCCTCGCTGCCCTCGCCGATTGCCCTGATACAGCACCAGGCCCCGACTGCATCCACGCGCAGATGCTGAAGCATCTCTCCAGGGACTGCCAGAGACACATTCTCGCGATATTTAATCGCATTTGGAGCGAAGGCGTGTTCCCGTCGCAATGGCGAGAGGGTCTTATTGTCTCCATCTTGAAGCCCGGTGCGGACCCCCTGGCGGTGGACAGCTATCGTCCCATTACCCTCACCAACGTTTTGTGCAAATTGCTCGAACGTATGGTGGGGCGGCGTTTGTGTTGGGTCCTTGAGTCGCGCGGTCTCCTCGCTCCATCCCAGGGTGGCTTCCGTCGGGGCCGGTCTGCAGTGGACAATTTGGTGCGGCTGGAATCTGCTGTCCGTACGGCCTTTGCCCGACGTCAGCATCACGTTGCTGTCTTTTTCGATCTGCGGAAGGCGTATGACACCACATGGAGGCATCACATCCTCGCCACGTTGCATGAGTGGGGTCTTCGTGGTCGGCTCCCGGCTTTTCTTCAAAGCTTTTTATTGCGCCGCTCTTTCCGGGTGCAAGTCGGTGCCACCTCTAGGTCCTCTTATATACAGGAAAATGGGGTCCCACAGGGCTCGGTGTTGAGCGTCTCCTTATTCCTAGTGGCCATTAATGGTCTGGCAGCAGCAGTGGGGTCGTCGGTGTCTCCTTCTTTGTATGCCGACGACTTCTGCATCTCATTTAGCTCCACGACTACGGGAGTCGCCGAACGCAGGCTGCAAGTCGCCGTTCGCAAGGCAGCATCATGGGCTCTGACTCACGGTCTTCAGTTCTCTGCACCCAAGACTCGAGTTATGCACTTCTGCAGGCGTCGAACGGTCCACCCTCATCCTGAACTTTACCTCGACGGTCACCTGCTTGAAGTGGTGGACACTTGCCGCTTCTTGGGACTCGTGTTTGATGCCCGGCTCACATGGGTTCCTCATGTTACTCAGCTGAAGCAAAAATGCTGGCGGCACCTCAACGCCCTCCGCTGCCTAAGCCACACTTCTTGGGGAGCAGATCGCTGCACGCTACTGCGATTGTACAGAGCCCTTGTGCAGTCCCGGCTTGATTATGGGAGCCTGGCCTATGGGTCTGCGTCACCCTCAGTGTTGAAGTTGTTAGACCCCATACACCACTGTGGGGTTCGGCTTGCCACTGGCGCTTTTCGCACTAGTCCCGTGGATAGTCTACTGGTGGAGGCCGGGGTTCCCCCGCTGCGGATTCGCCGCCATCGTCTGCTTGCCGACTATGCTGTCCACGTCCTTTGCTCGCCAGGCCATCCCAATCGTCGTCTGCTTTTCCCTGCCATGGTCCTCCGTCTGCCCGAACGGCGACCTAGATCTGGGCTTTCCGTAGCTGTCCGTGTCCAGTCCCTGCTGTCAGAACTGGGGTCATTCCCTCTTCTGCCTCCCTTCCGGGTCCGTACACCTACGCCTCCCTGGTGTTTGTCCCGGCCGTCTGTCCGTCTGGATTTGGCACAGGGCCCTAAGGACTCGGTTCCGCCTGTGGCCCTCCGTCGCCGTTTTCTTGCGCTCCTCGAATCATTTCCGGGCTGTGAGCCTGTCTACACTGATGGTTCCCTGGTTGATGGTCGCACTGCCTACGCCTTTGCTCACTCTGCCCATTTTGAGCAACGCTCCTTGCCGGCTGGCTGCAGTATTTTTACTGCAGAGCTGGTGGCCATCTTGCGCGCTCTTGAGCATATGCGTTTCTGCTCAGGTAGGTCCATAGTCATCTGCAGTGACTCCCTGAGCAGCCTTCAGGTCATCGACCGCTGCTATCCCTCCTCTCCTCTAATGTCCTCCATTCAGGAGTCTGTTTCCGCCATTGCCCGTTCTGGTCGTTCGGCGGTCTTGGTTTGGACGCCCGGTCATGTTGGCATCCCAGGGAACGAACTTGTAGACAGGCTGGCCAAAGGAGCGATCGACGCCCCGGCTTTGGAGGTCGGCCTTACGGCTCGCGAACAGCAGATGGTGTTGCGCCGTAAGCTGATTGGGATGTGGGCTGCTGAGTGGCGTGGAATGACAGCCCCGAATAAACTGCGGGCTGTCAAGGGGACGACCGATGTGTGGCGTTCCTCCCTGCGGGCTTCTCGCAGGGACTCGGTAGTCCTGTGGCGGCTGCGCATCGGCCATACATACCTGACGCACGGCCATCTGTTGCGTCAGGGGGATCCCCCCTTGTGTCTGTGTGGGTCCCGTCTGACGGTCGGCCACATTTTGCTGGAGTGTCCTCGACTGCGCACACTCCGGCAATCTTTTAAGCTCCCGGGCACTTTGGCTTTGGTTTTATCCGACGATGCCTCCATGGCTGACAATGTTTTATATTTTATCCGTAGTAGTCGTTTTTATGGTTCGATTTAGGGAGGTCCTGCGCCTTTACCTTTCTCTGTCTTTTGTCCTTGTGTCTGTTGCTGTTCTGGTGTGCCATCAGATGGTTGACTCTTTCCCTTTTTTTTTCTCATGGTCAGTCAACCAGTCTCCGGCCATCCTCCTTCCTTCTGTTTCTTTCTGTCTGGTGTTCCTCTGTCCTGTTCTTGTCTGTAGTGTTTGTTGCTGCATTTGTGTTCTTTTAGCGCCTGGGGGGACGTCTCCTCCCCCTTTGGCTTTTATCTGCTCCGTAGATTTTCGGCTCGCCTGATTTTGGAATGGGGGACTGATGACCTTCGCTGTTTAGTCCCCCTTAAAAGACCCAACAACAACAACAACAACTCAAACTGCGTCGAGATTCAATACATCGTCCTCCAGGCGACTTGTCTCCAAGGGGATATTGCTGCTTCGGGCACCATATACTCCGTCTCCTGTGAGTCTAGATTTTCGAATCCGACGCGAAACTGATAGTTAATCGTAACATTCAGGGCCTCCTAATGACGATGGAACACTCAAATTGCGTCGAGATTCAAAACATCGTCCCCCAGCCGACTTGTCTCCAAGGGTCTATTACAGTCTCGGGCTCCTGTGAGTCTAGATTATCGAATCCGACGCAAAACTAATAGTTAATTGTAACGTTCAGGGCCTCCTAATGACGATGGAACACTCAAATTACGTCGAGATTCAATTCATCGTCCTTCAGTAGCCTTGTTTCCAAGGGTCTATTGCTGCCTCGGGAACCTTATAGTCCTCCTCTGAGTCTACATTTTCGAATCCAACGCAAAACGGATAGTTAATTGTACCGTTCAGTGCTTCCTAATGACGATGGAACACTCAAATTGCGTCAAGATTCAATACATCGTCCTCCAGCCGACTTGTCTCCAAGGGGATATTGCTGCCTCGGGCACCTTAAGGTCGTTCTCTTGTGAGTCTAGGTTTTCGAATCCGACGCTAAACTGATAGTTAATTGTAACGTTCAGGGCCTCTCAATGACGATGGAACACTCAAATCCCGTCGAGATTCAATACATCGTCCTCCTGCCGACTTGTCTCCAAGGGGCTATTGCTGCCTCGGGCACCTTATGTTCGTTCTCCTCTGAGTCTACATTTTCGAATCAGACGCAAAACTGGTAGTTAATTGTAACGTTCAGGGCCACCTAAAGACAATGGAACACTCAAATTGCGTCGAGAATCAATACATCGTCATCAAGCCGACTTGTCGCCAAGGGGAATTGCTGCCGCGGGCACCATATGGTCCGTCTCCTGTGAGTCTAGATTTCCGAATCCGACGCGAAATTGATAGTTAATTGCAACGTTCAGGGTCTCCTAATGACGATGGAACACTCAAATTGCGTCGAGATTCAATACATCGTCCTCAAGCCGACTTGTCTCCAAGGGTCTATTGCTGCCTCGGGCACCTTATGGTCGTCCTCCTGTGAGTCTAGATTATGGAATCCGACGCAAAACTGAAAGTTAATTGTAATGTTCAGGGCCTCCAAATGACGATGGAATACTCAAATTGCGTCGAGATTCGAAACATCGTCCTCCAGCCGACTTGTCTCCAAGGGGATATTGCTGCCTCGGGCACCTTAAGGTCGTTCTCCTGTGAGTCTACATTTTCGAATCCGACTCAAAACTGATAGTTAATTCTAACGTTCAGGGCCTCCTAATGACGTTGGAACACTCAAATTGCGTCAAGATTCAATACATCGTCCTCCAGCTGACTTGTCTCCAAGGGCATATTGCTGCCTCGGGCACCTTAAGGTCGTTCTCTTGTGAGTCTAGATTTTCGAAACCGACCCAAAACTGATAGTTAATTGTAACGTTCAGGGCCCCCTATTAATGATGCAACACTCAAATTGCGTCTAGATTCAATACATCGTCCTCCAGCCGACTTGTGTCCTAGGGGATATTTCTGCCTCCGGCACCTTATGGTCGTTCTCCTGTGAGACTAGATTTTCGAATCCGACGCAAAACTGATAGTTAATTGTGATGTTCAGGGCCTCTCAATGACGATGGAATACTCAAATTTCGTCGCGATCCAATACATTGTCCTCCAGCCGACTTGTTTCCAAGGGTCTATTGCTGCCTCGGGCACCTTATGGTCGTTCTCCTCTGAGTCTACATTTTCGAATGCGACGCAAAACCGGTAGTTAATTGTACCGTTCAAGGCCTCCTAATGACGATGGAACACTCAAATTGCGTCTAGATTCAATATACGTCCTCTAGCCGACTTGTCTCCAAGCGGCTATTGCTGCCTCGGGCACCTTATGGTCGTGCTCCTGTGAGTCTAGATTTTTGAATCCGACGCGAATCTGATAGTTAATTGTAACGTTCAGGGCCTCCTAATGACGATGGAACACTCAAATTGCGTCGAGATTCAATACATGGCCCTCCAGGTGGCTTGTATCTGAGGGTCTATTGCTGCCTCGGGCACCAAATGGTCGTTCTCCTCTGAGTCTACATTTTCGAATCCGACGCAAAAGTGGTAGTTAATTGTAACGTTCAGGACCTCCTAATGAGGATGGAACACTCAAATTGCGTCGGGATTCGATACATCGTCCTCCAGCAGACTTCTCTCCAAGGGGATATTGCTGCCTCTGGCACCATATGGTCCGTCTCCTGTGAGTCTAGATTTTCGAATCCGACGCGAAACTGATATATAATTGTAACGTTCAGGGCCTCCTAATGACAATGGAACACTCAAATTGCGTCGAGATTCAATACATCGTCCTCCAGCCGACATGTCTCCAAGAGTCTATTGCTGCCTCGGGCACCTTATGGTCGTTCTCCTGTGAGTCTACATTTTCGAATCCGACGCAAAACTGATAGTTAATTGTGGCGATCAGGGCCTCCTAATGACGATGGAACACTCAAATTGCGTCAAGATTCAATACATCGTCTTCCAGCCGACTTGTGTCCTAGGGGATATTTCTGCCTCGGGCACCTTATGTTCGTTCTCCTGTGAGTCTATATTTTCGAATCCGACGCAAAACTGATAGTTAATTGTGACGATCAGGGCCTCCTAATGACGATGGAACACTCAAATTGCGTCAAGATTCAATACATCGTCTTCCAGCCGACTTGTGTCCTAGGGGACATTTCTGCCTCGGGCACCTTATGTTCGTTCACCTGTGAGTGTAGATTATCGAATCCGATGCAAAACTGATAGTTAATTATAACGTTCAGGGCCTCCTAATGACGTTGGAACACTCAAATTGCGTCGAGATTCAATACATCGTCCATCCAGCCGACTTGTCTCCAAGGGGATATTGCTGTCTCGGGCACCATATGGTCGTTCTCCTGTGAGTCTAGATTTTCGAATCCGTCGAAAAACTGATGGTTAATTGTATAGTTCAGGGCCTCCTAATGACGATCGAACACTCAAATTGCGTCGAGATTCAATACATCGTCGCCCAGCCGACTTGCCTCCAAGGGGATATTGCTGCCTCGGGGACCATATGGTCCGTCTCCTGTGATTCTAGATTTTCGAATCCGACGCAAAACTGACGGTTAATTCTGATGTTCCGGGCCTCTGAATGACGACCGAACACTCAAATTGCGTCGCGATTCAATACATCGTCCTCCAGCCGATTTGTCTCCAAGGGTCTATCGCTGCCAATGGCACCTAATGGTCGTTCTATTGTGAGTCTAGATTTTAGAATCCGACTCAGAACTGACGGTTAATTGTAACAGTCATGGCCTCCTAATGACGATGGAACTCTCAAATTGCATCGAGAATCAATACATAGTCCTCCAGCCGACTTGTCTCCAAGGGGATATAGCTCCCTCGGACACCATATGGTCGTTCTCCTGTGAGTCTTGATTTTCGAATCCGACGCAAAACTCATAGTTAATTGTAACGGTCAGGGCAACCTAATGACAATAGAACACTCAAATTGCGTCGAGACTCAATACATCGTCCTCAAGCCGACTTGTCTCCAAGGCGATATTGCTGCCAGTGGCACCTAATGGTCGTTCTCCTGTGAGTCTAGATTTTCGAATCCGACCCAAAACTGATGGTTAATTGTAACGTTCAATGCCTCCTAATGACGATGGAACACTCAAATTGCGTCGAGAATCAATACATCGTCCTCCTGCGGACTTGTCTCCAAGGGGCCACTGCTGCCTCGGGCACCTTATGGTCGTTCTCCTCTGTGTCTACATTTTCGAATCCGACACAAAACTGATAGTTAATTGTAACGTTCAGGGGCGATGGAACACTCAAAATGCGTCGAGAATCAATACACCGTCCTCCAGCCGACTTGTCTCCAAGGGGATATTGCTGTCTTGGGCACCTTATGGTCGTTCTCCTGTGAGTCTAGATTTTCGAATCCGACGCAAAACCGATGGTTAACTGTAGCGTTTATGGCCTCCTAATGACGATGGAACACTCAGATTGCGTCGAGATTCAATACATCGTCCTCCAGCCGACTTACCTCCAAGGGGATATTTCTGCCTCTGGCACCATATGGTCCGTCTCCTGTGAGTCTAGATTTTCGAATCCGACGCGAAACTGATAGTTAATTGTAACGTTCGGGGCCTCCTAATGACGATGGAACACTCAAATTGCGTCGAGATTCAGTACATCGTCCTCCAGGCGACTTGTCTCCGAGGGTCTATTGCTACCTCGGGCACCTCGGGCACCTTATGTTCGTTCTCCTCTGAGTCTACATTTTCGAAACCGGCGCAAAACTGGTAGTTGATTGTAAAGTTCAGGGCCTCCTAAAGACGATGGAACACTCAAATTGCGTAAAGATTCGATACATCGTCCTCCAGCAGACTTACCTCCAAGGGGATATTTCTGCCTCTGGCACCATATGGTCCGTCTCCTGTGAGTCTAGATTTTCGAATCCGACGCGTAACTGATATTTCATTGTAGCTTTCAGGGCCTCCTAATGACGATGGAATACTCAACTTGCGTCGAGATTCAATTCATCGTCCTTCAGCCTAATTGTCTCCAAGGGTCTTTTGCTGCCTCGGGCACCTTATGGTCGTTCTCCTCTGAGTCTACATTTTCGAATCCGACGCAAAACTGATAGTCAATTGTAACGGTCAGGGGCTCCTAATGACGATGGAACACTCAAATTGCGTCGAGATTCAATACATCGTCCTCCAGGCGACTTGTCTCCAAGGGGATATTGCTGCCTCGGGCACCATATGGTCCGTCTCCTGTGGGTCTAGATTTTCGAATCCGACGCGAAGCTGATAGGTATTTGTAAGATTCAGGGCCTCCTAATGACGATGGAACACTCAAATTGCGTCGAGATTCAATTCATCGTCCTTCAGTAGACTTGTTTCCAAGGGTCTATTGCTGCCTCGGGCACCTTATGGTCGTTCTCCTCTGAGTCTACACTTTCGGATCCGACGCAAAACTGATAGTTAATTGTACCATTCAGTGCCTCCTAATGACGATGGAACACTCAAATTGCGTCAAGATTCAATACATCGTCCTCCAGCCGACTTGTCTCCGTGGTTCTATTGCTGCCTTGGGCACCTTATGGTCGTTCTCCTCTGAGTCTACATTTTCGAATCCGACAAAAAACTGGTAGTTAATTGTAACGTTCAGGGCCTCTTAATGACGATGGAACACTCAAATTGCGTCGAGATTCAATACATCGTCCTCCAGCCGACTTGTCTCCAAGGGTCTATTACTGCCTCGGGCTCCTGTGAGTCTAGATTATCGAATCCGACGCAAACCTGATAGTTAATTGTAACGTTCAGGGCCTCATAATGACGATGGAACACTCAAATTGCGTCGAGATTCAATACATCGTCCTCAAGCCGACTTGCCTCCAAGGGGATATTGCTGCCTGTGGGTCTAGATTTTCGAATCCGACGCAAAACCGATGGTTAATTGTAGCGTTCATGGCCTCCTAATGACAATGGAACACTCAAATTGCGTCGAGAATCAATACATCGTCCTCCAACCGATTTGTCTCCAAGGGGATTTTGCTGCCTCGGAAACCTTATGGTCGTTCTCCTGTGAGTCTAGATTTTCTTATCCGACGCAAAACTGATAGTTAATTGTAACGTTGAGCGCCTCCTAATGACGATGGAACACTCAAATTGCGTCGAGAGTCAATACATCGTCCTCCAGCCGACTTGTCTCCAAGCGTCTATTGCTGCCGCTGGCACCTTATGGTCGTCCACCTGTGAGTCTAGATTTTCGAATCCGACGGGAAACTGATGGTTAATTGTAACGTTCAGGGCCTCCTAATGACGATGGAAACCTCAGATTCCCCCTTGCGGGTTCGGGGGTTAGAATAGGCCGGTGGTATTCCTGCCTGTCGTAAGAGGCGACTAAAAGGAGTCTCACATGTTTCGGCCTTATGTGATGGTCCCCTCTCGGATTTGACCTCCATCTTTCTAAATTATTCCGAAGAGCGAGCCAATTGTGGAAGGGCGCCTTACATGGTGCACTGTATCCGTCGTGCAATTAGACCTTTAGCCGTCTTTCTCGTCGTTGCAAAGGTGTCCCGCTCGTTTTTGATCTCTTGGGCGATTACCACGCTGCACTCTGCAGTGTTTCTTTTAACTGCGACGACGTGCTTGGCCATTTATGCACCTAACGTCCAGCACGGTAGCCAGTCCGTTGTGGTGGGGCCGCCATGTACCCTCTTGGTTGTAGCCCCCTGACAACACAGGGATCACTCTACTGTTGCCTGCGCCGGTAACTGCCCACGTATGCCAAGGAGTAGATGCCAATCACCCTGGGGCATCGGGACTCCCGGCAATGGCCATCCTGCCAGGTGGCCTTTGCTGTGGCTGGGTGGCGCCCGTGGAGAGGGCCCTTGGTCGGAGTAGGTGGCATCAGGGCGGATGACCCGCAATGAAGCGTGGTACATCATCTCTCGCTGGCGGCCAGCCGTCAGCCGTCTCTCAGCGTTCCAAAGCTCACTTTAAGGCTAATGTGTATGACCCCAAATCGTTCCCCTCCCTGACCACACCATGTGAGGAACGAAGGGCTATGAATGAGAGCGAACGATACTCGCCCCGGTATCTCGTCTGTACCAGAGCTGACGGGGAATCTTTTATGTCCGTGAAGCCTCAGTTCTTTGTCGAGCATTTAGAGGACAAGTTTGGGGAGGTGGAGGGCTTGTCCAAGATGCGGTCGGGATCGGTGTTGATAAAAACGGCATCCTCCGCCCAGTCGCGGGCCTTGCTCGCTTGTACTAAGCTGGGGGATGTCTCCGTCACTATCACGCCCCATAAAAGTCTGAACATGGTCCAGGGTATTATCTTTCACAGGGATTTCCTTTTACAGTCCGACGACGAGCTGCGCGCCAACTTGGAGCGCCGAGGTGTCCATTTCGTCCGGCCCGTCCACCGGGGTCCGAGGGATCGTCAGGTTGCCACCGGTGCCTTCATCTTGGCCTTCGAGGGTGACACGTTACCTGAGTAAGTCGAGGTGATGGTGTACCGTTGTGATGTCAAGCCGTATATCCCTCCCCCGATGCGGTGCTTCAAGTGTTGGAAGTTTGGCCACATGTCATCACGCTGTGCTTCCGACCTCGTCTGTCGCGATTGCGGTCGACCTTCCCATCCTGATCATCCCTGTGCGCTGCCTCCAATCTGTGTGAACTGTGGTGCGCACCATCCGCCTTGCTCGCCAGACTGTCCGATTCTGCAGAAGGAGCGGAAGATCATGAAAATAAAGACTCTCGACTGCCTGACGTACACTGAGGCGAAGCGGAAATATGATCGGCTTCATCCAGTGCGCATGACAGCTTCTTATGCCGCAACTGTCACTCCTTCTTTAATTCCATCCGCTCCAGTCAGCTTTCAGAGTCGAAGTCCCACACCTGCCCCCTTGATGGTGGGGGGCACTAAACCTCCTGTTGCTCCTGCTCCATCTACTTCAGGAGGAACACCCCCCCAACCATCGGGGACATCAGTCCCCCCTTCCCAGCTGGAGAAGCATAAGACTTCTTCGGCTACTCTCGTAAGGAAGGGGTCCCTTGGGGACCTCCCTTCGCATTATCTGACCGGTTCCAAAGCCGACGGCCGCAAGTGTCTCAAACAACCGCCAGTCCCTGGTCGTCGGGACACACGGTCATCGTCTGTCCCTGAGACTGACCCGGTGACGCCCTCCCAGCCTGAACCACCCAAGGCGCAGCGCGAGAAGCAGAAGAAGAAGAAACTCCCCAAGGCTACCGACATTGCGGTGGCACCCATTCCACCGCTTCCTACAAGCTCTGCGTCTGAGGATGAGGTGGAGATTCTGGCGTCCGCTGAGGACATGGATCTCGCCAGTCCCTCGGATGCAGTAGACGGTTGTTGTCCAGGTGGTGACTCAGTAGCAGCAGGGGCCCCGGAGGCGTAATCTGCCTCCCCAATCCCTTCACGCCTTTCCCATCCATGGCTAATATCATCCTCCAGTGGAACTGCAGCGGTTTTTTCCACCATCTAGCTGAGCTCCGCCAACTTCTCAGCCATCATCCTTTCCTTTGCATTGCTCTGCAGGAAACTTGGTTTCCAGCAATGCGGACCCCCGCCCTCCGTGGCTATCGGGGTTATTTTAAGAACCGGGCAGCTTATGAAAGGGTGTCTGGTGGCGTCTGCATATATGTCCTTAACTCTCTTCACAGCGAGTTTGTACCTCTACAAACAGCTTTAGAGGCTGTCGCTGTTCGGGTGTGGACGCCACAGGCTATCACCGTCTGCAGTATTTACCTTCCACCTGATGGTGCTGTCGCGCAGCATGTCCTGGCTGCTCTGATAGCCCAACTGCCGCCACCTTTTTTGCTGCTGGGCGATTTCAATGCCCACAACCCTCTATGAGGTGGGACTGTCTCCGATGATCACGGTCGGGCCGTGGAGCATGTGTTGGCTCAGCTCGACCTTAGCCTCTTGAACACCAGTGCTCCCACGCATTTCAGTGTGGCCCATGGCTCGTTCTCGGCCATCGATCTCTCTATTTGCAGCCCTGGACTTGTCCCATCCCTCCACTGGAGAGTGCATCCTGACCTGTGTGGTAGTGACCATTTTCCCATCTATTTGTCACTGCCCCAGTGTCATTCTTCTGGGCGCTTGCCCCACTGGGCTCTCCACAGGGCTGACTGGCCAGCTTTTACTTCTGCTGTCACCATTGCGTCTCCCCCACAGGGTGACATTGACGAGGTGGTCCGTGTTTTCACCACGTCCATCATTTCAGCGGCCGAGGCTGCCATCCCCCGTTCCTCTGGCCTCCCTCGGCGGAAGGCTGTCCCCTGGTGGTCGCCGGAGATTGCTGAGGCTATTCGCGACCGTAGGCGGGCTCTCCAGCGTCATAGGCGGCACCCGTCTCTGGAGACCCTCATCGCTTTTAAGAGGCTCCGTGCCTTCGCCCCTCGTCTTATTGCACGGCGTAAGCAGGAGTGCTGGGAGAGGTACGTCTCCTCCCTGGGCTTCCGTGTCTCCTCCTCACTCGTGTGGTCCCGGATCCGGCGGATTTCTGGATCCCAGACCCCTGGGCTCTCCTTGGATGGCGCTGTCTGCACGGACGCTGCCGCCATTGCTGAACGGCTAGCCACGCACTTTGCTCAGAGCT
This sequence comes from Schistocerca americana, assembly GCF_021461395.2. Classification (NCBI taxonomy): domain Eukaryota; kingdom Metazoa; phylum Arthropoda; class Insecta; order Orthoptera; family Acrididae; genus Schistocerca; species Schistocerca americana. The sequence continues at coordinate 11,138,658 of NW_025725790.1, read as the reverse complement.
CTGCGACTGCATCCTATCCCCCCGCCTTTCGCTCTCTAAAGGAGCGAGCCGAGCGGACGCCGTTCTCATTCCACACGCGTCATTATGAAACATACAATGCTCCTTTCAGCGAGAGGGAATTCCTCGCTGCCCTCGCCGATTGCCCTGATACAGCACCAGGCCCCGACTGCATCCACGCGCAGATGCTGAAGCATCTCTCCAGGGACTGCCAGAGACACATTCTCGCGATATTTAATCGCATTTGGAGCGAAGGCGTGTTCCCGTCGCAATGGCGAGAGGGTCTTATTGTCTCCATCTTGAAGCCCGGTGCGGACCCCCTGGCGGTGGACAGCTATCGTCCCATTACCCTCACCAACGTTTTGTGCAAATTGCTCGAACGTATGGTGGGGCGGCGTTTGTGTTGGGTCCTTGAGTCGCGCGGTCTCCTCGCTCCATCCCAGGGTGGCTTCCGTCGGGGCCGGTCTGCAGTGGACAATTTGGTGCGGCTGGAATCTGCTGTCCGTACGGCCTTTGCCCGACGTCAGCATCACGTTGCTGTCTTTTTCGATCTGCGGAAGGCGTATGACACCACATGGAGGCATCACATCCTCGCCACGTTGCATGAGTGGGGTCTTCGTGGTCGGCTCCCGGCTTTTCTTCAAAGCTTTTTATTGCGCCGCTCTTTCCGGGTGCAAGTCGGTGCCACCTCTAGGTCCTCTTATATACAGGAAAATGGGGTCCCACAGGGCTCGGTGTTGAGCGTCTCCTTATTCCTAGTGGCCATTAATGGTCTGGCAGCAGCAGTGGGGTCGTCGGTGTCTCCTTCTTTGTATGCCGACGACTTCTGCATCTCATTTAGCTCCACGACTACGGGAGTCGCCGAACGCAGGCTGCAAGTCGCCGTTCGCAAGGCAGCATCATGGGCTCTGACTCACGGTCTTCAGTTCTCTGCACCCAAGACTCGAGTTATGCACTTCTGCAGGCGTCGGACGGTCCACCCTCATCCTGAACTTTACCTCGACGGTCACCTGCTTGAAGTGGTGGACACTTGCCGCTTCTTGGGACTCGTGTTTGATGCCCGGCTCACATGGGTTCCTCATGTTACTCAGCTGAAGCAAAAATGCTGGCGGCACCTCAACGCCCTCCGCTGCCTAAGCCACACTTCTTGGGGAGCAGATCGCTGCACGCTACTGCGATTGTACAGAGCCCTTGTGCAGTCCCGGCTTGATTATGGGAGCCTGGCCTATGGGTCTGCGTCACCCTCAGTGTTGAAGTTGTTAGACCCCATACACCACTGTGGGGTTCGGCTTGCCACTGGCGCTTTTCGCACTAGTCCCGTGGATAGTCTACTGGTGGAGGCCGGGGTTCCCCCGCTGCGGATTCGCCGCCATCGTCTGCTTGCCGACTATGCTGTCCACGTCCTTTGCTCGCCAGGCCATCCCAATCGTCGTCTGCTTTTCCCTGCCATGGTCCTCCGTCTGCCCGAACGGCGACCTAGATCTGGGCTTTCCGTAGCTGTCCGTGTCCAGTCCCTGCTGTCAGAACTGGGGTCATTCCCTCTTCTGCCTCCCTTCCGGGTCCGTACACCTACGCCTCCCTGGTGTTTGTCCCGGCCGTCTGTCCGTCTGGATTTGGCACAGGGCCCTAAGGACTCGGTTCCGCCTGTGGCCCTCCGTCGCCGTTTTCTTGCGCTCCTCGAATCATTTCCGGGCTGTGAGCCTGTCTACACTGATGGTTCCCTGGTTGATGGTCGCACTGCCTACGCCTTTGCTCACTCTGCCCATTTTGAGCAACGCTCCTTGCCGGCTGGCTGCAGTATTTTTACTGCAGAGCTGGTGGCCATCTTGCGCGCTCTTGAGCATATGCGTTTCTGCTCAGGTAGGTCCATCGTCATCTGCAGTGACTCCCTGAGCAGCCTTCAGGTCATCGACCGCTGCTATCCCTCCTCTCCTCTGGTGTCCTCCATTCAGGAGTCTGTTTCCGCCATTGCCCGTTCTGGTCGTTCGGCGGTCTTGGTTTGGACGCCCGGTCATGTTGGCATCCCAGGGAACGAACTTGTAGACAGGCTGGCCAAAGGGGCGATCGACGCCCCGGCTTTGGAGGTCGGCCTTACGGCTCGCGAACAGCAGATGGTGTTGCGCCGTAAGCTGATTGGGATGTGGGCTGCTGAGTGGCGTGGAATGACAGCCCCGAATAAACTGCGGGCTGTCAAGGGGACGACCGATGTGTGGCGTTCCTCCCTGCGGGCTTCTCGCAGGGACTCGGTAGTCCTGTGGCGGCTACGCATCGGCCATACATACCTGACGCACGGCCATCTGTTGCGTCAGGGGGATCCCCCCTTGTGTCTGTGTGGGTCCCATCTGACGGTCGGCCACATTATGCTGGAGTGTCCTCGACTGCGCACACTCCGGCAATCTTTTAAGCTCCTGGGCACTTTGGCTTTGGTTTTATCCGACGATGCCTCCATGGCTGACAATGTTTTATATTTTATCCGTAGTAGTCGTTTTTATGGTTCGATTTAGGGAGGTCCTGCGCCTTTACCTTTCTGTGTCTTTTGTCCTTGTGTCTGTTGCTGTTCTGGTGTGCCATCAGATGGTTGACTCTTTCCCTTTTTTTTTCTCATGGTCAGTCAACCAGTCTCCGGCCATCCTCCTTCCTTCTGTTTCTTTCTGTCTGGTGTTCCTCTGTCCTGTTCTTGTCTGTAGTGTTTGTTGCTGCATTTGTGTTCTTTTAGCGCCTGGGGGGACGTCTCCTCCCCCTTTGGCTTTTATCTGCTCCGTAGATTTTCGGCTCGCCTGATTTTGGAATGGGGGACTGATGACCTTCGCTGTTTAGTCCCCCTTAAAAGACCCAACAACAACAACAACAACTCAAACTGCGTCGAGATTCAATACATCGTCCTCCAGGCGACTTGTCTCCAAGGGGATATTGCTGCTTCGGGCACCATATACTCCGTCTCCAGTGAGTCTAGATTTTCGAATCCGACGCGAAACTGATAGTTAATCGTAACATTCAGGGCCTCCTAATGACGACGGAACACTCAAATTGCGTCGAGATTCAAAACATCGTCCCCCAGGAGACTTGTCTCCAAGGGTCTATTACAGTCTCGGGCTCCTGTGAGTCTAGATTATCGAATCCGACGAAAAACTAATAGTTAATTGTAACGTTCAGGGCCTCCTAATGACGATGGAACACTCAAATTACGTCGAGATTCAATCCATCGTCCTTCAGTAGACTTGTTTCCAAGGGTCTATTGCTGCCTCGGGAACCTTATAGACCTCCTCTGAGTCTACATTTTCGAATCCAACGCAAAACGGATAGTTAATTGTACCGTTCAGTGCTTCCTAATGACGATGGAACACTCAAATTGCGTCAAGATTCAATACATCGTCCTCCAGCCGACTTGTCTCCAAGGGGATATTGCTGCCTCGGGCACCTTAAGGTCGTTCTCTTGTGAGTCTAGGTTTTCGAATCCGACGCTAAACTGATAGTTAATTGTAACGTTCAGGGCCTCTCAATGACGATGGAACACTCAAATCCCGTCGAGATTCAATACATCGTCCTCCTGCCGACATGTCTCCAAGGGGCTATTGCTGCCTCGGGCACCTTATGTTCGTTCTCCTCTGAGTCTACATTTTCGAATCAGACGCAAAACTGGTAGTTAATTGTAACGTTCAGGGCCTCCTAATGACAATGGAACACTCAAATTGCGTCGAGATTCAATACATCGTCATCAAGCCGACTTGTCGCCAAGGGGAATTGCTGCCGCGGGCACCATATGGTCCGTCTCCTGTGAGTCTAGATTTCCGAATCCGACGCGAAATTGATAGTTAATTGCAACGTTCAGGGTCTCCTAATGACGATGGAACACTCAAATTGCGTCGAGATTCAATACATCGTCCTCAAGCCGACTTGTCTCCAAGGGTCTATTGCTGCCTCGGGCACCTTATGGTCGTCCTCCTGTGAGTCTAGATTATCGAATCCGACGCAAAACTGATAGTTAATTGTAATGTTCAGGGCCTCCAAATGACGATGGAATACTCAAATTGCGTCGAGATTCAATACATCGTCCTCCAGCCGATTTGTCTCCAAGGGGATATTGCTGCCTCGGGCGCCTTAAGGTCGTTCTCCTGTGAGTCTACATTTTCGAATCCGACTCAAAACTGATAGTTAATTGTAACGTTCAGGGCCTCCTAATGACGTTGGAACACTCAAATTGCGTCAAGATTCAATACATCGTCCTCCAGCCGACTTGTCTCCAAGGGCATATTGCTGCCTCGGGCACCTTAAGGTCGTTCTCTTGTGAGTCTAGATTTTCGAAACCGACGCAAAACTGATAGTTAATTGTAACGTTCAGGGCCTCTCAATGACGATGGAACACTCAAATTTCGTCGAGATTCAATACATCGTCCTCCAGGCGTCTTGTCTCCGAGGGTCTATTGCTGACTCGGGCACCTAATGGTCGTTCTCCTCTGAGTCTACATTTCCGAATCCGACGCAAAACTGGTAGTTAATTGTAACGTTCAGGACCTCCTAATGAGGATGGAACACTCAAATTGCGTCGAGATTCGATACATCGTCCTCCAGCAGGCTTCTCTCCAATGGGATATTGCTGCCTCTGGCACCATATGGTCCGTCTCCTGTGAGTCTAGATTTTCGAATCCGACGCGAAACTGATATATAATTGTAACGTTCAGGGCCTCCTAATGACAATAGAACACCCAAATTGCGTCGAGATTCAATACATCGTCCTCCAGCCGACATGTCTCCAAGAGTCTATTGCTGCCTCGGGCACCTTATGATCGTTCTCCTGTGAGTCTACATTTTCGTATCCGACGCAAAACTGATAGTTAATTGTGACGATCAGGGCCTCCTAATGACGATGGAACGCTCAAATTGCGTCAAGATTCAATACATCGTCTTCCAGCCGACTTGTGTCCTAGGGGATATTTCTGCCTCGGGCACCTTATGTTCGTTCTCCTGTGAGTCTAGATTTTCGAATCTGACGCAAAACTGATAGTTAATTGTGACGATCATGGCCTCCTAATGACGGTGGAACACTCAAATTGCGTCAAGATTCAATACATCGTCTTCCAGCCGACTTGTGTCCTAGGGGATATTTCTGCCTCGGGCACCTTATGTTCGTTCTCCTGTGAGTCTAGATTTTCGAATCCGACGCAAAACTGATAGTTAATTGTAACGTTCAGGGCCTCTCAATGACGATGGAACACTCAAATTGCGTCGAGATTCAATACATCGTCCTCCAGCCGACATGTCTCCAAGAGTCTATTGCTGCCTCGGGCACCTAAAGATCGTACTCCTGTGAGTCCACATTTTCGAGTCCGACGCGAAACTGATAGTTAATCGTAACATTCAGGGCCTCGTAATGACGATGGAACACTCAAATTGCGTCGAGATTCAAAACATCGTCCTCCAGCCGAATTGTCTCCAAGGGTCTATTACTGTCTCGGGCTCCTGTGAGTCTAGATTATCGAATCCGACGCAAAACTAATAGTTAATTGTAACGTTCAGGGCCTCCGAATGACGATGGAACACTCAAATTACGTCGAGATTCAATTCATCGTCCTTCAGTAGACTTGTTCCCAAGGGTCTATTGCTGCCACGGGAACCTTATAGTCCTCCTCTGAGTCTACATTTTCGAATCCAACGCAAAACGGATAGTTAATTGTACCGTTCAGTGCTTCCTAATGACGATGGAACACTCAAATTGCGTCAAGATTCAATACATCGTCCTCCAGCCGACTTGTCTCCAAGGGGATATTGCTGCCTCGGGCACCTTAAGGTCGTTCTCTTGTGATTCTAGGTTTTCGAATCCGACGCTAAACTGATAGTTAATTGTAACGTTCAGGGCCTCTCAATGACGATGGAACACTCAACTCCCGTCGAGATTCAATACATCGTCCTCCTGCCGACTTGTCTCCAAGGGGCTATTGCTGCCTCGGGCACCTTATGTTCGTTCTCCTCTGAGTCTACATTTTCGAATCAGACGCAAAACTGGTAGTTAATTGTAACGTTCAGGGCCTCCTAATGACAATGGAACACTCAAATTGCGTCGAGATTCAATACATCGTCATCAAGCCGACTTGTCGCCAAGGGGAATTGCTGCCGCGGGCACCATATGGTCCGTCTCCTGTGAGTCTAGATTTCCGAATCCGACGCGAAATTGATAGTTAATTGCAACGTTCAGGGTCTCCTAATGACGATGGAACACTCAAATTGCGTCGAGATTCAATACATCGTCCTCCAGCCGACTTGTCTCCAAGGGTCTATTGCTGCCTCGGGCACCTTATGGTCGTCCTCCTGTGAGTCTAGATTTTCGAATCCGACGCAAAACTGATAGTTAATTGTAATGTTCAGGGCCTCCAAATGACGATGGAATACTCAAATTGCGTCGAGATTCAATACATCGTCCTCCAGCCGACTTGTCTCCAAGGGGATATTGCTGCCTCGGGCACCTTAAGGTCGTTCTCTTGTGAGTCTAGATTTTCGAAACCGACGCAAAACTGATAGTTAATTGTAACGTTCAGGGCCCCCTATTAACGATGCAACACTCAAATTGCGTCTAGATTCAATACATCGTCCTCCAGCCGACTTGTGTCCTAGGGGATATATCTGCCTCCGGCACCTTATGGTCGTTCTCCTGTGAGACTAGATTTTCGAATCCGACGCAAAACTGATAGTTAATTGTAACGTTCAGGGCCTCTCAATGACGATGAAACACTGAAATTTCATCGAGATTCAATACATCGTCCTCCAGGCGTCTTGTCTCCGAGGGTCTATTGCTGCCTCGGGCACCTTATGGTCGTTCTCCTCTGAGTCTACATTTTCGAATGCGACGCAAAACCGGTAGTTAATTGAAACGTTCAAGGCATCCTAATGACGATGGAACACTCAAATTGCGTCTAGATTCAATATACGTCCTCCAGCCGACTTGTCTCCAAGCGGCTATTGCTGCTTCTGGCACCTTATGGTCGTGCTCCTGTGAGTCTAGATTTTCGAATCCGACGCGAATCTGATAGTTAATTGTAACGTTCAGGGCCTCCTAATGACGATGGAACACTCAAATTGCGTCGAGATTCAATACATGGTCCTCCAGGTGACTTGTATCCGAGGGTCTATTGCTGCCTCGGGCACCTAATGGTCGTTCTCCTCTGAGTCTACATTTTCGAATCCGACGCAAAACTGGTAGTTAATTGTAACGTTCAGGACCTCCTAATGAGGATGGAACACTCAAATTGCGTCGAGATTCGATACATCGTCCTCCAGCAGACTTCTCTCCAAGGGGATATTGCTGCCTCTGGCACCATATGGTCCGTCTCCTGTGAGTCTAGATTTTCGAATCCGACGCGAAACTGATATATAATTGTAACGTTCAGGGCCTCCTAATGACAATGGAACACTCAAATTGCGTCGAGATTCAATACATCGTCCACCAGGCGACCCTTGTCTCCGAGGGTCTATTGCTGCCTCGGGCAACTTATGGTCATTCTCCTCTGAGTCTACCTTTTCGAATCCGACGCAGAACTGGTAGTTAATTGTAACGTTCAGGGGCTCCTAATGACGATGGAACACTCAAATTGCGTCGAAATTCAATACATCGTCCTCAACCCGACTTGTCTCCAAGGGGATATTGCTGCCTGTGAGTCTAGATTTTCGAATCCGACGCAAAACTAATGGTTAATTGTAACGTTCATGGCCTCCTTATGACGATGGAACACTCAAATTGCGTCGAGAATCAATACATCGTCCTCCAGCCGATTTGTCTCCAAGGGGATATTGCTGAATCGTTAACCTTGTGGTCGTTCTCCAGTGAGTCTAGATTTTCGAATCCGACGCAAAACTGATGGTTAATTGTAATATTCATGGCCTCCTAATGACGATGCAACACTCAAATTGTGTCGAGATTCAATATATCGTCCTCCAGCCGACTTGTCTCCAAGCGTCTATTGCTGCCTCTGGCACCTTATGGTCGTGCTCCTGTGAGTCTAGATTTTCGAATCGGACGCTAAACTGATAGTTAATTGTAACGTTCGGAGCCTCCTAATGACGATGGAACACTCAAACTGCGTCGAGATTCAATACATCGTCCTCCAGGCGACTTGCTTCCGAGTGTCTATTGCTGCCTGTGAGTCTAGATTTTCGAATCCGACGCAAAACTGATAGTTAATTGTAACGTTCAGGGCCTCCTAACGACGATGGAACACTCAAATTGCGTCGAGATTCAATACATCGTCCTCAAGCCGACTTGTCCCCAAGGGAATATTGCTGATTTTTGCACCATATGGTCAGTTTCCAGTGAGTCTAGATTTTCGAATCCGACGCGAAATTGATAGTTAATTGCAACGTTCAGGGCCACCTAATGACGATGGAACACTAAAATTGCGTCGAGATTCAATACACCGTCCTCCAGCCGACTTGTCTCCAAGCGTCTAATGTTGCCTCTGGAACCTTATGGTCGTGCCCTGTGAGTCTAGATTTTCATATCCGACGAAAAACTGATAGTTAATTGTAACGTTCAGGGCCTCCTAATGACGATGGAACACTCAAATTGCGTCGAGATTCAAAACATTGTCCTCAGGCCGACTTGTCTCCAAGGGGATATTGCTGCCTGTGAGTCTAGATTTTCGAATCCGACGCAAAACTGATGGTTAATTGTAACATTCATGGCCTCCTAATGACGATGGCACACTCAAATTGTGTCGAGATTCAATATATCGTCCTCCAGCCGACTTGTCTCCAAGGGGATATTGCTGCCTCGGGCACCTTATAGTCGTGCTCCTGTGAGTCTAGATTTTCGGATCGGGCGCGAAGCTGATAGTTAATTGTAACATTCAGGGCCTCCTAATGACGATGGAACACTCAAATTGCGTCGAGATTCAATACATCGTCCTCCAAGCGACTTGATTCCGAGGGTCTATTGCTGCCTGTGAGTCTAGATATTCGAATCCGACACAAAACTGATAGTTAATTGTAACGTTCAGGGCCTCCTAATGACGATGGAACACTCAAATTCCTTCGAGATTCAATACATCGTCCTCCAGGCGACTTGTTTGCGAGATTCTATTGCTGCATGGTGCTCCTTATGGTCGTTCTCCTCTGAGTCTACATTTTCGAATCCGACGCAAAACTTGTAGTTAATTGTAACGTTCAGGGCCTCCTAATGACGATGGAACACTAAAATTGCGTTGAGATTCAATACATCGTCCTCAAGCCGACTTGTCTCCAAGGGCATATCGCTGACTCGGGCACCATATGGTCAGTCTCCTGTGAGTCTAGATTTTCGAATCCGACGCGAAATTGATAGTTAATTGCAACGTTCAGGGCCTCCTAATGACGATGGAACACTAAAATTGCGTCGAGTTTCAATACATCGTCCTCCAGCCGACTTGTCTCCAAGGGTCTATTGCTGCCTCGAGTAAATTTATGGTCGTCCTCCTGTAAGTCTAGATTATCGAATCCGACGCAAAACTGATAGTTAATTGTAACGTTCAGGGCCTCCTAATGACGATTGAATACTCAAATTGCGTCGAGATTCAATACATCGTCCTCCAGCCGACTTGTCTCCAAGCGGATATAGCTGCCTCGGGCACCTAAAGGTCGTACTCCTGTGAGTCCACATTTTCGAGTCCGACGCAAAACTGATAGTTAATTGTAACGTTCAGGGCCTCCTAATGACGATGGAACACACAAATTGCGTGGAGATTCAATAGATCGTCCTCCAGCCGACTTGTCTCCAAGCGTCTATTGCTGCCTCTGGAACCTTATGGTCGTGCTCCTGTGAGTCTAGATTTTCGAATCCGACGCAAAACTGATAGTTAATTGTAACGTTCAGGGCCTCCTAATGACGATGGAACACTCAAATTGCGTCGAGATTCAATAGATCGTCCTCCAGCCGACTTGTCTCCAGGGTAGATTGCTGCGTCGGGCACCATATGGTCGTTCTCCTGTGAGTCTAGATTTTCGATTCCGAGGCAAAACTGTTAGTTAATTGTAACGTTCAGGGTCTCCTAATGACAATGGAACACTCAAATTTCGTCGAGATTCAATACATCGTCCTCCAGGCGACTCTTGTCTCCGAGGGTCTATTGCTGCCTCGGGCAACTAATGGTCGTTGTCCTCTGAGTCTACATTTTCGAATGCGACGCAAAACTGGTAGTTAATTGTAACGTTCAGGGCCTCCTAATGACGATGGAACACCCAAATTGCGTCGAGATTCAATACATCGTCCTCAATCCGTCTCCAAGGGGATATTGCTGCCTGTGAGTCTAGATTTTCGAATCTGACGCAAAACTGATGGTTAATTGTAACGTTCATGGCCTCCTTATGACGATGGAACACTCAAATTGCGTCGAGAATCAATACATCGTCCTCCAGCCGACTTGTCTCCAAGCGTCGATTGCTGCCTCTGGCACCTTATGGTCGTGCTCCTGTGAGTCTAGATTTTCGAATCCGACGCGAAACTGATAGTTAATTGTAACGTTCATAGCCTCCTAAGGACGATGGAACACTCAAATTGCGTAGAGATTCAATATATCGTCCTCCAGGCGACTTGTTTCCGAGGGTCTATTGCTGCCTATGAGTCTAGATTTTCGAATCCGACGGAAAACTGATAGTTAATTGTAACGTTCAGGACCTCCTAATGACCATGGGACGCTCAAAATGCGTCGAGATTCAATAGATCGTCGTCCAGCCGACTTGTCTCCAAGCGTCTATTGCTGCCTCTGGAACCTTATGGTCGTGCTCCTGTGAGTCTAGATTTTCGGATCGGACGCGAAACTGATAGTTAATTGTAACGTTCAGGGCCTCCTAATGACGATGGAACACTCAAATTGCGTCGAGATTCAATACATCGTCCTCCAAGCGACTTGTTTCCGAGGGTCTATTGCTGCCTGTGAGTCTAGATTTTCGAATCCGACACAAAACTGATAGTTAATTGTAACGTTCAGGGCCTCCTAATGACGATGGAACACTCAAATTCCTTCGAGATTCAATACATCGTCCTCCAGGCGACTTGTTTGCGAGATTCTATTGCTGCATGGTGCTCCTTATGGTCGTTCTCCTCTGAGACTACATTTTCGAATCCGACGCAAAACTGATAGTTAATTGTAACGTTCAGGGCCTCCTACTGACGATGGAACACTCAAATTGCGTCGAGATTCAATACATCGTCCTCAATCCGTCTCCAAGGGGATATTGCTGCCTGTGAGTCTAGATTTTCGAATCCGACGCAAAACTGATGGTTAATTGTAACGTTCATGGCCTCCTTATGACGATGGAACACTCAAATTGCGTCGAGAATCAATACATCGTCCTCCAGCCGATTTGTCTCCAAGGGGATATTGCTGCCTCGGGAACCTTATGGTCGTTCTCCTGTGAGTCTAGATTTTCGAATCCGACGCAACACTGATGGTTAATTGTAACATTCATGGCCTCCTAATGACGATGGAACACTCAAATTGTGTCGAGATTCATTATATCGTCCTCCAGCCGACTTGTCTCCAAGCGTCTATTGCTGCCTCTGGCACCTTATGGTCGTGCTCCTGTGAGTCTAGATTTCCGAATCCGACGCGAAACTGATGTTAATTGTAACGTTCAGGGCCTCCTAATGACGATGGAACACTCAAATTGCGTCGAGATTCAATACATCATCCTCAAGCCGACTTGTCTCCAACGGGATATTGCTGCCTCGGGCACCATATGGTCCGTCTCCTGTGAGTCTAGATTTTCGAATCTGACGCGAAATTGATAGTTAATTGCAACGTTCAGGGCCTCCTAATGACGATGGAACACTGAAATTGCGTCGAGATTCAATACATCCTCCTCTTGCCGACTTGTCTCCGAGGGTCAATTGCTGCCTCGGGCACCTTATGGTCGTCCTCCTGTGAGTCTAGATTATCGAATCCGACGCAAAACTGATAGTTAATTGTAACGTTCAGGGCCTCCTAATGACGATGGAATACTCAAATTGCGTCGAGATTCAATACATCGTCCTCCAGCCGACTTGTCTCCAAGGGGTTATTGCTGCCTCGGGCACCTTAAGGTCGTTCTCCTGTGAGTCTACATTTTCGAATCCGACGCAAAACTGATAGTTAATGATAACGTTCAGATCCTCAGAATGACGACGGAACACTCAAATTGCGTCGAGATTCAATACATCGTCCTCAAGCCGACTTGTCTCCAAGGTGATATTGCTGCCTGTGAGTCTAGATTTTCGAGACCGATGCAAAACGTTCATGGCCTCCTAATGGCGATGGAACACTGAAATTGCGTCGAGAATCAATACATCGTCCTCCAGCCGGCTTGTTCCCAAGGGGATATTGCTGCCTCGGGCACCTTCTGGTCGTTCTCCTGTGAGTCTAGATTTTCGAATCCGACGCAAAACTGATGGTTAATTGTAACGTTTATGGCCTCCTAATGACGATGGAACACTCAAATTGCGTCGAGATTCAATATATCGTCCTCGAGCCGACTTGTCTCCAACGGTCTATTGCTGCCTCTGGCACCTTATGGTTGTTCTCCTCTGAGTCTACACTTACGAATCCGACGCAAAACTGGTAGTTAATTGTAACGTTCAGGGCTTCCTAATGACGATGGAATACTCAAATTGCGTCGAGTTCAATTCTTCGTCCTTCAGCCGACTTGTCTACAACGGTCTATTGCTGCCTCGGGCACCTTATGGTCGTTCTCCTCTGAGTCTACATTTTCGAATCCGACGCAAAACTGATAGTTAATTGTAAGGTTCAGGGCCTTCTAATGACGATGGAACACTCAAATTGCGTCGACATTCAAAACATCGTTCTCCAGCCGACTTGTCTCCAAGGGTCTATTATTGCCTCGGGCTCCTGTGAGTCTAGATTATCGAATCCGACGCAAAACTGATAGTTAATTGTAACGATAAGGGCCTCCTAATGACGATGAAGCACTCAAATTCCGACGAGATTCGATACATCGTCCTCCAGCAGACTTCTCTCCAAGGGGATATTGCTGCCTCTGGCACCATATGGTCCGTCTCCTGTGAGTCTAGATTTCCGAATCCGACGCGAAACTGATATTTAATTGTAACGTTCAGGGCCTCCTAATGACGATGGAACACTGAAATTGCGTCGAGATTCAATTCATCGCCCTTCAGTAGACTTGTTTCCAAGGGTCTATTGCTGCCTCGGGAACCTTAAGGTCGTTCTCTTGTGGGTCTACATTTTCGAATCCGACGCAAAACTGATAGTTAATTGTAACGTGCAGGGCCTCCTAATGACGAGCGAACACTCAAATTGCGTCGAGATTCAATACAGCGAAACTGATATTTAATTGTAACGTTCAGGGCCTCCTAATGACGATGGAACACTGAAATTGCGTCGAGATTCAATTCATCGCCCTTCAGTAGACTTGTTTCCAAGGGTCTATTGCTGCCTCGGGAACCTTAAGGTCGTTCTCTTGTGGGTCTACATTTTCGAATCCGACGCAAAACTGATAGTTAATTGTAACGTGCAGGGCCTCCTAATGACGAGCGAACACTCAAATTGCGTCGAGATTCAATACATCGTCTTCCAGCCGACTTGTCTCCAAGGGTCTATTACTGCCTCGGGCTCCTGTGAGTCTAGATTTTCGAATCCGACGCTAAACTGATGGTTAATTGTAATATTCAGGGCCTTACTAAGGACGATGGAACACTCAAATTGCGTCGAGATTCAATACATCGGCCTCCAGGCGACTTGTCTTCAAGGGCCTATTGCTGCCTCGGGCACCATATGGTCCGTCTCCTGTGAGTCCACATTTTCGAGTCCGACGCAAAACTGATAGTTAATTGTAAGGTTCAGGGCTTCCTAATGATGATGGAACACACAAATTGCGTCGAGATTCGATAGATCGTCCTCAAGCCGACTTGTTTCCAAGGTCATATTGCTGCCTCTGGCACCACATGGCCCGTCTCCCGTGAGTCTAGATTTTCGAATCCGACGCGAAACTGATTTTTAATTGTAACGTTCAGTGCCTCCTAATGACAATGGAACACTCAAATTGCGTCGATATTCAACACATCGTCCTCCAGCCGACATGTCTCCAAGGGTCTATTGCTGCATCGGGCACCTTATGGTCGTTCTCCTGTGAGTCTAGATTATCGAATCCAACGCAAAACTGATAGTTAATTGTGCCGTTCAGGGCCTCCTAAGGACGATGGAACACTCAAATTGCGTCAAGATTCAATACATCGTCCTCCAGCCGACTTGTCTCCAAGGGGATATTGCTGCCTCGGGCACCTTAAGGTCGTTCTCCTGTGAGTCTAAATTTTCGAATCCGACGCAAAACTGATAGTTAATTGTAACTTTCAGGGCCTCTCAATGACGATGTAACACTCAAATTGTGTCGAGATTCAATATATCGTCCTCCAGCCGACTTGTCTCCAAGCGTCTATTGCTGCCTCTGGCACCGTATAGTCGTGCTCCTGCGAGTCTAGATTTTCGGATCGGACGCGAAGCTGATAGTTAATTGTAACGTTCAGGGCCTCCTAATGACGATGGAACACTCAAATTGCGACGAGATTCAATACATCGTCCTCCAAGCGACTTGATTCCAAGGGTCTATTGCTGCCTGTGAGTCTAGATTTTCGAATCCGACACAAAACTGATAGTTAATTGTAACGTTCAGGGCCTCCTAATGACGATGGAACACTCAAATTCCTTCGAGATTCAATACATCGTCCTCCAGGCGACTTGTTTGCGAGATTCTATTGCTGCATGGTGCTCCTTATGGTCGTTCTCCTCTGAGTCTACATTTTCGAATCCGACGCAAAACTTGTAGTTAATTGTAACGTTCAGGGCCTCCTAATGACGATGGAACACTAAAATTGCGTTGAGATTCAATACATCGTCCTCAAGCCGACTTGTCTCCAAGGGCATATCGCTGACTCGGGCACCATATGGTCAGTCTCCTGTGAGTCTAGATTTTCGAATCCGACGCGAAATTGATAGTTAATTGCAACGTTCAGGGACTCCTAATGACGATGGAACACTAAAATTGCGTCAAGTTTCAATACATCGTCCTCCAGCCGACTTGTCTCCAAGGGTCTATTGCTGCCTCGAGTAAATTTATGGTCGTCCTCCTGTAAGTCTAGATTATCGAATCCGACGCAAAACTGATAGTTAATTGTAACGTTCAGGGCCTCCTAATGACGATTGAATACTCAAATTGCGTCGAGATTCAATACATCGTCCTCCAGCCGACTTGTCTCCAAGCGGATATAGCTGCCTCGGGCACCTAAAGGTCGTACTCCTGTGAGTCCACATTTTCGAGTCCGACGCAAAACTGATAGTTAATTGTAACGTTCAGGGCCTCCTAATGACGATGGAACACACAAATTGCGTGGAGATTCAATAGATCGTCCTCCAGCCGACTTGTCTCCAATCGTCTATTGCTGCCTCTGGAACCTTATGGTCGTGCTCCTGTGAGTCTAGATTTTCGAATCCGACGCAAAACTGATAGTTAATTGTAACATTCAGGGCCTCATAATGACGATGGAACACTCAAATTGCGTCGAGATTCAATATATTGTCCTCAAGCCGACTTGTCTCCAAGGGGATATTGCTGCCTCTAGCACCATATGGCCCGTCTCCTGTGAGTCTAGATTTTCGAATCCGACGCGAAACTGATTTTCAATTGTAACGTTCAGTGCCTCCTAATGACAATGGAACACTCAAATTGCGTCGATATTCAACACATCGTCCTCCAGCCGACATGTCTCCAAGGGTCTAATGCTGCATCGGGCACCTTATGGTCGTTCTCCTGTAAGTCTAGATTATCGAATCCGACGCAAAACTTATAGTTAATTGTACCGTTCAGGGCCTCCTAAGGACGATGGAACACTCAAATTTCGTCAAGATTCAATACGTCGTCCTCCAGCCGACTTGTCTCCAAGGGGATATTGCTGCCTCGGGCACCTTAAGGTCGTTCTCCTGTGAGTCTAAATTTTCGTATCCGACGCAAAACTGATAGTTAATTGTAACTTTCAGGGCCTCTCAATGACGATGGAACACTCAAATTGCGTCGAGATTCAATACATCGGCCTCCAGCCGACTTGTCTCCAAAGGTCTATTGCTGCCTCGGGCACCTTGTGGTCGTTCTCCTGTGAGTCTAGATTTTCGAATCCGACGAAAAACTGATAGTTAATTGTAACGTTCAGGACCTCCTAATGACCATGGGACGCTCAAAATGCGTCGAGATTCAATAGATCGTCCTCCAGCCGACTTGTCTCCAGGGTAGATTGCTGCGTCGGGCACCATATGGTCGTTCGCCTGTGAGTCTAGATTTTCGAATCCGAGGCAAAACTGATAGTTAATTGTAACGTTCATGGCCTCCTTATGACGATGGAACACTCAAATTGCGTCGAGAATCAATACATCGTCCTCCAGCCGATTTGTCTCCAAGGGGATATTGCTGCCTCGGGAACCTTATTGTCGTTCTCCTGTGAGTCTAGATTTTCGAATCCGACGCAACACTGATGGTTAATTGTAACAATCATGGCCTCCTAATGACGATGGAACACTCAAATTGTGTCGAGATTCAGTATATCGTCCTCCAGCCGACTTGTCTCCAAGCGTCGATTGCTGCCTCTGGCACCTTATGTTCGTGCTCCTGTGAGTCTAGATTTTCGAATCCGACGCGAAACTGATAGTTAATTGTAACGTTCAGGGCCTCCTAATGACGATGGAACACTCAAATTGCGTAGAGATTCAATACATCGTTTTCCAGGCGACTTGTTTCCGAGGGTCTATTGCTGCCTATGAGTCTAGATTTTCGAATCCGACGGAAAACTGATAGTTAATTGTAACGTTCAGGGCCTCCTAATGACGATGGAACACTCAAATTCCTTCGAGATTCAATACATCGTCCTCCAGGCGACTTGTTTGCGAGATTCTATTGCTGCATGGTGCTCCTTATGGTCGTTCTCCTCTGAGACTACATTTTCGAATTCGACGCAAAACTGATAGTTAATTGTAACGTTCAGGGTCTCCTAATGACGATGGAACACTCAAATTGCGTCGAGATTCAATACATCGTCCTCAATCCGTCTCCAAGGGGATATTGCTGCCTGTGAGTCTAGATTTTCGAATTCGACGCAAAACTGATGGTTAATTGTAACGTTCATGGCCTCCTTATGACGATGGAACACTCAAATTGCGTCGAGAATCAATACATCGTCCTCCAGCCGATTTGTCTCCAAGGGGATATTGCTGCCTCGGGAACCTTATGGTCGTTCTCCTGTGAGTCTAGATTTTCGAATCCGACGCAACACTGATGGTTAATTGTAACATTCATGGCCTCCTAATGACGATGGAACACTCAAATTGTGTCGAGATTCATTATATCGTCCTCCAGCCGACTTGTCTCCAAGCGTCTATTGCTGCCTCTGGCACCTTATGGTCGTGCTCCTGTGAGTCTAGATTTCCGAATCCGACGCGAAACTGATAGTTAATTGTAACGTTCAGTGCCTCCTAATGACGATGGAACACTCAAATTGCGTAGAGACTCAATACATCGTCCTCCAGGCGACTTGTTTCCGAGGGTCTATTGCTGCCTATGAGTCTAGATTTTCGAATCCGACGCAAAACTGATAGTTAATTGTAACGTTCAGGACCTCCCAATGTCCATGGGACGCTCAAAATGCGTCGAGATTCAATAGAGCGTCCTCCAGCCGACTTGTCTCCAGGGTAGATTGCTGCGTCGGGCACCATATGGTCGTTCTCCTGTAAGTCTAGATTTTCGAATCCGACGGAAAACTGATAGTTAATTACAACGTTCAGGGCCTCCTAATTGCGATGGAACACTCAAATTCCATCGAAATTCAATACATCGTCCTCCAGGCGACTTGTTTGCGAGGGTCTATTGCTGCTTGGGGCTCCTTATGGTCGTTCTCCTCTGAGTCTACATTTTCGAATCCGACGCAAAACTGGTAGTTAATTGTAACGTTCAGGGCCTCCAAATGACGATGGAACACTCAAATTGCGTCGAGATCCAATACATCGTCCTCAAGCCGACTTGTCTCCAACGGGATATTGCTGCCTCGGGCACCATATGGTCCGTCTCCTGTGAGTCTAGATTTTCGAATCTGACGCGAAATTGATAGTTAATTGCAACGTTCAGGGCCTCCTAATGACGATGGAACACTGAAATTGCGTCGAGATTCAATACATCCTCCTCTTGCCGACTTGTCTCCGAGGGTCAATTGCTGCCTCGGGCACCTTATGGTCGTCCTCCTGTGAGTCTAGATTATCGAATCCGACGCAAAACTGATAGTTAATTGTAACGTTCAGGGCCTCCTAATGACGATGGAATACTCAAATTGCGTCGAGATTCAATACATCGTCCTCCAGCCGACTTGTCTCCAAGGGGTTATTGCTGCCTCGGGCACCTTAAGGTCGTTCTCCTGTGAGTCTACATTTTCGAATCCGACGCAAAACTGATAGTTAATGATAACGTTCAGGGCCTCCTAACGACGACGGAACACTCAAATTGCGTCGAGATTCAATACATCGTCCTCAAGCCGACTTGTCTCCAAGGTGATATTGCTGCCTGTGAGTCTAGATTTTCGAGACCGATTCAAAACGTTCATTGCCTCCTAATGACGATGGAACACTCAAATTGCGTCGAGAATCAATACATCTTCCTCCAGCCGACTTGTCTCCAAGGGGATATTGCTGCCTCGGGCACCTTATGGTCGTTCTCCTGTGATTCTACATTTTCGAATTCGACGCAAAACTGATGGGTAATTGTAACGCTTATGGCCTCCTAATGACGATGGAACACTCAAATTGCGTCCAGATTCAATACATTGTCCTCCAGCTGTCTTGTCTCCAAGGGGTTATTGCTGCCTCGGGCACCTTAAGGTCGTTCTCCTGCGAGTGTACATTTTCGAATCCGTCGGAAAAATGATCGTTAATGGTAACGTTCAGGGCCTCCTAATGACGACGGAACACTCAAATTGCGTCGAGATTCAATACATCGTCCTCAAGCCGACTTGTCTCCAAGGGGATATTACTGCCTGTGAGTCTAGATTTTCGAATCCGATGCAAAACGTTCATGGCCTCCTAATGGCGATGGAACACTGAAATTGCGTCGAGAATCAATTCATCGTCCTCCAGCCGACTTGTCTCCAAGGGTCTATTGCTGCCTCCAGCACCTTATGGTCGTTCTCCGGTGAGTCTAGATTACCGAATCCGACGCAAAACTGATAGTTAATTGTAACGTTCAGGGGCTCCTAATGAAGATGGAACACTCAAATTGCGTCGAGATTCAATACATCGTCCTCCAGGCGATTTGTCTCCACGGGGAATTTGCTGCCTCGGGCACCATATGGTCCGGCTCCTGTGAGTCTAGATTACCGAATCCGACGCAAAACTGATAGTTAATTGTAAAGTTCAGGGCCTCCTAATGACGATGGAATACTCAAATTGCGTCGAGTTCAATTCTTCGTCCTTCAGCCGACTTGTCTACAAGGGTCTATTGCTGCCTCGGGCACCTTATGGTCGTTCTCCTCTGAGTCTACATTTTCGAATCCGACGCAAAACTGATAGTTAATTGTAACGTTCAGGGCCTTCTAATGACGATGGAACACTCAAATTGCGTCGAGATTCAATACATCGTCCTCAAGCCGACTTGCCTCCAAGGGGATATTGCTGCTTGTGAGTCTAGATTTTCGAATCCGACGCAAAATGTTCATGGCCTCCAATTGACGATGGAACACTCAAATTGCGTCGAGAATCAATACATCGTCCACCAGCCGGCTTGTTCCCAAGGTGATATTGCTGCCTCGGGCACCTTTTGGTCGCTCTCCTGTGAGTCTAGATTTTCGAATCCGACGCAAAACTGATGGTTAATTGTAACGGTTATGGCCTCCTAATGACGATGGAACACTCAAATTGCGTCGAGATTCAATATATCGTCCTCGAGCCGACTTGTCTCCAAGGGTCTATTGCTGCCTCTGGCACCTTATGGTTGTTCTCCTCTGAGTCTACACTTACGAATCCGACGCAAAATTGGTAGTTAATTGTAACGTTCAGGGCCTCCTCATGACGATGGAACACTCAAATTGCGTCGACATTCAAAACATCGTTCTCCAGCCGACTTGTCTCCAAGGGTCTATTATGGCCTCGGGCTCCTGTGAGTCTAGATTATCGAATCCGACGCAAAACTGATAGTTAATTGTAACGTTAAGGGCCTCCTAATGACGATGAAGCACTCAAATTCCGACGAGATTCGATACATCGTCCTCCAGCAGACTTCTCTCCAAGGGGATATTGCTGCCTCTGGCACCATATGATCCGTCTCCTGTGAGTCTAGATTTTCGAATCCGACGCGAAACTGATATTTAATTGTAACGTTCAGGGCCTCCTAATGACGATGGAACACTGAAATTGCGTCGAGATTCAATTCATCGTCCTTCAGTAGACTTGTTTCCAAGGGTCTATTGCTGCCTCGGGAGCCTTAAGGTCGTTCTCTTGTGGGTCTAGATTTTCGAATCCGACGCAAAACTGATAGTTAATTGTAACGTGCAGGGCCACCTAATGACGAGCGAACACTCAAATTGCGTCGAGATTCAATACATCGTCTTCCAGCCGAGTTGTCTCCAAGGGTCTATTACTGCCTCGGGCTCCTGTGAGTCTAGATTATCGAATCCGACGCAAAACTGATAGTTAATTGTAACGTTCAGGGCCTCCTAATGACGATGGAACACTCAAATTGCGTCGAGATTCAATACATCGGCCACCAGCCGACTTGTCTCCAAGGGTCTATTGCTGCCTCGGGCACCTTGTGGTCGTTCTCCTGTGAGTCTAGATTTTCGAATCCGTCACAAAACTGATAGTTAATTGTAATGTTCAGGACCTCCTAATGACGATGGGACGCTCAAAGAGCGTCGAGATTCAATACATCGTCCTCCAGGCGTCTTGTTTCCGAGGTTCTATTAATGCCTGTGTGTCTAGATTTTCGAATCCGACGCAAAAGTGATGGTTAATTGTAACGTTCATGGCCTCCTATTGACGATGGAACAAACAAATTGCGTCGAGAATCAATACATCGTCCTCCAGCCGACTTGTCTCCAAGGGGATATTGCTGCCTCAGGCACCTTAAGGTCGTTCTCCTGTGAGTCTACATTTTCAAATCCGACGCAAAACTGATAGTTAATTGTGACGTTCAGGGCCTCCTAATGACGATGGAACACTCAAATTGCGTCGAGAATCAATACATCGTCCTCCAGCCGACTTGTCTCCAAGGGGATATTGCTGCCTCGGGCACCTTCTGATCGTTCTCCTGTGAGTCTAGATATTCGAATCCGACGCAAAAGGATTGGTTAATTGTAACGTTTATGGCCTCCTAATGTCGATGGAACACTGAAATTGCGTCGAGATTCAATACATCGTCCTCGAGCCGACTTGTCTCCAAGGGTCTATTGCTGCCTCGGTCACCTCATGGTCGTTCTCCTCTGAGTCTACATTTTCTTATCCGACGCAAAACTGGTAGCTAATTGTAACGTTCAGGGCCTCCTAATGACGATGGAACACTCAAATTGCGTCGAGATTCGATACATCGTCCTCCAGCAGACTTCTCTCCAAGGGGATATTGCTGCCTCTGGCACCATATGGTCTGTCTCCTGTGAGTCTAGATTTTCGAATCCGACGCGAAACTGATATTTAATTGTCACGTTCAGGGCCTCCTTATGACGATGGAACACTCAAATGGCGTCGAGATTCAATACATCGTCCTAAAGCCGACTTGTCTCCAAGGGTCTATTACTGCCTCGGGATCCTGTGAGTCTAGTTTATCGAATCCGACGCAAAACTGATAGTTAATTGTAACGTTCAGGGCCTCCTAATGAAGATGGAACACTCAAATTGCGTCGAAATTCAATTCATCGTCCTTCAGCCTACTTGTCTCCAAGGGTCTATTGCTGCCTCGGGCACCTTGTGGTCGTTCTCCTGTGAGTCTAGATTTTCGAATCCGACGAGAAACTGATAGTTAATTGTAACGTTCAGAACCTCCTAATGACGATGGGACGCTCAAAATGCGTCGAGATTCAATAGATCGTCCTCCAGCCGACTTGTCTCCAGGGTAGATTGCTGCGTCGGGCAAAATATGGTCGTTCTCCTGTGAGTCAACATTTTCGAATCCGAGGCAAAACTGATAGTAAATTGTAACGTTCAGGGCCTCCAAATGACGATGGAACACTAAAATTGCGTCGAGATTCAATACATCGTCCTCCAGACTACTTGTCTCCGAGGGTCTATTGTTGCCTCGGGCACCTTATGGTCGTTCTCCTATGAGTCCACATTTTCGAATCCGACGCAAATTTGGTAGTTAATTGTAACGTTCAGGGCTTCCTAATGACGATGGAACACTCAAATTGCGTCGAGATTCAATACATCGTCCTCAAGCCGACTTGACTCCAATCGGATATTTCTGCCTGTGAGTCTAGATTTTCGAATCCGACGCTAAACTGATGGTTAATTGTAACGTTCATGGCCTAATAATGACGATGGAACACTCAAATTGCGTCGAGAATAAATACATCGTCCTCCAGCCGAATTGTCTCCAAGGGGATATTGCTGCCTCGGGAACCTTATGGTCGTTCTCCGTTGAGTCTACATTTTCGAATCCGGCGCAAAACTGATAGTTAATTGTAACGTTCATGGCCACCTAACGACGATGGATTACTCAAATTACATCGAGATTCAATATATTGTCCTCCAGCCGAATTGTCTCCAAGCGTCTATTGTTGCCTCTGGAACCTTATGGTCGTGCTCCTGTGAGTCTAGATTTTCGAATCCGACGCGAAACTGATAGTTAATTGTAACGTTCAGGGCCTCCTAATGACGATGGAACACTCAAATTGCGTCGAGAATCAATACATCGTCGTCCAGCCGACTTGTCTCCAAGGGTCTATTGCTGCCTCGGGCACCATCTGATTGTTCTCCTGTGAGTCTAGATTTTCGACTCCGACGCAAAACTGATGGTTAATTGTAACGTTTATGGCCTCCTAATGACGATGGAACACTCTAATGGCGTCGAGATTCAATAAATCGTCCTCCAGCGGATTTGTCTCCATGGGTCTATTGCTGCCTCCAGCACCTTATGGACGTTCTCCTGTGAGTCTAGATTACCGAATCCGACGCAAAACTGATAGTTAATTGTAACGTTCAGGGCCTCCTAATGACGAGGGAACACTCAAATTGCGTCGAGATTCGATACATCGTCCTCCAGCAGACTTCTCTCCAAGGGGATATTGCTGCCTCTGGCACCATATGGTCCGTCTCCTGTGAGTCTAGATTTTCGAATCCGAAGCGAAACTGATAGTTAATTGTTACATTCAGGGCCTCCTCATGACGATGGAACACTCAAATTGCGTCGACATTCAAAACAACGTCCTCCTGCCGACTTGTCTCCAAGGGTCTATTGCTGCCTCGGGCCCCTTAAGGTCTTTCTCTTGTGAGTCTAGATTTTCGAATCCGACGCAAAACTGGTAGTTAATTGTAACGTTTAGGACCTCCTAATGACGATGGGACGCTCAAAATGCGTCGAGATTCAATAGATCGTCCTCCAGCCGACTTGTCTCCAGGGTAGATTGCTTCGCCCGGGAACCATATTGTCGTTCTCCTGTGAGTCTAGATTTTTAAATGCGAGGCAAAACTGATAGTTAATTGTAACATTCAGGGCCTCCTAATGACGATGGAACACTCAAATTGCGTCGAGATTCAATACATCGTCCTCCAGGCGACTTGTCTCCGAGGGTCTATTGCTGCCTCGGGCACCTTATGGTCGTTCTCCTCTGAGTCTACATTTTCGAATCCGACGCTAAACTGGTAGTTAATTGTAACGTTCAGGGCTTCCTAACAACGATGGAACACTTACATTGCGTCGACATTCAATACATCGTCCTCAAGCCGACTTGACTCCAAGGGGATAATGCTGCCTGCGAGTCTAGATTTTCGAATCCGGCGCTAAACTGATGGTTAATTGTAACGTTCATGGCCTCCTAATGACGATGGAACACTCAAATTGCGTCGAGAATCAATACAAAGTCCTCCAGCCGATTTGTCTCCAAGAGGATATTGCTGCCTCGGGCACCTTATGGTCGTTCCCCTGTGAGTCTAGATTTTCGACTCCGACGCAAAACCCATGGTTAATTGTACCGTTCATGGCCTCCTAATGACGATGGAACACTCAAATTGTCTCGAGATTCAATTTATCGTCCTCCAGCCGACTTGTCTCCAAGCATCTATTGCTGCCTCTGGCTCCTTATGGTCGTGCTCCTGTGAGTCTAGATTTTCGTATCCGACGCGAAACTGATAGTTCATTGTAACGTTCAGGGCCTCCTAATGACGATGGAACACTCAAATTGCGTCGAGATTCAATACATCGTCCTCCAGGCGACTTGTTTCCGAGGGTCTATTGCTGCCTGTGAGTCTAGATTTTCGAATCCGACGCGGAAGTGATGGTTAATTGTAACGTTCATGGCCTCCTAATGAAGATGGAACACTGAAATTGCGTCGAGATTCAATTCATCGTCCTTCAGTAAACTTGTTTCCAAGGGCCATATGTCTGCCTCGGGCACCTTAAGGTCGTTCTCTTGTGAGTCTAGATTTTCGAATCCGACGCAAAACTGATAGCTAATTGTGACGTTCAGGGCCTCCTAATGACGATGGAACACTCAAATTGAGTCGAGATTCAATACATCGTCCTCCAGCCGACTTGTTCCCAAAGGGATATTGCTGCCTCGGGCACCTTCTGGTCGTTCTCCTGTGAGTCTAGATTCTCGAATCCGACGCAAAGCTGATGGTCAATTGTAACGTTTATGGCCTCCTAATGACGATGGAACACTCAAATTGCGTCGAGATTCGA
Organism: Schistocerca americana; assembly: GCF_021461395.2. Taxonomy (NCBI): domain Eukaryota; kingdom Metazoa; phylum Arthropoda; class Insecta; order Orthoptera; family Acrididae; genus Schistocerca; species Schistocerca americana. The sequence goes on along the minus strand of NW_025725790.1, from coordinate 11,113,776 downwards.
TACATCGTCCTCCAGCCGACTTGTCTCCAAGGGTCTATTGCTGCCTCCAGCACCTTATGGTCGTTCTCCTGTGAGTCTAGATCACCGAATCCGACGCAAAACTGATAGTTAATTGTACGTTCAGGGCCTCCTAATGACGATGGAACACTCAAATTGCGTCGAGTTCAATTCATCGTCCTTCAGCCGACTTGTCTCCAAGGGTCTATTGCTGCCTGGGGCACCTTATGGTCGTTCCCCTCTGAGTCTACATTTTCGAATCCGACTCAAAAGTGATAGTTACTTGTAACGTTCAGGGGCTCCTAATGACGATGGAACACTCAAATTGCGTCGAGATTCAATACATCGTCCTCCAGGCGACTTGCCTTCAAGGGGACATTGCTGCCTCTTGCACCAAATGGTCCGTCTCCTGTGAGTCTAGATTTTCGATCCGACGCGAAACTGATTGTTAATTGTTACATTCAGGGCCTCCTCATGACGATGGAACACTCAAATTGCGTCGACATTCAAAACATCGTCCTCCTGCCGACTTGTCTCCAAGGGTCTATTGCTGCCTCGGGCCCCTTGAGGTCGTTCTCTTGCGAGTCTAGATTTTCGAATCCGACGCAAAACTGATAGTTAATTGTAACGTTCAGGGCCTCCTAATGACGAGGGAACACTCAAATTGCGTCGAGATTCAATACATCGGCCTCCAGCCGACTTGTCTCCAAGGGTCAATTGCTGCCTCGGGCACCTTGTGGTTGTTCTCCTGTGAGTCTAGATTTTCGAATCCGACGCAAAACTGATAGTTAATTGTAACGTTCAGGACCTCCTAATGACGATTGGACGCTCAAATGCGTCGTGATTCAATAGATCGTCCTCCAGCCGACTTGTCTCCAGGGTAGATTGCTTCGCCGGGCACCATATTGTCGTTCTCCTGTGAGTCTAGATTTTTGAATGCGAGGCAAAACTGATAGTTAATTGTAACATTCAGGGCCTCCTAATGACGATGGAACACTCAAATTGCGTCGAGAATCAATACAAAGTCCTCCAGCCGATTTGTCTCCAAGAGGATATTGCTGCCTCGGGCACCTTATGGTCGTTCCCCTGTGAGTCTAGATTTTCGACTCCGACGCAAAACCCATGGTTAATTGTACCGTTCATGGCCTCCTAATGACGATGGAACACTCAAATTGAGTCGAGATTCGATACATCGTCCTCCAGTAGACTTCTCTCCAAGGGGATATTGCTGCCTCTGGCACCATATGGTCTGTCTCCTGTAAGTGTAGATTTTCGAATCCGAAGCGAAACTGATATTTAATTGTAACGTTCAGGGCCTCCTAATGACGACGGAACACTCAAATTGCGTCGAGATTCAATACATCGTCCTCCAGCCGACTTGTCTCCAAGGGTCTATTGCTGCCTCCAGCACCTTATGGTCGTTCTCCTGTGAGTCTAGATCACCGAATCCGACGCAAAACTGATAGTTAATTGTACGTTCAGGGCCTCCTAATGACGATGGAACACTCAAATTGCGTCGAGTTCAATTCATCGTCCTTCAGCCGACTTGTCTCCAAGGGTCTATTGCTGCCTCGGGCACCTTATGGTCGTTCCCCTCTGAGTCTACATTTTCGAATCCGACTCAAAAGTGATAGTTACTTGAAACGTTCAGGGGCTCCTAATGACGATGGAACACTCAAATGGCGTCGAGATTCAATACATCGTCCTCCAGGCGACTTGTCTTCAAGGGGACATTGCTGCCTCTTGCACCAAATGGACCGTCTCCTGTGAGTCTAGATTTTCGATCCGACGCGAAACTGATAGTTAATTGTTACATTCAGGGCCTCCTCATGACGATGGAACACTCAAATTGCGTCGACATTCAAAACATCGTCCTCCTGCCGACTTGTCTCCAAGGGTCTATTGCTGCCTCGGGCCCCTTAAGGTCGTTCTCTTGTGAGTCTAGATTTTCGAATCCGACGCAAAACTGATAGTTAATTGTAACGTTCAGGGCCTCCTAAAGACGAGGAAACACTCAAATTGCGTCGAGATTCAATACATCGGCCTCCAGCCGACTTGTCTCCAAGGGTCAATTGCTGCCTCGGGCACCTTGTGGTTGTTCTCCTGTGAGTCTAGATTTTCGAATCCGACGCAAAACTGATAGTTAATTGTAACGTTCAGGACCTCCTAATGACGATTGGACGCTCAAAATTCGTCGAGATTCAATAGATCGTCCTCCAGCCGACTACTCTCCAGGGTAGAATGCTTCGGCGGGCACCATATTGTCGTTCTCGTGTGAGTCTAGATTTTTGAATGCGAGGCAAAACTGATAGTTAATTGTAACATTCAGGGCCTCCTAATGACGATGGAACACTCAAATTGCGTCGAGATTCAATACATCGTCCTCCAGGCGAATTGTCTCCGAGGGTCTATTGCTGCCTCGGGCACCTTATGGTCGTTTTCCTCTGAGTCTACATTTTCGAATCCGACCCTAAACTGGTAGTTAATTGTAACGTTCAGGGCTTCCTAATGACGATGGAACACTTACATTGCGTCGACAATCAATACATCGTCCTCAAGCCGACTTGACTCCAAGGGGATATTGCTGCCTGCGAGTCTAGATTTTCGAATCCGACGCAAAACCCATGGTTAATTGTACCGTTCATGGCCTCCTAATGACGATGGAACACTCATATTGTGTCGAGATTCAATATATCGTCATCCTGCCGACTTGTCTCCAAGCGTATATTGCTGCCTCTGGCACCTTATGGTCGTGCTCCTGTGAGTCTAGATTTTCGAATCTAATGCGAAACTGATAGTTACTTGTAACGTTCAGGGCCTCCTAATGACGATGGAACACTCAAATTGCGTCGAGATGTATTACATCGTCCTCCAGGCGACTTGTTTGCGAGGGCTATTGCTGCCCCGGGCAGCTTATGGTCGTTCACCTCTGAGTCTGCATTTTCGAATCCGACGCAAAACTGGTAATTAATTGTAACGTTCAGGGCCTCCTAATGACGATGGAACACTCAAATTGCGTCGAGATTCAATAGATCGTCCTCCAGCCGACTTGTCTCCTGGGTAGATTGCTGCGTCGGGCACCATATGGTCGTTCTCCTGTGTCTAGATTTTCGAATCCGAGGCATAACTGATAGTTAATTGCAACGTTCAGGGCTTCCTAATGACGATGGAACACTCAAATTGTGTCGAGATTCAATACATCGTCCTCAAGCCGACTTGACTCCAATCGGATATTGCTGCCTGTGAGTCTAGATTTTCGAATCCGACGCTAAACTGATGGTTAATTGTAACGTTCATGGCCTAATAATGACGATGGAACACTCAAATTGCGTCGAGAATCAATACATCGTCCTCCAGCCGATTTGTCTCCAAGGGGATATTGCTGCCTCGGGAACCTTATGGTCGTTCTCCGTTGGGTCTACATTTTCGAATCCGACCCAAAACTGATAGTTAATTGTAACGTGCATGGCCTCCTAACGACGATGGATTACTCAAATTACATCGAGATACAATATATCGTCCTCCAGCCGACTTGTCTCCAAGCGTCTATTGCTGCCTCTGGAACCTTATGGTCGTGCTCCTGTGAGTCTAGATTGTCGAGTCCGACGCGAAACTGATAGTTAATTGTAACGTTCAGGGCCTCCTCATGACGATGGAACACTCAAATTGCGTCGACATTCAAAACATCGTCCTCCAGCCGACTTGTCTCCAATGGTCTATTACTGCTTCGGGATCCTGTGAGTCCAGTTTATCGAATCCGACGCAAAACTGATAGTTAATTGTAACGTTCAGGGCCTCCTAATGAAGATGGAACACTGAAATTGCGTCGATATTCAATTCATCGTCCTTCAGTAGACTTGTTTAAAAAGAGTCTATTGCTGCCTCGGGCACCTTAAGGTCGTTCTCTTGTGAGTCTAGATTTTGGAATCCGACGCAAAACTGATAATTAATTGTAACGTTCAGGGCCTCCTAATGACGATGGAACACTCAAATAGCGTCGAGATTCAATACATCGGCCTCCAGCCGACTTGTCTCCAAGGGTCTATTGCTGCCTCGGGCACCTTGTGGTCGTTCTCCTGTGAGTCTAGATTTTCGAGTCCGACGCAAAACTGATAGCTATTTGTAACGTTCAGGGCCTCCTAATGACGATGGAACACTCAAATTGAGTCGAGATTCAATACATCGTCCTCCAGCCGACTTGTTCCCAAGGGGATATTGCTGCCTCGGGCACCTTCTGGTCGTTCTCCTGCGAGTCTAGATTTTCGAATCCGACGCAAAGCTGATGGATAATTGTAACGTTTGTGGCCTCCTAATGACGATGGGACGCTCAAAATGCGTCGAGATTCAATTCATCGTCCTCCAGGCGTCTTGTTTCCGAGGTTCTATTGCTGCCTGTGTGTTTAGATTTTCGAATCCGACGTTAAAGTGATGGTTAATTGTAACGTTCATGGCCTGCTAATGACGATGGCACACACTAATTGCGTCGAGAATCAATACATCGTCCTCCAGCCGACTTGTCTCCAAGGGGATATTGCTGCCTCTGGCACCATATGGCCGTGCTCCTGTGAGTCTAGATTTTCGAATCCGACGCGAAACTGATAGCTATTTGTAACGTTCAGGGCCTCCTAATGACGATGGAACACTCAAATTGAGTCGAGATTCAATACATCGTCCTCCAGCCGACTTGTTCCCAAGGGGATATTGCTGCCTCGGGCACCTTCTGGTCGTTCTCCTGCGAGTCTAGATTTTCGAATCCGACGCAAAGCTGATGGTTAATTGTAACGTTTGTGGCCTCCTAATGACGATGGAACACTCAAATTGCGTCGAGATTCGATACATCGTCCTCCAGCAGACTTCTCTCCAAGGGGATATTGCTGCCTCTGGCACCATATGGTCCGTCTCCTGTGAGTCTAGATTTTCGAATCAGAAGCGAAACTGATAGTTAATTGTTACATTCAGGGCCTCCTCATGACGATGGAACACTCAAATTGCGTCGACATTCAAAACATCGTCCGCCTGCCGACTTGTCTCCAAGGGTCTATTGCTGCCTCGGGCCCCATTAAGGTCGTTCTCTTGTGAGTCTAGATTTTCGAATCCGACGCAAAACTGATAGTTAATTGTAACGTTCAGGGCCTCCTAATGACGAGGGAACACTCAAATTGCGTCGAGATTCAATACATCGGTCTCCAGCCGACTTGTCTCCAAGGGTCAATTGCTGCCTCGGGCACCTTGTGGTCGTTCACCTGTGAGTCTAGATTTTCGAATCCGACGCAAAACTGATAGTTAATTGTAACGTTCAGAACCTCCTAATGACGATGGGACGCTCAAAATGCGTCGAGATTCAATACAAAGTCCTCCAGCCGATTTGTCTCCAAGGGGATATTGCTGCCTCGGGCACCTTGTGGTCGTTCCCCTGTGAGTCTAGATTTTCGACTCCAACGCAAAACCCATTGTTAATTGTACCGTTCAAGGCCTCCTAATGACGATCGAACACTCAAATTGTGTCGAGATTCAATTTATCGTCCTCCAGCCGACTTGTCTCCAAGCATCTATTGCTGCCTCTGGCTCCTTATGGTCGTGCTCCTGTGAGTCTAGATTTTCGTATCCGAAGCGAAACTGATAGTTAATTGTAACGTTCATGGCCTCCTAATGACGAAGGAACACTCAAATTACGTGGAGAGTCAATACATCGTCTTCCAGCCGACTTGTCTCCAAGGGGATATTGCTGCCTCGGGCACCTTATGGTCGTTCTCCTGTGAATCAAGATTTTCGAATCCGACGCAAAACTCATGGTTAATTGTAACGTTCATGGCCTCCTAAAGACGATGGAACACTCAAATTGTGTCGAGATTCAATATATCGTCATCCAGCCGACTTGTCTCCAAGCGTCTATTGATGCCTCTGGCACCTTATGGTCGTGCTCCTGTGAGTCTAGATTTTCGAATGTAACGCGAAATTGATAGTTACTTGTAACGTTCAGGACCTCCTAATGCCGATGGAACACTGAAATTGCGTCGAGATTCAATACATCGTCCTCCAGCCGACTTGTCTCCAAGCATCTATTGCTGCCTCTGGCTCCTTATGGTCGTGCTCCTGTGAGTCTAGATTTTCGTATCCGACGCGAAACTGATAGTTAATTGTAACGTTCAGGGCCTCCTAATGACGATGGAACACTCAAATTGCGTCGAGATTCAATACATCGTCCTCCAGGCGACTTGTTTGCGAGGGTCTATTGCCGCCTCGGGCAGCTTATGGTCGTTCTCCTCAGAGTCTGCATTTTCGAATCCGACGCAAAACTGGTAGTTAGTTGTAACGTTCAGGGCCTCCTAATGACGATGGAACACTCAAATTGCGTCGAGATTCAATACATCGTCCTCCAGCCGACTTGTCTCCAAGGGGATATTTCTGCCTCGGGCACCTAAAAGTCGTTCTCTTGTGGGTCTACATTTTCGAATCCGACGCAAACTGATAGTTAATTGTAACGTTCAGGGCCTCCTAATGACGATGGAACATTAAAATTGCGTCGAGATTCAATACATCGTCCTCCAGCCGACTTGTCTCCTAGGGGATATTCCTGCCTCGGGCAGCTTATGGTCGTTCTCCTTTGTGTCTAGATTTTAGAATCCGACGCGAAACTGATTGTTAATTGTAACGTTAAGAGCCTCACAATGACGATGGAACACTCAAATTGCGTCGAGATTCAATAAATCGGCCTCCAGCCGACTTGTCTCCAAGGGTCTATTGCTGCCTCGGGCACCCTTTAGTCGTTCTCCTGTGAGTCTAGATTTTCGAATCCGACGCCAAACTGATAGTTAATTGTAACGTTCAGGACCTCCTAACGACGATGGTACACTCAAATTGCGTCGAGATTCACTACATCGTCCTCCAGGCGACTTGTCTCCAAGGGGATATTGCTGCCGCGGGCACCAAATGATCCGTCTCCTGTGAGTCTAGATTTTCGAATCCGACGCGAAACTGATAGTTAATTGTAACATTCACGGCCCCCACATGACGATGGAACACTCAAATTGCGTCGACATTCAAAACATCGTCCTCCAGCAGACTTGTCTCCAAGGGCTTATTACTGCCTCGGGCTCCTGTGAGTCTAGATTATCGAATCCGACGCAAAACTGATAATTAATTGTAACGATCAGGACCTCCTAATGACGATGGGACGCTCAAAATGCGTCGAGATTCAATAGATCGTCCTTCAGCCGACTTGTCTCCTGGGTAGATTGCTGCGTCGGGCACAATATGGTCGTTCTCCTGTGTCTAGATTTTCGAATCCGAGGCATAACTGATAGTTAATTGTAACTTTCCGGGCCTCCTAATGACGATGAAACACTGAAATTGCGGCGATATTCAATACATCGGCCTCCAGCCCACTTGTCTCCAAGGGTCTATTACTGCCTCGGGCACCTTAAGGTCGTTCCCCTGTGAGTCTAGATTTTCGAATCCGACGCAAAGCTGATAGTTAATTGTAACGTTCAGGACCTCCTAATGACAATGGGACGCTCAAAATGCGTCGAGATTCAATAGATCGTCCTCCAGCCGACTTGTCTCCTGGGTAGTTTGCTGTGTCGGGCACCATATGGTCGTTCTCCTGTGTCTAGATTTTCGAATCCGAGGCATAACTGATAGTTAATTGTAACGGTCAGGGCCTCCTAATGACGATGGAACACTGAAATTGCGGCGATATTCAATACAACGTCCTCCAGGCGACTTGTCTCCGAGGGTCTATTGCTGCCTCGGGCACCTTATGGTCGTTCTCCTCTGAGTCTACATTTTCGAATCCGACGCAAAACTGGTAGTTAATTATAACGTTCAGAGCTTCCTAATGACGATGGAACACTCAAATTGCGTCGAGAATCAATACAAAGTCCTCCAGCCGATTTGTCTCCAAGGCGATATTGCTGCCTCGGGCACCTTATGGTCGTTCCCCTGTGAGTCTAGATTTTCGACTCCGACGCAAAACCCATGGTTAATTGTACCGTTCATGGCCTCCTAATGACGATGGAATACTCAAATTGTGTCGAGATTCAATTTATCGTCCTCCAGCCGACTTGTCTCCAAGCGTCTATTGCTGCCTCTGGCACCTTATGGTCGCGCTCCTGTGAGTCTAGATTTTCGAATCCGACGCGAAACTGATAGTTAATTGTAACGTTCAGGGCCTCCTAATGACGATGGAACACTCAAATTGCGTCGAGATTCAATACATCGTCCTCCAGGCGACTTGTTTCCGAGGGTCTATTGCTGCCTGTGAGTCTAGATTTTCGAATTCGACGCGAAAGTGATGGTTAATTGTAACGTTCATGGCCTCCTAATGACGATGGAACACTCTAATTGCGTCGAGATTCAATACATCGTCCTCCAGCCGACTTGTCTCCTAGGGGATATTCCTGCCTCGGGCTGATTATGGTCGTTCTCCTGTGAGTCTAGATTTTCGAATCCGACGCAAAACTGATAGTTAATTGTAAAGTACAGGGCCTCCTAATGACGATGGAACACTCAAATTGCGTCGAGGTTCGATACATCGTCCACCAGGCGACTTGTCTCCAAGGGGATGTTGCTGCCTCGGGCACCAAATGGTCCGTCTCCTGTGAGTCTAGATTTTCGTATCCGACTGGAAGTGATAGTTAATTGTAATATTCAGGGCCTCCTCATGCCGATGGAACACTCAAATTGCGTCGACATTCAAAACATCGTCCTCCAGCAGACTTGTCTCCAAGGGTCTATTACTGCCTCGGGCCCCTGTGAGTCTAGATTATCGAATTCGACGCAAAACTGATAGTTAATTGTAACGTTCAGGGCCTCCTAATGACGATGGAACACTCAAATTGCTTCGAGATTCAATACATCGTCCTCCAGGCGACTTGTCACCAAGGGGATATTACTGCCTCCGGCACCATATGGTCCTTTTTCTGTGAGTCTAGATTATCGAATCCGATGCGAAACTGATACTTAATTGCAACGTTCAGGGCCTCCGAATGACGATGGACCACTCAAATTGTGTCGAGATTCAATACATCGTCCTCCAGCCGACTTGTCTCCAAGATGATATTGCTGCCTCGGTCCTGTTATGGTCGTTCTATAGTGAGTCTAGATTTTCGACCCCGACGCAAAACTGATTGTTAATTGTAACGTTCAGGGCGTCCTAATAACGATGGAACACTCAAATAGCGTCGAGATTCAATACATCGTCCTCCAGCCGACTTGTCTCCAAGGGGATATTGCTACCTCGGGCACCATATGTTCCGTCTCCTGTGAGTCTAGATTTTCGAATCCGACGCAAAACTGATGGTTAATTGTAACGTTCACGGCCTCCTAATGACGATGGAACATTAAAATTGCGTCGAGATTCAATACATCGTCCTCCAGACGACTTGTCTCCAAGGGTCTATTGGTGCCTCGGTCACCATATGGTCGTTCTCCTGTGAGTCTAGATTTTCGAATCCGAGGCAAAACTGATAGTTAATTGAAACGTTCAGGGCCTCCTAATGACGATGGAACACTCAAATTGTGTCGAGATTCAATACATCGTCCTCCAGCCGACTTGCCTCTAAGGGGAAATTGCTGCCTCGGGCACCATATGGTCCGTCTCCTGTGAGTCAAGATGTTCGAATCAAACGCAAAACTGACAGTTACTTGTAACGTTCAGGGCCTCCTAATGACGATGGATCACTCAAATTGCGTCGCGATTCAATTCATCGTCCTCCAGCAGACTTGTTTCCAAGTGTCTATTGTTGCCATGGGGCGCCTTTTGGTCGTTCTCCTGTGAGTCTCGATTATAGAATCAGACGCAAAACTGATAGTTAATTGGAACGTTCCGGGCCTCCTAATGACGATGGAACACTCAAATTGCGTAGAGAATCAATACATCGTCCTCCAGCCGACTTGTCTCCAAGGCGATATTGCTGCCTCGGGCACCTTAAGGTCGTTCTCCTGTGAGTCTAGATTTTCGAATCCGACCCAAAACTGATAGTTAATTGTAACGTTCAGGGCCTCCTAATGACAATGGAACACTCAAATTGCGTCGAGATTCAATACATCGTCCTCCAGCCGACTTGTCTCCTAGGGGATAATCCTGCCTCGGGCAGCTTATGGTCGTTCTCCGGTGAGTCTAGATTTTCGAATCCAACGCAGAACTGATAGTTAATTGTAACTTTCAGGGCCTCTCAATGACGATGGAACAATCAAATTGCGTCGAGATTCAATACATCGTCCTCCAGCCGACTTGTCTCCAAAGGTCTATTTCTCTCTCGGGCACCCTGTGGTCGTTCTCCTGTGAGTCTAGGTAATCGAATCCGACGCAGCACTGATAGTTAATTGTAACGTTCAGGACCTTCTAATGACGATGGAACACTCAAATTGCGTCGATATTCAATACATCGTCCTCCAGCCGACTTGACTCCAAGGCTCTATTGCTGCGTCGATCACCATATGGTCGTTCTGCTGTGAGTCTAGATTTTCGTATCCGAGGCAAAACTGATAGTTAATTGTAAAGTTCAGGGCCTAATAATGACGATGGAACACTCAAATTGCGTCGAGATTCAGTACTTCGTCCTCAAGCCGACTTGTCTCCAAGGGTCTATTGCTGCCTCGGGCACCTTATGGTCGTTCTCCTGTGAGTCTAGATTTTCGAATCCGACGCAAAACTCATGGTTAATTGTAACGTTCAGGGCCTCCTAATAACGATGGAACACTCAAATTGCGTTGAGATTCAGTACTTTGTCCTCAAGCCGACTTGTCTCCAAGGGTCTATTGCTGCCTCGGTCACCATATGGCCCGTCTCCTGTGAGTCTAGTATTTTTAATTCGACGCCATACTGATATTTAATTGTAACGTTCAGGACCTCCTAATGACGATGGAACACTCAAATTGCGTGTAGATTCAATACATCGTCCTCAAGCCGACTTGTCTCCAAGGGGATATTGCTGCCTCGGTCCTCTTATGGTCGTTCTATAGTGAGTCTAGATTTTCGAATCCGACGCAAAACTGATTGTTAATTGTAACGTTCAGGGCGTCCTAATAACGATGGAACACTCAAATTGCGTCGAGATTCAATACATCGTCCTCCAGCCGACTTGTCTCCAAGGGGATATTGCTGCCTCGGGCACCATATCGTCCGTCTCCTGTGAGTCTAGATTTTCGAATCCGACGCAAAACTGATGGTTAATTGTAACGTTCACGGCCTCCTAATGACGATGGAACACTCAAATTGCGTGTAGATTCAATACATCGTCCTCCAGCCGACTGTTCTCCAAGGGTCTATTGGTGCCTCGGTCACCATATGGTCGTTCTCCTGTGAGTCTAGATTTTCGAATCCGAGGCAAAACTGATAGTTAATTGAAACGTTCAGGGCCTCCTAATGACGATGGAACACTCAAATTGTGTCGAGATTCAATTCATCGTCCTCCAGGCGACTTGTCTCCAAGCGGATATTGCTGCCTCGGGCACCTAATGGTCCGTCTCCCGTGAGTCTAGATTTTCGAATCCGACGCGAAACTGATAGTTAATTGTAACATTCAGGGACTCCTCATGACGATGGAACACTCAAATTGCGTCGACATTCAAAACATCGTCCTCCAGCAGACTTGTCTCCAAGGGTCTATTACTGCCTCGGGCTCCTGTGAGTCTAGATTATCGAATCCGACACAAAACTGATAGTTAATTGTAGCGTTCAGGGCCTCCTAATGACGATGGAACACCCAAATTGCGTCCAGATTCAATTCATCGTCCTTCAGTAGACTTGTTTCCAAGGGTCTATTGCTGCCTCGGGCACCTTAAGGTCGTTCTCTTGTGAGTCTAGATTTTCGAATCCGACGCAAAACTGATAGTTAATTGTAACGTTCAGGGCCTCCTAATGACAATGGATCACTCAAATTGCGTCGAGATTCAATACATCGTCCTCCAGCCGACTAGTCTCGAAGGGTCTATTGCTGCCTCGGGCACCTTATTGTCGTTCTACTGTGAGTCTAGATTTTCGAATCCGACGCGAAACTGATGGTTAATTGTAACGTTCATGGCCTCCTAATGACCATGGAACAATCAAATTGCGTCGAGAATCAGTACATCGTCCTCCAGCCGACTTGTCTCCAAGGGGATATTGCTGCCTCGGGCACCTTATGGTCGTTCTCCTGTGAGTCTAGATTTTCGAATCCGACGCAAAACTCATGGTTAATTGTAACGTTCAGGACCTCCTAATGACAATGGGACGCTCAAAATGCGTCGAGATTCAATAGATCGTCCTCCAGCCGACTTGTCTCCTGGGTAGTTTGCTGTGTCGGACACCATATGGTCGTTCTCCTGTGTCTAGATTTTCGAATCCGAGGCATAACTGATAGTTAATTGTAACGGTCAGGGCCTCCTAATGACGATGGAACACTGAAATTGCGGCGATATTCAATACAACGTCCTCCAGGCGACTTGTCTCCGGAGGTCTATTGCTGCCTCGGGCACCTTATGGTCGTTCTCCTCTGTGTCTACATTTTCGAATCCGACGCAAAACTGGTAGTTAATTATAACGTTCAGATCTTCCTAATGACGATGGAACACCCAAATTGCGTCGAGAATCAATACAAAGTCCTCCAGCCGATTTGTCTCCAAGGCGATATTGCTGCCTCGGGCACCTTATGGTCGTTCCCCTGTGAGTCTAGATTTTCGACTCCGACGCAAAACCCATGGTTAATTGTACCGTTCATGGCCTCCTAATGACGATGGAATACTCAAATTGTGTCGAGATTCAATTTATCGTCCTCCAGCCGACTTGTCTCCAAGCGTCTATTGCTGCCTCTGGCTCCTTATGGTCGTGCTCCTGTGAGTCTAGATTTTCGAATGCGACGCGAAACTGATAGTTAATTGTAACGTTCAGGGCCTCCTAATGACGATGGAACACTCAAATTGCGTCGAGATTCAATACATCGTCCTCCAGGCGACTTGTTTCCGAGGGTCTATTGCTGCCTGTGAGTCTAGATTTTCGAATCCGACGCGAAAGTGATGGTTAATTGTAACGTTCATGGCCTCCTAATGACGATGGAACACTCAAATTGCGTCGAGATTCAATACATCGTCCTCAGGCCGACTTGTCTCCTAGGGGATATTCCTGCCTCGGGCAGCTTATGGTCGTTCTCCTGTGAGTCTAGATTTTCGAATCCGACGCAAAACTGATAGTTAATTGTAACGTTAAGGGCCTCACAATGACGATGGAACACTCAATTTGCGTCGAGATTCAATAAATCGGCCTCCAGCCGACATGTCTCCAAGTGGATATTGCTGCCGCGGGCACCAAATGGTCCGTGTAATGTGAGTCTAGATTTTCGAATCCGACGCGAAACTGATAGTTAATTGTAACATTCGGGGCCCCCACATGACGATGGAACACTCAATTTGCGTCGACATTCAAAACATCGTCCTCCAGCAGACTTGTCTCCACGGGTCTATTACTGCCTCGGGCTCCAGTGAGTCTAGATTATCGAATCCGAAGCAAAACTGATAGTTAATTGTAACGGTCAGGACCTCCTAATGACGATGAGACGCTCAAAATGCGTCGAGATTCAATAGATCTTCCTCCAGCCGACTTATCTCCTGGGTAGATTGCTGCGTCAAGCACCATATGGTCGTTCTCCTGTCTCTAGATTTACGAATCCGAGGCATAACTGATAGTTAATTGTAACGTTCAGGGCCTCCTAATGACGATGGAACACTGAAATTGCGGCGATAATCAATACATCGTCCTCAAGCCGACTTGTCTCCAAGCGTCTATTGCTGCCTCTGGCACCTTGTGGTCGTGCTCCTGTGAGTCTAGATTTTCGAATCCGACGCGTAACTGATAGTTAATTGTAAAGTACCTGGCCTCCTAATGACGATGGAACACTCAAATTGCGTCGAGATTCGATACATCGTCCTCCAGCCGACTTGTCTCCTAGGGGATATTCCTGCCTCGGGCAGCTTATGGTCGTTGTCGTGTGAGTCTAGATTTTCGAATCCGACGCAAAACTGATAGGTAATTGAAACGTTCAGGGCCTCCAAATGACGATGGACCACTCAAATTGTGTCGAGATTCAATACATCGTCCTCCAGCCGACTTGTCTCCAAGATGATATTGCTGCCTCGGTCCTCTTATGGTCGTTCTATAGTGAGTCTAGATTTTCGAATCCGACGCAAAACTGATTGTTAATTGTAACGTTCAGGGCGTCCTAATAACGATGGAACACTCAAATTGCGTCGAGATTCAATACATCGTCCTCCAGCCGACTTGTCTCCAAGGGGATATTACTGCCTCGGGCACCATATGGTCCGTCTCCTGTGAGTCTAGATTTTTGAATCCGACGCAAAACTGATGGTTAATTGTAACGTTCACGGCCTCCTAATGACGATGGAACATTAATATTGCGTCGAGATTCAATACATCGTCCTCCAGACGACTTGTCTCCAAGGGTCTATTGGTGCCTCGGTCACCATATGGGCGTTCTCCTGTGAGTCTAGATTTTCGAATCCGAGGCAAAACTGATAGGTAATTGAAACGTTCAGGGCCTCCAAATGACGATGGAACACTCAAATTGTGTCGAGATTCAATACATCGTCCTCCAGCCGACTTGCCTCTAAGGGGAAATTGCTGCCTCGGGCACCATATGGTCCGTCTCCTGTGACTCAAGATGTTCGAATCAAACGCAAAACTGACAGTTACTTGTAACGTTCAGGGCCTCCTAATGACGATGGATCACTCAAATTGCGTCGCGATTCAATTCATCGTCCTCCAGCAGACTTGTTTCCAAGGGTCTATTGTTGCCTGGGGCGCCTTTTGGTCGTTCTCCTGTGAGTCTCGATTATAGAATCAGACGCAAAACTGATAGTTAATTGGAACGTTCCGGGCCTCCTAATGACGATGGAACACTCAAATTGCGTAGAGAATCAATACATCGTCCTCCAGCCGACTTGTCTCCAAGACGATATTGCTGCCTCGGGCACCTTAAGGTCGTTCTCCTGTGAGTCTAGATTTTCGAATCCGACCCAAAACTGATAGTTAATTGTAACGTTCAGGGCCTCCTAATGACAATGGAACACTCAAATTGCGTCGAGATTCAGTACATCGTCCTCCAGCCGACTTGTCTCCTAGGGGATAATCCTGCCTCGGGCAGCTTATGGTCGTTTTCCGGTGAGTCTAGATTTTCGAATCCAACGCAGAACTGATAGTTAATTGTAACTTTCAGGGCCTCTCAGTGGCGATGGAACAATCAAATTGCGTCGAGATTCAATACATCGTCCTCCAGCCGACTTGTCTCCAAAGGTCCATTTCTGCCTCGGGCACCCTGTGGTCATTCTCCTGTGAGTCTAGATTTTCGAATCCGAGGCAAAACTGATAGTTAATTGTAACGTTCAGGGCCTCCTAATGACGATGGATCATTCAAATTGCGTCGAGATTCAATACATCGTCCTCCAGGCGAATTGTTTCCGAGGGTCTATTGCTGCCTGTGCGTCTAGATTTTCGAATCCGACGCAGAAGTGATGGTTAATTGTAACGTTCATGGCCTCCTAATGACGATGGAACACTCAAATTGCGTCGAGATTCAATACATCGTCCTCCAGCCGACTTGTCTCCAAGGGTCTATTGCTGCCTCGGGCACCTTTTTTTCGTTCTCCTCTGAGTCTACATTTTCGAATCCGACGCAAAACTTATAGTTAATTGTACCGTTCAGTGCCTCCTAATGACGATGGAACACTCAAATTGCGTCGAGATTCAATACATCGTCCTCCAGCCGACTTGTCTCCAAGGGGATGTTGCTGCCTCGGGCACCTTAAGGTCGTTCTCCTGTGAGTCTAGATTTTCGAATCCGACGCAAAACTGATAGTTAATTGTAACGTTCAGGGCCTCCTAATGACGATGGAACACTCAAATTGCGTCGAGATTCAATACATCATCCTCCAGCCGACTTGTCTCCTGTGGGATATTCCTGCCTCGGGCAGCTTATGGTCGTTCTCCTGTGAGTCTAGATTTTCGAATCCGACGCAAAACTGATAGTTAATTGTATATTTCAGGACCTGTCAATGACGATGGAACACTCAAATTACGTCGAGATTCAATAAATCGGCCTCCAGCCGACTTGTCTCCAAGGGTCTATTTCTGAATCGGGCACCCTGTGGTCGTTCTCCTGTGAGTCTAGGTAATCGAATCCGACGCAGATCTGATAGTTAATTGTAACGTTCAGGACCTACTAATGACGATGGAACACTCAAATTGCGTCGATATTCAATACATCGTCCTCCAGCCGACTTGACTCCAAGGCTCTATTGCTGCGTCGATCACCATATGGACGTTCTGCTGTGAGTCTAGATTTTCGTATCCGAGGCAAAACTGATAGTTAATTGTAAAGTTCAGGGCCTAATAATGACGATGGAACACTCAAATTGCGTCGAGATTCAGTACTTCGTCCTCAAGCCGACTTGTCTCCAAGGGTCTATTGCTGCCTCGGGCACCTTATGGTCGTCCTCCTGTGAGTTTAGATTATTGAATCCGACGCAATACTGATAGTTAATTGTAACATTCAGGGACTCCTCATGACGATGGAACACTCAAATTGCGTCGACATTCAAAACATCGTCCTCCAGCAGACTTGTCTCCAAGGGTCTATTACTGCCTCGGGCTCCTGTGAGTCTAGATTATCGAATCCGACACAAAACTGATAGTTAATTGTAGCGTTCAGGGCCTCCTAATGACGATGGAACACCCAAATTGCGTCCAGATTCAATTCATCGTCCTTCAGTAGACTTGTTTCAAGGGTCTATTGCTGCCTCGGGCACCTTAAGGTCGTTCTCTTGTGAGTCTAGATTTTCGAATCCGACGCAAAACTGATAGTTAATTGTAACGTTCAGGGCCTCCTAATGACAATGGATCACTCAAATTGCGTCGAGATTCAATACATCGTCCTCCAGCCGACTAGTCTCGAAGGGTCTATTGCTGCCTCGGGCACCTTATTTTCGTTCTACTGTGAGTCTAGATTTTCGAATCCGACGCGAAACTGATGGTTAATTGTAACGTTCATGGCCTCCTAATGACCATGGAACAATCAAATTGCGTCGAGAATCAGTACATCGTCCTCCAGCCGACTTGTCTCCAAGGGGATATTGCTGCCTCGGGCACCTTATGGTCGTTCTCCTGTGAGTCTAGATTTTCGAATCCGACGCAAAACTCATGGTTAATTGTAACGTTCAGGACCTCCTAATGACAATGGGACGCTCAAAATGCGTCGAGATTCAATAGATCGTCCTCCAGCCGACTTGTCTCCTGGGTAGTTTGCTGTGTCGGACACCATATGGTCGTTCTCCTGTGTCTAGATTTTCGAATCCGAGGCATAACTGATAGTTAATTGTAACGGTCAGGGCCTCCTAATGACGATGGAACACTGAAATTGCGGCGATATTCAATACAACGTCCTCCAGGCGACTTGTCTCCGGAGGTCTATTGCTGCCTCGGGCACCTTATGGTCGTTCTCCTCTGTGTCTACATTTTCGAATCCGACGCAAAACTGGTAGTTAATTATAACGTTCAGATCTTCCTAATGACGATGGAACACCCAAATTGCGTCGAGAATCAATACAAAGTCCTCCAGCCGATTTGTCTCCAAGGCGATATTGCTGCCTCGGGCACCTTATGGTCGTTCCCCTGTGAGTCTAGATTTTCGACTCCGACGCAAAACCCATGGTTAATTGTACCGTTCATGGCCTCCTAATGACGATGGAATACTCAAATTGTGTCGAGATTCAATTTATCGTCCTCCAGCCGACTTGTCTCCAAGCGTCTATTGCTGCCTCTGGCTCCTTATGGTCGTGCTCCTGTGAGTCTAGATTTTCGAATGCGACGCGAAACTGATAGTTAATTGTAACGTTCAGGGCCTCCTAATGACGATGGAACACTCAAATTGCGTCGAGATTCAATACATCGTCCTCCAGGCGACTTGTTTCCGAGGGTCTATTGCTGCCTGTGAGTCTAGATTTTCGAATCCGACGCGAAAGTGATGGTTAATTGTAACGTTCATGGCCTCCTAATGACGATGGAACACTCAAATTGCGTCGAGATTCAATACATCGTCCTCAGGCCGACTTGTCTCCTAGGGGATATTCCTGCCTCGGGCAGCTTATGGTCGTTCTCCTGTGAGTCTAGATTTTCGAATCCGACGCAAAACTGATAGTTAATTGTAACGTTAAGGGCCTCACAATGACGATGGAACACTCAATTTGCGTCGAGATTCAATAAATCGGCCTCCAGCCGACATGTCTCCAAGTGGATATTGCTGCCGCGGGCACCAAATGGTCCGTGTAATGTGAGTCTAGATTTTCGAATCCGACGCGAAACTGATAGTTAATTGTAACATTCGGGGCCCCCACATGACGATGGAACACTCAATTTGCGTCGACATTCAAAACATCGTCCTCCAGCAGACTTGTCTCCACGGGTCTATTACTGCCTCGGGCTCCAGTGAGTCTAGATTATCGAATCCGAAGCAAAACTGATAGTTAATTGTAACGGTCAGGACCTCCTAATGACGATGAGACGCTCAAAATGCGTCGAGATTCAATAGATCTTCCTCCAGCCGACTTATCTCCTGGGTAGATTGCTGCGTCAAGCACCATATGGTCGTTCTCCTGTCTCTAGATTTACGAATCCGAGGCATAACTGATAGTTAATTGTAACGTTCAGGGCCTCCTAATGACGATGGAACACTGAAATTGCGGCGATAATCAATACATCGTCCTCAAGCCGACTTGTCTCCAAGCGTCTATTGCTGCCTCTGGCACCTTGTGGTCGTGCTCCTGTGAGTCTAGATTTTCGAATCCGACGCGTAACTGATAGTTAATTGTAAAGTACCTGGCCTCCTAATGACGATGGAACACTCAAATTGCGTCGAGATTCGATACATCGTCCTCCAGCCGACTTGTCTCCTAGGGGATATTCCTGCCTCGGGCAGCTTATGGTCGTTGTCGTGTGAGTCTAGATTTTCGAATCCGACGCAAAACTGATAGGTAATTGAAACGTTCAGGGCCTCCAAATGACGATGGACCACTCAAATTGTGTCGAGATTCAATACATCGTCCTCCAGCCGACTTGTCTCCAAGATGATATTGCTGCCTCGGTCCTCTTATGGTCGTTCTATAGTGAGTCTAGATTTTCGAATCCGACGCAAAACTGATTGTTAATTGTAACGTTCAGGGCGTCCTAATAACGATGGAACACTCAAATTGCGTCGAGATTCAATACATCGTCCTCCAGCCGACTTGTCTCCAAGGGGATATTACTGCCTCGGGCACCATATGGTCCGTCTCCTGTGAGTCTAGATTTTTGAATCCGACGCAAAACTGATGGTTAATTGTAACGTTCACGGCCTCCTAATGACGATGGAACATTAATATTGCGTCGAGATTCAATACATCGTCCTCCAGACGACTTGTCTCCAAGGGTCTATTGGTGCCTCGGTCACCAAATGGGCGTTCTCCTGTGAGTCTAGATTTTCGAATCCGAGGCAAAACTGATAGGTAATTGAAACGTTCAGGGCCTCCAAATGACGATGGAACACTCAAATTGTGTCGAGATTCAATACATCGTCCTCCAGCCGACTTGCCTCTAAGGGGAAATTGCTGCCTCGGGCACCATATGGTCCGTCTCCTGTGACTCAAGATGTTCGAATCAAACGCAAAACTGACAGTTACTTGTAACGTTCAGGGCCTCCTAATGACGATGGATCACTCAAATTGCGTCGCGATTCAATTCATCGTCCTCCAGCAGACTTGTTTCCAAGGGTCTATTGTTGAATGGGGCGCCTTTTGGTCGTTCTCCTGTGAGTCTCGATTATAGAATCAGACGCAAAACTGATAGTTAATTGGAACGTTCCGGGCCTCCTAATGACGATGGAACACTCAAATTGCGTAGAGAATCAATACATCGTCCTCCAGCCGACTTGTCTCCAAGACGATATTGCTGCCTCGGGCACCTTAAGGTCGTTCTCCTGTGAGTCTAGATTTTCGAATCCGACCCAAAACTGATAGTTAATTGTAACGTTCAGGGCCTCCTAATGACAATGGAACACTCAAATTGCGTCGAGATTCAGTACATCGTCCTCCAGCCGACTTGTCTCCTAGGGGATAATCCTGCCTCGGGCAGCTTATGGTCGTTTTCCGGTGAGTCTAGATTTTCGAATCCAACGCAGAACTGATAGTTAATTGTAACTTTCAGGGCCTCTCAGTGGCGATGGAACAATCAAATTGCGTCGAGATTCAATACATCGTCCTCCAGCCGACTTGTCTCCAAAGGTCCATTTCTGCCTCGGGCACCCTGTGGTCATTCTCCTGTGAGTCTAGATTTTCGAATCCGAGGCAAAACTGATAGTTAATTGTAACGTTCAGGGCCTCCTAATGACGATGGATCATTCAAATTGCGTCGAGATTCAATACATCGTCCTCCAGGCGAATTGTTTCCGAGGGTCTATTGCTGCCTGTGCGTCTAGATTTTCGAATCCGACGCAGAAGTGATGGTTAATTGTAACGTTCATGGCCTCCTAATGACGATGGAACACTCAAATTGCGTCGAGATTCAATACATCGTCCTCCAGCCGACTTGTCTCCAAGGGTCTATTGCTGCCTCGGGCACCTTTTTTTCGTTCTCCTCTGAGTCTACATTTTCGAATCCGACGCAAAACTTATAGTTAATTGTACCGTTCAGTGCCTCCTAATGACGATGGAACACTCAAATTGCGTCGAGATTCAATACATCGTCCTCCAGCCGACTTGTCTCCAAGGGGATGTTGCTGCCTCGGGCACCTTAAGGTCGTTCTCCTGTGAGTCTAGATTTTCGAATCCGACGCAAAACTGATAGTTAATTGTAACGTTCAGGGCCTCCTAATGACGATGGAACACTCAAATTGCGTCGAGATTCAATACATCATCCTCCAGCCGACTTGTCTCCTGTGGGATATTCCTGCCTCGGGCAGCTTATGGTCGTTCTCCTGTGAGTCTAGATTTTCGAATCCGACGCAAAACTGATAGTTAATTGTATATTTCAGGACCTGTCAATGACGATGGAACACTCAAATTACGTCGAGATTCAATAAATCGGCCTCCAGCCGACTTGTCTCCAAGGGTCTATTTCTGAATCGGGCACCCTGTGGTCGTTCTCCTGTGAGTCTAGGTAATCGAATCCGACGCAGATCTGATAGTTAATTGTAACGTTCAGGACCTACTAATGACGATGGAACACTCAAATTGCGTCGATATTCAATACATCGTCCTCCAGCCGACTTGACTCCAAGGCTCTATTGCTGCGTCGATCACCATATGGACGTTCTGCTGTGAGTCTAGATTTTCGTATCCGAGGCAAAACTGATAGTTAATTGTAAAGTTCAGGGCCTAATAATGACGATGGAACACTCAAATTGCGTCGAGATTCAGTACTTCGTCCTCAAGCCGACTTGTCTCCAAGGGTCTATTGCTGCCTCGGGCACCTTATGGTTGTCCTCCTGTGAGTTTAGATTATTGAATCCGACGCAATACTGATAGTTAATTGTAACGTTCAGGGCCTCCTAATGACGATGGAACACTCAAATTGCGTCGCGATTCAATACATCGTCCTCCAGCCGACTCGTCTCGATGGGTCTCTTGCTGCCTCGGGCACCTTATGGTCGTTCACCTGTGAGTCTAGATTTTCGAATCCGATGCAAAACTGATAGTTAATTGTAACGTTCAGGGCCTCCTAATAACGATGGAACACTCAAATTGCGTTGAGATTCAATACTTTGTCCTCAAGCCGACTTGTCTCCAAGGGTCTATTGCTGCCTCGGTCACCATATGGCCCGTCTCCTGTGAGTCTAGTATTTTGAATTCGACGCCATACTGATAGTTAATTGTAACGTTCAGGACCTCCTAATGACGATGGAACACTCAAATTGCGTGTAGATTCAATACATCGTTCTCAAGCCGACTTGTCTCCAAGGGGATATTGCTGCCTCGGTCCTCTTATGGTCGTTCTATAGTGAGTCTAGATTTTCGAATCCGACGCAAAACTGATTGCTAATTGTAACGTTCAGGGCGTCCTAATAACTATCGAACACTCAAATTGCGTCGAGATTCAATACATCGTCCTCCAGCCGACTTGTCTCCAAAGGCATATTGCTGCCTCGGGCACCATATGGTCCGTCTCCTGTGAGTCTAGATTTTCGAATCCGACGCAAAACTGATGGTTAATTGTAACGTTCACGGCCTCCTAATGACGATGGAACACTCAAATTGCGTGTAGATTCAATACATCGTCCTCCAGCCGACTGGTCTCCAAGGGTCTATTGGTGCCTCGGTCACCATATGGTCGTTCTCCTGTGAGTCTGAATTTTCGAATCCGAGGCAAAACTGATAGTTAATTGAAACGTTCAGGGCCTCCTAATGACGATGGAACACTCAAATTGTGTCGAGATTCAATACATCGTTCTCCAGCCGACTTGCCTCCAAGGGGAAATTGCTGCCTCGGGCACCATATGGTCCGTCTCCTGTGAGTCTAGATTTTCGAATCCGACGCAAAACTGATGGTTAATTGTAACGTTCACGGCCTCCTAATGACGATGGAACACTCAAATTGCGTGTAGATTCAATACATCGTCCTCCAGCCGACTGGTCTCCAAGGGTCTATTGGTGCCTCGGTCACCATATGGTCGTTCTCCTGTGAGTCTGAATTTTCGAATCCGAGGCAAAACTGATAGTTAATTGTAACGTTCAGGACCTCCTAATGACGATGGAACACTCAAATTGCGTGTAGATTCAATACATCGTTCTCAAGCCGACTTGTCTCCAAGGGGATATTGCTGCCTCGGTCCTCTTATGGTCGTTCTATAGTTAGTCTAGATTTTCGAATCCGACGCAAAACTGATTGCTAATTGTAACGTTCAGGGCCTCCTAATGACGATGGATCACTCAAATTGCGTCGCGATTCAATTCATCGTCCTCCAGCAGACTTGTTTCCAAGGGTCTATTGTTGCCTGGGGCGCCTTTTGGTCGTTCTCCTGTGAGTCTCGATTATAGAATCAGACGCAAAACTGATAGTTAATTGGAACGTTCCGGGCCTCCTAATGACGATGGAACACTCAAATTGCGTAGAGAATCAATACATCGTCCTCCAGCCGACTTGTCTCCAAGGCGATATTGCTGCCTCGGGCACCTTAAGGTCGTTCTCCTGTGAGTCTAGATTTTCGAATCCGACCCAAAACTGATAGTTAATTGTAACGTTCAGGGCCTCCTAATGACAATGGAACACTGAAATTGCGTCGAGATCCAATACATCGTCCTCCAGCCGACTTGTCTCCTAGGGGATAATCCTGCCTCGGGCAGCTTATGGTCGTTCTCCGGTGAGTCTAGATTTTCGAATCCAACGCAAAACTGATAGTTAATTGTAACTTTCAGGGCCTCTCAGTGACGATGGAACAATCAAATTGCGTCGAGATTCAATACATCGTCTTCCAGCCGACTTGTCTCCAAGGGTCTATTTCTGCCTCGGGCACCCTGTGGTCGTTCTCCTGTGAGTCTAGATTTTCGAATCCGAGGCAAAACTGATAGTTAATTGTAACTTTCAGGGCCTCCTAATGACGATGGATCACTCAAATTGCGTCGAGATTCAATACATCGTCCTCCAGGCGAATTGTTTCCGAGGGTCAATTGCTGCCTGTGCGTCTAGATTTTCGAATCCGACGCAGAAGTGATGGTTAATTGTAACGTTCATGGCCTCCTAATGACGATGGAACACTCAAATTGCGTCGAGATTCAATACATCGTCCTCCAGCCGACTGTCTCCAAGGGGATATTGCTGCCTCGGGCACCATATGATCCGTCTCCTGTGAGTCTAGATTTTCGAATCCGACGCAAAACTGATGGTTAATTGTAACGTTCACGGCCTGCTAATGACGATGGAACACTCAAATTGCGTGTAGATTCAGTACATCGTCCTCCAGCCGACTGGTCTCCAACGGTCTATTGGTGCCTCGGTCACCATATGGTCGTTCTCCTGTGAGTCTGATTTTTCGAATCCGAGGCAAAACTGATAGTTAATTGAAACGTTCAGGGGCTCCAAATGACGATGGAACACTTAAATTGCGTCGAGATTCAATACATCGTCCTCCAGGCGACTTGTCTCCAAGGGGATAATGCTGCCTCGGGCGCCATATGGTTCGTCTCCGGTGAGTCTAGATTTTCGAATCCGACGCGAAACTGATAGTTAATTGTAATGTTCAGGGCCTCCTAATGACGATGGAACACTCAAATTGCGTCGAGATTCAATACATCGTCCTCCAGCCGACTTGTCTCCAAGGGTCTATTGCTGCCTCGGGCACCTTTTGGTCGTTCTCCTCTGAGTCTACATTTTCGAATCCGACGCAAAACTTATAGTTAATTGTAATGTTCAGTGCCTCCTAATGACGATGGAATACTCAAATTGCGTCGAGATTCAATACATCGTCCTCCAGCCGACTTGTCTCCAAGGGGATGTTGCTGCCTCGGGCACCTTAAGGTCGTTCTCCTGTGAGTCTAGATTTTCGAATCCGACGCAAAACTGATAGTTAATTGTAACGTTCAGGGCCTCCTAATGACGATGGAACACTCAAATTGCGTCGAGATTCAATACATCGTCTTCCAGCCGACTTGTCTCCTGGGGGATATTCCTGCCTCGGGCAGCTTATGGTCGTTCTCCTGTGAGTCTAGACTTTCGAATCCGACGCAAAACTGATAGTTAATTGTATATTTCAGGCCCTGTCAATGACGATGGAACACTCAAATTACGTCGAGATTCAATAAATCGGCCTCCAGCCGACTTGTCTCCAAGGGTCTATTTCTGCCTCGGGCATCCTGTGGTCGTTCTCCTGTGAATCTAGATAATCGAATCCGACGCAGAACTGATAGTTAATTGTAACGTTCAGGACCTTCTAATGACGGTGGAACACTCAAATTGCGTCGTGATTCAATACATCGTCCTCCAGCCGACTTGACTCCAAGGGTCTATTGCTGCGTCGGGCACCATAAGGTCGTTCTGCTGTGAGTCTAGATTTTCGTATCCGAGGCAAAACTGATAGTTAATTGTAAAGTTCAGGGCCTAATAATGACGATGGAACACTCAAATTGCGTCGAGATTCAGTACTTCGTCCACAAGCCGACTTGTCTCCAAGGGTGTATTGCTGCCTCGGGCACCTTATGGTCGTTCTATAGTGAGTCTAGATTTTCGAATCCGACGCAAAACTAATTGTTAATTGTAACGTTCAGGGCGTCCTAATAACGATGGAACACTCAAATTGCGTCGAGATTCAATACATCGTCCTCCAGGCGAATTGTTTCCGAGGGTCTATTGCTGCCTGTGCGTCTAGATTTTCGAATCCGACGCAGAAGTGATGGTTAATTGTAACGTTCATGGCCTCCTAATGACGATGGAACACTCAAATTGCGTCGAGATTCAATACATCGCCCTCCAGCCGACTTGTCTCCAAGGGTCTATTGCTGCCTCGGGCACCTTTTGGTCGTTCTCCTCTGAGTCTACATTTTCGAATGCGACGCAAAACTTATAGTTAATTGTACCGTTCAGTGCCTCCTAATGACGATGGAACACTCAAATTGCGTCGAGATTCAATACATCGTCCTCCAGCCGACTTGTCTCCAAGGGGATGTTGCTGCCTCGGGCACCTTAAGGTCGTTCTCCTGTGAGTCTAGATTTTCGAATCCGACGCAAAACTGATAGTTAATTGTAACGTTCAGGGCCTCCTAATGACGATGGAACCCTCAAATTGCGTCGAGATTCAATACATCATCCTCCAGCCGACTTGTCTCCTGGGGGATATTCCTGCCTCGGGCAGCTTATGGTCGTTCTCCTGTGAGTCTAGATTTTCGAATCCGACGCAAAACTGATAGTTAATTGTATATTTCAGGGCCTGTCAATGACGATGGAACACTCAAATTACGTAGAGATTCAATAAATCGGCCTCCAGCCGACTTGTCTCCAAGGGTCTATTTCTGAATCGGGCACCCTGTGGTCGTTCTCCTGTGAGTCTAGGTAATCGAATCCGACGCAGAACTGATAGTTAATTGTAACGTTCAGGACCTTCTAATGACGATGGAACACTCAAATTGCGTCGATAATCAATACATCGTCCTCCAGCCGTCTTGACTCCAAGGCTCTATTGCTGCGTCGATCACCATATGGACGTTCTGCTGTGAGTCTAGATTTTCGTATCCGAGGCAAAACTGATAGTTAATTGTAAAGTTCAGGGCCTAATAATGACGATGGAACACTCAAATTGCGTCGAGATTCAGTACTTCGTCCTCAAGCCGACTTGTTCCAAGGGTCTATTGCCGCCTCGGGCACCTTATGGTCGTCCTCCTTTGAGTTTAGATTATTGAATCCGACGCAATACTGATAGTTAATTGTAACGTTCAGGGCCTCCTAATGACGATGGAACACTCAAATTGCGTCGCGATTCAATACATCGTCCTCCAGCCGACTCGTCTCGAAGGGTCTCTTGCTGCCTCGGGCACCTTATGGTCGTTCACCTGTGAGTCTAGATTTTCGAATTCGATGCAAAACTGATAGTTAATTGTAACGTTCAGGGCCTCCTAATAACGATGGAACACTCAAATTGCGTTGAGATTCAATACTTTGTCCTCAAGCCGACTTGTCTCCAAGGGGATATTGCTGCCTCGGTCCTCTTATGGTCGTTCTATAGTGAGTCTAAATTTTCGAATCCGACGCAAAACTGATTGTTAATTGTAACGTTCAGGGAGTCCTAATAACGATGGAACACTCAAATTGCGTCGAGATTCAATACATCGTCCTCCAGCCGACTTGTCTCCAAGTGGATATTGCTGCCTCGGGCACCATATGGTCCGTCTCCTGTGAGTCTAGATTTTCGAATCCGACGCAAAACTGATGGTTAATTGTAACGTTCACGGCCTCCTAATGACGATGGAACACTCAAATTGCGTGTAGATTCAATACATCGTCCTCCAGCCGACTGGTCTCCAAGGGTCTATTGGTGCCTCGGTCACCATATGGTCGTTCTCCTGTGAGTCTAGATTTTCGAATCCGAGGCAAAACTGATAGTTAATTGAAACGTTCAGGGCCTCCTAATGACGATGGAACACTCAAATTGTGTCGAGATTCAATACATCGTTCTCCAGCCGACTTGCCTCCAAGGGGAAATTGCTGCCTCGGGCACCATATGGTCCGTCTCCTGTGAGTCAAGATGTTCGAATCAAACGCAAAACTGACAGTTACTTGTAACGTTCAGGGCCTCCTAATGACGATGGATCACTCAAATTGCGTCGCGATTCAATTCATCGTCCTCCAGCAGACTTGTTTCCAAGGGTCTATTGTTGCCTGGGGCGCCTTTTGGTCGTTCTCCTGTGAGTCTCGATTATAGAATCAAACGCAAAACTGATAGTTAATTGGAACGTTCCGGGCCTCCTAATGACGATGGAACACTCAAATTGCGTAGAGAATCAATACATCGTCCTCCAGCCGACTTGTCTCCAAGGCGATATTGCTGCCTCGGGCACCTTAAGGTCGTTCTCCTGTGAGTCTAGATTTTCGAATCCGACCCAAAACTGATAGTTAATTGTAACGTTCAGGGCCTCCTAATGACAATGGAACACTCAAATTGCGTCGAGATTCAATACATCGTCCTCCAGCCGACTTGTCTCCTAGGGGATAATCCTGCTTCGGGCAGCTTATGGTCGTTCTCCGGTGAGTCTAGATTTTCGAATCCGAGGCAAAACTGATAGTTAATTGTAACTTTCAGGGCCTCCTAATGACGATGGATCACTCAAATTGCGTCGAGATTCAATACATCGTCCTCTAGGCGAATTGTTTCCAAGGGTCAATAGCTGCC
The DNA here is from genome assembly GCF_021461395.2 of Schistocerca americana. Classification (NCBI taxonomy): domain Eukaryota; kingdom Metazoa; phylum Arthropoda; class Insecta; order Orthoptera; family Acrididae; genus Schistocerca; species Schistocerca americana. Next base: position 11,085,889 of record NW_025725790.1, on the reverse strand, counting down.
TGTGCGTCTAGATTTTCGAATCCGACGCAGAAGTGATGGTTAATTGTAACGTTCATGGCCTCCTAATGACGATGGAACACTCAAATTGCGTCGAGATTCAATACATCGTCCTCCAGCCGACTTGTCTCAAAGGGTCTATTGCTGCCTTGGGCACCTTCTGGTCGTCCTCCTGTGCGTCTAGATTATCGAATCCGACGCAAAACTGATAGTTAATTGTAACGTTCAGGGGCTCCAAATGACGATGGAACACTTAAATTGCGTCGAGATTCAATACATCGTCCTCCAGGCGACTTGTCTCCAAGGGGATAATGCTGCCTCGGGCGCCATATGGTTCGTCTCCGGTGAGTCTAGATTTTCGAATCCGACGCGAAACTGATAGTTAATTGTAATGTTCAGGGCCTCCTAATGACGATGGAACACTCAAATTGCGTCGAGATTCAATTCATCGTCCTCCAGAAGACTTGTCTCCAAGGGTCTATTGCTGCCTCGGGCACCTTTTGGTCGTTCTCCTCTGAGTCTACATTTTCGAATCCGACGCAAAACTTATAGTTAATTGTACCGTTCAGTGCCTCCTAATGACGATGGAATACTCAAATTGCGTCGAGATTCAATACATCGTCCTCCAGCCGACTTGTCTCCAAGGGGATGTTGCTGCCTCGGGCACCTTAAGGTCGTTCTCCTGTGAATCTAGATAATCGAATCCGACGCAGAACTGATAGTTAATTGTAACGTTCAGGACCCTCTAATGACGATGGAACACTCAAATTGCGTCGTGATTCAATACATCGTCCTCCAGCCGACTTGACTCCAAGGGTCTATTGCTGCGTCGGGCACCATAAGGTCGTTCTGCTGTGAGTCTAGATTTTCGTATCCGAGGCAAAACTGATAGTTAATTGTAAAGTTCAGGGCCTAATAATGACGATGGAACACTCAAATTGCGTCGAGATTCAGTACTTCGTCCACAAGCCGACTTGTCTCCAAGGGTCTATTGCTGCCTCGGGCACCTTATGGTCGTCCTCCAGTGAGTTTAGATTATTGAATCCGACGCAATACTGATAGTTAATTGTAACGTTCAGGGCCTCCGAATGACGATGGACCACTCAAATTGTGTCGAGATTCAATACATCGTCCTCCAGCCGACTTGTCTCCAAGATGATATTGCTGCCTCGGTACTCTTATGGTCGTTCTATAGTGAGTCTAGATTTTCGAATCCGACGCAAAACTAATTGTTAATTGTAACGTTCAGGGCGTCCTAATAACGATGGAACACTCAAATTGCGTCGAGATTCAATACATCGTCCTCAAGCCGACTTGTCTCCAAGCGGATATTGCTGCCTCGGGCACCATATGGTCCGTCTCCTGTGAAGCTAGATTTTCGAATCCGACGCAAAACTGATGGTTAATTGTAACGTTCACGGCCTCCTAATGACGATGGAACACTCAAATTGCGTCGAATTTCAATACATCGTCCTCCAGCCGACTTGTCTCCAAGGGTCTATTGGTGCCTCGGTCACCATATGGTCGTTCTCCTGTGAGTCTAGATTTTCGAATCCGAGGCAAAACTGATAGTTAATTGAAACGTTCAGGGCCTCCTAATGACGATGGAACACTCAAATTGTGTCGAGATTCAATACATCGTCCTACAGCCGACTTGCCTCCAAGGGGAATTTGCTGCTTTGGGCACCATATGGTCCGTCTCCTGTGAGTCAAAATGTTCGAATCAAACGCAAAACTGACAGTTACTTGTAACGTTCAGGTCCTTCTAATGACGATGGATCACTCAAATTGCGTCGCGATTCAATTCATCTTCCTCCAGCAGACTTGTTTCCAAGGGTCTATTGTTGCCTGGGGCGCCTTTTGGTCGTTCTCCTGTGAGTCTCGATTATAGAATCAGACGCAAAACTGATAGTTAATTGGAACGTTCCGGGCCTCCTAATGACGATGGAACACTCAAATTGCGCAGAGAATCAATACATCGTCCTCCAGCCGACTTGTCTCCAAGGCGATATTGCTGCCTCGGGCACCTTAAGGTCGTTCTCCTGTGAGTTTAGATTTTCGAATCCGACCCAAAACTGATCGTTAATTGTAACGTTCAGGGCCTCCTAATGACAATGGAACACTCAAATTGCGTGGAGATTCAATACATCGTCCTCCAGCCGACTTGTCTCTAAGGGTCTATTGCTGCCTCGGTCACCATATGGCCCGTCTCCTGTGAGTCTAGAATTTTGAATCCGACGCCATACTGATAGTTAATTGTAACGTTCAGGACCTCCTAATGACGATGGAACACTCAAATTGCGTGTAGATTCAATACATCGTTCTCAAGCCGACTTGTCTCCAACAGGATATTACTGCCTCCGGCACCATATGGTCCTTTTTCTGTGAGTCTAGATTATCGAATCCGATGCGAAACTGATAGTTAATTGTAACGTTCAGGGCCTCCGAATGACGATGGACCACTCAAATTGTGTCGAGATTCAATACATCGTCCTCCAGCCGACTTGTCTCCAAGATGATATTGCTGCCTCGGTCCTCTTATGGTCGTTCTATAGTTAGTCTAGATTTTCGAATCCGACGCAAAACTGATTGTTAATTGTAACTTTCAGGGCGTCTCAATAACAATGGAACACTCAAATTGCGTCGAGATTCAATACATCGTCCTCCAGCCGACTTGTCTAAAAGGGGATATTGCTGCCTCGGGCACTATATGGTCCGTCTCCTGTGAGTCTAGATTTTCGAATCCGACGCAAAACTGATGGTTAATTGTAACGTTCAAGGCCTCCTAATGACGATGGAACACTCAAATTGCGTCGAGATTCAATACATCGTCCTCCAGCCGACTTGTCTCCAAGGGTCTATTGGTACCTCGGTCACCATATGGTCGTTCTCCTGTGAGTCTAGATTTTCGAATCCGAGGCAAAACTGATAGTTAATTGAAACGTTCACGGCCTCCTAATCACGATGGAACACTCAAATTGTGTCGAGATTCAATACATCGTCCTCCAGCCGACTTGCCTCCAAGGGGAAATTGCTGCCTCGGACACCATATGGTCCGTCTCCTGTGAGTCAAGATGTTCGAATCAAACGAAAAACTGACAGTTACTTGTAACGTTCAGGGCCTCCTAATGACGATGGATCACTCAAATTGCGTCGCGATTCAATTCATCGTCCTCCAGCAGACTTGTTTCCAAGGGTCTATTGTTGCCTGGGGCGCCTTTTGGTCGTTCTCCTGTGAGTCTCGATTATAGAATCCGACGCAGAACTGATAGTTAATTGTAACGTTCAGGACCTTCTAATGACGGTGGAACACTCAAATTGCGTCGTGATTCAATACATCGTCCTCCAGCCGACTTGACTCCAAGGGTCTATTGCTGCGTCGGGCACCATAAGGTCGTTCTGCTGTGAGTCTAGATTTTCGTATCCGAGGCAAAACTGATAGTTAATTGTAAAGTTCAGGGCCTAATAATGACGATGGAACACTCAAATTGCGTCGAGATTCAGTACTTCGTCCACAAGCCGACTTGTCTCCAAGGGTGTATTGCTGCCTCGGGCACCTTATGGTCGTTCTATAGTGAGTCTAGATTTTCGAATCCGACGCAAAACTAATTGTTAATTGTAACGTTCAGGGCGTCCTAATAACGATGGAACACTCAAATTGCGTCGAGATTCAATACATCGTCCTCCAGGCGAATTGTTTCCGAGGGTCTATTGCTGCCTGTGCGTCTAGATTTTCGAATCCGACGCAGAAGTGATGGTTAATTGTAACGTTCATGGCCTCCTAATGACGATGGAACACTCAAATTGCGTCGAGATTCAATACATCGCCCTCCAGCCGACTTGTCTCCAAGGGTCTATTGCTGCCTCGGGCACCTTTTGGTCGTTCTCCTCTGAGTCTACATTTTCGAATGCGACGCAAAACTTATAGTTAATTGTACCGTTCAGTGCCTCCTAATGACGATGGAACACTCAAATTGCGTCGAGATTCAATACATCGTCCTCCAGCCGACTTGTCTCCAAGGGGATGTTGCTGCCTCGGGCACCTTAAGGTCGTTCTCCTGTGAGTCTAGATTTTCGAATCCGACGCAAAACTGATAGTTAATTGTAACGTTCAGGGCCTCCTAATGACGATGGAACCCTCAAATTGCGTCGAGATTCAATACATCATCCTCCAGCCGACTTGTCTCCTGGGGGATATTCCTGCCTCGGGCAGCTTATGGTCGTTCTCCTGTGAGTCTAGATTTTCGAATCCGACGCAAAACTGATAGTTAATTGTATATTTCAGGGCCTGTCAATGACGATGGAACACTCAAATTACGTAGAGATTCAATAAATCGGCCTCCAGCCGACTTGTCTCCAAGGGTCTATTTCTGAATCGGGCACCCTGTGGTCGTTCTCCTGTGAGTCTAGGTAATCGAATCCGACGCAGAACTGATAGTTAATTGTAACGTTCAGGACCTTCTAATGACGATGGAACACTCAAATTGCGTCGATAATCAATACATCGTCCTCCAGCCGTCTTGACTCCAAGGCTCTATTGCTGCGTCGATCACCATATGGACGTTCTGCTGTGAGTCTAGATTTTCGTATCCGAGGCAAAACTGATAGTTAATTGTAAAGTTCAGGGCCTAATAATGACGATGGAACACTCAAATTGCGTCGAGATTCAGTACTTCGTCCTCAAGCCGACTTGTTCCAAGGGTCTATTGCCGCCTCGGGCACCTTATGGTCGTCCTCCTTTGAGTTTAGATTATTGAATCCGACGCAATACTGATAGTTAATTGTAACGTTCAGGGCCTCCTAATGACGATGGAACACTCAAATTGCGTCGCGATTCAATACATCGTCCTCCAGCCGACTCGTCTCGAAGGGTCTCTTGCTGCCTCGGGCACCTTATGGTCGTTCACCTGTGAGTCTAGATTTTCGAATTCGATGCAAAACTGATAGTTAATTGTAACGTTCAGGGCCTCCTAATAACGATGGAACACTCAAATTGCGTTGAGATTCAATACTTTGTCCTCAAGCCGACTTGTCTCCAAGGGGATATTGCTGCCTCGGTCCTCTTATGGTCGTTCTATAGTGAGTCTAAATTTTCGAATCCGACGCAAAACTGATTGTTAATTGTAACGTTCAGGGAGTCCTAATAACGATGGAACACTCAAATTGCGTCGAGATTCAATACATCGTCCTCCAGCCGACTTGTCTCCAAGTGGATATTGCTGCCTCGGGCACCATATGGTCCGTCTCCTGTGAGTCTAGATTTTCGAATCCGACGCAAAACTGATGGTTAATTGTAACGTTCACGGCCTCCTAATGACGATGGAACACTCAAATTGCGTGTAGATTCAATACATCGTCCTCCAGCCGACTGGTCTCCAAGGGTCTATTGGTGCCTCGGTCACCATATGGTCGTTCTCCTGTGAGTCTAGATTTTCGAATCCGAGGCAAAACTGATAGTTAATTGAAACGTTCAGGGCCTCCTAATGACGATGGAACACTCAAATTGTGTCGAGATTCAATACATCGTTCTCCAGCCGACTTGCCTCCAAGGGGAAATTGCTGCCTCGGGCACCATATGGTCCGTCTCCTGTGAGTCAAGATGTTCGAATCAAACGCAAAACTGACAGTTACTTGTAACGTTCAGGGCCTCCTAATGACGATGGATCACTCAAATTGCGTCGCGATTCAATTCATCGTCCTCCAGCAGACTTGTTTCCAAGGGTCTATTGTTGCCTGGGGCGCCTTTTGGTCGTTCTCCTGTGAGTCTCGATTATAGAATCAAACGCAAAACTGATAGTTAATTGGAACGTTCCGGGCCTCCTAATGACGATGGAACACTCAAATTGCGTAGAGAATCAATACATCGTCCTCCAGCCGACTTGTCTCCAAGGCGATATTGCTGCCTCGGGCACCTTAAGGTCGTTCTCCTGTGAGTCTAGATTTTCGAATCCGACCCAAAACTGATAGTTAATTGTAACGTTCAGGGCCTCCTAATGACAATGGAACACTCAAATTGCGTCGAGATTCAATACATCGTCCTCCAGCCGACTTGTCTCCTAGGGGATAATCCTGCTTCGGGCAGCTTATGGTCGTTCTCCGGTGAGTCTAGATTTTCGAATCCGAGGCAAAACTGATAGTTAATTGTAACTTTCAGGGCCTCCTAATGACGATGGATCACTCAAATTGCGTCGAGATTCAATACATCGTCCTCTAGGCGAATTGTTTCCAAGGGTCAATAGCTGCCTGTGCGTCTAGATTTTCGAATCCGACGCAGAAGTGATGGTTAATTGTAACGTTCATGGCCTCCTAATGACGATGGAACACTCAAATTGCGTCGAGATTCAATACATCGTCCTCCAGCCGACTTGTCTCAAAGGGTCTATTGCTGCCTTGGGCACCTTCTGGTCGTCCTCCTGTGCGTCTAGATTATCGAATCCGACGCAAAACTGATAGTTAATTGTAACGTTCAGGGGCTCCAAATGACGATGGAACACTTAAATTGCGTCGAGATTCAATACATCGTCCTCCAGGCGACTTGTCTCCAAGGGGATAATGCTGCCTCGGGCGCCATATGGTTCGTCTCCGGTGAGTCTAGATTTTCGAATCCGACGCGAAACTGATAGTTAATTGTAATGTTCAGGGCCTCCTAATGACGATGGAACACTCAAATTGCGTCGAGATTCAATTCATCGTCCTCCAGAAGACTTGTCTCCAAGGGTCTATTGCTGCCTCGGGCACCTTTTGGTCGTTCTCCTCTGAGTCTACATTTTCGAATCCGACGCAAAACTTATAGTTAATTGTACCGTTCAGTGCCTCCTAATGACGATGGAATACTCAAATTGCGTCGAGATTCAATACATCGTCCTCCAGCCGACTTGTCTCCAAGGGGATGTTGCTGCCTCGGGCACCTTAAGGTCGTTCTCCTGTGAATCTAGATAATCGAATCCGACGCAGAACTGATAGTTAATTGTAACGTTCAGGACCCTCTAATGACGATGGAACACTCAAATTGCGTCGTGATTCAATACATCGTCCTCCAGCCGACTTGACTCCAAGGGTCTATTGCTGCGTCGGGCACCATAAGGTCGTTCTGCTGTGAGTCTAGATTTTCGTATCCGAGGCAAAACTGATAGTTAATTGTAAAGTTCAGGGCCTAATAATGACGATGGAACACTCAAATTGCGTCGAGATTCAGTACTTCGTCCACAAGCCGACTTGTCTCCAAGGGTCTATTGCTGCCTCGGGCACCTTATGGTCGTCCTCCAGTGAGTTTAGATTATTGAATCCGACGCAATACTGATAGTTAATTGTAACGTTCAGGGCCTCCGAATGACGATGGACCACTCAAATTGTGTCGAGATTCAATACATCGTCCTCCAGCCGACTTGTCTCCAAGATGATATTGCTGCCTCGGTACTCTTATGGTCGTTCTATAGTGAGTCTAGATTTTCGAATCCGACGCAAAACTAATTGTTAATTGTAACGTTCAGGGCGTCCTAATAACGATGGAACACTCAAATTGCGTCGAGATTCAATACATCGTCCTCAAGCCGACTTGTCTCCAAGCGGATATTGCTGCCTCGGGCACCATATGGTCCGTCTCCTGTGAAGCTAGATTTTCGAATCCGACGCAAAACTGATGGTTAATTGTAACGTTCACGGCCTCCTAATGACGATGGAACACTCAAATTGCGTCGAATTTCAATACATCGTCCTCCAGCCGACTTGTCTCCAAGGGTCTATTGGTGCCTCGGTCACCATATGGTCGTTCTCCTGTGAGTCTAGATTTTCGAATCCGAGGCAAAACTGATAGTTAATTGAAACGTTCAGGGCCTCCTAATGACGATGGAACACTCAAATTGTGTCGAGATTCAATACATCGTCCTACAGCCGACTTGCCTCCAAGGGGAATTTGCTGCTTTGGGCACCATATGGTCCGTCTCCTGTGAGTCAAGATGTTCGAATCAAACGCAAAACTGACAGTTACTTGTAACGTTCAGGGCCTCCTAATGACGATGGATCACTCAAATTGCGTCGCGATTCAATTCATCGTCCTCCAGCAGACTTGTTTCCAAGGGTCTATTGTTGCCTGGGGCGCCTTTTGGTCGTTCTCCTGTGAGTCTCGATTATAGAATCAAACGCAAAACTGATAGTTAATTGGAACGTTCCGGGCCTCCTAATGACGATGGAACACTCAAATTGCGTAGAGAATCAATACATCGTCCTCCAGCCGACTTGTCTCCAAGGCGATATTGCTGCCTCGGGCACCTTAAGGTCGTTCTCCTGTGAGTCTAGATTTTCGAATCCGACCCAAAACTGATAGTTAATTGTAACGTTCAGGGCCTCCTAATGACAATGGAACACTCAAATTGCGTCGAGATTCAATACATCGTCCTCCAGCCGACTTGTCTCCTAGGGGATAATCCTGCTTCGGGCAGCTTATGGTCGTTCTCCGGTGAGTCTAGATTTTCGAATCCGAGGCAAAACTGATAGTTAATTGTAACTTTCAGGGCCTCCTAATGACGATGGATCACTCAAATTGCGTCGAGATTCAATACATCGTCCTCTAGGCGAATTGTTTCCAAGGGTCAATAGCTGCCTGTGCGTCTAGATTTTCGAATCCGACGCAGAAGTGATGGTTAATTGTAACGTTCATGGCCTCCTAATGACGATGGAACACTCAAATTGCGTCGAGATTCAATACATCGTCCTCCAGCCGACTTGTCTCAAAGGGTCTATTGCTGCCTTGGGCACCTTCTGGTCGTCCTCCTGTGCGTCTAGATTATCGAATCCGACGCAAAACTGATAGTTAATTGTAACGTTCAGGGGCTCCAAATGACGATGGAACACTTAAATTGCGTCGAGATTCAATACATCGTCCTCCAGGCGACTTGTCTCCAAGGGGATAATGCTGCCTCGGGCGCCATATGGTTCGTCTCCGGTGAGTCTAGATTTTCGAATCCGACGCGAAACTGATAGTTAATTGTAATGTTCAGGGCCTCCTAATGACGATGGAACACTCAAATTGCGTCGAGATTCAATTCATCGTCCTCCAGAAGACTTGTCTCCAAGGGTCTATTGCTGCCTCGGGCACCTTTTGGTCGTTCTCCTCTGAGTCTACATTTTCGAATCCGACGCAAAACTTATAGTTAATTGTACCGTTCAGTGCCTCCTAATGACGATGGAATACTCAAATTGCGTCGAGATTCAATACATCGTCCTCCAGCCGACTTGTCTCCAAGGGGATGTTGCTGCCTCGGGCACCTTAAGGTCGTTCTCCTGTGAATCTAGATAATCGAATCCGACGCAGAACTGATAGTTAATTGTAACGTTCAGGACCCTCTAATGACGATGGAACACTCAAATTGCGTCGTGATTCAATACATCGTCCTCCAGCCGACTTGACTCCAAGGGTCTATTGCTGCGTCGGGCACCATAAGGTCGTTCTGCTGTGAGTCTAGATTTTCGTATCCGAGGCAAAACTGATAGTTAATTGTAAAGTTCAGGGCCTAATAATGACGATGGAACACTCAAATTGCGTCGAGATTCAGTACTTCGTCCACAAGCCGACTTGTCTCCAAGGGTCTATTGCTGCCTCGGGCACCTTATGGTCGTCCTCCAGTGAGTTTAGATTATTGAATCCGACGCAATACTGATAGTTAATTGTAACGTTCAGGGCCTCCGAATGACGATGGACCACTCAAATTGTGTCGAGATTCAATACATCGTCCTCCAGCCGACTTGTCTCCAAGATGATATTGCTGCCTCGGTACTCTTATGGTCGTTCTATAGTGAGTCTAGATTTTCGAATCCGACGCAAAACTAATTGTTAATTGTAACGTTCAGGGCGTCCTAATAACGATGGAACACTCAAATTGCGTCGAGATTCAATACATCGTCCTCAAGCCGACTTGTCTCCAAGCGGATATTGCTGCCTCGGGCACCATATGGTCCGTCTCCTGTGAAGCTAGATTTTCGAATCCGACGCAAAACTGATGGTTAATTGTAACGTTCACGGCCTCCTAATGACGATGGAACACTCAAATTGCGTCGAATTTCAATACATCGTCCTCCAGCCGACTTGTCTCCAAGGGTCTATTGGTGCCTCGGTCACCATATGGTCGTTCTCCTGTGAGTCTAGATTTTCGAATCCGAGGCAAAACTGATAGTTAATTGAAACGTTCAGGGCCTCCTAATGACGATGGATCACTCAAATTGCGTCGAGATTCAATACATCGTCCTCTAGGCGAATTGTTTCCAAGGGTCAATAGCTGCCTGTGCGTCTAGATTTTCGAATCCGACGCAGAAGTGATGGTTAATTGTAACGTTCATGGCCTCCTAATGACGATGGAACACTCAAATTGCGTCGAGATTCAATACATCGTCCTCCAGCCGACTTGTCTCAAAGGGTCTATTGCTGCCTTGGGCACCTTCTGGTCGTCCTCCTGTGCGTCTAGATTATCGAATCCGACGCAAAACTGATAGTTAATTGTAACGTTCAGGGGCTCCAAATGACGATGGAACACTTAAATTGCGTCGAGATTCAATACATCGTCCTCCAGGCGACTTGTCTCCAAGGGGATAATGCTGCCTCGGGCGCCATATGGTTCGTCTCCGGTGAGTCTAGATTTTCGAATCCGACGCGAAACTGATAGTTAATTGTAATGTTCAGGGCCTCCTAATGACGATGGAACACTCAAATTGCGTCGAGATTCAATTCATCGTCCTCCAGAAGACTTGTCTCCAAGGGTCTATTGCTGCCTCGGGCACCTTTTGGTCGTTCTCCTCTGAGTCTACATTTTCGAATCCGACGCAAAACTTATAGTTAATTGTACCGTTCAGTGCCTCCTAATGACGATGGAATACTCAAATTGCGTCGAGATTCAATACATCGTCCTCCAGCCGACTTGTCTCCAAGGGGATGTTGCTGCCTCGGGCACCTTAAGGTCGTTCTCCTGTGAATCTAGATAATCGAATCCGACGCAGAACTGATAGTTAATTGTAACGTTCAGGACCCTCTAATGACGATGGAACACTCAAATTGCGTCGTGATTCAATACATCGTCCTCCAGCCGACTTGACTCCAAGGGTCTATTGCTGCGTCGGGCACCATAAGGTCGTTCTGCTGTGAGTCTAGATTTTCGTATCCGAGGCAAAACTGATAGTTAATTGTAAAGTTCAGGGCCTAATAATGACGATGGAACACTCAAATTGCGTCGAGATTCAGTACTTCGTCCACAAGCCGACTTGTCTCCAAGGGTCTATTGCTGCCTCGGGCACCTTATGGTCGTCCTCCAGTGAGTTTAGATTATTGAATCCGACGCAATACTGATAGTTAATTGTAACGTTCAGGGCCTCCGAATGACGATGGACCACTCAAATTGTGTCGAGATTCAATACATCGTCCTCCAGCCGACTTGTCTCCAAGATGATATTGCTGCCTCGGTACTCTTATGGTCGTTCTATAGTGAGTCTAGATTTTCGAATCCGACGCAAAACTAATTGTTAATTGTAACGTTCAGGGCGTCCTAATAACGATGGAACACTCAAATTGCGTCGAGATTCAATACATCGTCCTCAAGCCGACTTGTCTCCAAGCGGATATTGCTGCCTCGGGCACCATATGGTCCGTCTCCTGTGAAGCTAGATTTTCGAATCCGACGCAAAACTGATGGTTAATTGTAACGTTCACGGCCTCCTAATGACGATGGAACACTCAAATTGCGTCGAATTTCAATACATCGTCCTCCAGCCGACTTGTCTCCAAGGGTCTATTGGTGCCTCGGTCACCATATGGTCGTTCTCCTGTGAGTCTAGATTTTCGAATCCGAGGCAAAACTGATAGTTAATTGAAACGTTCAGGGCCTCCTAATGACGATGGAACACTCAAATTGTGTCGAGATTCAATACATCGTCCTACAGCCGACTTGCCTCCAAGGGGAATTTGCTGCTTTGGGCACCATATGGTCCGTCTCCTGTGAGTCAAAATGTTCGAATCAAACGCAAAACTGACAGTTACTTGTAACGTTCAGGTCCTTCTAATGACGATGGATCACTCAAATTGCGTCGCGATTCAATTCATCTTCCTCCAGCAGACTTGTTTCCAAGGGTCTATTGTTGCCTGGGGCGCCTTTTGGTCGTTCTCCTGTGAGTCTCGATTATAGAATCAGACGCAAAACTGATAGTTAATTGGAACGTTCCGGGCCTCCTAATGACGATGGAACACTCAAATTGCGCAGAGAATCAATACATCGTCCTCCAGCCGACTTGTCTCCAAGGCGATATTGCTGCCTCGGGCACCTTAAGGTCGTTCTCCTGTGAGTTTAGATTTTCGAATCCGACCCAAAACTGATCGTTAATTGTAACGTTCAGGGCCTCCTAATGACAATGGAACACTCAAATTGCGTGGAGATTCAATACATCGTCCTCCAGCCGACTTGTCTCTAAGGGTCTATTGCTGCCTCGGTCACCATATGGCCCGTCTCCTGTGAGTCTAGAATTTTGAATCCGACGCCATACTGATAGTTAATTGTAACGTTCAGGACCTCCTAATGACGATGGAACACTCAAATTGCGTGTAGATTCAATACATCGTTCTCAAGCCGACTTGTCTCCAACAGGATATTACTGCCTCCGGCACCATATGGTCCTTTTTCTGTGAGTCTAGATTATCGAATCCGATGCGAAACTGATAGTTAATTGTAACGTTCAGGGCCTCCGAATGACGATGGACCACTCAAATTGTGTCGAGATTCAATACATCGTCCTCCAGCCGACTTGTCTCCAAGATGATATTGCTGCCTCGGTCCTCTTATGGTCGTTCTATAGTTAGTCTAGATTTTCGAATCCGACGCAAAACTGATTGTTAATTGTAACTTTCAGGGCGTCTCAATAACAATGGAACACTCAAATTGCGTCGAGATTCAATACATCGTCCTCCAGCCGACTTGTCTAAAAGGGGATATTGCTGCCTCGGGCACTATATGGTCCGTCTCCTGTGAGTCTAGATTTTCGAATCCGACGCAAAACTGATGGTTAATTGTAACGTTCAAGGCCTCCTAATGACGATGGAACACTCAAATTGCGTCGAGATTCAATACATCGTCCTCCAGCCGACTTGTCTCCAAGGGTCTATTGGTACCTCGGTCACCATATGGTCGTTCTCCTGTGAGTCTAGATTTTCGAATCCGAGGCAAAACTGATAGTTAATTGAAACGTTCACGGCCTCCTAATCACGATGGAACACTCAAATTGTGTCGAGATTCAATACATCGTCCTCCAGCCGACTTGCCTCCAAGGGGAAATTGCTGCCTCGGACACCATATGGTCCGTCTCCTGTGAGTCAAGATGTTCGAATCAAACGAAAAACTGACAGTTACTTGTAACGTTCAGGGCCTCCTAATGACGATGGATCACTCAAATTGCGTCGCGATTCAATTCATCGTCCTCCAGCAGACTTGTTTCCAAGGGTCTATTGTTGCCTGGGGCGCCTTTTGGTCGTTCTCCTGTGAGTCTCGATTTTCGAATCCGAGGCAAAACTGATAGTTAATTGTAACGTTCAGGGCCTCCTAATGACGATGGATCACTCAAATTGCGTCGAGATTCAATACATCGTCCTCCAGGCGAATTGTTTCCGAGGGTCTATTGCTGCCTGTGCGTCTAGATTTTCGAATCCGACGCAGAAGTGATGGTTAAATGTAACGTTCATGGCCTCCTAATGACGATGGAACACTCAAATTGCGTCGAGATTCAATACATCGTCCTCCAGCCGACTTGTCTCCAAGGGTCTATTGCTGCCTCGGGCACCTTCTGGTCGTCCTCCTGTGCGTCTAGATTATGGAATCCGACGCAAAACTGATAGTTAATTGTAACGTTCAGGGCCTCCTAATGACGATGAAACACTCAAATTGCGTCGAGATTCAATAAATCGTCCTCCAGCCGACTTGTCTCCAAGGGTCTATTGCTGCCTCGGGCACCTTTTGGTCGTTCTCCTCTGAGTCTACATTTTCGAATTCGACGCAAAACTTATAGTTAATTGTACCGTTCAATGCCTCCTAATGACGATGGAACACTCAAATTGCGTCGAGATTCAATACATCGTCCTCCAGCCGACTTGTCTCCAAGGGGATGTTGCTGCCTCGGGCACCTTAAGGTCGTTCTCCTGTGAGTCTAGATTTTCGAATCCGACGCAAAACTGATAGTTAATTGTAACGTTCAGGGCCTCCTAATGACGATGGAACACTCGAATTGCGTCGAGATTCAATACATCGTCTTCCAGCCGACTTGTCTAATGGGGGATATTCCAGCCTCGGGCAGCTTATGGTCGTTCTCCTGTGAGTCTAGATTTTCGAATCCGACGCAAAACTGATAGTTAATTGTATATTTCAGGATCTGTCAATGACGATGGAACACTCAAATTACGTCGAGATTCAATAAATCGGCCTCCAGCCGACTTGTCTCCAAGGGTCTATTTCTGCCTCGGGCACCCTGTGGTCGTTCTCCTGTGAGTCTAGATAATCGAATCCGACGCAGGACTGGTAGTTAATTGTAACGTTCAGGACCTTCTAATGACGATGGAACACTCAAATTGCGTCGATATTCAGTACATCGTCCTCCAGCCAACTTGACTCCAAGGCTCTATTGCTGCGTCGATCACCATATGGTCGTTCTGCTGTGAGTCTAGATTTTCGTATCCGAGGCAAAACTGATAGTTAATTGTAAAGTTCAGGGCCTAATAATGACGATGGAACACTCAAATTGCGTCGAGATTCAGTACTTCGTCCTCAAGCCGACTTGTCTCTAAGGGTCTATTGCTGCCTCGGGCACCTTATGGTCGTCCTCCTGTGAGTTTAGATTATTGAATCCGACGCAATACTGATAGTTAATTGTAACGTTCAGGGCCTCCTAATGACGATGGAACACTCAAATTGCGTCGCGATTCAATACATCGTCCTCCAGCCGACTCGTCTCGAAGGGTCTCTTGCTGCCTCGGGCACCTTATGGTCGTTCACCTGTGAGTCTAGATTTTCGAATCCGATGCAAAACTGATAGTTAATTGTATCGTTCAGGGCCTCCTAATAACGATGGAACACTCAAATTGCGTTGAGATTCAATACTTTGTCCTCACGCCGACTTGTCTCCAAGGGTCTATTGCTGCCTCGGTCACCATATGGCCCGTCTCCTGTGAGCCTAGAATTTTGAATCCGACGCCATACTGATAGTTAATTGCAACGTTCAGGGCCTCCGAATGACAATGGACCACTCAAATTGTGTCGAGATTCAATACATCGTCCTCCAGCCGACTTGTCTCCAAGATGATATTGCAGCCTCGGTCCTCTTATGGTCGTTCTATAGTGAGGCTAGATTTTCGAATCCGACGCATAACTGATAGTTAATTGTAACGTTCAGGGCCTCGTAATGACGATGGATCACTCAAATTGCGTCGCGATTCAATTCATCGTCCTCCGGCAGACTTGTTTCCAAGGGTCTATTGTTGCCTGGGGCGCCTTTTAGTCGTTCTCCTGTGAGTCTCGATTATAGAATCAGACGCAAAACTGATAGTTAATTGGAACGTTCCGGGCCTCCTAATGACGATGGAACACTCAAATTGCGTAGAGAATCAATACATCGTCCTCCAGCCGACTTGTCTCCAAGGCGATATTGCTGCCTCGGGCACCTTAAGGTCGTTCTCCTGTGAGTCTAGATTTTCGAATCCGACCCAAAACTGATAGTTAATTGTAACGTTCAGGGCCTCCTAATGACGATGGATCACTCAAATTGCGTCGAGATTCAATACATCGTCCTCCACCCGACTTGTCTCCTAGGGGATAATCCTGCCTCGGGCACCTTCTGGTCGTCCTCCTGTGCGTCTAGATTATCGAATCCGACGCAAAACTGATAGTTATTTGTAACTTTCAGGGCCTCCTAATGACGATGGAATACTCAAATTGCGTCGAGATTCAATTCATCGTCCTTCAGCCGACTTGTCTCCAAGGGTCTATTGCAGCCTCGGGCACCTTATGGTCGTTCTCCTCTGAGTCTACATTTTCGAATCCGACGCAAAACTGATAGTTAATTGTAACGTTCAGGGGCTGTTAATGACGATGGAACACTTAAATTGCGTCGATATTCAATACATCGTCCTCCAGGCGACTGGTCTCCAAGGGGATAATGCTGCCTCGGGCACCATATGGTTCGTCTCCGGTGAGTCTAGATTTTCGAATCCGACGCGAAACTGAAAGTTAATTGTAATGTTCAGGGCCTCCTAATGACGATGGAACACTCAAATTGCGTCGAGATTCAATACATCGTCCTCCAGCCGACTTGTCTCCAAGGGTCTATTGCTGCCTCGGGCACCTTTTGGTCGTTCTCCTCTGAGTCTACATTTTCGAATCCGACGAAAAACTGATAGTTAATTGTAACGTTCAGGGCCTCCTAATGACGATGGAACACTCAAATTGCGTCGAGATTCAATACATCGTCCTCCAGGCGACTGGTCTCCAAGGGGATAATGCTGCCTCGGGCACCATATGGTTCGTCTCCGGTGAGTCTAGATTTTCGAATCCGACGCGAAACTGATAGTTAATTGTAATGTTCAGGGCCTCCTAATGACGATGGAACACTCAAATTGCGTCGAGATTCAATACATCGTCCTCCAGCCGACTTGTCTCCAAGGGTCTATTGCTGCCTCGGGCACCTTTTGGTCGTTCTCCTCTGAGTCTACATTTTCGAATCCGACGCAAAACTGATAGTTAATTGTAACGTTCAGGGCCTCCTAATGACGATGGAACACTCAAATTGCGTCGAGATTCAATACATCGTCTTCCAGCCGACTTGTCTCTGGGGGATATTCCTGCCTCGGGCAGCTTATGGTCGTTCTCCTGTGGGTCTAGATTTTCGAATCCGACGCAAAACTGATAGTTAATTGTATATTTCAGGGCCTGTCAATGACGATGGAACACTCAAATTACGTCGAGATTCAATAAATCGGCCTCCAGCCGACTTGTCTCCAAGGGTCTATTTCTGCCTCGGGCACCCTGTGGTCGTTCTCCTGTGAATCTAGATAATCGAATCCGACGCAGAACTGATAGTTAATTGTAACGTTCAGGACCTTCTAATGACGATGGAACACTCAAATTGCGTCGAGATTCAATACATCGTCCTCCAGCCGACTTGACTCCAAGGGTCTATTGCTGCGTCGGGCACCATATGGTCGTTCTGCTGTGAGTCTAGATTTTCGTATCCGAGGCAAAACTGATAGTTAATTGTAACGTTCAGGGCCTCCTAATATCGATGGAACACTCAAATTGCGTTGAGATTCAATACTTTGTCCTCAACCCGACTTGTCTCCAAGGGTCTATTGCTGCCTCGGTCTCCAATGGCCCGTCTCCAATGAGTCTAGAATTTTGAATCCGACGCCATACTGATAGTTAATTGTATCGTTCAGGACCTCCTAATGACGATGGAACACTCAAATTGCGTGTAGATTCAATACATCGTCCTCAAGCCGACTTGTCTCCAAGGGGATATTACTGCCTCCGGCACCATATGTTCCTTTTTCTGTGAGTCTAGATTTTCGTATCCGAGGCAAAACTGATAGTTAATTGTAACGTTCAGGGCGTCCTAATAACGATGGAACACTCAAATTGCGTCGAGATTCAATACATCGTCCTCCAGCCGACTTGTCTTCAAGGGTCTATTGGTGCCTCGGTCACCATATGATCCGTCTCCTGTGAATCAAGATGTTCGAATCAAACGCAAAACTGACAGTTACTTGTAACGTTCAGGGCCTCCTAATGACGATGGATCACTCAAATTGCGTCGCGATTCAATACATCGTCCTCCAGAAGACTTGTTTCCAAGGGGCTATTGTTGCCTGGGGCGCCTTTTGGTCGTTCTCCTGTGAGTCTCGATTATAGAATCAGACGCAAAACTGATAGTTAATAGGAACGTTCCGGGCCTCCTAATGACGATGGAACACTCAAATTGCGTCGAGATTCAATATTTCGTCCTCCAGGCGACTTGTCTCCAAGGGTCTATTGCTGCCTCGGGCACCTTATGTTCGTTCTCCTGTGAGATTAGATTGTTGAATCCGACGCAAAACGGACTGTTAATTGTAACTTTCAGGGCCTCTCAGTGACGATGGAACACTCAAATTGCGTCGAGATTCAATATATCGTCCTCCAAGCGACTTGTCTCCAAGGGAATATTGCTGCCTCGGGCACCTTATGGTCCGTCTCCTCTGAGTCTAGATTCTCGAATCCGACGCAAAACTGATAGTTAATTGAATCGTTCAGGGCCTCCTAATGGCGATGGAACACTCAAATTGCGTCGAGATTCAATACATCGTCCACCAACCTACTTGTCTCCAAGGGGTTATTGCTACCTAGGGCTCCTTATGGTCCGTCTCCTATGAGTCTAGATTTTCGAATCCGACGCAAAACTGATGGTTAATTGTAAAGTTCATGGCTTCCTAATGACGATGAAACACTCAAATTGCGTCGAGATTCAATACATCGTCCTCCAGCCGACTTTTCTCCAAGGGGAAATTGCTGCCTCGGGCACCATATGCTCGTTCTCCTGTGAGTCTAGATTTTCGAATCAGACCCGAAACTGATAGTTAATTGTAACGTTCAGGGCCTCCTAATGACGATGGAACACTCAAATTACGTCGAAATGCAATACATCGTCCTCCAGCCGACTTGCCTCCAAGGGTCTATTGCTGCCTCTGGCACCTTATGGTCGTGCTCCTGTGAGTCTAGATTTTTTAATCCGACGCGAAACTGATAGATAAATGTAACGTTCAGGGCCTCCTAATGACGATGGAACACTCAAATTGCGTCGAGATTCAATACATCGTCCTCCAGCCGACTTGACTCCAAGGGGATATTGCTGCCTCGGGCACCTTATGGTCCGACTCCTGTGATTCTAGATTTTCGAATCCGACGCTAAACTGATGGTTAATTGTAATGTTCATGGCCTCCTAATGACGATGGAACACTCAAATCGCGTCGAGATTCAATAAATCGGCCTCCAGCCGACATGTTTCCAAGGGTCTATTGCTGCCTCGGGCACCTTGTGGTCGTTCTCCTGTGAGTCTAGATTTTCGAATCCGACGCATAACTGTTAGTTAATTGTAACTTTCAGGGCCTCCCAATGACGATGGAACATTCAAATGGCGTCGAGATTCAATACATCGTCCTCCAGCCGACTTGTCTCCAAGGGGATATTGCTGCCTCGGGCACCTTATGGTCGTTCTCCTGTGAGTCTAGATTTTCGAATCCGACGCAAAACTGATAGTTAATTGTAACGTTCAGGGCCTCCTAATGACGATGGAACAATCAAATTGCGTCGAGATTCAATAAATCGGCCTCCAGCCGACATGTCTCCAAGGGTCTATTGCTGCCTCGGGCACCTTGTGGTCGTTCTCCTGTGAGTCTAGATTTACGAATCCGACGCTAAACTGATGGTTAATTGTAATGTTCATGGCCTCCTAATGACGAAGGAACACTCAAATTGCGTCGAGATTCAATACATCAACCTCCAGCCGACTTGTCTCCAAGGGGATATTGCTGCCTCGGGCACCATATGGTCCGTCTCCTGTGAGTCTAGATTTTCGAATCCGACGCAAAACTAATAGTTAATTGTAACGTTCACGGCCTCCTAATGACGATGGAACACTCAAATTGCGGCGAGATTCAATACATCGTCCTCCAGCCGACTTGTCTCCAAGGGTCTATTAATCCCTCGGTCACCATATGGTCGTTCTCCTGTGAGTCTAGATTTTCGAATCCGAGACAAATCTGATAGTTAATTGTAACGTTCGGGGCTTCCTAATGACGATGGAACACTCAAATTGCGTCGAGATTCAATACATCGCCCTCCAGCCGACTTGCATCCAAGGGGATATTGCTGCCTCGGGCACCATATGGTCCCTCTCCTGTGAGTCACGATTTTCGAATCAGACGCAAAACTGACAGTTACTTGTAACGTTCAGGGCCTCCTAATGACGATGGATCACTAAATTTGCGTCGCGATTCAATTCATCGTCCTCCAGCAGACTTGTTTCCAAGGGTCTATTGTTGCCTGGGGCGCCTTTTGGTCGTTCTCCTGTGAGTCTAGATTGTAGTATCAGACCCAAAACTGATAGTTAATTGGAACGTTCCGGGCCTCGTAATGACGATGGAACACTCAATTTGCGTAGAGAATCAATACATCGTCCTTCAGCCGACTTGTCTCCAAGGGTCTATTGCTGCCTCAGGCTCCTTATGTACGTTCTCCTGTGAGTCTAGATTATCGAATCCGACGCAAAACTGAAAGTTAATTGTAACGTTCAGGGTCTCCTAATGACGGTGGAAGACTCAAATTGAGTCGAGATTCAATTCATGGTACTTCATCCGACTTGTCTCTGCCTCGGGCACCTTATGGTCGTTCTCCTCTGAGTCAAGATTTTCGAATCCGACGCAAAACTGATAGTTAATTGTAACTTTCAGGGCCTTCTAATGACGATGGATCACTCAAATTGCGTCGAGATTCTATTCATCGTACTTCAGCCGACTTGTCTCCAAGGGTGTATTGCTGCCTCGGGCACCTTATGGTCGTTCTCCTCTGAGTCAACATTTTTGAATCCGACGCAAAACTGATAGCTAATTGCAACGTTCAGGGCCTCCTAATGACGATGGAACACTCAAATTGCGTCGAGATTCAATACATCGTCCTCCATCCGACTTGTCTCCAAGGGGATATCTCTGCCTCGGGCACCATATGGTCCGTCTCCTGTGAGTCTAGAGTTTCGAATCCGACGCAAAACTGATAGTTAATTGTAACGTTCAAGTCCTCCTAATGATGATGGAGCACTCAAATTGCGTCGAGATTCAATACATCGTCCTCCAGCCGACTTGTCTCCAAGGGCCTATTGCTGCATCTGGCACCTTATGGTCGTGCTCCTGTGAGTCTAGATTTTCGAATCAGACGCGAAACTGATAGTTAATTGTAACGTTCAGGGCCTTCTAATGACGATGGATCACTCAAATTGCGTCGAGATTCTATTCATCGAACTTCAGCCGACTTGTCTCCAAGGGTGTATTGCTGCCTCGGGCTCTTTATGGTCGTTCTCCTGTGAGTTCAGATTATTGAATCCGACACAAAACTGGTAGTTATTTGTAACGTTCAAGGCCTCCTAATGACGATGGAACACTCAAATTGCGACGAGATTCAGTACATCGTCCACCAGCAGACTTCCCTCCAAGGCTCTACTGCTGCCTCTGGCACCTTATGGTCGTGCTCCTGTGAGTCTAGATTTTCGAATCCGACGCGAAACTGATAGTTAATTGTAATGTTCAGGGCCTCCTAATGACGATGGAACACTCAAATTGCGTCGAGATGCAATAAATCGTCCTCCAGCCAACTTGCCTCCAAGGGTCTATTGCAGACTTTGGCACCTTATGTTCGTGCTCCTGTGAGTCTAGATTTTCGAATCCGACGCGAAACAGATAGTTAGTTGTAACGTTCAGGGCCTTCTAATGACGATGGAGCATTTAAATTGCGTCGAGATTCAGTACATCGTCCTCCAGGCGACTTGTCTCCAAGGGTCTATCGCTGCCTCGGTCACCATATCGCCCGTCTCCTGTGAGTCTAGATTTTCGAGTCCGACGAAAAACTGATAGTTAATTGTAGCGTTCAGGGAGTCCTATTGACGGTGGAACACTCAAATTGCGTCGAGATTCAATACATCGTCCTCCAGCCGACTAGTCTCCAAGGGGATATCGCTGCCTCGGGCACCTTATGGACAGACTCCTGTGAGTCTAGAATTTCGAATCCGACGCTAAACTGATGGTCAATTGTAATGTTCAGGGCCTCCTAATGACGATGGAACACCCACATTGCGTCGAGATTCAATACTTCGGCCTCCAGCCGACATTTCTCCAAGGGTCTATTGCTGCCTCGGGCACCTTTTGGTCGTTCTCCTGTGAGTCTAGATTTTCGAATCCGACGCATAACTGATAGTTAATTGTAACTTTCAGGGCCTCCCAGTGACGATGTCACATTCAAATAGCGTCAAGATTCAACACAACGTCCTCCAGGCGACTTGTTTCCAAGTGGATTTTGCTGCCTCAGGCACCCTATGGTCCGCCTCCTTTAAGTCTACATTTTCAAATCCGACGCATAACTGAAAGTTAATTGTAACGTTCAGGGGCTGTTAATGACGATGGAACACTCAAATTGCGTCGAGATGCAATACATCGTCCTCACGCTGACTTGCCTAAAAGGGTCTATTGCTGCCTCTGGCACCTTATGGTCGTGCTCCTGTGAGTCTAAATTATCCAATCCGACGCGAAACTGATAGTTAATTGGAACGTTCAGGGCCTCCTAATGACGATGGAACGCTCAAATTGCGTCGAGATTCAATACATCGTCCTCCAGGCGACTTGTCTCCAAAGGTGTATCGATCCTCGGTCACCATATGGCCCGTCTTCTGTAAATCTAGATTTTTGAGTTCTACGCAAAACTGATAGTTAATTGTAGCGTTCTGGGCCTCGTAATGACGATGGAATACTCAAATTGCGTCGAGATTCAATACATCGTCCTCCGGCCGACTTGTCTCCAAGGGTCTATTGCTACTTCGGTCACCAGATGGTCCGTCTACTGTGAGTCTATAATTTCGAATCCGACGCAAAACTGATAGTTAATTGTAACGTTCAGGACCTCCTAATGACGATGGAACACTCAAATTGCGTCGAGATTCAATACATCGTCCTCCAGCCGACTTGTCTCCAAGGGGATATTGCTGCCTCGGGCACCTTATGGTCGTTCTCCTGTGAGTCTAGATTTTCGATTGCGACGCAAAACTGATAGTTAATTGTAATGTTCAGGGCCTCCTAATGACGATGGAACACT
Organism: Schistocerca americana; assembly: GCF_021461395.2. NCBI lineage: Eukaryota > Metazoa > Arthropoda > Insecta > Orthoptera > Acrididae > Schistocerca > Schistocerca americana. The sequence goes on along the minus strand of NW_025725790.1, from coordinate 11,062,996 downwards.
CAAATTGCGCCGAGATTCAATACATCGTCATCCAGCCGACTTGTCTCCAAGGGGATATTGCTGATTCGGGCAACTTATTTTTGTTCTCCTGTGAGTCTAGATTTTCGAATCCGACGATAAAATGATGGTTAATTGTAACGTTCAGGACCTCCTAATGACGATGGAACACTCAAATTGCGTCGAGATTCAATACATCGTCCTCCAGCCGACTTGTCTCCAAGGGGATATTGCTGCCTCGGGCACCTTATGGTCGTTCTCCTGTGAGTCTAGAGTTTCGAATCCGACGCATAACTGATAGTTAATTGTAACGTTCAGGACCTCCTAATGACGATGGAACATTCAAATTGCGTCGAGATTCAATACATCGTCCTCCAGCCGACTTGTCTCCAAGGGGATATTGCTGCCTCGGGCACCTTGTGGTCCGACTCCTGTGAGTCTAGATTTTCGAATCCGACGCTAAACTGATGGTTAATTGTAATATTCAGGGCCTCCTAAGGACGATGGAACACTCAAATTGCGTCGAGATTCAATACATCGGCCTCCAGGCGACTTGTCTCCAAGGGCCTATTGCTGCCTCGGGCACCATATGGTCCGTCTCCTGTGAGTCTAGATTATCGAAACCGACGCGAGACTGATAGCTAATTGTAACGTTCAAGTCCTCCTAATGATGATGGAGCACTCAAATTGCGTCGAGATTCAATACATCGTCCTCCAGCCGACTTGTCTCCAAGGGCCTATTGCTGCCTCTCGCACCTTATGGTCGTGCTCCTGTGAGTCTAGATTTTCGAATCAGACGCGAAACTGATAGTTAATTGTAACGTTCAGGGCCTCCTAATGACGATGCAACACTCAAGTTGCGTCGAGATTCAATACATCGTCCTCCAAGCAACTTGTCTCCATGGGTCTATTGCTGCCTCGGGCTCCTTATGGTCGTTCTCCTGTGAGTTCAGATTATTGAATCCGGCGCAAAACTGATAGTTATTTGTAACGTTCAAGGCCTCCTAATGACGATCGAACACTCAAATTGCGACGAGATTCAGTACATCGTCCTCCAGCAGACTTCCCTCCAAGGCTCTACTGCTTTCTCTGGCACCTTATGGTCGTGCTCCTGTGAGTCTAGATTTTCGAATCCGACGCGAAACTGATAGTTCATTGTAATGTTCAGGGCCTCCTAATGACGATGGAATACTCAAATTGCGTCGAGATGCAACACATCGTCCTCCAGCCGACTTGCCTCCAAGGGTCTATTGCAGCCTTTGGCACCTTATGTTCGTGCTCCTGTGCGTCTAGATTTTCGAATCCGACGCGAAACAGATAGTTAGTTGTAACGTTCAGGGCCTTCTAATGACGATGGAGCATTTAAATTGCGTAGAGATTCAATACATCGTCCTCCAATCGACTTGTCTCCAAGGGTCTATCGATGCCTCGGTCACCATATCGCCCGTCTCCTGTGAGTCAAGATTTTCGAGTCCGACGAAAAACTGATAGTTAATTGTAACGTTCAGGGAGTCCTAATGACGGTGGAACACTCAAATTGCGTCGAGATTCAATACATCGTCCTCCAATCGACTTGTTTCCAAGTGGATTTTGCTGCCTCGGGCACCCTATGGTCCGTCTCCTTTGAGTCTACATTTTCAAATCCGACGCAAAACTGAAAGTTAATTGTAACGTTCATGGCCTCCTAATGACGATGGAACACTCAAATTGCGTCGAAATGCAATACATCGTCCTCACGCTGACTTGCCTAAAAGGGTCTATTGCTCCCTCTGGCACCTTATGGTCGTGGTACTGTGAGACTAAATTATCGAATCCGACGCGAAACTGATAGTTAATTGGAACGTTCAGGGCCTCCTAATGACGATGGAACGCTCAAATAGCGTCGAGATTCAATACATCGTCCTCCAGTTGACTTGTCTCCAAAGGTGTATCGATCCTCGGTCACCATATGGCCCGTCTTCTGTGAGTCTAGATTTTTGAGTCCGACGCAAAACTGATAGTTAATTGAAGCGTTCAGGGCCTCGTAATGACGTTGGAATACTCAAATTGCGTCGAGATTCAATTCATCGTCCTCCAGCCGACTTGTCTCCAAGGGTCTATTGCTACCTCGGTCACCAGATGGTCCGTCTACTGTGAGTCTATAATTTCGAATCCGACGCAAAACTGATAGTTAATTGTAACGTTCAGGACCTCCTAATGACGATGGAACACTCAAATTGCGTCGAGATTCAATACATCGTCCTCCAGGCGACTTGTCTCCAACGGGATAATGCTGCCTCGGGCACCATGTGGTCCGTCTCCGGTGAGTCTAGATTTTCGAATCCGACGCGAAACTGATAGTTACTTGTAACGTTCAGGGCCTCCTAATGACGATGGAACACTCAAATTGCGTCGAGATTCAGTACAACGTCCTCCAGCCGACTTGTCTCCAAGGGTTTATTGCTGCCTCGGGCACCATATGGTCCGTCTCCTGTGAGTCTAGATTTTCGAATCCGACGCGAAACTGATAGTTAATTGTAACGTTCAGGACCTCCTAATGACGATGGAACACTCAAATTGCGTCGAGATTCATTACATCGTCCTCCAGCCGACTTGTCTACAAGGGGACATTGCTGCCTCGGGCACTTTATGGTCCGACTCCTTTGAGTCTAGATTTTTGAACCCGACGCGAAACTGATGGTTAATTGTGATATTCAGGGCCTCCTAATGACGATGGAACACTCAAATTGCGTCGAGATTCAATACATCGGCCTCCAGGCGACTTGTCTCCAAGGGTCTATTGCTGCCTCGGGCACCATATGTTCCGTCTCCTTTGAGTCTAGATTATCGAAACCGACGCGAAACTGATAGTTAATTGTAACGCTCAGGGCCTCCTAATGACGATGGAACACTCAAATTGCGTCGAGATTCAATACATCGTCCTCCAGCCGACTTCCCTCCATGGCTCTACTGCTACCTGTGGCACCTTATGGTCGTGCTCCTGTGAGTCTAGATTATCGAATCCGACGCGAAACTGGTAGTTAATTGTAACGGTCAGGACCTCCTAATGACGATGGAACACTCAAATTGCGTCGAGATGCAATACATCGGCCTCCAGCAGACTTGTCTCCAAGGGTCCATAGCTGTCTCAAGCACCATATGGTCGTTCGCCTGTGAGTGTAGATTATCGAATCCGACGCAAAATGATAGTTAATTGTAACGTTCAGGGCCTCCTAATGACGATGGAACACACAAATTTCGTCGAGATTCAATACATCGTCCTACAGCTGACTTGTCTCCAAGGGGATATTGCTGCCTCGGGCACCATATGGTCCGTCTCCTGTGAGTCTAAATTTTCGAATCCGACGCAAAACTGATAGTTAATTGTAACGTTCAGAGCCTCTAATGGCGATGGAACACTCAAATTGCGTCGCGATTCAATACATCGTCCTCCAGCCGACTTGTTTCCAAGGGTCTATTGTTGCCTCGGGCGCGTTTCGGTCGTTCTCCTGTGAGTCTAGATTATCGAATCCGACGCAAAATGATAGTTAATTGTAACGTTCACGGCATCCTAATGACGTTAGAACACTCAAATTGCGTCGAGATTCAGTACATCGTCCTCCAGCAGACTTGTCTCCAAGGGGATTTTACTGCCTCCGGCACCTAATGGTCGTTCTCCTGTCAGTCTAGATTTTCGAATCCGACGCAAAACTGATGGTTAATTGTAAAGTTCAGGGCCTCTCAATGACGATGGAACACTCAAATTGCGTCGCGATTAAATACATCGTCCTCCAGGCGATTTGTCTCCAAGGGGTCTTTTGCTGCCTGTGGCACCTAATGGTCGTTCTTCTGTGAGTCTAGATTTTCGATTCCGACGCAATACTGATAGTTAATTGTAATGTTCAGGGCCTCCTAATGACGATGGAACACTCAAATTGCGCCGAGATTCAATACATCGTCATCCAGCCGACTTGTCTCCACGGGGATATTGCTGATTCGGGCAACTTATTTTCGTTCTCCTGTGAGTCTAGATTTTCGAATCCGACGATAAAATGATGGTTAATTGTAACGTTCATGGCCTCCTAATGACGATGGAACATTCAAATTGCGTCAAGATTCAATGCATCGTCCTCCAGCCGACTTATCTCCAAAGGTGTATTGCTGCCTCGGTCACCATATGGTCCGTCTCCTCTGAGTCTAGAATTTCGAATCCGTCGCAAAACTGATAGTTAATTGTAACATTCAGGACCTCGTAATGACAATGGAACACTCAAATTGCGTCGAGGTTCAATACATTGTCCTCCAGCCGACTATTCTCCAAAGGTCTATTGCTGTCTCGGGCCTTTTATGGTCGTTCTCCTGTGAGTCTAGATTTTCGAATCCGACGCAGAACTGATAGTTAATTGTAACGTTCAGGACCTCCTAATGACGATGGAACACTCAAAATGCGTCGAGATTCAATACATCGTCCTCCAGCCGACTAGTCGCCAAAGGGATATTGCTGCCTCGGGAACCTTATGGTCGATCTCCTGTGAGTCTAGATTTTCGAATCCGACGCGAAACTGATAGTTAATTGTAACGTTCAGGACCTCCTAATGACGATTGAACACTCAAATTGCATCGAGATGCAATTCATCGTCCTTCAGCCGACTTGTCTCCAAGGGTCTAATGCTGTCTCGGGCCTCTTATGGTCGTTCTCCAGTATGTCTAGATTTTCGAATCCGACGCAAAACTGATAGTTAATTGTAACGTTCAGGGCCTCCTTATGACGATGGAACACTCAAATTGCGTCTCGATTCAATACATTGTCCTCTGGCCGACATGTCTCCAAGGGTCTATTGCTGCTTCTGGCACCTTATGGTCGTGCTCCTGTGAGTCTAGATTTTCGAATCCGACGCGAAACAGATAGTTAATTGTAATGTTCAGGGCCCCCTAATGACGATGAAACGCTCAAATTGCGTCGAGATGCAATACATCGGCCTCCAGCAGACTTGTCTCGTAGGTCCATAGCTGTCTCGGGCACCATATGGTCGTTCGCCTGTGAGTGTAGATTATCGAATCCGACGCAAAATGATAATTAATTGTAACGTTCAGTGCCTCCTAATGACGATGGAACACTCAAATTGCTTCGCGATTAAATACATCGTCCTCCAGGCGATTTGTCTCCAAGGGGTCTATTGCTGCCTGTGGCACCTAATGGTCGTTCTTCTGTGAGTCTAGATTATCGAATCCGACGCATAACTGATAGTTAATTGTAAGGTTCAGGGCGTCCTAATGACGATGGAACACTCAAATTGCGTCGAGATTCAATACATCGTCCTCCAGCCGACTTGTCTCCAAGGGGATATTGCTGCCTCGGGCACCTTATGGTCGTTCTCCTGTGAGTCTAGATTTTCGATTCCGACGCAAAACTGGTAGTTAATTGTAACATTCAGGACCTCGTAATGACAATGGAACACTTAAAATGCGTCGAGGTTCAATACATCGTCCTCCAGCCGACTTTTCTCCAAGTGTCTATTGCAGCCTCTGGCACCTTATGGTCGTTGTCCTGTGAGTCTAGATTAATGAATCCGACGCAAAAGTGATAGTTAATTGTAACGTTCAGGGGCTCCAATGACGATGGGACACTCAAATTGCGTCGAGATTCAATTCATCGTCCTTCAGCCGATTTGTCTCCAAGTGTCTATTGCTGTCTCGGGCCTTTTATGGTCGTTCTCCTGAGAGTCTAGATTTTCGAATCCGACGCAAAACTGATAGTTAATTGTAACGTTCAGGACCTCCTAATGACGATGGAACACTCAAAATGCGTCGAGATTCAATACATCGTCCTCCAGCCGACTAGTCGCCAAGGGGATATTGCTGCCTCGGGCACCTTATGGTCGATCTCCTGTGAGTCTAGATTTTCGAATCCGACGCGAAACTGATAGTTAATTGTAACGTTCAGGACCTCCTAATGACGATGGAACACTCAAATTGCATCGAGATGCAATTCATCGTCCTTCAGCCGACTTGTCTCCAAGGGTCTATTGCTGTCTCGGGCCTCTTATGGTCGTTCTCCAGTATGTCTAGATTTTCGAATACGACGCAAAACTGATATTTAATTGTAGCGTTCACGGCCTCCTAATGACGATGGAACATTCAAATTGCGGCGAGATTCAATACATCGTCCTCCAGGCGACTTGTCTCCAAGGGTCTATTGCTGCCTCGGGCTCCTTATGGTCGTTCTCCCGTGAGTCTAGATTATCGAATCCGACGCAAAACCGATAGTTAATTGTAACGTTCAGTGCCTCCTAATGACGATGGAAAACAAATTGCGTCGAGATTCAATTCATCGTCCTCCAGCCGACTTGTCTCCAAGGGACTATTGCTGCCTCGGGCACCTTACGGTCGTTCTCCTCTGAGTCAACATTTTCGAATCCTACGCATGACTGATAGTTAATTGTAACGTTCAGGGCCTCCTTATGACGATGGAACACTCAAATTGCGTCGCGATTCAACACATTGTCCTCTAGCCGACATGTCTCCAAGGGTCTATTGCTGCCTCTGCTCCTGTGAGTCTAGATTTTCGAATCCGACGCGTAACTGATAGTAAATTGTAACGTTCAAGGCATCCTAATGACGATGGAACACTCAAATTGCGCCGAGATTCAATACATCGTCCTCCAGCCGACTTTTCTACTAGGGGATATTCCTGCCTCGGGCGCCTTATGGTCGTTCTCCTGTGAGTGTAGATCATCGAATCCGACGCAAAACCCCCCTGCGGGTTCGGGGGTTAGAATAGGCCCGCGGTATACCTGCCTGTCGTAAGAGGCGCCTAAAAGGAGTCTCAAACGTTTCGGCCTTATGTGATGGTCCCCTGTCGGGTTTGACCTCCATATCTCAAAATTTTTCCGAAGAGCGAGCCGATTGGGGAAGGGCGCCTTACTTGGTGCATTGTGTCCGTGTTGTGTTGAGAACTTTCGCCATTTTATTCGTCGTTGCATTGCAGTCTTGCCCGCTCTCCATCTCTTGGGCATCGATGCGCCCCTGCGTGCACTTTCTGCCAAGCACTGTGCGGGGCCATTTTCTGCGCTGACGACGCCCATGGCCCACATGTCACCTAACATCCAGCACGGTAGCCAGTCCGTTGTGGTGGGGCCGCCATGTACCCTCTTGGTTGTAGCCCCCTGACAACACAGGGATCGCTCTACTGATGCCTGCGCCGTTCACTCCCCACGTATGCCAAGGAGTAGATGCCCATCTCCCTGGGGCATCAGGACTCCCGGCAATGGCCATCCTGCCAGGTGGCTATTGCTGTGGCTGGGTGGCGCCCGTGGGGAGGGCCCTTGGTCGGAGTAGGTGGCATCAGGGCGGATGACCAGCAATGAAGCGTGGTACATCATCTCTCGCTGGCGGCCAGCCGCCAGCAGTCTCTAAGCGTTCTCGGGCTCAATTTAATGCTCAGAAGTACGATCCGAAAACGTTCCCCTCCCTGGCCACGCCGTGGGAAGAGCGTAAGTCTCAGCATGGCGGTAACAGTTATTCGCCCCGATTCTTAGTTTGCACGAGAGCTGATGGGGAGTCTTTTCTCTCCACAAAGCCTCAGTTCTTCGTCGAGTATTTAGAGGACAAGTTTGGGGAGGTGGAGGGCTTATCTAAAATGCGCTCTGGGTCAGTACTGATACAAACGGCATCCTCCGCCCAGTCCCGCAGGTTACTTGCTTGTGACAAGATGGGGGATGTTAACGTTTCTATTACACCACATAAGAGTTTAAATATGGTCCAGGGTGTTATTTTCCATAGGGATTTCCTTTTGCAGTCTGATGACGAGCTGCGCGCCAACTTAGAACGTAGAGGTGTTCATTTCGTCCGGCGCGTTCATCGGGGTCCGAGGGACAATCAGGTTGCTACCGGTGCCTTCATCTTGGCCTTCGAGGGTGATACGTTATCGGAAAAGGTCAAGGTGATGGTCTACCGATGTGATGTCAAGCCCTATATCCCTCCCCCGATGCGGTGCTTCAAGTGCTGGAAGTTTGGCCATATGTCTTCCCGCTGCACTTCCAGCCTCACATGTCGCGATTGCGGACGCCCATCTCATCCCGATACTCCATGTGCCCCGCCTCCCATCTGCGTCAACTGCGGGGAGCACCATTCACCTTGCTCGCCTGACTGCAAAGTCTTTCAGAAAGAGCGCAAAATCATGGAATATAAGACCCTGGACCGGCTGACCTATACTGAGGGCAAACGGAAGTATGACAGACTCCATCCTGTGAGAATGACATCTTCTTATGCAGCTGCTACAACAACTGTGCTAGCTCCATCAGTTTCGAGACTTCCAGCCAGCTCTATAAGCAGTAAGACTCCTCCTGCCCCCTTGCCCGTGGGGGGGCTCTACCCAACGGGTTGCTCCTGCACCACCTACCTCAGGAGCAACCTCCTCCCACCCGTCGGGGACGTCCGTCCCCGCTTCTTAACCGGAGAAGCGTCTAACTTCTTCTACTACTCTCGCCCGTAAGAGTTCCCTTGCGACCCTCCCTTCCCAGGGTTTCACCAGCGGGAAGGATGACGGCCACCAGTGGCATAAGTCCTCACCAGCGGCCGGGCATAGGGCTTCACGATCCTCCTCTGTCCCGGAGACTGAATCGGTGAAGCCTTCCCAGCCACTGAAACCCAAGGTTCAGCGAGAGAAGTCCAAGAGAAAGACCTCTAAGGCCAAAGAACTTGCGGTGAGACCAACCCCACCGCACCTTTCGCGCTCTGCGTCTGAGGATGAAGTCGAGATTCTAGCGTCCGCTGAGGACCTTGATCTCGCTGGTCCCTCAGACGCCATGGATGCCTCTCGTACGGGTACTGAATCAGTGGCAGTGAGTGAACAAGCGGCGTAAATTGCCTTCCCAGTCCTTTCACGCCATTCTCAGCCATGGACAATACCATCCTCCAGTGGAACTGCGGCGGTTTTTTCCACCATTTAGCTGAGCTCCGCCAACTTCTCAGCCTTCGCCCTTTCTTCTGCATTGCTCTCCAGGAAACTTGGTTTCCAGCGATGCGAACCCCCGCCCTCCGTGGCTATCGGGGTTATTACAAGAACCGAGCAGCTTATGAAAGGGTGTCTGGTGGCGTCTGCATATATGTCCTTCACACTCTGCACAGCGAGTCTGTCCCTCTCCAGACGCCTTTAGAGGCTGTCGCTGTACGCGTATGGACGCCACAGGCTATTACCGTCTGCAGTCTTTACATTCCACCGGATGGTGATGTCTCGCAGCATGTCCTGGCTGCACTGGTCGCCCAATTGCCGCCGCCTTTCTTGCTATTGGGCGACTTCAACACCCATAACCCTCTGTGGGGTGGGTCAGTGGCCACAGGTCGAGGCGCCATCGTTGAACATTTGTTGTCGCAGCTCGATCTCTCGCTGCTAAATGATGGCGCCTTCACACACTTCAGTGTGGCGCATGGCACCTACTCCGCCATTGACCTTTCCATCTGTAGCCCTCGCCTCTTACCGTCTGTCCAATGGAGTGTGCATGACGACCTGTGTGGTAGTGACCACTTTCCGCTCTTTTTGTCACTACCACAGCGTCACTCTTCTGGGCGCCCTAGCAGATGGGCTATGAATAAGGCTGACTGGGATTTGTTCTTCTACACTGCCGCTTTTGAGCCTCTCTCTACTGATGACATTGATGCGGTGGTTCAATCTGTCACCACCGGCATCGTTACTGCCGCCGAATCTGCCATTCCCCGTTCTGCTGGGTCCGCTCGGCGGAAGGCTGTGCCTTGGTGGTCGCCTGAGATCGCTGAAGCGATTAAAGATCGCCGGCGGGCGCTCCAGCGTCACAAGCGACATCCCTCCTTAGCCCACCTTATCGCCTTGAAACGGCTGCGTGCGCGGGCCCGCCTCCTTATCCGCCAAGGCAAGAAGGAGTGCTGGGAGCGGTATGTGTCCACAATTGGCCTCCATGTCACTCCCTCGCAGGTCTGGGCCAAGATTCGACGCGTCTACGGCTATCGGACCCCTTCCAGCGTCCCTGCGCTCTCACTGAATGGAGCCGTTTGTACCGACTCCGACGTCATTGCAAATCGCTTAGCAGAGCATTTTGCTATGAGTTCCGCTTCTGCGAATTACCCCCAGGCCTTCCGCTCCATTAAAGAGCAACCACCCGGAATCTTACAATGCTCCATTCAGTGAGTGGGAATTTCGCAGTGCCCTAGCTGCTTGCCCTGATACCGCTCCTGGGCCAGATGGCATCCACTGTCAGATGCTGAAACACCTTTCAGTGGACTGCCGGCGGCGCCTTCTCGATCTTTACAACCGTCTTTGGGTCGAGGGGGAGTTTCCGTCGCAATGGCGGGAAGGCATTGTCATCCCCGATTTGAATCCTGGGAAGACCCCTCTGGAGGTGGACAGCTACCGTCCCATTAGCCTCACCAACATTCTTTGTAAGTTGCTTGAACGGATGGTGAGCCGGCGCTTGCATTGGGTACTGGAGTCTCGGGGCCTTCTGGCTCCATCTCAGGGTGGGTTCCGTAAAGGCCGCTCCGCCACCGACAATCTGGTGAGTCTGGAGTCGGCCATCCGTACTGCTTTTGCCCGCCGTCAGCACCTGGTCGCTGTCTTTTTCGACATGCGGAAGGCGTACGCTACGACATGGCGTCATCACATTCTTTCTACGCTTCATGGATGGGGTCTTCGGGGTCCTCTGCCGATTTTTATCCGCAATTTTCTGTCGTGTCGTACCTTCCGCGTGCAAGTCGCGGCCTCGTATAGTTCCTCCCACGTCCAGGAGAACGGTGTGCCACAGGGCTCTGTTTTAAGTGTCTGTCTGTTTTTAATAGCCATTAACGGGCTTGCTGCGGCCGTGGGAAATTCTGTCTCCGCTTCCCTGTATGCTGACGACTTCTGCCTTTATTACAGCTCTACTGGCATTGCAGCTGTTGAACGTCAGCTACAGGGCGCTATCCGTAAGGCGCAGTCTTGGGCTGTAGCGCATGGGTTTCAGTTTTCGGCAGCCAAGACCTGCGTTATGCATTTCTGCCGGCGCCGAACAGTCTATCCTGAGCCGCGGCTTTATCTTGCCGACGAACTCCTGTGGTGGAGACCCACAGGTTTTTGGGGGTGGTTTTCGATGTCCGGTTGACTTGGCTGCCTCATATCCGGCAGCTGAAACAGACGTGTTGGCGGCATCTAAACGCTCTGAGATGCTTGAGCAACACCCGCTGGGGCGCCGACCGCTCTACACTGTTGCGGCTCTACCAGGCGTTAATCCAGTCCCGTCTGGATTATGGGAGCCTGGCTTATGGCTCAGCATCCCCATCTGCGTTACGGGTGCTGGACCCGATTCTCCACAGCGGGATACGCCTTGCCACTGGTGCTTTCCGCACCAGCCCTGTGGACAGCGTACTAGTGGAGGCAGGTGTACCTCCACTGCGGTTCCGACGCCAACGTTTGCTGGCCGCTTATGCTGCCCATGTTCTAAGCTCGCCCGGGCATCCAAACTATCGCCTCCTGTTCCCGCGGTCGGTCGTCCGTATGCCAGAACGTCGGTCCCGGTCTGGTTGTACAATAGCGGTCCGCGTCAAAGAGCTTCTCTCTGGGCTCGAGGGTTTCACTGTTCCACCTCCTTTCCGGGCTACTTTGCATGTGTGTGTTCGTCGCCCTAGCCTTCGGCTCGACGTGGCACAGGGCCCTAAGGACTCAGTCCCTCCAGAGGCCTTCCGCCGCCGCTTTTATTCCATCCTGGCCACGTATCAGGGCTCTGGTGTTGTTTACACTGACGGTTCGATGGTTGCTGGTCGTGTCGGATATGCGCTCACTCTAGGGGACCTTTCCGAACAACGTTCCTTACAGGATGGCTGCAGCGTTTACACTGCTGAACTGGTGGCCATCTTTCGTGCCCTAGAGTATATCCGCTCCTGCTCAGGTGAGTCCTTCGTTATCTGTAGCGATTCCCTGAGCGGTTTACGAGCTCTCGAACAGTGTTTCCCTCGTTCTCGTTTGGTGATGGCTATCCACGAGTCTCTGCATACTCTCGCCTGTTGCGGCCGCTCTGTGGTCTTTGTGTGGACCCCCGGTCATGTCGGTATCCCGGGTAACGAACATGTTGACCGCCTGGTGAAAGAGGCCACCAGTAAGCCATCTCTGGACGTTGGCCTCCCAGAGACTGATTTGCGGGCAGTCTTCCGCCGCAAAATCTTGGCGCTATGGGACGATGAATGGCGCGAACTGCCAATGCCCAATAAACTCCGTGCTGTCAAGGAGACGACGGCTGTGTGGCGGTCATCCCTGCGAGCCACTCGCAGGGACTCAGTAGTTCTTTGCCGGCTCCGCATTGGCCACTCCCGGCTGACACACAGTTATTTACTGCGCCGGAAAGACCCTCCTCTATGTCGCTGTGGGGCAGCTTTGACAGTGGCCCACATTTTGCTGGCCTGCCCCATTTTAGCTGTGGTCAGGCAGACATTTGCGCTGCCTGCTACGCTCCCTGCCCTTTTAACAGACGACTCCACTATGGCTGACTTAGTTTTAGGTTTTATTCGGGCAGGGGGATTTTATAATTTACTCTGAGTGTTTCTGTTTTATTTTATTGTTTTGTGTTGATTCTGGCCTTTGGCCTATGGTTTTAGACTGATTTTTTAATGTGTTTCTAAGTGGTTGGCCTTTCCCTTTTTATGTCAATGGTCGGCCAACCACCGTCACACTCTGTGTGGTTTTAGTTTGTTTTGTCTTGTCTTTGTCTCAGTATCTCTTGTTCTGTATCGTCTGTGATCTCTTCTGTTCCTTGTTTTTATTCTCTGTGGGTGTTCTTTGTCTTTGGAAAAAGGGACCGATGACCATGGCAGTCTGGTCCCTTTAATCCCCCAAAACAAACAAACAAACAAACCGACGCAAAATGATAGTTAATTGTAACGTTCAGGGCCTCCTAATGACGATGGAACACTCAAAATGCGACGAGATTCAATACATCGTCCTCCAGCCGACTTGTTTCCAAGGGTCTATTGTTGCCTCGGGCGCCTTTTGGTCGTTCTCCGGTGAGTCTAGATTATCGAATCCGACGCAAAATTATAGTTAATTGTAACGTTCACGGCCTCCTAATGACGATGGAACACTCAAATTGCGTCGAGATTCAATACATCGTCCTCCAGCCGACTTGCCTCCAAGGGGATATTACTGCCTCGGGCACCTAATGGTCGTTCTCCTGTGAGTAGATTTTCGAATCCGACGCAAAACTGATAGTAAATTCTAACGTTCAGGACCTCCTAATGACGATGGATGACTCCAATTGCGTCGAGATTCAATACATGGTCCTCCAGCCGACAGGTCTCCGAGGGTCTATTGCTGCCTCGGTCACCTTATGGTCGTTCTCCAGTGAGTCTAGATTTTCGAATCCGACGTAAAACTGATTGTTAATTGTTACGTTCACGGCCTCCTAATGACGATGGAACACTCAAATTGCGTCGCGATTCAATACATCGTCCTCCAGCCGACTTGTTTCCAAGGGTCTATTGTTGCCTCGGGCGCCTTTTGGTCGTTCTCCGGTGAGTCTAGATTATCGAATCCGACGCAAAATTATAGTTAATTGTAACGTTCAGGGCCTCCTAATGACGATGGAACACTCAAATTGCATCGAGATTCAATACTATGTCCTCTAGCAGACTTGTCTCCAAGGGTCTACTGCTGCCTCTGGCAACTTATGGTCGTGCTCCTATGAGTCTAGATTTTCGAATCCGACGCAAAACTGATAGTTAATTGTAACGTTCAGGGCCTCCTAATGACGATGGAACACTCAAATTGCGACGAGACTCAATACATCGGCCACCAGCAGACCTGTCTCCAAGGATCTATTGCTGCCTCGGGCACCTTGTGGTCGTTCTCCTGTGAGTCTAGAATTTCGAATCCGAAGCTTAACTGATAGTTAATTGCACGTTCAGGGCCTCCTAATGACGATGGAACACTCAAATTGCCTCGAGATTCAATACATCGTCCTCCAGCCGACTTGACTCCAAGGGGATATTGCTTCCTCGGACACCTTATGGTCGTTCACCTGTGAGTCTAGATTTTCCAATCCGACGCAAAACTGATGGTTAATTGTAACGTTCATGGCCTCCTAATGACGATGGGACACTCAAATTGCGTCGAGACTCAATACATTGTCCTCCAGCCGACTTCTCTCCAAGGGTGTATTGCTGCCTCAGGCACCTTATGGTCATACTCCTGTGAGTCTAGATTTTCGAATCCGACGCGAAACTGATAGTTAATTGTAACGTTCAGGGACTCCTAATGACATTGTAACACTCAAATTGCGTCGCGATTCAATACATCCTCCATCAGTCGACATGTTTCCAAGGGTCAATTGTTGCCTCGGGCGCCTTCTGGTCATTCACCTGTGAGTCTAGATTATCGAATCCGACGCAAAACTGATAGTTAATTATAACGTTCGCGGCCTCCTAAAGACGATGAAACACTCAAATTGCGTCGAGATTCAATACATCGTCCTCCAGCCGACTTGTCTCCAAGTGTCTATTGCTGCCTCTGGCACCTTATGGTCGTGCTCCTGTGTTTCTAGATTTTCGAATCCGACGCGAAACTGATAGTTAATTGTAACGTTCAGGGCCTCCTAACGACGATGGAACACTCAAATTGCGTCGAGATTCAATACGACGTCCTCCAGCCGACTTTTCTGCAAGGGTCTGTTGCTGCCTCTGGCACCTTATGGTCGTGCTCCTGTGTTTCTAGATTTTCGAATCCGACGCGAAACTGATAGTTAATTGTAACGTTCACGGCCTCCTAATGACGATGGGACACTCAAATTGCATCGAGACTCAATACATTGTCCTCCAGCCGACTTCTCTCCAAGTGTGTATTGCTGCCTCTGGCACCTTATGGTCGTACTCCTGTGAGTCTAGATTTTCGAATCCGACTCGAAACTGATAGTTAATTGTAACGTTCAGGGACTCCTAATGACGTTGGAACACTCAAATTGCGTCGCGATTCATTACGTCCTCAATCAGTCGACACGTTTCCAAGGGTCTATTGTTGCCTCGGGCGCCTTTTGGTCGTTCTCCAGTGAGTCTAGATTATCGAATCCGACGCAAAACTGATAGTTAAATGTAACTTCCACGGCCTCCTAATGACGATGGAACACTCAAATTGCATCGAGATTCAATACTATGTCCTCTAGCAGACTTGTCTCCAAGGGTCAACTGCTGCCTCTGGCAACTTATGGTCGTGCTCCTATGAGTCTAGATTTTCGAATCCGACGCAAAACTGATAGTTAATTGTAACGTTCAGGGCCTCCTAATGACGATAGAACACTCAAATTGCGTCGAGATTCAATACATCGTCCTCCAGCCGACTTGTCTCCAAGGGGATATTGCTGCTTCGGGCAACTTATTTTCGTTCTCCTGTGAGTCTAGATTTTCTAATCCGACGAAAAAATGATGGTTAATTGTAATGTTCATGGCCTCCTAATGACGATGGAACACTCAAATTGCGTCGAGATTCACTGCATCGTCCTCCAGCCGACTTATTTCCAAAGGTCTATTGCTGCCTCGGTCACCATATTGTCCGTCACCTGTGAGTCTAGGATTTCGAATCCGACCCAAAACCGATAGTTAATTGTGACGTTCAGGTCCTCCTAATGACGATAGAACACTCAAATTGCGTCGTGATTCAATTCATCGTCCTTCTGCCGACTTGTCTCCAAGGGTCTATTGCTGCCTCGAGCACCTTATGGTCGTTCTTCTCTGAGTCAACATTTTCGAATCCGACGAAAAACTGATGGTTAGTTGTAACGTTCATGGCCTCCTAATGACGATGGAACACACAAATTGCGGCGAGGTTCAATACATCGTCCTCCAGCCGACTTGTCTCCAAAGGTATATTGCTGCTTCGGGCCTCTTATGCTCGTTCTCCAGTGAGTCTAGATTTCGAATCCGACGCAAAATTGATTGTTAATTGTAACGTTCAGGGCCTCCTAATAACAAAGGAACACTCAAATTGCGTTGAGATTCAATACATCGTCCTCCAGCCTACTTGTCTCCAAGGGGATATTGCTGCCTCGGGCACCATATGGTCCGTCCCCTGTGAGTCTAGAAATTCGAAACCGACGCAAAACTGATAGTTAATTGTAACGTTCACAGCCTCCTAATGACGATGGAACACTCAAATTGCGGCGAGGTTCAATACATCGTCCTCCAGCCGACTTGTCTCTAAAGGTATATTGCTGCCTCGGGCCTCTTATGTCGTTCTCCAGTGAGTCTAGATTTCGAGTCCGACGAAAAACGGATTGTTAATTCTAACTTTCAGAGCCTCCTAATAACGATGGAACACTCAAATTGCGTCGAGACTCAATACATTGTCCTCCAGCCGACTTGTTTCCAAGGAGCTATTGCTGCCTGTGGCACCTTATGGTCGTGCTCCTGTGAGTCTATATTTTCGAATCCGACGTGAAACTGATAGTTAATTGTAACATTCAGGGCCTCCTAATGACGATGGAACACTCAAATTGCGTCGAGATTCCATACATCGTCCTCCAGCCGACTTGTCTCCAAGGGGATATTGCTGCCTCGGGCACCATATGGTCCGTCACCTGTGAGTCTAGATTTTTGAATCCGACGCAAAGCTGATAGTAAATTGTAACGTTCAGGGCATCCTAATGACGATGGAACACTCAAATTGCGTCGAGATTCAATACATCGACCTCCAGCCGACTTGTCTTCAAGGGGATATTGCTGCCTCGGGCACCTTATGGTCGTTATCCTGTGAGTCAAAATTTTCGAATCCGACGCAAAGCTGATAGTTAATTGTAACGTCCAGGGCCTAGTAATGACGATGGAACACTCAAATTGAGTCGAGATTCAATACGTCGTCCTCCAGCCGACTTGTCTGCAAGGGGATATTACTGCCTCGGACACCTTATGGTCGTTCACCTGTGAGTGTAGATTTTCGAATCAGACGCAAAACTGATGGTTAATTGTAACGTTCAGGGCCTCCTAATGACAATGGAACACTCAAATTGAGTCGCGATTCAATACATCGTCCATCAGCCGACATGTCTCCACGGGTCTATTGTTGCCTCGGGCGCCTTTTGGTCGTTCACCTGTGAGTCTAGAGGATCGAATCCGACGCAAAACTGATAGTTAATTGTAACGTTCACGGCCTCCTAATGACGATGGGACACTCAAATTGCGGCGAGACTCAATACATTGTCCTCCAGCCGACTTCTCTCCAAGGGTGTATTGCCGCCTCTAGCACCTTATGGTCGTACTCCTATGAGTCTAGATTTTCGAATCCGACGCAAAACTGATAGTTAATTGTAACGTTCAGGGACTCCTAATGACGTTGGAACACTCAAATTGCGTCGCGATTCATTACATCCTCCATCAGTCGACATGTTTCCAAGGGTCTATTGTTGCCTCGGGCGCCTTTTGGTCGTTCTCCTGTGAGTCTAGATTATCGAATCCGACGCAAAACTGATAGTTAATTATAACGTTCACGGCCTCCTAAAGACGATGTAACACTCAAATTGCGTCGAGATTCAATACATCGTCCTCCAGCCGACTTGTCTCCAAGTGTCTATTGCTGCCTCTGGCACCTTATCGTCGTGCTCCTGTGTTTCTAGATTTTCGAATCCGACGTGAAACTGATGGTTAATTGTAACGTTCATGGCCTCCTAATGACATGGAACACTCAAATGGCGTCGAGATTCAATACATCGTCCTCCAGCCGACTTGTCTCCAAGGGGATATTGCTACCTCGGGCCTCTTATGGTCGTACTCCAGTGAGCTTAGATTTTCGAATTCGACGCAAAACTGATTGTTGATTGTAACGTTCAGGGCCTCCTAATGACGATGGAACACTCAAATTGCGTCGAGATTCCATACATCGTCCTCCAGCCGACTTGTCTCCAAGGAGATATTTCTGCCTCGGGCACCATATGGTCCGTCTCCTGTGAGTCTAGATTTTCGAATCCGACCCAAAACTGATAGTTAATTGTAACGTTCAGGGCCTCCTAATGACGATAGAACACTCAAATTGCGTTGCGATTCAATACATCGTCCTCCAGCCGACTAGTTTCCAAGGGTCTATTGTTGCCTCTGGCGCCTTTTGATCGTTCTCCTGTGAGTCTAGATCATCGAATCCGACGCAAAACTGATACCTAATTGTAACGCTCACGGCCTCCTAATGACGATGGAACACTCAAATTGCGTCGAGATTCAATACATCGATCACCAGCCGACTTGTCTGCAAGGGTCTGTTGCTGCCTCTGGCACCTTATGGTCGTACTCCTGTGAGTCTAGATTTTCGAATCCGACGTGAAAATGATAGTTAATTGTAACATTCAGGGCCTCCTAATGACGATGGAACACTCAAATTGCGTCGAGATTCCATACATTGTCCTCCAGCCGACTTGTCTCCAAGGGGATATTGCTGCCTCGGGCACCATATGGTCCGTCACCTGTGAGTCTAGATTTTTGAATCCGACGCAAAACTGATAGTTAATTGTAACGTTCAGGGCCTCCTAATGACATTGGAACACTCAAATTGAGTCGCGATTCAATACATCGTCCATCAGCCGACATGTCTCCAAGGGTCTATTGTTGCCTCGGGCGCCTTTTGGTCGTTCTCCTGTGAGTCTAGATGATCGAATCCGACGCAAAACTGATAGGTAATTGTAACGTTCACGGCCTCCTAATGACGATGGGACACTCAAATTGCGTCGCGATTCAATACATCGTCCTCCAGCCGACTAGTTTCCTAGGGTCTATTGTTGCCTCGGGCGCCTTCTGATCGTTCTCCTGTGAGTCTAGATTATCGAATCCGACTCAAAACTGATAGTTAATTGTAACGCTCACGGCCTATTAATGACGATGGAACACTCAAATTGCGTAGAGGTTCAATACATCGTTCTCCAGCCGATTTGTCTGCAAGGGTCAGTTGCTGCCTCTGGCACCTTATGGTCGTACTCCTGTGAGTCTAGATTTTCGAATCCGACGCGAAACTGATAGTTAATTGTAACGTTCAGGGTCTCCTAATGACGATGGAACACTCAAATATCGTCGACATTCAATACATCGTCCTCCAGCCGACTTGTCTCGAAGGGTCTATTGCTGCCTCGGGCACCTTATCGTCGTTCTCCTGTGAGTCCAGATTTTCGAATATGACGCGAAACTGATAGTTAATTGTAACGTTCAGGGCCTCCTAATGACGATGGAACACTCAAATTTCGTCAAGATTCAATACATCGTCCTGCCGCCGAATTGTCTCCTAGGGTCTATTGCTGCCGCGGGCTCCTTATGGTCGTTCTCCTGTGAGTCTAGTTTTTTGAATCCGACGCAAAACTGATAGTAAATTGTAACGTTCAGGGCATCCTAATGACGATGAAACACTCAAATTGCGCCGAGATTTAATACATCGTCCTCCAGGCGACTTGACTCCGAGGGTCTATTGCTACCTCGGGCACCTTATGGTCGTTCTCCTCTGAGTGTTCAATTTCGAATCCGACGCAAAACAGATAGTTAATTGTAACGTTCAGGGCCTCCTAATGACGAAGGAACACTCAATTTGCGTCGAGATAAAATACATCGTATTCCACCAACTTGCTTACAAGGGGATATTGCTGCCTCGGGCACCATATGGTCCGCCTCCTGTTAGTCTAGATTTTCGAATCCGACGCAAAACTGATAGTTAATTGTAAGGTTCAGGGCCTCCTAATGGCGATGGAGCACTCAAAATGCGTCGCGATTCAATACATCGGCCTCCAGCCGACTTGTTTCCGAGGGTCTATAGTTGCCTCCGTCGCCTTTTGATCGTTCTCCTGTGAGTCTAGATTATCGAATCCGACGCAAAACTGATAGTTAATTGTAATGTTCAGTGCCTCCTATTGACGATGGAACACTCAAATTGCGCCGCGAATCTATGCATCATCCTCCAGCCGACTTTTCTCCAAGGGTCTATTGATGCCTCTGGCACCTTATGGTCGTTCTCCTGTGAGTCTAGATTTTCGAATCCGACGCGAAACTGATAATTAATTGTAACGTTCAGGGCATCCTAATGACGATGGAAAACTCAGATTGCGTCGAGATTCAATACATCGACCTCCAGCCGACTTGTCTCCAAGGGGATATTGCTGCCTCGGGCACCTTATTGTCGTTCTCCTGTGAGTCTAGGTTTTCGAATCCGACGCAAAACTGATAGTTAATTGTAACGTTCAGGGCCTCCTGATGACGATCCAACACTCAAATTGCGTCGAGATTCAATACATCGTGATCCAGCCGACTTGTCGCCAAGTGTCTATTGCTGCCTCTGGCACCTTATCGTCGTGCTCCTGTGTTTCTAGATTTTCGAATCCGACGCGAAACTGATGGTTAATTGTAACGTTCATGGCCTCCTAATGACGATGGAACACTCAAATTGCGTCGAGATTCAATACATCGTCCTCCAGCCGACTTGTCTCCAAGGGGATATTGCTACCTCGGGCCTCTTATGGTCGTACTCCAGTGAGCTTAGATTTTCGAATTCGACGCAAAACTGATTGTTGATTGTAACGTTCAGGGCCTCCTAATGACGTTGGAACACTCAAATTGCGTCGCGATTCATTACATCCTCCATCAGTCGACATGTTTTCAAGGGTCTATTGTTGCCTCGGGCGCCTTTTGGTCGTTCTCCTGTGAGTCTAGATGATCGAATCCGACGCAAAACTGATAGTTAATTGTAACGTTCACGGCCTCCTAATGACGATGGGACACTCAAATTGCGTCGAGACTCAATACATTGTCCTCCAGCCGACTTCTCTCCAAGGGTGTATTGCTGCCTCTAGCACCTTATGGTCGTACTCCTATGAGTCTAGATTTTCGAATTCGACGCAAAACTGATAGTTAATTGTAACGTTCAGGGCCTCCTAATGACGTTGGAACACTCAAATTGCGTCGCGATTCATTACATCCTCCATCAGTCGACATGTTTCCAAGGGTCTATTGTTGCCTCGGGCGCCTTTTGGTCGTTCTCCTGTGAGTCTAGATGATCGAATCCGACGCAAAACTGATAGTTAATTGTAACGTTCACGGCCTCCTAATGACGATGGGACACTCAAATTGCGTCGAGACTCAATACATTGTCCTCCAGCCGACTTCTCTCCAAGGGTGTATTGCTGCCTCTAGCACCTTATGGTCGTACTCCTATGAGTCTAGATTTTCGAATTCGACGCAAAACTGATTGTTGATTGTAACGTTCAGGGCCTCCTAATGACGTTGGAACACTCAAATTGCGTCGCGATTCATTACATCCTCCATCAGTCGACATGTTTCCAAGGGTCTATTGTTGCCTCGGGCGCCTTTTGGTCGTTCTCCTGTGAGTCTAGATTATCGAATCCGACGCAAAACTGATAGTTAATTATAACGTTCACGGCCTCCTAATGACGATGGGACACTCAAATTGCGTCGAGACTCAATACATTGTCCTCCAGCCGACTTCTCTCCAAGGGTCTATTGCTGCCTCTGGCACCTTATCGTCGTTCCCCTCTGAGTCTATATTTTCGAATCCGACGCAAAACTGATAGTTAATTGTAACGTTCAGGGCCTCGTAATGACGATGGAACACTCAAATTGCGTCGAGATTCAATACATTGACCTCCAGCCGACTTGTCTCCAAGGGGATATTGCTGCCTCGGCCACCTTATGGTCGTTCTCCTGTGAGACAAGATTTTCGAATCCGACGCAAAACTGATAGTTAGTTGTAACGTTCAGGGCCTCCTATGACGATGGAACACTCAAATTGCGTCGAGATTCCATACATCGTCCTCCAGCCGACTTGTCTCCAAGGGGATATTTCTGCCTCATGCACCATATGGTCCGTCTCCTGTGAGTCTAGAATATCGAATCCGACCCTAAGCTAATAGTTAATTGTAACGTTCAGGGTCTCCTAATGACGATGGAACACTCAAATTGCGTCGCGATTCAATACATCGTCCTCCAGCCGACTAGTTTCCTAGTGTCTATTGTTGCCTCGGGCGCCTTCTGATCGTTCTCCTGTGAGTCTAGATTATCGAATCCGACTCAAAACTGATAGTTAATTGTAACGCTCACGGCCTATTAATGACGATGGAACACTCAAATTGCGTAGAGGTTCAATACATCGTTTTCCAGCCGATTTGTCTGCAAGGGTCAGTTGCTGCCTCTGGCACCTTATGGTCGTACTCCTGTGAGTCTAGATTTTCGAATCCGACGCGAAACTGATAGTTAATTGTAACGTTCAGGGTCTCCTAATGACGATGGAACACTCAAATATCGTCGACATTCAATACATCGTCCTCCAGCCGACTTGTCTCGAAGGGTCTATTGCTGCCTCGGGCACCTTATCGTCGTTCTCCTGTGAGTCCAGATTTTCGAACATGACGCGAAACTGATAGTTAATTGTAACGTTCAGGGCCTCCTAATGACGATGGAACACTCAAATTTCGTCAAGATTCAATACATCGTCCTGCCGCCGAATTGTCTCCTAGGGTCTATTGCTGCCGCGGGCTCCTTATGGTCGTTCTCCTGTGAGTCTAGTTTTTTGAATCCGACGCAAAACTGATAGTAAATTGTAACGCTCACGGCCTATTAATGACGATGGAACACTCAAATTGCGTAGAGGTTCAATACATCGTTTTCCAGCCGATTTGTCTGCAAGGGTCAGTTGCTGCCTCTGGCACCTTATGGTCGTACTCCTGTGAGTCTAGATTTTCGAATCCGACGCGAAACTGATAGTTAATTGTAACGTTCAGGGTCTCCTAATGACGATGGAACACTCAAATTGCGTCGAGATTCAATACATTGACCTCCACCCGACTTGTCTCCAAGGGGATATTGCTGCCTCGGGCACCTTATGGTCGTTCTCCTGTGAGACAAGATTTTCGAATCCGACGCAAAACTGATAGTTAGTTGTAACGTTCAGGGCCTCGTATGACGATGGAACACTCAAATTGCGTCGAGATTCCATACATCGTCCTCCAGCCGACTTGTCTCCAAGGGGATATTTCTGCCTCATGCACCATATGGTCCGTCTCCTGTGAGTCTAGAATATCGAATCCGACCCTAAACTAATAGTTAATTGTACCGTTCAGGGCCTCCTAATGACGATGGAACACTCAAATTGCGTCGCGATTCAATACATCGTCCTCCAGCCGACTAGTTTCCTAGGGTCTATTGTTGCCTCGGGCGCCTTCTGATCGTTCTCCTGTGAGTCTAGATTATCGAATCCGACTCAAAACTGATAGTTAATTGTAACGCTCACGGCCTATTAATGACGATGGAACACTCAAATTGCGTAGAGGTTCAATACATCGTTCTCCAGCCGATTTGTCTGCAAGGGTCAGTTGCTGCCTCTGGCACCTTATGGTCGTACTCCTGTGAGTCTAGATTTTCGAATCCGACGCGAAACTGATAGTTAATTGTAACGTTCAGGGTCTCCTAATGACGATGGAACACTCAAATATCGTCGACATTCAATACATCGTCCTCCAGCCGACTTGTCTCGAAGGGTCTATTGCTGCCTCGGGCACCTTATCGTCGTTCTCCTGTGAGTCCAGATTTTCGAATATGACGCGAAACTGATAGTTAATTGTAACGTTCAGGGCCTCCTAATGACGATGGAACACTCAAATTTCGTCAAGATTCAATACATCGTCCTGCCGCCGAATTGTCTCCTAGGGTCTATTGCTGCCGCGGGCTCCTTATGGTCGTTCTCCTGTGAGTCTAGTTTTTTGAATCCGACGCAAAACTGATAGTAAATTGTAACGTTCAGGGCATCCTAATGACGATGAAACACTCAAATTGCGCCGAGATTTAATACATCGTCCTCCAGGCGACTTGACTCCGAGGGTCTATTGCTACCTCGGGCACCTTATGGTCGTTCTCCTCTGAGTGTTCAATTTCGAATCCGACGCAAAACAGATAGTTAATCGTAACGTTCAGGGCCTCCTAATGACGAAGGAACACTCAAATTGCGTCGAGATAAAATACATCGTATTCCACCGACTTGCTTACAAGGGGATATTGCTGCCTCTGGCACCATATGGTCCGCCTCCTGTTAGTCTAGATTTTCGAATACGACGCAAAACTGATAGTTAGTTGTAAGGTTCAGGGCCTCCTAATGGCGATGGAGCACTCAAAATGCGTCGCGATTCAATACATCGGCCTCCAGCCGACTTGTTTCCGAGGGTCTATAGTTGCCTCCGTCGCCTTTTGATCGTTCTCCTGTGAGTCTAGATTATCGAATCCGACGCAAAACTGATAGTTAATTGTAATGTTCAGTGCCTCCTATTGACGATGGAACACTCAAATTGCGTCGCGATTCAATACATCGTCCTCCAGCCGACTAGTTTCCTAGTGTCTATTGTTGCCTCGGGCGCCTTCTGATCGTTCTCCTGTGAGTCTAGATTATCGAATCCGACTCAAAACTGATAGTTAATTGTAACGCTCACGGCCTATTAATGACGATGGAACACTCAAATTGCGTAGAGGTTCAATACATCGTTTTCCAGCCGATTTGTCTGCAAGGGTCAGTTGCTGCCTCTGGCACCTTATGGTCGTACTCCTGTGAGTCTAGATTTTCGAATCCGACGCGAAACTGATAGTTAATTGTAACGTTCAGGGTCTCCTAATGACGATGGAACACTCAAATATCGTCGACATTCAATACATCGTCCTCCAGCCGACTTGTCTCGAAGGGTCTATTGCTGCCTCGGGCACCTTATCGTCGTTCTCCTGTGAGTCCAGATTTTCGAATATGACGCGAAACTGATAGTTAATTGTAACGTTCAGGGCCTCCTAATGACGATGGAACACTCAAATTTCGTCAAGATTCAATACATCGTCCTGCCGCCGAATTGTCTCCTAGGGTCTATTGCTGCCGCGGGCTCCTTATGGTCGTTCTCCTGTGAGTCTAGTTTTTTGAATCCGACGCAAAACTGATAGTAAATTGTAACGCTCACGGCCTATTAATGACGATGGAACACTCAAATTGCGTAGAGGTTCAATACATCGTTTTCCAGCCGATTTGTCTGCAAGGGTCAGTTGCTGCCTCTGGCACCTTATGGTCGTACTCCTGTGAGTCTAGATTTTCGAATCCGACGCGAAACTGATAGTTAATTGTAACGTTCAGGGTCTCCTAATGACGATGGAACACTCAAATTGCGTCGAGATTCAATACATTGACCTCCACCCGACTTGTCTCCAAGGGGATATTGCTGCCTCGGGCACCTTATGGTCGTTCTCCTGTGAGACAAGATTTTCGAATCCGACGCAAAACTGATAGTTAGTTGTAACGTTCAGGGCCTCGTATGACGATGGAACACTCAAATTGCGTCGAGATTCCATACATCGTCCTCCAGCCGACTTGTCTCCAAGGGGATATTTCTGCCTCATGCACCATATGGTCCGTCTCCTGTGAGTCTAGAATATCGAATCCGACCCTAAACTAATAGTTAATTGTACCGTTCAGGGCCTCCTAATGACGATGGAACACTCAAATTGCGTCGCGATTCAATACATCGTCCTCCAGCCGACTAGTTTCCTAGGGTCTATTGTTGCCTCGGGCGCCTTCTGATCGTTCTCCTGTGAGTCTAGATTATCGAATCCGACTCAAAACTGATAGTTAATTGTAACGCTCACGGCCTATTAATGACGATGGAACACTCAAATTGCGTAGAGGTTCAATACATCGTTCTCCAGCCGATTTGTCTGCAAGGGTCAGTTGCTGCCTCTGGCACCTTATGGTCGTACTCCTGTGAGTCTAGATTTTCGAATCCGACGCGAAACTGATAGTTAATTGTAACGTTCAGGGTCTCCTAATGACGATGGAACACTCAAATATCGTCGACATTCAATACATCGTCCTCCAGCCGACTTGTCTCGAAGGGTCTATTGCTGCCTCGGGCACCTTATCGTCGTTCTCCTGTGAGTCCAGATTTTCGAATATGACGCGAAACTGATAGTTAATTGTAACGTCCAGGGCCTCCTAATGACGATGGAACACTCAAATTTCGTCAAGATTCAATACATCGTCCTGCCGCCGAATTGTCTCCTAGGGTCTATTGCTGCCGCGGGCTCCTTATGGTCGTTCTCCTGTGAGTCTAGTTTTTTGAATCCGACGCAAAACTGATAGTAAATTGTAACGTTCAGGGCATCCTAATGACGATGAAACACTCAAAATGCGCCGAGATTTAATACATCGTCCTCCAGGCGACTTGACTCCGAGGGTCTATTGCTACCTCGGGCACCTTATGGTCGTTCTCCTCTGAGTGTTCAATTTCGAATCCGACGCAAAACAGATAGTTAATCGTAACGTTCAGGGCCTCCTAATGACGAAGGAACACTCAAATTGCGTCGAGATAAAATACATCGTATTCCACCGACTTGCTTACAACGGGATATTGCTGCCTCTGGCACCATATGGTCCGCCTCCTGTTAGTCTAGATTTTCGAATCCGACGCAAAACTGATAGTTAGTTGTAAGGTTCAGGGCCTCCTAATGGCGATGGAGCACTCAAAATGCGTCGCGATTCAATACATCGGCCTCCAGCCGACTTGTTTCCGAGGGTCTATAGTTGCCTCCGTCGCCTTTTGATCGTTCTCCTGTGAGTCTAGATTATCGAATCCGACGCAAAACTGATAGTTAATTGTAATGTTCAGTGCCTCCTATTGACGATGGAACACTCAAATTGCGTCGCGAATCTGTGCATCATCCTCCAGCCGACTTTTCTCCAAGGGTCTATTGATGCCTCTGGCACCTTATGGTCGTTCTCCTGTGAGTCTAGATTTTCGAATCCGACGCGAAACTGATAATTAATTGTAACGTTCAGGGCATCCTAATGACGATGGAAAACTCAGATTGCGTCGAGATTCAATACATCGACCTCCAGCCGACTTGTCTCCAAGGGGATATTGCTGCCTCGGGCACCTTATTGTCGTTCTCCTGTGAGTCTAGGTTTTCGAATCCGACGCAAAACTGATAGTTAATTGTAACGTTCAGGGCCTCCTGATGACGATCCAACACTCAAATTGCGTCGAGATTCAATACATCGTGATCCAGCCGACTTGTCGCCAAGTGTCTATTGCTGCCTCTGGCACCTTATCGTCGTGCTCCTGTGTTTCTAGATTTTCGAATCCGACGCGAAACTGATGGTTAATTGTAACGTTCATGGCCTCCTAATGACGATGGAACACTCAAATTGCGTCGAGATTCAATACATCGTCCTCCAGCCGACTTGTCTCCAAGGGGATATTGCTACCTCGGGCCTCTTATGGTCGTACTCCAGTGAGCTTAGATTTTCGAATTCGACGCAAAACTGATTGTTGATTGTAACGTTCAGGGCCTCCTAATGACGTTGGAACACTCAAATTGCGTCGCGATTCATTACATCCTCCATCAGTCGACATGTTTCCAAGGGTCTATTGTTGCCTCGGGCGCCTTTTGGTCGTTCTCCTGTGAGTCTAGATGATCGAATCCGACGCAAAACTGATAGTTAATTGTAACGTTCACGGCCTCCTAATGACGATGGGACACTCAAATTGCGTCGAGACTCAATACATTGTCCTCCAGCCGACTTCTCTCCAAGGGTGTATTGCTGCCTCTAGCACCTTATGGTCGTACTCCTATGAGTCTAGATTTTCGAATTCGACGCAAAACTGATAGTTAATTGTAACGTTCAGGGCCTCCTAATGACGTTGGAACACTCAAATTGCGTCGCGATTCATTACATCCTCCATCAGTCGACATGTTTCCAAGGGTCTATTGTTGCCTCGGGCGCCTTTTGGTCGTTCTCCTGTGAGTCTAGATGATCGAATCCGACGCAAAACTGATAGTTAATTGTAACGTTCACGGCCTCCTAATGACGATGGGACACTCAAATTGCGTCGAGACTCAATACATTGTCCTCCAGCCGACTTCTCTCCAAGGGTGTATTGCTGCCTCTAACACCTTATGGTCGTACTCCTATGAGTCTAGATTTTCGAATTCGACGCAAAACTGATTGTTGATTGTAACGTTCAGGGCCTCCTAATGACGTTGGAACACTCAAATTGCGTCGCGATTCATTACATCCTCCATCTGTCGACATGTTTATAAGGGTCTATTGTTGCCTCGGGCGCCTTTTGGTCGTTCTCCTGTGAGTCTAGATTATCGAATCCGACGCAAAACTGATAGTTAATTATAACGTTCACGGCCTCCTAATGACGATGGGACACTCAAATTGCGTCGAGACTCAATACATTGTCCTCCAGCCGACTTCTCTCCAAGGGTCTATTGCTGCCTCTGGCACCTTATCGTCGTTCCCCTCTGAGTCTATATTTTCGAATCCGACGCAAAACTGATAGTTAATTGTAACGTTCAGGGCCTCGTAATGACGATGGAACACTCAAATTGCGTCGAGATTCAATACATTGACCTCCAGCCGACTTGTCTCCAAGGGGATATTGCTGCCTCGGGCACCTTATGGTCGTTCTCCTGTGAGACAAGATTTTCGAATCCGACGCAAAACTGATAGTTGTAACGTTCAGGGCCTCCTATGACGATGGAACACTCAAATTGCGTCGAGATTCCATACATCGTCCTCCAGCCGACTTGTCTCCAAGGGGATATTTCTGCCTCATGCACCATATGGTCCGTCTCCTGTGAGTCTAGAATATCGAATCCGACCCTAAACTAATAGTTAATTGTAACGTTCAGGGCCTCCTAATGACGATGGAACACTCAAATTGCGTCGCGATTCAATACATCGTCCTCCAGCCGACTAGTTTCCTAGTGTCTATTGTTGCCTCGGGCGCCTTCTGATCGTTCTCCTGTGAGTCTAGATTATCGAATCCGACTCAAAACTGATAGTTAATTGTAACGCTCACGGCCTATTAATGACGATGGAACACTCAAATTGCGTAGAGGTTCAATACATCGTTTTCCAGCCGATTTGTCTGCAAGGGTCAGTTGCTGCCTCTGGCACCTTATGGTCGTACTCCTGTGAGTCTAGATTTTCGAATCCGACGCGAAACTGATAGTTAATTGTAACGTTCAGGGTCTCCTAATGACGATGGAACACTCAAATATCGTCGACATTCAATACATCGTCCTCCAGCCGACTTGTCTCGAAGGGTCTATTGCTGCCTCGGGCACCTTATCGTCGTTCTCCTGTGAGTCCAGATTTTCGAATATGACGCGAAACTGATAGTTAATTGTAACGTTCAGGGCCTCCTAGTGACGATGGAACACTCAAATTTCGTCAAGATTCAATACATCGTCCTGCCGCCGAATTGTCTCCTAGGGTCTATTGCTGCCGCGGGCTCCTTA
Organism: Schistocerca americana; assembly: GCF_021461395.2. Classification (NCBI taxonomy): domain Eukaryota; kingdom Metazoa; phylum Arthropoda; class Insecta; order Orthoptera; family Acrididae; genus Schistocerca; species Schistocerca americana. The sequence goes on along the minus strand of NW_025725790.1, from coordinate 11,033,731 downwards.
TGGTCGTTCTCCTGTGAGTCTAGTTTTTTGAATCCGACGCAAAACTGATAGTAAATTGTAACGTTCAGGGCATCCTAATGACGATGAAACACTCAAATTGCGCCGAGATTTAATACATCGTCCTCTAGGCGACTTGACTCCGAGGGTCTATTGCTACCTCGGGCACGTTATGGTCGTTCTCCTCTGAGTGTTCAATTTCGAATCCGACGCAAAACAGATAGTTAATTGTAACGTTCAGGGCCTCCTAATGACGAAGGAACACTCAAATTGCGTCGAGATTAAATACATCGTATTCCACCGACTTGCTTACAAGGGGATATTGCTGCCTCGGGCACCATATGGTCCGCCTCCTGTTAGTCTAGATTTTCGAATGCGACGCAAAACTGATAGTTAATTGTAAGGTTCAGGGCCTCCTAATGACGATGGAGCACTCAAAATGCGTCGCGATTCAATACATCGGCCTCCAGCCGACTTGTTTCCGAGGGTCTATAGTTGCCTCCGTCGCCTTTTGATCGTTCTCCTGTGAGTCTAGATTATCGAATCCGACGCAAAACTGATAGTTAATTGTAATGTTCAGTGCCTCCTATTGACGATGGAACACTCAAATTGCGTCGCGAATCTATGCATCATCCTCCAGCCGACTTTTCTCCAAGGGTCTATTGATGCCTCTGGCAGCTTATGGTCGTTCTCCTGTGAGTCTAGATTATCGAATCCGACGCAAAACTGATAGTTAATTATAACGTTCACGGCCTCCTAATGACGATGGGACACTCAAATTGCGTCGAGACTCAATACATTGTCCTCCAGCCGACTTCTCTCCAAGGGTCTATTGCTGCCTCTGGCACCTTATCGTCGTTCCCCTCTGAGTCTATATTTTCGAATCCGACGCAAAACTGATAGTTAATTGTAACGTTCAGGGCCTCGTAATGACGATGGAACACTCAAATTGCGTCGAGATTCAATACATTGACCTCCACCCGACTTGTCTCCAAGGGGATATTGCTGCCTCGGGCACCTTATGGTCGTTCTCCTGTGAGACAAGATTTTCGAATCCGACGCAAAACTGATAGTTAGTTGTAACGTTCAGGGCCTCCTATGACGATGGAACACTCAAATTGCGTCGAGATTCCATACATCGTCCTCCAGCCGACTTGTCTCCAAGGGGATATTTCTGCCTCATGCACCATATGGTCCGTCTCCTGTGAGTGTAGAATATCGAATCCGACCCTAAACTAATAGTTAATTGTACCGTTCAGGGCCTCCTAATGACGATGGAACACTCAAATTGCGTCGCGATTCAATACATCGTCCTCCAGCCGACTAGTTTCCTAGGGTCTATTGTTGCCTCGGGCGCCTTCTGATCGTTCTCCTGTGAGTCTAGATTATCGAATCCGACTCAAAACTGATAGTTAATTGTAACGCTCACGGCCTATTAATGACGATGGAACACTCAAATTGCGTAGAGTTTCAATACATCGTTTTCCAGCCGATTAGTCTGCAAGGGTCAGTTGCTGCCTCTGGCACCTTATGGTCGTACTCCTGTGAGTCTAGATTTTCGAATCCGACGCGAAACTGATAGTTAATTGTAACGTTCAGGGTCTCCTAATGACGATGGAACACTCAAATATCGTCGACATTCAATACATCGTCCTCCAGCCGACTTGTCTCGAAGGGTCTATTGCTGCCTCGGGCACCTTATCGTCGTTCTCCTGTGAGTCCAGATTTTCGAATATGACGCGAAACTGATAGTTAATTGTAACGTTCAGGGCCTCCTAGTGACGATGGAACACTCAAATTTCGTCAAGATTCAATACATCGTCCTGCCGCCGAATTGTCTCCTAGGGTCTATTGCTGCCGCGGGCTCCTTATGGTCGTTCTCCTGTGAGTCTAGTTTTTTGAATCCGACGCAAAACTGATAGTAAATTGTAACGCTCACGGCCTATTAATGACGATGGAACACTCAAATTGCGTAGAGGTTCAATACATCGTTTTCCAGCCGATTTGTCTGCAAGGGTCAGTTGCTGCCTCTGGCACCTTATGGTCGTACTCCTGTGAGTCTAGATTTTCGAATCCGACGCGAAACTGATAGTTAATTGTAACGTTCAGGGTCTCCTAATGACGATGGAACACTCAAATTGCGTCGAGATTCAATACATTGACCTCCACCCGACTTGTCTCCAAGGGGATATTGCTGCCTCGGGCACCTTATGGTCGTTCTCCTGTGAGACAAGATTTTCGAATCCGACGCAAAACTGATAGTTAGTTGTAACGTTCAGGGCCTCCTATGACGATGGAACACTCAAATTGCGTCGAGATTCCATACATCGTCCTCCAGCCGACTTGTCTCCAAGGGGATATTTCTGCCTCATGCACCATATGGTCCGTCTCCTGTGAGTCTAGAATATCGAATCCGACCCTAAACTAATAGTTAATTGTACCGTTCAGGGCCTCCTAATGACGATGGAACACTCAAATTGCGTCGCGATTCAATACATCGTCCTCCAGCCGACTAGTTTCCTAGGGTCTATTGTTGCCTCGGGCGCCTTCTGATCGTTCTCCTGTGAGTCTGGATTATCGAATCCGACTCAAAACTGATAGTTAATTGTAACGCTCACGGCCTATTAATGACGATGGAACACTCAAATTGCGTAGAGGTTCAATACATCGTTCTCCAGCCGATTTGTCTGCAAGGGTCAGTTGCTGCCTCTGGCACCTTATGGTCGTACTCCTGTGAGTCTAGATTTTCGAATCCGACGCGAAACTGATAGTTAATTGTAACGTTCAGGGTCTCCTAATGACGATGGAACACTCAAATATCGTCGACATTCAATACATCGTCCTCCAGCCGACTTGTCTCGAAGGGTCTATTGCTGCCTCGGGCACCTTATCGTCGTTCTCCTGTGAGTCCAGATTTTCGAATATGACGCGAAACTGATAGTTAATTGTAACGTTCAGGGCCTCCTAATGACGATGGAACACTCAAATTTCGTCAAGATTCAATACATCGTCCTGCCGCCGAATTGTCTCCTAGGGTCTATTGCTGCCGCGGGCTCCTTATGGTCGTTCTCCTGTGAGTCTAGTTTTTTGAATCCGACGCAAAACTGATAGTAAATTGTAACGTTCAGGGCATCCTAATGACGATGAAACACTCAAATTGCGCCGAGATTTAATACATCGTCCTCCAGGCGACTTGACTCCGAGGGTCTATTGCTACCTCGGGCACCTTATGGTCGTTCTCCTCTGAGTGTTCAATTTCGAATCCGACGCAAAACAGATAGTTAATTGTAACGTTCAGGGCCTCCTAATGACGAAGGAACACTCAAATTGCGTCGAGATAAAATCCATCGTATTCCACCGACTTGCTTACAAGGGGATATTGCTGCCTCTGGCACCATATGTCCGCCTCCTGTTAGTCTAGATTTTCGAATCCGACGCAAAACTGATAGTTAGTTGTAAGGTTCAGGGCCTCCTAATGGCGATGGAGCACTCAAAATGCGTCGCGATTCAATACATCGGCCTCCAGCCGACTTGTTTCCGAGGGTCTATAGTTGCCTCCGTCGCCTTTTGATCGTTCTCCTGTGAGTCTAGATTATCGAATCCGACGCAAAACTGATAGTTAATTGTAATGTTCAGTGCCCTCCTATTGACGATGGAACACTCAAATTGCGTCGCGAATCTATGCATCATCCTCCAGCCGACTTTTCTCCAAGGGTCTATTGATGCTCTGGCACCTTATGGTCGTTCTCCTGTGAGTCTAGATTTTCGAATCCGACGCGAAACTGATAATTAATTGTAACGTTCAGGGCATCCTAATGACGATGGAAAACTCAGATTGCGTCGAGATTCAATACATCGACCTCCAGCCGACTTGTCTCCAAGGGGATATTGCTGCCTCGGGCACCTTATTGTCGTTCTCCTGTGAGTCTAGGTTTTCGAATCCGACGCAAAACTGATAGTTAATTGTAACGTTCAGGGCCTCCTGATGACGATCCAACACTCAAATTGCGTCGAGATTCAATACATCGTGATCCAGCCGACTTGTCGCCAAGTGTCTATTGCTGCCTCTGGCACCTTATCGTCGTGCTCCTGTGTTTCTAGATTTTCGAATCCGACGCGAAACTGATGGTTAATTGTAACGTTCATGGCCTCCTAATGACGATGGAACACTCAAATTGCGTCGAGATTCAATACATCGTCTCCAGCCGACTTGTCTCCAAGGGGATATTGCTACCCTCGGGCCTCTTATGGTCGTACTCCAGTGAGCTTAGATTTTCGAATTCGACGCAAAACTGATTGTTGATTGTAACGTTCAGGGCCTCCTAATGACGTTGGAACACTCACATTGCGTCGCGATTCATTACATCCTCCATCAGTCGACATGTTTCCAAGGGTCTATTGTTGCCTCGGGCGCCTTTTGGTCGTTCTCCTGTGAGTCTAGATGATCGAATCCGACGCAAAACTGATAGTTAATTGTAACGTTCACGGCCTCCTAATGACGATGGGACACTCAAATTGCGTCGAGACTCAATACATTGTCCTCCAGCCGACTTCTCTCCAAGGGTGTATTGCTGCCTCTAGCACCTTATGGTCGTACTCCTATGAGTCTAGATTTTCGAATTCGACGCAAAACTGATAGTTAATTGTAACGTTCAGGGCCTCCTAATGACGTTGGAACACTCAAATTGCGTCGCGATTCATTACATCCTCCATCAGTCGACATGTTTCCAAGGGTCTAATGTTGCCTCGGGCGCCTTTTGGTCGTTCTCCTGTGAGTCTAGATGATCGAATCCGACGCAAAACTGATAGTTAATTGTAACGTTCACGGCCTCCTAATGACGATGGGACACTCAAATTGCGTCGAGACTCAATACATTGTCCTCCAGCCGACTTCTCTCCAAGGGTCTATTGCTGCCTCTGGCACCTTATCGTCGTTCCCCTCTGAGTCTATATTTTCGAATCCGACGCAAAACTGATAGTTAATTGTAACGTTCAGGGCCTCGTAATGACGATGGAACACTCAAATTGCGTCGAGATTCAATACATTGACCTCCAGCCGACTTGTCTCCAAGGGGATATTGCTGCCTCGGGCACCTTATGGTCGTTCTCCTGTGAGACAAGATTTTCGAATCCGACGCAAAACTGATAGTTAGTTGTAACGTTCAGGGCCTCCTATGACGATGGAACACTCAAATTGCGTCGAGATTCCATACATCGTCCTCCAGCCGACTTGTCTCCAAGGGGATATTTCTGCCTCATGCACCATATGGTCCGTCTCCTGTGAGTCTAGAATATCGAATCCGACCCTAAACTAATAGTTAATTGTAACGTTCAGGGCCTCCTAATGACGATGGAACACTCAAATTGCGTCGCGATTCAATACATCGTCCTCCAGCCGACTAGTTTCCTAGTGTCTATTGTTGCCTCGGGCGCCTTCTGATCGTTCTCCTGTGAGTCTAGATTATCGAATCCGACTCAAAACTGATAGTTAATTGTAACGCTCACGGCCTATTAATGACGATGGAACACTCAAATTGCGTAGAGGTTCAATACATCGTTTTCCAGCCGATTTGTCTGCAAGGGTCAGTTGCTGCCTCTGGCACCTTATGGTCGTACTCCTGTGAGTCTAGATTTTCGAATCCGACGCGAAACTGATAGTTAATTGTAACGTTCAGGGTCTCCTAATGACGATGGAGCACTCAAAATGCGTCGCGATTCAATACATCGGCCTCCAGCCGACTTGTTTCCGAGGGTCTATAGTTGCTCCGTCGCCTTTTGATCGTTCTCCTGTGAGTCTAGATTATCGAATCCGACGCAAAACTGATAGTTAATTGTAATGTTCAGTGCCTCCTATTGACGATGGAACACTCAAATTGCGTCGCGAATCTATGCATCATCCTCCAGCCGACTTTTCTCCAAGGGTCTATTGATGCCTCTGGCAGCTTATGGTCGTTCTCCTGTGAGTCTAGATTTTCGAATCCGACGCGAAACTGATAATTAATTGTAACGTTCAGGGCATCCTAATGTCGATGGAAAACTCAGATTGCGTCGAGATTCTATACATCGACCTCCAGCCGACTTGTCTCCAAGGGATATTGCTGCCTCGGGCACCTTATTGTCGTTCTCCTGTGAGTCTAGGTTTTCGAATCCGACGCAAAACTGATAGTTAATTGAACGTTCAGGGCCTCCTGATGACGATCCAACACTCAAATTGCGTCGAGATTCAATACATCGTGATCCAGCCGACTTGTCGCCAAGGGTCTATTGTTGCCTCGGTCACCATATGGTCCGTCTCCTGTGAGTCTAGAATTTCGAATACGACGCAAAACTTATAGTTAATAGTAACTTTCATGGCCTCCTAATGACGATGGAACACTCAAAAATCTTCGAGATTCAACACATCGTCCTCCAGCCGACTTGTCTCGAAGGGTCTATTGCTGCCTCGGGAACCTTATCGTCGTTTTCCTGGGAGTCTAGAATTTCGAATGAGCCGCAAAACTGAGAGTTAACTGTAACGTTCAGGGCCTTCTAATGACGATGGAACACTCAAATTGCGTCGAGATTCAATACATCGTCCTCAAGCCGACTTGTCTCTACGGGGATATTGCTGCCTCGGACACCATATGGTCCGTCTCCTGTGAGTCTAGATTTTCGAATATGACGAGAACCTGATAGTTTATTGTAACTTTCAGGGCCTCATATTGACGATGGAACACTCAAATTGCGCCGAGATTCAATACATCGTCCTCCAGCCGACTTTTCTCCAAGGTTCTATTGCTGCCGCATGCACCTTATGGTCGTTCTCCTGTGAGTCCAGATTGTCGAATCCGACGCAAAACTGATAGTAAATTGTAACGTTCAGTTTCTAGTAGTGACGATGGAACACTCAAATTGCGTCGAGATTCAATACATCGTCCTCCAGCCGACTTGTCTCCAAGTGTCTATTGCTGCCTCTGGCACCTTATGGTCGTGCTCCTGTGTTTCTAGATTTTCGAATCCGACTCAAAACTGATAGTTAATTGTAACGTTCAGGGCCTCCTAACGACGATGGAACACATTGAGTGTTCCGTCGAGATTCAATACGTCGTCCTCCAGCCGACTTGTCTCCAAGGGGATATTACTGCCTCGGACACCTTATGGTCGTTCACCTGCTGAGTCTAGATTTTCGAATCAGACGCAAAACTGATGGTTAATTGTAACGTTCAGGGCCTCCTAATGACAATGGAACACTCAATTGAGTCGCGATTCAATACATCGTCCATCAGCGACATGTCTCCACGGGTCTATTGTTGCCTCGGGCGCCTTTTGGTCGTTCTCCTGTGAGTCTAGATGATCGAATCCGACGCAAAACTGATAGTTAATTGTAACGTTCACGGCCTCCTAATGACGATGGGACACTCAAATTGCGTCGAGAAACAATACATTGTCTCCAGCCGACTGCTCCCAAGGGTGTATTGCTGCCTCTAGCACCTTATGGTCGTACTCCTATGAGTCTAGATTTTCGAATCCGACGCGAAACTGATAGTTAATTGTAACGTTCAGGGAATCCTAATGACGTTGGAACACTCAAATTGCGTCGCGATTCATTACATCCTCCATCAGTCGACATGTTTCCAAGGGTCTATTGTTGCCTCGGGCACCTTTTGGTCGTTCTCCTGTGAGTCTAGATTATCGAATCCGACGCAAAACTGATAGTTAATTATAACGTTCACGGCCTCCTAAAGACGATGAAACACTCAAATTGCGTCGAGATTCAAAACATCGTACTCCAGCCGACTTGTCTCCAAGTGTCTATTGCTGCCTCTGGCACCTTATCGTCGTGCTCCTGTGTTTCTAGATTTTCGAATCCGACGCGAAACTGATGGTTAATTGTAACGTTCATGGCCTCCTAATGACGATGGAACACTTAAATTGCGTCGAGATTCAATACATCGTCCTCCAGCCGACTTGTCTCCAAGGGGATATTGCTACCTCGAGCCTCTTATGGTCGTACTCCAGTGAGCTTAGATTATCGAATTCGACGCAAAACTGATTGTTGATTGTAACGTTCAGGGCCTCCTAATGACGATGGAACACTCAAATTGCGTCGAGATTCCATACATCGTCCTCCAGCCGACTTGTCTCCAAGGGGATTTTTCTGCCTCGGGCACCATATGGTCCGTCTCCTGTGAGTCTAGATTTTCGAATCCGACCCAAAACTGATAGTTAATTATAACGTTCAGGGGCCTCCTAATGACGATGGAACACTCAAATTGCGTCGCGATTCAATACCTCGTCCTCCAGACGACTAGTTTCCAAGGGTCTATTGTTGCCTCGGGCGCCTTTTGATCGTTCTCTTGTGAGTCTAGATTATCGAATCCGACGCAAAACTGATAGTTAATTGTAACGCTCACTGCCTCCTAATGACGATGGAACACTCAAATTGAGTAGAGATTGAATACATCGTTCTCCAGCCGACTCTGTCTGCAAGGGTCTGTTGCTGCCTCTGGCACCTTATGGTCGTACTCCTGTGAGTCTAGATTTTCGAATATCACGCGAAACTGATAGTTAATTGTAACTTTCAGGGTTTCCTAATGACGATGAAACACTCAAATTGCGTCGAGATTCAATACATCGTCTTCCAGGCGACTTGTCTCCAAGGGTCTATTGCTGCCTCGGTCACCATACGGTCCGTCTCCTGTGAGTCAAGCATTTCGAATCCGACGCAAAACCGATAGTTAATTGCAACGTTCAGGGCCTCCTAATAACGATGGAATACTCAAATTGCGTCGAGACTTAATACATCGTCCTCCAGCCGACTTGTCTCCAAGTGTCTATTGCCGCCTCTGGCACCTTATGGTCGTGCTCCTGTGAGTCTAAATTTTCGAATCCGACGCGAAACTGATAGGTAATTGTAACGTTCAGGACCTCCTAATGACGATGGAATACTCAAAAATCGTCGAGATTCAATACATCGTCCTCCAGCCAACTTGTCTCGAAGGTTCTATTGCTGCCTCGGGCACCTTATCGTCGTTCTCCAGTGAGTTTAGATTTTCGAATCCGACGCAAAACTGAGAGTTAATTGTAACGTTCAGGGCCTCCTAAAGACGATGGAACACTCAAATTGCCTCGAGATTCAATACACGGTCCTCAAGCCGACTTTTCTCTAAGGGGATATTGCTGCCTCGGGCACCATATGGTCCGACTCCTGTGAGTCTAGATTTTCGAATATGACGCGAAACTGATAGTTAATTGTAACGTTCAGGGCCTCCTAATGAGGATGGAACACTCAAATTGCGTCGAGATAAAATACATCGTCCTCCAGCCGACTTGCCTACACGGGGATATTACTGCCTCGGCCACCATATGGTCCGTCTTCTGTGAGGTTAGATTATCGAATCCGACGCAAAACTGATAGTTAATTGTAACGTTCAGGGCCTCCTAATGACGATGGAACACTCAAATTGCGTCGAGACTCAGTACATCGTCCTCCAGCCGACTTGTCTCCAAGGCGATATTGCTGCCTCCGGCACCTTATGGTCGTGCTCCTGTGAGTCTAGATTTTCGAATCCGACGCGGAACTGATAGTTAATTGTAACGTTCAGGGCCTCCTAATGACGATGGAACACTCAAATTGCGTCGAGATTCAATACATCGTCCTCCAGCCGACTTATCTCCAAGGGTCTATTGCTGCCGCGGGCTCCTTGTGGTCGTTCTCCTGTGAGTCTAGATTATCGTATCCGACGCAAAACTGATGGTTAATTGGAACGTTCAGGGCCTCCTAATGACAATGGAACACTCAAATTGCGTCAAGATTCAATTCATCGTCCTTCAGCCGAATTGTCTCCAAGGGTCTATTGCTGCCTCGGTATCTTATGGTCGTTCTCCTCTGAGTCAACATTTTCGAATCCGACGCAAAACTGATAGTAAATTGTAACGTTCAGGGCATCCTAATGACGATAGAACACTCAAATTGCGTCGAGATTCAATACATCGTCCTCCAGGCGACTTGTCTCCGAGGGTCTATTGGTACCTCGGGCACCTTATGGTCGTTCTCCTCTGAGTGTTCATTTTCGAATCCGACGCAAAACAGAAAGTTAATTGTAACGTTCAGGGCCTCCTAATGACGATGGAACACTCAAATTGCGTCGAGATTAAATACATCGTCCTCCACCGACTTGCCTACAAGGGGATATTGCTGCCTCGGGCACCATATGGTCCGTCTCTATGGTCCGTCTCCTGTGAGTCTAGATGTTCGAATCCGACGCAAAACTGATAGTTAATTGTAAGGTTCAGGGCCTCCTAATGACGATGGAGCTCTCAAAATGCGTCACGATTCAATACATCGGCCTCCAGCCGACTTGTTTCCGAGGGTCTATTGTTGCCTCGGTCACCATTTGGTCCATCTCCTGTGAGTCTAGAATTTCGAATCCGACGCAACACTGATAGTTAATAGTAACGTTCAGGACCTCCTAATGACGATGGAACACTCAAAAATCGTCGAGATTCAACACACCGTCCTCCAGCCGGCTTGTCTCGAAGGGTCTATTGCTGCCTCGGGCACCTTATCGTCGTTTTCCTGTGAGTCTAGATTTTCAAATCCGACGCAAAACTGAGAGTTAATTGTAACGTTCAGGGCCTCCTAATGACGATGGAACACTCAAATTGCGTCGAGATTCAATACATCGTCCTCCAGCCGACTTGTCTCTAAGGTTCTATTGCTGCCGCGGGCTCCTTATGGTCGTTCTCCTGTGAGTCTAGATTATCGTATCCGACGCAAAACTGATGGTTAATTGGAACGTTCAGGGCCTCCTAATGATAATGGAACACTCAAATTGCGTCAAGATTCAATTCATCGTCCTTCAGCCGAATTGTCTCCAAGGGTCTATTGCTGCCTCGGTATCTTATGGTCGTTCTCCTCTGAGTCAACATTTTCGAAACCGACGCAAAACCGATAGTTAATTGTAACTTTCAGGGCCTCCTAATGACAATGGTACACTCAAATTGCGGCGAGATTCAATTCATCGTCCTTCAGCCGACCTTATGGTCGTTCTCCTGTGAGTCAACATTTTCGAATCCGACGCAAAACTGATAGCAAATTGTAACGTTCAGGGCATCCTAATGACGGTGGAACACTCAAATTGCGTCGAGATTAAATTCATCGTCCTCCAGCCGACTTGCCTACAAGGGGATATTGCTGCCTCGGGCACCATATGGTCCGTCTCCTGTGAGTCTAGATTTTCGAATCCGACGCTAAACTGATAGGTAATTGTAAGGTTCAGGGCCTCCTAATGACGATGGAACACTCAAACTGCGTCACGATTCAATACATCGGCCTCCAGCCAACTTGTTTCCGAGGGTCTATTGTTGCCTCGGGCGCCCTTTGATCGTTCTCCTGTGAGTCTAGATTATCGAATCCGACGCAAAACTGATAGTCAATTGTAACGTTCACTGCCTCCTAATGACGATGGAACACTCAAATTGCGTCGAGATTCAATACATCGTCCTCCAGCCGACATGTCTCCAAGGGTCTATGGCTGCCTCTGGCACCTTATGGTCGTGCTCCTGTGAGTCTAGATTTTCGAATCCGACGCGAAACTGATAGTTACTTATAACGTTCAGGGCCTCCTAACGACGATGGAACACTGAAATTGCGTCGAGATTCAATACATCGTCCTCCAGCCGTCTTGTCTCCAAGGGGATACTTCTGCCTCGGGCCTCTTATGGGCGTTCTCCCGTGAATCTAGATTTTCGAATCCGACGCAAAACTGATAGTTAATTGTAACGTTCAGGGCCTCTTAATGACGATGGATCACTCAAATTGCGTCGAGATTAAATAGATAGTCCTCCAGCCGACTTGCCTCCAAACGGATATTGCTGTCTCGGGCACCATATGCTCCGACTCCTGTGAGTCTAGATTTTCGAATCCGACGCAAAACTGATAGTTAATTGTAATGTTCAGGGCCTCCTAATAACGATCCAACACTCAAATTGCGTCGCGATTCAATACATCGTCCTCCAGACGACTTGTTTCCAAGGGTCTATTGTTGCCTCGGGCGCTTTTTGATCGTTCTCATGTGAGTCTAGATTACCGAATCCGACGCAAAACTATTAGTTAATTGTTACGGTCACGGCCTCCTAATGACGATGGAACACTCAAATTGCGTCGAATTCAATACATCGTCCTCCAGCCGATTTGTCTCCAAGGGTCTATTGCTGCTTCTGGCACCTTATGATCGTGCTCCTGCGAGTCTAGATTTTCAAATCCGACCGGAAACTGATAGTTAATTATAACGTTCAGGGCCTCCTAATGACGATGGAACACTCAAATTGCGTCGAGATTCAATACATCGTCCTCAAGCCGTCTTGTCTCCAAGGGGATATTGCTGCCTCGGGCACCATATGGTCCGTCTCCTGTGAGTCTAGATTTTCGAATACGACGCGAAACTGATATTTAATTGTAACGTTCAGGGCCTCCTAATGACGATGTAACACTCAAATTGCGTCGAGATTCAATACATCGTCCTCCAGGCGACTTGTCTCCGAGGGTCTATTGCTACCTCGGGAACCTTATGGTCGTTCTCCTTTGAGTCTACATTTTCGAATCCGACTCAAAACTGATAGTTAATTTGAAACGTCCCCTTTGGACAATTTATATATGGCTGTGCTTAACCTGACACACAATATTTTGTTAACGCAACGCAATCTGACTTTCAAACTTCCCTGCAAAAGAATGGCCCTGACTAACATTAAACTATACCTTTCACAAATCACTTACCTCACAAAAATCTTCGCTGCTCAAGCTACTGCAATACAGCGAGAGCCACTACTGCCCGCTAAATAAAAGATTCAAACTATGGAAGGCTCTAACTACTGATAGGGATAGTTAGCAAATGAAAGATATTAATAGAGAACAAACAATGTATTTACCTTGATATCATCATATATAAATATAGCAGTTCATGACAAATTACAAATCTCCGCCATCTCTCTCCCCACATCCACCACTGCTGGCGGCTCACCTCCAACTGCGCAACGCTACGCGCTGTTCACATCCAGCTGCCTAACACTACAATGGCGAGAATTACAACAATGCAAAGCAGCCACAGACTGCACACAGCACAGCCAGTGATTTTCATATTGAGCGCTACGTAACGTTGCCAATAAGAAAACGTAAACAGCCTACTTACATAGAGAAAACATAAACAGCCTACTTACATAGCCCCCATGCTCCCTACAAAAAATTTTACAAATTTTTTTTGGGCAGTGGCCAATAATGATTTGATAAAATTTTTCATAATTACGATAACAAAGAAATCAAATGCACACACTTATTGATACAATGTTGATCAAAAGCTAAAATTGTCTCACAGTCCATAAAGATAGTTCTGATCATTCATCATAACAGTAATTACAGGTTTTTTTTTACAAAGTCTCATTAGTAATAGAAATTGCACACAGAAGTAGTGGATTTCCATGCAGTCTTGAAGAAGTAGTGTTGTCCTTCCAAGGGAAAGACAGTGCTGACTCTTGACATGCATACAGGTAATGGGCCACAACAGAGCAAACCCACAGCAGAGTCAGTCGAAGTTTGGAATAATATTGGTAGGTAGGTCATCACAGAGCAGACCCACTGTAGTCCTGGTAGAGATTACGGTATTGGTGGGCCACCAGAGGTGCAGACCCACTGTAGTCCTTGTAGAGATAATGGTAATGGTGGGCCATCAAAGATGCAGACCCACTGTAGTCCTTGTAGAGATAATGGTAATGGTGGGCCATCAAAGATGCAGACCCACTGTAGTCCTTGTAGAGATGGCCAGCAGCCATCTGTTGCGATTGTGCAGGTGCACACTCACCATCAAAGAGTCTTGCGGAGAATATAGCAAGTCCATAAACCACCACTTGTGCACTCACAAAGTTTTTGGAATTGTCCTTAGAACCAGCAATGCTGTTATCCAGTCCCTTGCTGAATTATTAACACACGTGCAAACACTAACAGTCCCTACTTCTCACATATTGTCCATATACTATGACCAACAGAAACGTGTGCAGTGAAATGTAACTTAATTGGAAGAACTGGTGTCTGTACAATTATAAATTTACAACATGAAAATACAATTACAAGGGTACAAAATACATCATTAAAGAACATAACAATACAGATAACATTTGTAGTAACACAGGCTTTACAAAAGAATAGAAATAAACATATACATCAGTGGAATTATGACATGAGTACATACATAAAGGATCACAATAACTTTTGAAACATCAACTTCACACATGAGCATTGAACAGAACAGAATTAATAATGTCTAACATCTTTACAAAGTAAATAACATATTATTAATGCCAATTATATTCGAGGATAACAGTATTCCTCATCATAGTGAATGTAGCTTAATATTAAAAGAAGAAAAAATTCTATGAAACTACACAGAGACAGGAAGAAAACAAATACACAAGGGTACACAAACACATAGTGGGATAACACCAATAGGAAAGGACAGGGTTCGTTTTCAGTGTCACATTTGGTACTGCAGTACAACCCAAAACTTCATATATCTTTCCTCTTATTTCATCCTTTGTTTCCACCAAAAAAATTCTATCTAAGCATGCTTTCTGTATTTATATGTTCACACATTTCTCACCTCAACATTTATTTCCAAGAAAATCCTACCTAAACCTGTTTTCTGTATTCTAACCATATTTCTTTCAAAAGAAATATGGCTCATTGTGCAATACTTATTTAGGCCCAAATCGTTTTCATATAACTTTCAAAGCATTCTTTCCCTATTCTCCATAGTTAGGTTCTTATATAGTCTACCCCCTCTTAAGCTAACTTAAATCTACTGAGCTCAGATACTAAACTAAGGAACGAGGCAATGCAGCAGCACATAAAACAATTAATATAAACAGCAATAAAAAAAATGGAAAATCGCAAAGCAAGCTACAGTAAATCTAAATTACCAAGCAATTCAACATTACAACTAATATGAGGCAATGCAGCAAACAAAAAATAAATCTGGCTTAGCAGAGTAACACAAATTAAAGTTCAGTAGTACTATGCCTGGCAAACAGCAGCTTATATCTAAACATGACATAGCTCAAGCAGAAAATATAGTACACTAAAGATAACAATGCAGATAAGGGAAATGTATATTCACATCTTAATGTCTATGTAATTAAAGTGGTGCACCACAACAACTGATTGTAAAAGAAATATTACCATGTACTTGAAAAGAAAATTATGTGTTACTGTTACTAGTTCCTTCTTATTGTTGTTTCCTTTCCAAGTGCTCCTTTTTTAAAGAATGTGGATTATAAAATAATTATTTAATAGATCTGTTGACAGAAAGTGTTCACATTAGCAAATGCATTTCATTTTATAAAAGCAATGCTGCAACACAGCTGGAAACCAGATATCAAATGAAATAAGCAACTATGAAAAGCAAAGCATAAAAATATCATTCAGTAGTCATGTGACATTTCATAAGTTAGTAGAAATTCTCTTAACTCTCATAGAAAGACGCTTGTCATAATCAGGTGTGCAGATGTAAAAATATTTCTTGTCATTTTATTAGGCATTTCAGTAAATATCAGAAAGTACGATATGTTTCCAAGTAATCAGCGTGTCGGATTTGCGATGCTTTCTCTAAAGGAATGGCAATGGCCAGGATAATGGCCTCCCTTTTTTTTTTGTTCTACCTGTGCCGCTGAAAAGGGCTCGCAATAATGGCTTTTTCTCCAGGCGTCTGACACAGCTGGGTGCCCGCGACGCATTACGTGCAGGTGGTCACTTAACTTTCGTACGGAAATATTTACGACAGCAGTTTCTGCTACCGTTGCAGTCTCATATAAAAATATTTCACAGGTCAAGAATTAGCATTGCAAATCTGTAGAAACAAAATCCTATAAATATAAGTGTCCAAAAAAAATATTCGTCAGCATTGTGATACAGTCACACATTTCATAACTCTTAAAGTACGTTTCTTGGTTTCCAACATCCTTTTCATAAATCAGAGTCCCTAAACACTACTCATTATTCCTTACCTCATTATACATATACATATTCGTCGACACTTCTTCAATATTTCATCGTGAGAAATACGTAGCATAATAAACATTCCTCAACAACATAATACACATCGTCGTCGTAATAATAACATCATAAAACTTCAGTCAAATCTCAAAATCGTCGTAACTTCCTCCAATAATTTCTAAGCCTAAAAAGAATTCTCTGCTCATTTAAATAGTGTCATCTACCTCAAACGTACTTTAAAAATCATGATCTCATACCAAATACATCATTCAAAGCTCTCATAGTATCACAATGGTTCCGAAAAATATGAACAGTTTACAAAGTACAGACAAAATACAGTTTCATAAGTGTGAAGTTATCCAACTGTGTAATTGCGTAAACATGTGTCGAATCCGTGCTAAGGCAGAAATCTTGTGACAGATATGGATGAGCTAAGATTGGCGCGTGAAGTAACGCTTCTTTCAAAGAATTGAATTCCAACTGTGCTTGTTCGTCCCAGTTCCAAATAGTATTTTTTCCAGTGAGAGAACAAAGTTTTGGTGTAACAAGAATTTGCATATTCAGAAAACGACGGTAAAAATTTACGAGACCTAGAAAACTGCGGACTTGTCTTTTTGTGGATGGAACTGGAATGGCTCTGATTGCTTCTAACTTTTCAGGATCCGGCTGAATGCCTTCAGAAGAAATAATATGTCCCAAAAACTTCACCTTTGTCCTACCGAATTCAGACTTTTCCAAGTTAACTGTAATTCCAGATTCTGCAAAAATACGTAACAAACTGTTGAGGATGCGATTATGTAGTTCCCATGAAGCTTCTGCTATTAGAATATCGTCTACATATAAGGTGATGTGACGTTTTAAGAACTCAGGTAATATCGAATTTAGCCCGCGAATGAATGCTGCTGAAGAAATGTTCAAACCAAAGGGAAGTTTCCGAAACTGATAACAAACGCCGAAACAAAGGAAAGCTGTGTATTTTCTACATTCTGGATGAAGTTCGATCTGATAAAAGCTGGATCTGAGATCAATGGAAGACAACACTTTTACACCATTAAAATTTTGAAGAAGTTCTTCCATCGTCTGCGGCCTGTCTGTTTCAGGAATAATGATAGTATTGATTTGTCTCGAATCTAAGACAAGCCTGATCGATCCATTTTTCTTCTCAACAACATGTAACGGATTGTTGTATGAGCTTACTGCAGGCTCAATAATGTCCTCGTCAAGCATAGATTGTATTTCTGTTCTAACACGGTCCCTATAATGCGCCGGAATTACGTATGGTCTAACACAAAATTTAGTATGCTCACGAACACGAAATTGGTATTGAAATCCCTTGATTGTTCCTGTTTTGTGAGTAAAAACTGTGGAATGTTCTTGTAAAATCTCAAAAAGGTCCTGCCTATCAGTGTCATTACAATTCTCAACTGTTTGAATTTTATTCTGAATTAACTCATTAATTTCAAATATGCCGTCGATATCATCCCTGTCAGTTCTTGCAGAGTGATTGTTAGTGTCTAGTTCCGTAGAAAATTCCGAATTGTTGTCCAACAGAAGGTAAAGCCGATTAATTTCCTCGTCATGGTTTGAGAGCCAATCTTCAAATTTCAAAGCTATTGACTTACCTTCTTTCTCTAAACTTATTTCAGCATCGTGAAAGTTTAAGATTGCTTTGTATTCATTCAAAAAGTCTACTCCCAATATAATTTCCGTCGACAATAATGGAACAATGAGAAAGTTCATAGAGAAGCTGTGGCTTTGACAAAAGCATTCTAAATTGGTTTCTTGGCGTACATCTACACTTTTTCCAAAGATTGCACCTTGTAATTTAATCTTACGTAACGGAAGTGTGGGGCAATCGTTCGATTTGTTGCATTTGCTAAAGGCTGTTTCACTGATTACTGAAATGGGACTGCCAGAGTCAAGTACTGCCGTAAATTTTACGTCATTTACAGTAATGTGAATCACAGGATATGCAATGTTGTTATGTTTTACGCCGTGTTCCTGGAGTAAGATGTCCCTAATGTCTTCCATTTTTACGTAATTACTAGCTACGGCAGATGCGTCGTTAGTGTCATAAGAACGTTTTGTGGCTGCCAGCGGTGTGAGTCATTGCCTATTGTCTCTTTGTTGGCGCGCGTCGTTATTGGGATTTGGAGACCTAACTTCTACAAATTCACCTCCTCGAGAGGGCCCTGCTCTGTTTGAATCCCGCCAGTTCTGATGCAATTCAGGTCTGTCGTTACGATCACATCGTCTGTCGTCATGTCGGTAGTTCCTGTAGTTTCTTTCTTGTCGGTTAAGTGGTGGAGAATTTCTCCCTGAATCGTAACTGCGCGCTGAACTGTTGCGTCTGAAGTTATTCTGTCTCCCTTGATAATAATTATTTTGGTTCCCATATTGTCTGTTTCTCTGATTGTCTCTGTGATAGTCACTACCGCGGAGAGGTGATCTTTCCCTGTAATTATTACTACTCTGCCAACGGTTGTCGTACGGGTGGTGTCTATTTTGGTCACGATTTGCGTTGTAAGAATAGACCAGTCGTGTCCGGTTATTGTTTCTGTCGTCACGGAATTGTGACGGATGTGACCTGTAATTGTTGTGTCCTTGTTTTCGCGTTCCGCGATTATCAGTGTCAATTTCTAGTTCTTGTAACAGTCCCTGAAAAGCTTCAATGTCGTCTTTGCAACGTCCTGCTAAAATAATATGTCGTAAATGTTCAGGTAATTTGATTAAGCAAATGCGGATTAGTTCTGAGGGGCTGTATGGGTTTAACAGGTACTGATTCTTGTGCAACATGTCTTCAAAATATTTCACAAGACTGGAGAATTCAGATTGTTCGAAATGTTTCATCATTATGATACCATGTTTTACGCGGTCTTGTGTGGCTTGAGACCAATACGCTGAGAGGAAGGCATGGTAAAATTCTCCTTCACTGTGGCAATCGTGAATGACCGATCGCATTCTTACAGCTGGTTCATTCTCTAAGTAGCCACACATAAATTCTAATCTGTGTTCCAACGACCAGTTGGGAAGAAAACAATGAGAGAATTGATGGAGCCATGCTTGTGGATGAATGTAGTTGCCAGAATTCTTAAATGTTTTGAATTTACGTGTAGTAATGAACAGCTTATAGTCAAAATCGTCATGTCGGCGAGTCGCATATCGGTCATTGTTAGGTCGTGTCGGCCGTTCCATCTCAAAATTCGGTGCACATTGCCAATTTCTTTCATAACTTCCGAAATGCCCTGTGTTATTATTTTGCGGCTTTTCCGTGTTTCTAAGTCCCTCTTCCCGTGTTGGAGCGCGAGTGTCCTCTGAAATACGTAATTCTTGTATTACCTGTGTCAGCTGATCTTGTACTTCCCGGATTTCTCTTTGGTGTTGTGTATTAATTTGAATCTGATTTTGTTTGAATTTTCTGATTTGTTCATACTCTTCTGTGTCAGTGAAGGCTACGGGTCTTGTGTCATTCAGATCATCATCTACCTTTGTAGATAAGTTAGTGACCTGATCCGAAAGTTCGGCTACTTTCTCCGATAGTGTACTTATTTCTTCAGTGTGTTTTTCTGAACCAAGTTTCAGAATATCTACTGTGTCCTTTAAGTTTTCCTGAGTTTTTGCAAGTTGCGTAACCGAATCGGTAGATGCAACTGAGTCAATTTTAGCCCACAAGGTCTCATGATTTTCATGAACAATGGTTTGCAGTTCTTTTATGGCTGCTTCGTGATTCTGTAATGCATTTTCATGCCGCGAAAAAATAGGTTGAAAATGCTCACAAATTTGTGTTTTTACGTCATTAAAGACTTTTTGACATTTCGATTCAATGTTATGTAACTCAGTAGTTAAATCTTCACGTGTTTGTTCAAGCGTGGTGTGAAGATTTTGTTCCATTGCGTCTAACTGTTGCTGTGTTTGTCTCTGGTGTTGTTCCATTGTGTCTAACTTTTTAAGATTTTGTTCCACTGTGTCTAACTTTTTAAGATTTTGTCCCATTTGTCTCTGATTTTGTTCCATTTGTTGCATTAATTGCAATAATAATGTATTAGTGTCTGGAATCTGTTTCTCTACGCTTTTCGGCAGTGCATTTGCACCGGCAACATTCACATTTTGACAAGCAGAAAATGTGTCTTGACTTATTTGAGAAAACGGTGATGACCCAAAACCTGAATCTACAGTATTTGCGATATTGTGTTCTGTCATTCCCGATTCCTGAGACGAGCTGTTGCCGACCAATCGATCGATAACGCTTCCCTGTTCACTACCTGTTTCACTGTCTACACCATTGTTTGCCGCCCGCTCCATTTCCCTATGCGCAATTACCAAATTACTACTTTGAACATTAGTTAATTCATTACTCTGCGGCGCTAACACACTGCCTTCGTCTTCACTGTCATTTCTCAGTTTACTTTGGAGCCTAGTATTACGTTTTTCACACGCCATAATTGTCACAATATTTCACACGATAACACAGAAAAGCACAATTTGAAGAGCAAAATAAAATAACATAGCAATGGAAATAATGTCTACTTAATTGCCAGCGCAGCTGCGAAATACTTGGTGCAAGTCTACATGCATGCCACAACTGTTTTACTGTACAACAATGAAAGGCTACAACTACAAAGGAGATCCTCTCTACAATTACGCGCTAGCTATAAACAAAATCTACACTAATTACACAAACTACAAGAAAAATCAGAAGATTCCAGTGAGGTTTCCTCGGCTAAGGGTCGACATATGAAACGTCCCCTTTGAACAATTTATATATGGCTGTGCTTAACCTGACACACAATATTTTGTTAGCGCAACGCAATCTGACTTTCAAACTTCCCTGCAAAAGAATGGCCCTGACTAACATTAAACTATACCTTTCACAAATCACTTACCTCACAAAAATCTTCGCTGCTCAAGCTACTGCAATACAGCGAGAGCCACTACTGCCAGCTAAATAAAAGATTCAAACTAGGGAAGGCACTAACTACTGATAGGGATAGTTAGCAAATGAAAGATATTAATAGAGAACAAACAATGTATTTACCTTGATATCATCATATATAAATATAGCAGTTCATGACAAATTACAAATCTCCGCCATCTCTCTCCCCACATCCACCACTGCTGGCGGCTCACCTCCAACTGCGCAACGTTACGCGCTGTTCACATCCAGCTGCCTAACACTACAATGGCGAGAATTACAAAAATGCAAAGCAGCCACAGACTGCACACAGCACAGCCAGTGATTTTCATATTGAGCGCTACGTAACGTTGAAAATAAGAAAACATAAACAGCCTACTTACATAGAGAAAACATAAACAGCCTACTTACAAATTGTAACGTTAAGGGCCTCCTAATGACGATGGAACACTCAAATTGCGTCGAGATTACATTTATCGTCCTCCAGCCGACTTGCCTCCAAGGGGATATTGCTGCCTCGGGCACCATATGCTCCGACACCTGTGAGACTAGATTTTCGAATCAGACGCGAATCTGGTAGTTAATTGTAATGTTCAGGGCCTCCTAATGACGATTCAACACTCAAATTGCATCGCGATTCAATACATCGTCCTCCAGCCGACTTGTTTCCAAGGGTCTATTGTTGCCTCGGGCGCCTTATGATCGTTCTCCTGTGAGTCTAGATTATCGAATCCGACGCAAAACTGATAGTTAACTGTAATGTTCAGGGCCTCCTAATGACGATGGGACACTCAAACTACGTCGAGATTCAATACACCGTCCTCAAGCCGACTTGTCTCCAAGGGGATATTGCTGGCTCCGGCACCATATGATCCGTCTCCTGTGAGTCTAGATTTTCGAATCCGACGCGAAACTGATGGTTAATTGTAACGTTCAGGGCCTCCTAATGACGATGTAACACTCAAATTGCGTCGAGATTCAATACATCGTCCTCCAGGCGACTTGTCTCCGAGGGTCTATTGCTACCTCGGGCACCTTATGGTCGTTCTCCGCTGAGTCTACATTTTCGAATCCGACGCAAAACTGATGGTTAATTGTAACGTTCAGGGCCTCGTAATGACGATGGAACACTCAAGTTGCGTCGAGATTAAATACATCGTCCTCCAGCCGACTTGCATACAAGGGGATATTGCTGCCTCGGGCACCATATGGTCCGTCCCCTGTGAGTCTAGATTTTCCAAGCCGACGCAAAACTGATAGTTAATTGTGAGGTTCAGGGCCTCCTAATGACAATGGAACACTCAAATTGCGTCGCGATTCAATACATCGGCTTCCAGCCGACTTGTCTCCAAGGCGATATTGCTATCTCGGGCCTCTCATGGTCGTTCTACAGTGAGTCTAGATTTTCGAATCCGACGCAAAACTGATTGTTAATAAATACGTTCAGGGCCTCCTAATGACGATAGAACACTCAAATTGCGGCGCGATTCAATGCATCGTCCCACAGCCGACTTTTCCCCAAGGGTCTATTGCTGCCTCTGGCACCTTATGGTCGTACTCCTGTGAGTCGAGATTTTCGAATCCGACGCGAAACTGATAGTTAATTGTAACGTTCAAGGCATCCTAATGACGATGGAAAACTCAAATTGCGTCGAGATTCAATACATCGTCCTCTAGGCGACTTGTCTCCGAGGGTCTATTGCTGCCTCGGGCACCTTATGGTCGTTCTCCTCTGAGTCTACATTTTCGAATCCGATGCAAAACTGATAGTTAATTAGTACGTTCAGGGCCTCCTAATGACGATGGAACACTCAAATTGCGTCGAGATTCAATACATCGTCCTCAGCCAACTTGTTTCCAAGGGTCTATTGATGCCTCGGGCGCCTTTTGATCGTGCTCCTGTGAGTCTAGATTATCGAATCCGACTCAAAACTGATTGTTAATTGTAACGTTCACGGTCTCCTAATGACGATGGAACACTCAAATTGCGTCGAGATTCAATACGTCGTCCTCCAGCCGAGTTGTCTCCAAAGGTCTATTGCTGCATCGGTCACCATGCGGTCCGCCTCCTGTGAATCTAGAATTTCGAATCCGATGCAAAACTGATAGTTAATTGTAACGTTCGGGGTCTCCTAATGACGATGGAACACTCAAATTGCGTCGAGATTCAATACATCGACCTACAGCCGACTTGACTCCAAGAGGATACTGCTGCCTCGGGCACCTTATGGTTGTTCTCCTGTGAGTCTAGATTTTCGAATCCGACGCTAAACTGATTGTTAATTGTAACGTTTAGGGCCTCCTAATGACGACGGAATACTCAAATTGCGTCAAAATTAAATACATCGTCCTCCAGCCCACTTGCATCCAAGGGGCTATTGCTGCCTCGGGCACCACGTGGTCCGTCTCCTGTGAGTCTAGATTATCGAATCCGACGCAAAACTGATAGTTAATTGGAAAGTTCAGGGCCTCCTAATGACGATGCAACACTCAAATTGCGTCGCGATTCAATACATCGTCCTCCAGCCGACTTGTTTCCAAGGGTCTATTGTTGCCTCGGGCGCCTTTTGATCGTTCTCCTGTGAGTCTAGATTATCGAATCCGACGCAAAACTGATAGTTAATTGTAACGTTCACGGCCCCCTAATGACGATGGAACACTCAAATTGCGTCGAGATTCAATACATCGGCCTCCAGCCGATTTGTCTCCAAGGGTCTATTGCTGCATCTGGCACCTTATGATCTTGCTCCTGTGAGTTTAGGTTTTCGAATCCGACGCGAAACTGATAGTTAATGATACCGTTCAGGGCCTCCTAATGACGATGGGACACTCAAACTACGTCGAGATTCAATTCATCGTCCTCAAGCTGACTTGTCTCCAAGGGGATATTGCTGGCTCGGGCACCATATGGTCCGTCTCCTGTGAGTCTAGATTTTCGAATCCGACGCGAAACTGATGGTTAATTGTAACGTTCAGGGCCCCCTAATGACGATGTAACACTCAAATTGCGTCGAGATTCAATACATCGTCCTCCAGCAGACTTGCCTACAAGGGGATGTTGCTGCCTCGGGCACCATATGGTCCGTCCCCTGTGAGTCTAGATTTTCGAATCCGACGCAAAACTGATAGTTAATTGTGAGGTTCAGGGCCTCCTAATGACAATGGAACACTCAAATTGCGTCGCGATTCAATACATCGGCCTCCAGCCGACTTGTCTCCAAGGGTCTATTCCTGCCTCTGGCACCTTATGGTCGTGCTCCTGTGAGTCTAGATTTTCGAATCCGACGCAAAACTGAAAGTTAATTGTAACGTTCAGGGCCTCCTAATGCCGATGGAACACTCAAATCGCGTCGAGATTAAATACATCGTCCTCCAGCCGACTTGCCTCCAGAGAGATATTGTTGCCTCGGGCACCATATGGTGCGTCTCCTGTGAGTCTAGATTTTCGAATCCGACGCAAAACTGATAGTTAATTGTAAAGTTCAGGGCCTCCTAATGACGATGGAACACTCAAATTGCGTAAAGATTCAATACATCGTCCTCCAGCCGACTTGTTTCCAAGGGTCTGTTGGTGCCTCGGGCGCCTTTTGATCGTGCCCCTGTGAGTCAAGATTTTCGAATCCGACGCGAAACTGATAGTTAATTGTAACGTTTCTGGGCCTCCTAATGACGATGGAACACTCAAATTGCGTCGAGATTCAATACATCGTCCTCCAGCCGACTTGTCTCCAAAGGATATTGCTGCCTCGGGCACCTTATTTTCCTTCTCCTGTAAGTCTAGGTTTCCAAATCCGAGGCAAAACTAATAGTTCAGTACCTCCTAATGACGATGGAACACTCAATTTGCGTCGAGATTCAATACATCGTCCTCAAGGCGACTTGTCTCCGAGGGTCTATTGTTGCCTCGGGCACATTATGGTCGTTCTCCTCTGAGTCTACATTTTGAAATCCGACGCAAAACTGATAGTTAATTGTAACGTTCAGGGCCTCCTACTGACGATGGATCACTCAAATCGCGTCGAGATTAAATACATCGTCCTCCAGCCGACTTGCCTCCAGAGGGATATTGTTGCCTCGGGCACCATATGGTGCATCTCCTGTGAGTCAAGATTTTCGAATCCGACGCAAAACCGATAGTTAATTGTAACGTTTCTGGGCCTCCTAATGACGATGGAACACTCAAATTGCGTCGAGATTCATTACATCGTCCTCCAGCCCACTCGTCTCCAAGGCTCTATTGCTGCCTCGCGCACCTTATTTTCCTTCTCCTGTAAGTCTAGGTTTACGAATCCGAGGCAAAACTAATCATTCAGTACCTCCAAATGACGATGGAACACTCAAATTGCGTAAAGATTCAATACATCGTCCTCCAGCCGACTTGTTTCCAAGGGTCTGTTGGTGCCTCGGGCGCCTTTTGATCGTGCCCCTGTGAGTCTAGATTTTCGAATCCGACGCGAAACTGATAGTTAATTGTAACGTTTCTGGGCCTCCTAATGACGATGGAACACTCAAATTGCGTCGAGAATCATTACATCGTTCTCCAGCCGACTCGTTTCTAAGGCTCTATTGCTGCCTCGGGCACCATATGGTCTGTCTCCTGTGAGTCTAGATTTTCGAATCCGACGCAAAACTGTTAGTTAATTGTATCGATCAGAGCCTCCCAATGACGATGGATCACTCAAGTTGCGTCGAGGTTCAATACGTCAGCCTCCAGCCGACTTGCCTCCAAGGGTCTATTGCTGCATCGGGCACTTTGTGGTCGTTCTCCTGTGAGTCTAGATTTTCCAATCCGACGCATAACTGATAGTTAATTGTAAAGTTCAGGGCCTCCTAATGACCATGGAACACTCAAATTGCGTCGACATTCATTACATCGTCCTCCAGCCGACTTGTCTCCAAGGGTCTATTGATGCCTCGGTCACCATATGGTCCGCCTCCTGTGAGTCTAGAATTTCGAATCCGGCGCAAAACTGAGAGTTAATTGTAACGTTCAGGGCCTCCTAATGACGATGGAACACTCAAATTGCGTCGAGTTTCAATACATCGTCCTCAAGCCGACTTGTCTACAAGGGTCTATTGCTGCCTCTGGCACCTTAAGGTCGTGCTCCTGTGAGTCTAGTTTTTCGAATCCGATGCAAAACTGATAGTTAACTGTAATGTTCAGGGGCTCCTAATGACGATGGAACACTCAAATTGCGTCGAGATTCAATACATCGTCCTCCAGCCGACTTGTCTCCAAAGGGATATTGCTGCCTCGGGCACCTTATTTTCCTTCTCCTGTAAGTCTAGGTTTCCAAATCCGAGGCAAAACTAATAGTTCAGTACCTCCTAATGACGATGGAACACTCAATTTGCGTCGAGATTCAATACATCGTCCTCAAGGCGACTTGTCTCCGAGGGTCTATTGTTGCCTCGGGCACATTATGGTCGTTCTCCTCTGAGTCTACATTTTCAAATCCGACGCAAAACTGATAGTTAATTGTAACGTTCAGGGCCTCCTACTGACGATGGAACACTCAAATTGCGTCGAGATTCAATACATCGACCTCCAGCCGACCTGTCTCCACGGAGATATTGCTGCCTCGGGCACCTTATGGTCGTTCTCCTGTGCGTCTAGATTTTCGAATCCGACGCAAAACTGATAGTTAATTGTAACGTTCAGGGCCTCCTAATGACGATGGATCACTCAAATCGCGTCGAGATTAAATACATCGTCCTCCAGCCGCTTTTTGCCTCCAGAGGGATATTGTTGCCTCGGGCACCATATGGTGCATCTCCTGTGAGTCAAGATTTTCGAATCCGACGCATAACCGATAGTTAATTGTAACGTTTCTGGGCCTCCTAATGACGATGGAACACTCAAATTGCGTCGAGATTCATTACATCGTCCTCCAGCCCACTCGTCTCCAAGGCTCTATTGCTGCCTCGCGCACCATATGGTCCGTCTCCTGTGAGTCTAGATTTTCGAATCCGACGCAAAACTGATAGTTAATTGTATCGATCAGAGCCTCCCAATGACGATGGAACACTCAAGTTGCGTCGAGATTCAATACGTCGGCCTCCAGCCGACTTGCCTCCAAGGGTCTATTGCTGCGTCGGGCACCTTCTGGTCTTTCTCCTGTGAGTCTAGATTTTCCAATCCGACGCATAACTGATAGTTAATTGTTAAGTTCAGGGCCTCCTAATGACGATGGAACACTAAAATTGCGTCGATATTCAATACATCATCCTCCAGCCGACTTGTCTCCAAGGGTCTATTGCTGCCTCGGTCACCATATGGTCCGCCTCCTGTGAGTCTAGAATTTCGAATCCGACACAAATCTGATAGTTTATTGTAACGTTCAGGGCCCACTAATGACGATGGAACACTCAAATTGCGTCGAGATTCAATACATCGTCCTCCAGCCGACTTGTCTCCAAAGGGATGTTGCTGCCGCGGGCACCTTATTTTCAATCTCCTGTAAGTCTAGGTTTCCAAATCCGAGGCAAAACTAGTAGTTCAGTACCTCCTAATGACGATGGAACACTCAATTTGCGTCGAGATTCAATACATCGTCCTCAAGGCGACTTGTCACCGAGGGTCTATTGTTGCCTCGGGCACATTATGGTCGTTCTCCTCTGAGTCTACATTTTCAAATCCGAACCAAAACTGATAGTTAATTGTAACGTTCAGGGCCTCCTACTGACGATGGAACACTCAAATTGCGTCGAGATTCAATACATCGACCTCCAGCCGACCTGTCTCCACGGAGATATTGCTGCCTCGGGCACCTTATGGTCGTTCTCCTGTGAGTCTAGATTTTCGAATCCGACGCAAAACTGATAGTTAATTGTAACGTTCAGGGCCTCCTAATGACGATGGATCACTCAAATCGCGTCGAGATTAAATACATCGTCCTCCAGCCGACTTGCCTCCAGAGGGATATTGTTGCCTCGGGCACCATATGGTGCATCTCCTGTGAGTCAAGATTTTCGAATCCGACGCAAAACCGATAGTTAATTGTAACGTTTCTGGGCCTCCTAATGACGATGGAACACTCAAATTGCGTCGAGATTCATTACATCGTCCTCCAGCCCACTCGTCTCCAAGGCTCTATTGCCGCCTCGCGCACCATACGTTCCGTCTCCTGTGAGTCTAGATTTTCGAATCCGACGCAAAACTGATAGTTAATTGTATCGATCAGAGCCTCCCAATGACGATGGAACACTCAAATTGCGTCGAGAATCAATACGTCGGCCTCCAGCCGACTTGCCTCCAAGGGTCTAATGCTGCGTCGGGCACCTTCTGGTCTTTCTCCTGTGAGTCTAGATTTTCCAATCCGACGCATAACTGATAGTTATTTGTAAAGTTCAGAGCCTCCTAATGACGATGGAACACTCAAATTGCGTCGAGAATCAATACATCGTCCTCCAGCCAACTTGTCTCAAAGGGTCTATTGCTGTCTCGGTCACCTTATGGTCGTTGTCCAGTTTGTCTAGAGTTTCGAATCCGACGCAAAACTGAGAGTTAATTGTAAAGTTCAGGGCCCCCTAATGACGATGGAACACTGAAATTGCGTCGAGATTCAATACATCGACCTCCAGCCGACTTGTCTCCAAGATGAAATTGCTGCCTCGGGCACCTTATGGTCGATCTCCTGTGAAACTAGATTTTCGAATCCGACGCAAAACTGATAGTTAATTGTAACGTTCAGGGCCTCCTAATGACGATGGAGCATTAAAATTGCGTCGAGATTAAATACATCGTCCTCCAGCCGACTTGTCTCAAAGGGTCTATTGCTGCCTCGGTCACCATATGGTCGTTGTCCTGTGAGTCTAGTTTTCGAATCCGACGCAAAACTGAGAGTCAATTGTAACTTTCCGGGCCTCCTAATGACGATGGAACACTCAAATTGCGTCGAGATTCAATACATCGTCCTCAAGCCGACTTGTCTCCAAGGGTCTATTGCTGCCTCTGGCACCTTATGGTCGTGCTCCTGTGAGTCTAGATTTTCGAATCCGACGCGAAACTGATAGTTAATTATAACGTTCATGGCCTCCTAATGACGATGGAACACTCAAATTGCGTCGAGATTCAATACATCGTCCACCAGCCGACTTGTCTCCAAGGGTCTATTGCTGACTCGGTCACCATATCGTCCGCCTCCTGTGAGTCTAGAATTTCGAATCCGACGCAAAACTGATAGTTAATTGTAACGTTCAGGGCCTCCTAATGACGATGGAACACTCAAATTGCGTCGAGATTCAATACATCGTCCACCAGCCGACTTGTCTCCAAGGGTCTATTGCTGCCTCGGGCACCTTATTTTCCTTTCCCTCTGAGTCTAGATTTTCAAATCCGAGGCAAAACTGATAGTTCAGTACCTCCTAATGACGATGGAACACTCACATTGCGTCGATATTGAATTCATCGTCCTTCAGCCGACTTGTCTTCAAGGGACTATTGCTGCCTCGGGCACCTTACGGTCGTTCTTTTATGAGTCTAGATTTTCGAATCCGACGCAATACTGATAGTTATTTGTAACGTTCAGGGCTTCCAAATGACGATGGAACACTTAAATTGCGTCGAAATTCAATACATCGACCTCAAGCCGACTAGTCTCCAAGGGGATATTGCTGCCTCGATCACCTTATGGTCGTGCTCCTGTGAGTCTAGATTTTCGAATTCGACGCTAAACTGATAGTTAATTATAACGTTCAGGGCCGCCTAATGACGATGGAACACTCAAATTGCGTCGAGATTCAATACATCGTCCTCCAGCCGACTTGTCTCCAAGGGTCTATAGCTGCCTCGGTCACCATATGGTCCGCCTCCTGTGAGTCTAGAATTTCGAATCCGACACAAATATGATAGTTTATTGTAACGTTCAGGGCCTACTAATGACGATGGAACACACAAACTGCGTCGAGGTTCAATACATCGTCCTCCAGCCGACTTGCCTCAAAGGGCCTATTGCTGCCTCGGTCACCTTATGGTCTTTGTCCAGTGAGTCTAGATTTTCGAATCCGACGCAAAACTGAGAGTTAATTGTAACGTTCAGGGCCTCCTAATGACGATGGAGCACTCAAATTGCGTCGAGATTCAATACATCGTCCTCAAGCAGACTTGTCTCCAAGGGGATATTGCTGCCTCGGGCACCATATGGTCCGTCTCCTGTGAGTCTACTTTTCGAATCCGACGCGAAACTGATAGTTAATTGTAACGTTCAGGGCCTGCTAATGACGATGGAACACTCAAATTGCGTCGAGATTCAATACATCGTCCTCCAGCCGACTTGTCGCCAAGGGTTTATTGCTGCCTTGGTCACCATATGGTCCGTCTCCTGTAAGTCTCGAATTTCGAATCCGACGCAAAACTGACAGTTTATTATAACGTTCAGGGCCCCCTAATGACGATGGAACACTCAAATTGCGTCGAGATTCAATACATCGTCCTCAAGCCTACTTGTCTCCAAGGGTCTATTGCTGCCTCGGGCACCATATTTTCCTCCTCCTGTGAGTCTAGATTTTCAAATCCGAGGCAAAACTGATAGTTCAGTACCTCCTAATGACGATGGAACACTCACATTGCGTCGAGATTCAATTCATCGTCCTTCAGCCGACTTGTCTCCAAGGGTCTATTGCTGCCTCTGGCACCTTATGGTCGTGCTCCTGTGAGTCTAGATTTTCGAATCCGACGCGAAACTGATACTTAATTATAACGTTCAGGGCCTCCTATTGACGATGGAACACTCAAATTGCGTCGAGATTCAATATATCGTCCTCCAGCCGATTTTTCTCCAAGGGTCTATTGCTGCCTCGGTCACCATCTGGTCCGCTTCCTGTGAGTCTAGATTTTCGAATCCGAGTCATAACTGATAGTTCAGTACCTCCTAATGACGATGGGACACTCACATTGCGTCGAGATTGAATTCATCGTCCTTCAGCCGACTTGTCTTCAAGGGGCTATTGCTGCCTCGGGCACCTTACGGTCGTTCTTTTATGAGTCTAGATTTTCGAATCCGACGCAAACCTGATGGTTAATTGTAACGTTCAGGGCCTCCTAATGACGATGGAACACTCAAATTGCGTCGAGATTCAATACAACGTCCTCCAGCCGAATTGTCTCCAAGGGGATATCGCTGCATCGGGCACCATATGGTCCGTCTCCTGTGAGTCTAGATTTTCGAATCCGACGCAAAACTGATAGTTAATTGTAACGTTCAGGGCCTCCTAATGACGATGGAACACTCACATTGCGTCGCGATTCAATACATCGTCCTCCGGCCGACTTATCTCCAAGGGTCTATTGCTGCCTCTGGCACCTTATGGTCGTGCTCCTGTGAGTCTCGATTTTCGAATCCGACGCGAAACTGATAGTAATTGTAACGATCTGGGCCTCCTAATGACGATGAAAGACTCAAATTGTGTCGAGATTCAATACATCGTCCTCCAGCCGACTTGTCTCCAAGGGGATATTGCTGCCTCGGTCACCTTATGGTCGGTCTCCTGTGAGTCTAGATTTTCGAATCCGACGCAAAACTGATAGTTAATTGGTAAGATCAGGGGATTCCTAATGACGATGGAACATTCAAATTGCGTCGCGATTAAGTACATCGTCCTCCAGGCGATTTGTCTCCAAGGTGTCTATTGATGCCTGTGGCACCTAATAGTCGTTCTAGTGTGAGTCTAGATTTTCGAATCCGACGCAAAACTGACAGTTATTTGCAACGTTTGTGGGCCTCCTAATGACGATGTAACACTCAAATTGCGTCGAGATTCAATTCATCGTCCTCCAGCCGACTTGCCTCGAAGGGTCTATTGCTGCCTCGGGCACGATATTTTCCGTCACCTGTGAGTCTAGATTTTCGAATCCGACGCAAAGCTGATAGTTAATTGTACCGATCAGAGCCTCTCAATGAGGATGGAACACTCAAGAAGCGTCGAGATTCAATACATCGGCCTCCAGCCGACTTGCCTCCAAGGGTATGTTGCTGCCTCGGGCACCTTATGGTCGTTCTCCTGTGAGTCTAGATTTTCGAATCCGACGCCAAACTGATAGTTAATTCTAACGTTCAGGGCTTCCTAATGACGATGGAACACGCAAATTGCGTCGAGTTTCAATACATCGTCCTCCAGCCGACTTGTCTCCAAGGGGATATTGTTGCCTCGGGCACCATTTGGTCTGTCTCCTGTGAGTCTAGATTTTCCAATTCGACGCAAAACTGATGGTTAATTGTAATGTTCAGGGCCTCCTAATGACGATGGAACACTCAAATTGCGTCGAGATTCAATACATCGTCCTCCAGCCGACTTGACTCCAAGGGGATATTGTTGCCTCGGGCACCTTATTTTCCTTCTCCTGTGAGTCTAGGTTTTCGAATCCGAGGCAAAACTGATAGTTCAGTACCTCCTAATGACGATGGAACACTCAAATTGCATCGAGATTCAATACATCGTCATCAAAGCGACTTGTCCACAAGGGTCTATTGCTGCTTCGGGTTTCTTGTGGTCCGTTTCCTGTGAGTCTAGATTTTCGAATCCGACGTTAAACTGAGCGTTAATTGTAAAGCTCAGGGCCTCCTAATGACGAAGGAACACTCATATTGCGTCGCGATTATACACATCGTCCCCCAGGCGATTTGTCTCCAATGGGTCAATTGATGCCTGTGGCACCTAATGGTCGGTCTCCTGTGAGTCTAGATTATCTAATCCGACGCTAAACTGATAGTTGTAACGTTTAGGGCCTCCTAATGACGATGGAACACTCAAAGTGCTTCGAGATTCAATACATCGTCCGCCAGCCGACTTGTCTCAAAGGGTCTATTGCTGCCTCGGTCACTTTATGGTCGTTGTCCTGTGAGTCTAGATTTTCGAATCCGACGCCAAACTGAGAGTTAATTGTAACGTTCAGGGCCTCCTAATGACTATGGAACACTCAAATTGCGTCGAGATTCAATACATCATCCTCAAGCTTACTTGTCTCCAAGGGTCTATTGCTGCCTCTGGCACCTTATGGTCGTGCTCCTGTGAGTCTAGATTTTCGAATCCGACGCGAAACTGATAGTTAATTATAACGTTCAGGGTCTCCCAATGACGATGGAACAGTCAAATTGCGTCGAGATTCAATACATCGTCCTCCAGCCGACTTGTCTCCAAGGGTCTATTGCTGCCTCGGTCACCATATGGTTCGCTTCCTATGAGTCTAGAATTTC
The DNA here is from genome assembly GCF_021461395.2 of Schistocerca americana. Taxonomy (NCBI): domain Eukaryota; kingdom Metazoa; phylum Arthropoda; class Insecta; order Orthoptera; family Acrididae; genus Schistocerca; species Schistocerca americana. The sequence goes on along the minus strand of NW_025725790.1, from coordinate 11,000,607 downwards.
GAATCCGACGCAAAACTGATAGTTAATTGTAACGTTTAGGGCACCCTAATGACGATGGAACACTCAAATTGCGTCGAGATTCAATACATCGTCCTCCAGCCGACTTGTCTCCAAGGGGATATTGCTGCCTCGGTCATCTTATGGTCGTTCTCCTGTGAGTCTAGATTTTCGAATCCGACGCAAAACTGATAGTTAATTGTAAAGTTCGCGGCCTCCTAATGACGATGGAACACGCAAATTGCGTCGAGATTCAATACATCGTCCTCCAGCCGATTTGACTCAAAGGGTCTATTGCTGCCTCTGGCACCTTATGGTCGTGCTCCTGTGAGTCTCGATTTTCAAATCCGACGCAAAACTGATAGTTAATTGTAACGTTCAGGTTCTCCTAATGACGATGGAACACTCAAATTGCGTCGAGATTCAATACATCGTCCTCCAGCCGACCTGTCTCCAAGGGGATATTGCTGCCTTGGTCACTTTATAGTCCGTCTCCTGTGAGTCTAGACTTTCGAATCCGACGCAAAACTGATAGTTAATTGTAAAGTTGAGGGCCTCCTAATGACGATGGAACACTCAAATTGCGTCGCGATTATATACAACGTCCTGCAGGCGATTTCTCCCCAAGAGGTCTATTGATGCCTGTGGCACCTAATGGTCGTTCTCCTGTGAGTCTAGATTTTCGAATCCGACGCAAAACTAATTGTTAATTGTAACTTTCAGGGCCTCCTAATGACGATGGAACACTCAAATTGCGTCGAGATTCAATACATCGTCCTCCAACCGACTTGTCTCCAAGGGTCTATTGCTGCCACGGGCACCATATGTTCCGTCTACTGTGAGTCTAGATTTTCGAATCCGAAGCAAAACTGATAGTTAATTGTATCGATCAGAGCCTCCCAATGACGATGGAACACTCAAATTGCGTCGAGATTCAATACATCGTCCTCCAGCCGACTTGTCTACAAGGGGATATTGTTGCCTCGGTCACCTTATGGTCCGTCTCCTGTGAGTCTACATTTTCGAATCCGACGCAAAACTGATAGTTAAATGCAAAGTTCAGGGCCTCGTAATGACGATGGAACACTCAAATTGCGTCGAGATTCAGTACATCGTCCTCCAGCCGACTTGTCTCCAATGGGATATTGCTGCCTCGGTCACCTTATGGTCCGTTTCCTGTGAGTCTAGATTTTCGAATCCGACGTAAAACTGATCGTTAATTGTAAAGCTCAGGGCCTCCTAATGACGATGGAACACTCATATTGCGTCGCGATTATATACATCGTCCCCCAGGCGATTTGTCTCCAATGGGTCAATTGATGCCTGTGGCACCTAATGGTCGGTCTCCTGTGAGTCTAGATTTTCGAATCCGACGCAAAACTGATAGTTAATTGTAATGTTCAGGGCCTCCTAATGACGATGGAACACTCAAATTGCGTCGAGTTTCAATACATCGTCCTCCAGCCGACTTGTCTCCAAGGGTCTATTCTGCCTCGGGCACCATTTGGTCTGTCTCCTGTGAGTCTAGATTTTCCAATTCGACGCAAAGCTGATGGTTAATTGTAACGTTCAGGGCCTCCTAATGACGATGGGACACTCAAATTGCGTCGAGATTCAATACATCGTCCTCCAGCCGACTTGACTCCAAGGGGATATTGTTGCCTCGGGCACCTTATTTTCCTTCTCCTGTGAGTCTAGGTTTTCGAATCCGAGGCAAAACTGATAGTTCAGTACCTCGTAATGACGATGGAACACTCAAATTGCATCGAGATTCAATACATCGTCATCAAAGCGACTTGTCCACAAGGGTCTATTGCTGCTTCGGGTTTCTTGTGGTCCGTTTCCTGTGAGTCTAGATTTTCGACTCCGACGTTAAACTGATCGTTAATTGTAAAGCTCAGGGCCTCCTAATGACGATGGAACACTCATATTGCGTCGCGATTATATACATCGTCCCCCAGGCGATTTGTCTCCAATGGGTCAATTGATGCCTGTGGCACCTAATGGTCGGTCTCCTGTGAGTCTAGATTATCTAATCCGACGCTAAACTGATAGTTGTAACGTTTAGGGCCTCCTAATGACGATGGAACACTCAAAGTGCTTCGAGATTCAATACATCGTCCGCCAGCCGACTTGTCTCAAAGGGTCTATTGCTGCCTCGGTCACTTTATGGTCGTTGTCCTGTGAGTCTAGATTTTCGAATCCGACGCCAAACTGAGAGTTAATTGTAACGTTCAGGGCCTCCTAATGACTATGGAACACTCAAATTGCGTCGAGATTCAATACATCATCCTCAAGCTTACTTGTCTCCAAGGGTCTATTGCTGCCTCTGGCACCTTATGGTCGTGCTCCTGTGAGTCTAGATTTTCGAATCCGACGCGAAACTGATAGTTAATTATAACGTTCAGGGTCTCCCAATGACGATGGAACAATCAAATTGCGTCGAGATTCAATACATCGTCCTCCAGCCGACTTGTCTCCAAGGGTCTATTGCTGCCTCGGTCACCATATGGTCCGCTTCCTATGAGTCTAGAATTTCGAATCCGACGCAAAACTGATAGTTAATTGTAACGTTTAGGGCACCCTAATGACGATGGAACACTCAAATTGCGTCGAGATTCAATACATCGTCCTCCAGCCGACTTGTCTCCAAGGGGATATTGCTGCCTCGGTCACCTTATGGTCGTTCTCCTGTGAGTCTAGATTTTCGAATCCGACGCAAAACTGATAGTTAATTGTAAGGTTCGCGGCCTCCTAATGACGATGGAACACGCAAATTGCGTCGAGATTCAATACATCGTCCTCCAGCCGATTTGTCTCAAAGGGTCTATTGCTGCCTCTGGCACCTTATGGTCGTGCTCCTGTGAGTCTCGATTTTCAAATCCGACGCAAAACTGATAGTTAATTGTAACGTTCAGGTTCTCCTAATGACGATGGAACATTAAAATTGCGTCGAGATTCAATACATCGTCCTCCAGCCGACCTGTCTCCAAGGGGATATTGCTGCCTTGGTCACTTTATAGTCCGTCTCCTGTGAGTCTAGACTTTCGAATCCGACGCAAAACTGATAGTTAATTGTAATGTTGAGGGCCTCCTAATGACGATGGAACACTCATATTGCGTCGGGATTATATACATTGCCATGAGAGCGACTTGTCCACCAGGGTCTATTGCTGCTTCGGGCTCATTGTGGTCGTTCTCCTGTGAGTCTAGATTATCTAATCCGACGCAAAACTGATAGTTGTAACGTTCAGGGCCTCCTAACGACGATGGAACACTCAAAGTGCGTCGAGATTCAATTCATCGTCCTTCAGCTGACTTGTTTCCAAGGGTCTATTGCTGCCTCAGGCACCTTATAATCGTGCTCCTGTGAGTCTAGATTTTCGAATCTGACGCGAAACTGATAGTTAATTATAACGTTCAGGACATCCTAATGACGATGGAACACTCAAATTGCGTCGAGATTCAATACATCGTCCTCCAGCCGACTTGTCTCCAAGGGGATATTGCTGCCTCGGTCACCTTATGGTCGGTCTCCTGTGAGTCTAGATTTTCGAATACGACGCAAAACTGATAGTTAATTGTAAAGTTCAGGGCCTCCTAATGGCGATGGAACACGCTAATTGCATCGTGATTCAATACATCGTCGTCCAGCCGACTTGTGTCAAAGGGTCTATTGCTGCCTCGGTCACCTTATGATCGTTGTCCAGTGAGTCTAGATTTTCGAATCCGACGCGAAACTGGTAGTTAATTATAACGTTCATGGCCTCCTAATGACGAAGGAACACTCAATTTGCGTCGAGATTCAATACATCGTCCTCCAGCCGACTTGTCTCCAAGGGGATATTGCTGCCTCGGGCACCTTGTTTTCCTTCTCCTGTGAGTCTAGGTTTTCGAAATCGAGGCAAAACTGATGGTTCAGTACCTCCAAATGAGGATGGAACACTCAAATTGCGTCGAGATTCAATACATCGTCCTCAAGGCGACTTCTCCACAAGGGTCTATTGCTGCCTCGGGATCCTTGTGGTCGTTCTCCATTGAGTCTAGATTATCTAATCCGACGCAAAACTGATAGTTGTAACGTTCAGGGCCTCCTAGTGACGATGGAACACTCAAATTACGTCGAGATTCAATTCATCGTCCTTCAGCCGACTTGTGACCAAGGGTCTATTGCTGCCTCTGGCACCTTATGGTCGTTCTCCTCTGAGTCTACATTTTCGAATCCGACGCAAAACTGATAGTTAATTGTAACGTTCAGGGCCTCTTAATGATGATGGAACACTCACATTGCGTCGAGATTCAATACATCGTCCACCAGCCGACTTGTCTCCATTGGTCTATTGTTGCCTCGGGCGCCTTTTGGTCGTCTTCCTGTGAGTCTAGATTTACGAATCCGACGCATAACTGATAGTTAATTGTAACGTTCACGGCCTCCTAATGACGATGGAACATTGAAATTGCGTCGAGATTCAATACATCGTGCTCCAGCCAACTTGTCTCCAAGGGGCTATTGCTGCCTCTGGCATCTTATGTTCCGTCTCCTGTGAGTCTAGATTTTCGAATCCGACGCAAGACTGATGGTTAATTGTAATGTTAAGTACCTCCTAATGACGATGGAACACTCAAATTGCGTCCCGAATCAATACATCGTCCTCCAGCCGATTTGTCTCCTAGGGTCTATTGCTGCCTCTGGCACCTAATGGTCGTTCTCCTGTGAGTCTAGATTTTCGAATCCGTCGCAAAACTGATAGTTAATTGTAACGATCAGGGCCTCCTAATGATGATGGAACACTCAAATGTCGTCGCGATTCAATACATCGTCCTCCAGCTGACTTGTATCCAAGGGGATATTGCTGCCTCGGGCACCTTATGGTCGTTCTCCTCTGAGTCTCCATTTTGAATCCGACGATAAACTGATAGTTAATTGTAACGTTCAGAGCCTCCTAATGACGATGGAACACTCAAATTGCGTCGAGATTCAACGACCATTAGGTGCCACAGGCAGCAATAGACCCTTGGAGACAAGTCGGCTGGAAGACGATGTATTGAATCTCGACGCAATTTGAGTGTTCCATCGTCATTAGGAGGCCGTGAACGTTACAATTAACTATCAGTTATGCGTCGGATTCGAAAATCTAGACTCACAGGAGGACGATCATAGGGCGCCCGAGGCCAAAATAGACCCTTGGAGACAAGTCGGCTGGAGGACGATGTATTGAATCTTGACGCAATTTGAGTGTTCCATCGTCATTAGGAGGCCCCGAACGTTACAATTAACTATTAGTCTTCGTCGGATTCGAAAATCTAGAGTCACAGGAGAACGACCATAAGGTGCCCGAGGCAGCAATAGACCCTTGGAGACAAGTCGCCTGGAGGACGATGTATTGAATCTCGACGCAATTTGACTGTTCCATCGTCTATAGGAGGCCCTGAACGTTACAATTAACTATCAGTTTCGCGTCGGATTCGATAATCTAGACTCACAGGAGCACGACCATAAGGTGCCAGAGGCAGCAATAGACCCTCGGAGACAAGTCGGCTGGAGGACGATGTATGGAATCTCGACGCAATTTGACTGTTCCATCGTCTATAGGAGGCCCCGAACGTTACAATTAGCTATCAGTTTTGCGTCGGATTCGATGATCTAGACTCACAGGAGCACGACCATAAGGTGCCAGAGGCAGCAATAGACCCTTGGAGGCAAGTCGGCTGGAGGACGATGAATTGAATCGCGACGCAATTTGTGTGTTCCATCGTCATTAGGAGGCCCTGAACAATACAATTAACTATCAGTTTCGCGTCGGATTCGAAAATCTAGACTCTCAGGAGACGGACCATATGGTGCCCGAGGCAGCAATATCCCCTTGGAGACAAGTCGGCTGGAGGACGATGTATTGAATCTCCACGCAATTTGAGTGTTCCATCGTCATTAGGAGGCCCTGAACGTTACAATTAACTATGAGTTTTGCTTCGGATTCGACAATCTAGACTCACAGGAGAACGACCATAAGGTGCCCGAGGCAACAAATAGACACTTGGAGACAAGTCGGCTGGAGGATTATGTATTGAATCGCGACGGAATTTGAGTATTTCATCGTCATTAGAAGGCACTGAACGTTACAATTAACTATCATTTAGCGTCGGATTCGATAATCTAGACTCATAGGAGAACGACCATAAGGTGCCCGAGGCAGCAATAGACCCTTGTAGACATTTCGGCTGGAGGGCGATTTATTTAACCGCGACGCAATTTGAGTGTTCCATCGACATTAGGAGGCCCTGAACGTTACAATTAACTATGAGTTTTGCGTCGGATTCGACAATGTAGACTCACAGGAGAACGACCATAAGGTGCCCGAGGCAGCAATAGACCCTTGGAGACAAGTCACCTGGAGGACGATGTATGGAATCTCGACGCAATTTGACTGTTCCATCGTCTATAGGAGGCCCCGAACGTTACAATTAGCTATCAGTTTTGCGTCGGATTCGATGATCTAGACTCACAGGAGCACGACCATAAGGTGCCAGAGGCAGCAATAGACCCTTGGAGGCAAGTCGGCTGGAGGACGATGAATTGAATCGCGACGCAATTTGTGTGTTCCATCGTCATTAGGAGGCCCTGAACAATACAATTAACTATCAGTTTCGCGTCGGATTCGAAAATCTAGACTCTCAGGAGACGGACCATATGGTGCCCGAGGCAGCAATATCCCCTTGGAGACAAGTCGGCTGGAGGACGATGTATTGAATCTCCACGCAATTTGAGTGTTCCATCGTCATTAGGAGGCCCTGAACGTTACAATTAACTATCAGTTTTGCGTCGGATTCGAAAAACTAGACTCACAGGAGAACGACCATAAGGTGCCACAGGCAGCAATAGACCCTTGGAGACAAATCGGCTAAAGGGCGATGTATTGAATCTCGACGCAATTTGAGTGTTGCATCGTCATTAGGAGGCCGTGAACGTTACAATTAACTATCAGTTATGCGTCGGATTCGAAAATCTAGACTCACAGGAGGACGACCAAAAGGCGCCCGAGGCAACAATAGACACTTGGAGACAAGTCGGCTGGAGGACGATGCATTGAATCTCGACGCAATTTGAATGTTCCATCGTCATTAGGAGGCCCTGAACGTTACAATTATTTAGCAGTTTCGCGTCGGATTCGAAAATCTAGACTCACAGGAGCACGACCATAAGGTGCCAGAGGCAGCAATAGACCCTTGGAGACAAGTCGGCTGGAGGACGATGTATAGAATGTCGACGCTATTTAAGTGTTCCATCGTCATTAGGAGGCCCTGAACACTACAATTAACTATCTGTTTTTCGTCGGATTCCACAATCTAGACTCACAGGAGAACGAACATAAGGTGCCAGAGGCAGCAATAGACCCTTGGAGACAAGTCGGCTGGAGGACGATGTATTTAATCTCAAAGCAATTTGAGTGTTCCATTGCCATTAGGAGCCGTAAACGTTACAATTAACTATCAGTTTTGCGTCGGATTCGATAATCTAGACACACAGGAGAACGACCAAAACGCCCCCGAGGCAACAGTAGACCCCTGGAAACAAGTCGGCTGGAGGACGATGTATTGAATCGCGACGCAATTTGAGTGTTCCATCGTCATTCGGAGGCAATGAACGTTTTAATTATCTATCAGTTTCGCGTCGGAATCGAAAATCTAGAGCCACAGGTGAACGACCATAAGGTGCCCGTATCAGCAATAGACCCTTGGAGACAAGTCGGCTGGAGGACGATGTATTGAATCTCGACGAAATGTAAGTGTTCCATCGTCATTAGGATGCCGTGATCGTTACAATTAACTATCAGTTTTGCGTCGGATTCGATAATCTAGACGCACAGGAGAACGACAAAAAGGCGCCCGAGGCAACAATAGACCCTTGGAAACAAGTCGGCTGGAGGACGATGTATTGAATCGCGACCCAAATTGAGTGTTCCATCGTCATTAGGAGGCCCTGAACGTTTTAATTAACTATCAGTTTCGCGTCGGATTCTAAAATCTAGAGTCACAGGAGAACGAACATAAGGTGCCCGAGGCAGCAATAGACCCTTGGAGACGAGTCCGCTGGAGGACGATGTATTGAATCTCAACGCAATTTGAGTGTTCCATCGTCATTAGGAGGCCGTGAACGTTACAATTAACTATCAGTTTTGCGTCGGATTCGAAAATCTACACTCACAGGAGATCGACCAGAAGTTGCCCGAGGCAGCAATAGACCCATGGAGACAAGTCGGCTGAAGGACGATGTACTGAATCTCGATGCAAGTTGAGTGTTCCATCGTCATTAGGAGGCCCTGAACGTTACAATTAACTATCAGTATCGCGTCGGATTCTAAAATCTAGGCTCGCAAGTGACGGACCGTATGGTGCCCGAGGCAGCAATATCCCCTTGGAGACATGTCGGCTGGAGGACGATGTATTGAATCTCGACGCAATTTGAGTGTTCCATCGTCATTAGGAGGCCTTGAACGTTATAATTATCTCTCAGTTTTGCGTCGGATACGAAAATCTAGACTCACAGGAGAACGACAATAAGGTGCGCGAGGCAGTAATATCGCCTTGGAGACAAGTCGGCTGGAGGACGATGTATTGAATCTCGACGCAATTTGAGTGTTCCATCGTCATCAGGAAGACCTGAACGTTACAATTAACTATCAGTTATGCGTCGGAATCGAAAATCTAGACTTACAGGAGGACGAACAAAAGGCGCCCGAGGCAACTATAGACCCTTGGAGACAGGTCGGCTGGAGGACGATGTATTGAATAGGGACGCAATTTGAATGTTCCATCGTCATTAGGAGGCCCTGAACGTTGCAATTAAGTATCAGTTATGCGTCGGATTCGATACTCTAGACTCACAGGAGAACGACCATAAGGTGCCCGAGGCAGCAACATCCCCTTGGAGACAAGTCGGCTGGAGGACGATGTATTGAATCTCCAAGCAATTTGAGTGTTCCATCGTCATTAGGAGGCCCTGAAAGTTACAATTAACTATACGTTTTGCGTCGGATTCGACAATCTAGACTCACAGGAGAACGACAATGAGGTGCCCGACGCAGCAATAGACCCTTGGAGGCAAGTCGGCTGTAGGACGATGGATTGATTCTCGACGCAATTTGAGTGCTCCATCGTCATTAGGAGGCCCTGAACGTCACAATTAACTATGAGTTTTGCGTCGGATTCGACAATCTAGACTCACAGGAGAACGAACATAAGGTGCCTGAGGTAACAATAGACCCTTGGAGACAGGTCGGCTGGAGGGCTATGTATTGAATTGCGACGGAATTTGAGAGTTGCATCGTCATTAGAAGGCACTGAATGATACAATTAACTATCATTTTGCATTGGATTCGATAATCTAGACTCACAGGAGAACGACCATAAGGTGCCCGAGGCAGCAATAGACCCTTGGAGACAAGTCGGCTGGAGGACGATGTTTTGAATCGCGACGACATTTGAGTGTTCCATCATCATTAGGAGGCCCTGATAGTTACAATTAACTATCAGTTTTGCTTCGGATTCAAAAATCTAGACTCACAGGAGAACGACCATTAGGTGCCAGAGGCACCCTTTGAGACTAGTCGTCTGGAGGACGATGTATTGATTCGCGACGCTATTTGAGTGTTCCATCGTCATTAGGAGGCCTTGAACGTTAGAATTATCTATCAGTTTCGCGTCGGATTCGAAAATCTAGACTCACAGGAGGACGACCAAAAGATGCCAGTGGAAGCAATTGACCCTTGGAGACAAGTCGGCTGGAGGACGATGTATTGAATCTCGAAGCAATTTGAGTGTTCCATCGTAATTAGGAGGCACTGAACGTTACAATTAACTTACAGTTTTGCGTCGGTATCGAAAATCTAGACTCACAGGAGACGGACCATATGGTTCCCGAGGTAGCAATATCCCCTTGGAGACAAGTCGGCTGGAGGACGATGAATAGAATCGCGACGCAATTTGAGTGTTCCATCGTCATTAGGAGGCCCTGAACGTTACAATAAACTATCAGTTTTGCGTCGGATTTGAAAATCTAGACTCACAGGAGACTGACCATATTATGCCCGAGGCAGTAATATCCCCTTGGAGACAAGTCGGCTGGATGATGATGTATTGAATCTCGACGCAAATTGAGTGTTACATCGTCATTAGGAGGCCCTGAACGTTACAATTAACTATCAGTATTGCGTCGGATTCGAAAATCTAGACTCACAGGAGGACGACCAAAGGGCGCCCGAGGCAACAATATACCCTTGGAGACAAGTCGGCTGGAGGACGATGTATTGGATCGCGACGCAATTTGAGTGTTCCATCCGCATTTGGAGGCGCTGAACATTACAATTAACCATCAGTTTTGCGTCGGATTCGAAAATCTAGACTCACAGGAGACTGAGCATAAAGTGCCAGAGGCAGCAATAGACCCTTGGAGACTAGTCGGCTGGAGGACGAAGTACTGAATCTCGACGCAATTTGAGTGCTCCATCGTCATTAGGAGGCCCTGAACGTTACAATTAACTATCAGTTTTTCGTCGGATTCAAAATGTAGAATCAGGGGAGAACGACCATAAGGTGCCCGAGGCAGCAACAGACCCTTGGATACAAGTCGCCTGGAGGACGATGTATTGAATCTGGACGCTATTTGAGTGTTCCATCGTCATTAGGAGGCCCTGAACGTTACAATTAACTATCAGTTTCGCGTCGGATTCGAAAATCTAGAGCCACAGAAGCACGACCATAAGGTGCCAGAGTCAGCAATAGACCCTTGGAGACAAGTCGGCTGGAGGGCGATGTATTGAATCTCGAAGCCATTTGAGTGTTCCATCGTCATTAGGAGGTCCTGAACGTTACAATTAACTATCAGTTTCGCGTCGGATTCGAAAATCTAGACTCACAGGAGACGGACCATATGGTGGTGGTGGTGGTTGTGGGGATGTTGAAGGGGGACTAAACAGCGAAGGTCACCAGTCCTCCATTCCAAAATCAGGCGATCCGAAAATCTACGAAGCAGGTAAAAACCAAAGGGGGAGGAAACGTCCCCCCAGGCGCTAAAAGAACACAAATGCAGCAAGAAACACTATAGACAAGAACAGGACAGAGGAACACCAGACAGAAAGAAACAGAAGAAAGGAGGATGGCCGGAGACTGATTGACTGACCATGAGAAAAAAAAAGGGAAAGAGTCAACCATCTGACGGCACACCAGAACAGCAACGGACACAAGGACAAAAGACACAGAAAGGGAAAGGTGCAGGACCTCCCTAAATCGAACCATAAAAAGGACTACTACGGATAAAATGTAAAACATTGTCAGCCATGGAGGCATCGTCGGATAAAATCAAAGCCAAAGTGCCCGGGAGATTAAAGGTTGCCGGAGTGTGGGCAGTTGAGGACACTCCAGCAAAATGTTGCCGACCGTCAGCCGGGACCCACACTGACACAGGGGGGGATCCTCCTGACGCAAGAGATGGCCGTGCGTCAGGTATGTATGGCCGATGCGCAGCCGACACAGGATTACCGAGTCCCTGCGAGAAGCCCACAGGGAGGAACACCACACATCGGTCGACCCCTTGACAGCCCGCAGTTTATTCGGGGCTGTCATCCCACGCCACTCAGCAGCCCACATCCCAATCAGCTTACGGCGCAACACCAGCTGCTGGTCGCGAGCCGTAAGGCCGATCTCCAAAGCCGGGGCGTCGATCGCGCTTTGGCCAGCCTGTCTACACGTTCGTTCCCTGGGATGCCAACATGACCGGGCGTCCAAACCAGGATCACCGAACGACCAGAACGGGCAATGGCGGAAACAGACTCCTGAATGGAGGACACCAGAGGAGAGGAGGGATAGCAGCGGTCGATGGCCTGAAGGCTGCTCAGGGAGTCACTGCAGATGACGATGGACCTACCTGAGCAGAAACGCATATACTCAAGAGCGCGCAAGATGGCCACCAGCTCTGCAGTAAAAATACTGCAGCCAGCCGGCAAGGAGCGTTGCTCAACATGGGCAGCATGAGCAAAAGCGTAGGCAGTGCGACCATCAACCACTGAACCATCAGTGTAGACAGGCTCACAGCCCGGAAATGATTCGAGGAGCGCAAGAAAACGGCGACGGAGGGCCACAGGCGGAACCGAGTCCTTAGGTCCCTGTGCCAAATCCAGATGGACGGACGGCCGGGACAAACACCAGGGAGGCGTAGGTGTACGGACCCAGAAGGGAGGTAGAAGAGGGAATGACCCCAGTTCTGACAGCAGGGACTGGACACGGACAGCTACGGAAAGCCCAGACCGAGGTCGCCGTTCGGGCAGGTGGTGGACCATGGCAGGGAAAAGCAGGCGACGATTGGGATGGCCTGGCGAGCAATGTACGTGGACAGCATAGTCGGCGAGCAGACGATGGCGGCCAATCCGCAGCGGGGGAACCCCGGCCTCCACCAGTAGACTATCCACGGGGCTGGTGCGAAAAGCGCCAGTTGCAAGCCGAACCCCACAGTGATGTATGGGGTCTAACAACTTCAACACTGAGGGTGACGCAGACCCATAGGCCAGGCTCCCATAATCAAGCCGGGACTGCACAAGGGCTCTGTACAATTGCAGTAGCGTGCAGCGATCTGCACCCCAAGACGTGTGGCTAAGGCAGCGGAGGGCGTTGAGGTGCCGCCAGCATTTTTGTTTCAGCTGAGTAACATGAGGAACCCATGTGAGCCGGGCATCAAACACAAGTCCCCAGAAGCGGCAAGAGTCCACCACTGCAAGCAGGTGGCCGTCGAGGTAAAATTCAGGATGAGGGTGGACCGTCCAACGCCTGCAGAAGTGCATTACTCGAGTCTTGGCAGCAGAGAACTGAAAACCATGAGTCAGAGCCCATGATGCTGCCATGCGAACAGCGACTTGCAGCCTGCGACTCCCGTAGTCGTGGAGCTAAATGAGATGCAGAAGTCATCGGCATACAAAGAAGGAGACACCGACGACCCCACTGCTGCAGCCAGACCATTAATGGCCACTAAAAATAAGGAGACGCTCAACACAGAGCCCTGCGGGACCCCATTTTCCTGTATATAAGAGGAACTAGAGGTGGCACCGACTTGCACCCGGAAAGAGCGGCGCAATAAAAAGCTTTGAAGAAAAGCCGGGAGCCGACCACGAAGACCCCACCCATGCAAGGTGGCGAGGATGTGATGCCTCCATGTGGTGTCATACGCTTTCCGCAGATCGAAAAATACAGCAACGAGATGCTGACGGCGGACAAATGCCGTACGGACAGCAGATTCCAGCCGCACCAAATTGTCCACTGCAGACCGGCCCCGACGGAAGCCACCCTGGGATGGAGGGAGGAGACCGCACGACTCAAGGACCCAACACAAACGCCGCCCCACCATACGTTCGAGCAATTTGCACAAAACGTTGGTGAAGGTAATGGGACGATAGCTGTCCACCGCCAGTGGGTCCGCACCGGGCTTCAAGATGGGGACAATAACACCCTCTCGCCATTGCGACGGGAACACGCCTTCGCTCCAAATGCGATTAAATAGCGCGAGAATGTGTCTCTGGCAGTCCCTTTAGAGATGCTTCAGCATCTGTGCGTGGATGCAGTCTGGGCCTGGTGCTGTATCAGGGCAATCGGCGAGGGCAGCGAGGAATTCCCTCTCGCTGAAAGGAGCATTGTATGTTTCATAATGACGCGTGTGGAATGAGAACGGCGTCCGCTCGGCTCGCTCCTTTAGAGAGCGAAAGGCGGGGGGATAGGATGCAGTCGCAGAGCTCTGAGCAAAGTGCGCGGGTAGCCGTTCAGCAATGGCGGCAGCGTCCGTGCAGACAGCGCCGTCCAAGGAGAGCCCAGGGACACCCGGAGGGGTCTGGGAGCCATAAATCCGCCTGATCCGGGACCACACGAGCGAGGGGGAGACACGGGAGCCCAGGGATGAGACGTACCTCTCCCAGCACTCCTGCTTACGCCGTGCAATAAGACGACGGGCGAAGGCACGGAGCCTCTTAAAGGCGATGAGGGTCTCCAGAGACGGGTGCCGCCTATGACGCTGGAGAGGCCGCCTACGGTCGCGAATAGCCTCAGCAATCTCCGGCGACCACCAGGGGACAGCCTTCCTCCGAGGGAGGCCAGAAGAACGGGGATGGAAGTCTCGGCCGCTGAAATGATGGACGTGGTTAAGACACGGACCACCTCGTCAACGTCACCCTGTGGGGGAGACTCAATGGTTGCAGCGGAAGTAAAAGCCGGCCAGTCAGCCCTGTGGAGAGCCCAGCGGGGCAAGCGCCCAGAAGAATGACACCGGGGCAGTGACAAATAGACGGGGAAATGGTCACTACCACACAGGTCAGGATGCACTCTCCAGTGGAGGGATGGGACAAGTCCAGGGCTGCAGATAGAGAGATCGATGGCCGAGAACGAGCCATGGGCCACACTGAAATGCGTGGGAGCACCGGTGTTCAAGAGGCTAAGGTCGAGTTGAGCCAACACATGCTCCACGGCCCGACCGCGATCATCGGAGACAGTTCCACCCCATAGAGGGTTGCGGGCATTGAAATCGCCCAGAAGCAGCAAAGGTGGCGGGAGTTGAGCCAGCAGTGCAGCCAAGACATGTCGGGGGAGCTCCCCATCCGGAGGAACGTAAACAGAGCAAACAGTAATAGCCGGCGAGAGCTCAACCCTGGCAGCAACTGCCTCTAAAGGCGTCTGAAGGGGTACTGGCGAACTACAGACAGAGTGGTGAACAAAGAGGCAAACCCCACCTGACGCTCGATGACAGGCAGCACGGTTCTTATAGTATCCCTGATAACTGCGAAGGGCGGGGGTCCGTAGTGCAGGAAACCAAGTTTCCTGCAGAGAACAGGGGAATCACTCAGAAGCATCCGGAGCTCAGGCAGGTGGCGGAAATAACCGCCGCAGTTCCATTGGAGAATGGAAGCAGGAAGGGACTGGGAGGGCGTGAATGCGACTAAGAGGCAGACAGCGCTTCAGAGCCAACTGCCGCCACTGGGGGAGAGTCAGCTGAGTCCATAGGAGAGGCCCCCAAGGGTTCCGTGAGGGCGAGATCCGCGGCAGAGGCGAGGATCTCCACCTCATCCCCGGAGCCAGGACTATGTACAGCAGGCGGTGCTGAAACCGCCGGAACGTCCTTCTTCTTGGACACATTCCGTTCCTTCTTCTCGCGTCTGCCCTTAGGGTGAGAGGGCTGGGAGAGCTTCTCTGAAGGAGCGTCGGAGGCTGACGACGACGCAGAAGCCCTACGATCAGCAGGTGGCGGAACCTTCAGCCACTGGCTGACATCTGGCTGGGAAGGAGAAGAAACGGAGGAAGGGAGAGCCCCGAGGGACCCCTTCCGCGAGAGAGGAACCGGCGGAGGCAACGCCGCCGGAGAAGGAGGGGGAGGAATCGAGCCTCCCAGTTGTGGAGCAGATGTCACTCCCGAAGTAAGCTTGGGGGGAGCGACAGAAGAGGGTTTGCCCCCAACTGCTAAGGGGGCAATAGAGGAAGGCTTGCCCCAGGCGCGAGGGGGGCAGACAGAGATACATGGCCCCGAGGGCCCACTGAAGGCGGCACAGATGAAGCGACAACCGTCGCTCGCGTGGGCGACGATAACGTGGCTGCAGCATAAGATGTTCGAAGGGAAGCAGGATACAACCGTTCATATTTCTGTTTAGCCTCTCGATAAGTAAGCCGGTCCAGGGTCTTAAATTCCATAATCTTCCGCTCCTTATGAAGAACGGGGCAATCCGGCGAGCATGGAGAGTGGTGCTCCCCACAGTTGACACATACAGGCGGGGGCGCACATGGAGAATCAGGATGAGAGGGGCGTCCGCAATCTCGACATGTAGCGCTGGATGGGCAACGGGAGGACATATGCCCAAACTTCCAGCACTGGAAGCACCGCATCGGGGGAGGGACGTCGCAACGGTAAACCATTACCTTGACCTTCTCGGGCAAGACATCACCCTCGAAGGCCAAGATAAAGGCACCGGTGGCCACCCTGTTTGTCTTGGGTCCTCGATGGACACGACGGACAAAATGCACACCACGTCGTTCCAAGTCGGCTCTTAGCTCGTCATCGGATTGTAACATGAGGTCACGATGGTAAATAATCCCCTGGACCATATTTAAGCTACTGTGGGGAGTGACGGTAACAGGGACGTCACCCAGCTTATCACACAAGAGCAACGCTCGTGACTGGGCTGGGGAGGACGTCTTGAGGAGGATGGAACCATTCCTCATTTTTGACAACCCTGCCACTTCCCCAAACTTATCCTCCAGGTGTTCCACAAAAAACATAGGCTTCGTCGGAAGAAAGGAGTCACCATCAGTAATGCTGCAGACAAGGTATTGCGGTACATAAGGCTCCCGCTTGGCACTAGACCGGCGTCCCTCCCATGGCGCAGCCAACGAGGGGAACGTCTGAGGGTCATATTGCGCAGCATCGAAGTCGACTCTACCTCGCTTAGAGACGCTGGTGGCCGTGCGACCACCAGCTTGGTGTGATTTATTGCGCTTCACTGCGCCACATCCGCCCAGATGCCACCTACTCCGAACGAGGGCTCTCCCCAAGTGCGCCACCCAGCCAAAGCAACGGGTACCTGGCCGATATCCCATTGCCCGGAGTCCCCGTGCCCCAGACAAGATGGGCACATACTCCTTGGCATGCATGGGGAGGAAACAGCTCTGGCATCTGTAGTGCGATCCCTGCGTGGTCAGGGGGCTACCACCAAGGGGTACATGATAACCCCACCACAACAGACTGGCTACCGTGCTGGATTTTAGGTAATTAAAGGGTCCACAGTTGTCGTAGGCGCTAAGAAGAAGAGTGCGCACAAGGCGAGAAGGAGACAACCCATAAGATGTTGGGCGTAGTCCCCCCCCACACGACAATAGGTAACATGCAAGATGGTGGAGCATGATGGACCAATACAAAAACACCACGTAAGGTGTCCTTCCCCAAATGGCACGCACTGACGACGGAAATTTGGAATAAAAAAGGAGGTCAAACCCCAGAGGGGACCATCACAGAAGGCCGAAACGTTTGAGACTCCTTTTAGTCGCCTCTTACGACATGCAGGAATACCGCGGTCCTATTCTCACCCCCGAACCCGCAGGGGGAGGACCATATGGTGACCGAGGCAGCAATATCCCCTTGGAGACAAGTCGGCTGGAGGACGATGTATTGAATCTCGACGCAATTTGAGTGTTCCATCGTCATAAGGAGGCCCTGAACGTCACAATTAACTATCAGTTTTTCATCGGATTCGAAAATCTAGACTCACAGGAGATCGACCATAAGGTGCCCGAGGCAGCAATAGAACCTAGGAGACAAGTCGGCTGAAGGACGATGTATTGAATTTCGACACAATTTGAGTGTTCCATCGTCATTAGGAGGCCCTGAACGTCACAATTAACTATCAACTTTTCATCGGATTCTAAAATTTACACTCACAGGAGATCGACAATAAGGTGCCCGAGGCAGCAATAGAACCTAGGAGACAAGTCGGCTGAAGGACGATGTATTGAATTTCAACACAATTTGAGTGTTCCATCGTCATTACGACGCCATGAACGTTACAATTAACTATCAGTTTCGCGTCGGATTGGAAAATCCAGACTCACAGGAGACGGACCATAAGGTGCCTGAGGCAGCAATATCCCCTTGGAGACAAGTCGGCTGGCGGACGATGTATTGAATCTCGAAGCAATTTGTGTGTTCCATCGTCATTAAGAGGCCCTGAACGTTACAACTAACTATCAGTTTCGCGTCGGATTCGAAAATGTAGACTCAGAGGAGAACGACCATAAGGTGCCCGAGGCAGCAATAGACCATTGGAGACAAGTCGGCTGGCGGACGATGTATTGAATCTCGAAGCAATTTGAGTGTTCCATCGTCATTAGGAGGCCCTGAACGTTACAATTAACTATCAGCTTCGCGTCGGATTCGAAAATCTAGAATCACAGGAGGACGACCATAAGATGCCCGTGGCATCAATAGACCCTTGGAGACAAGTCCGCTGGAGGACGATGTATTGAAACTCGAAGCAATTTGAGTGTTCCATCGTCATTAGAAGGCTGTGAACGTTACAATTAACTATGAGTTTTGCAACGGATTCGATAATATAGACTCACAGGAGAACGACCAAAAGGCGCCCGGGACAACAATAGACCCTGGGAAACAAGACGGCTGGAGGACGATGAATAGAATCGCGACGCAATTTGAGTGTTCCATAGTGATTAGGAGGCCCTGAACGTTACAATTAACTTTCAGTTTTGCGTCAGATTCGAAAATCTAGACTCACAGGAGACGGACCATATGGTGCCCGAGGCAGCAACATCCCCTTGGAGACAAGTCGGCTGGAGAAAGATGTATTCAATCTCGACGCAAATTGAGTATTACATCGTCATTAGGAGGCCTTGAACGTTACAATTCACTATCAGTATTGCGTCGGATTCGAAAATCTAGACTCTATAAGAGGATATTGCTGCCTCGGGCCCCCTATGGTCTTTCTCCTGTGAGTCTAGAGTATCGAATCCGACGCAAAACTGATACTTATTGGCAACGTTCATGGCCTCCTAATGACTATGGAACATTAAAATTGCGTCGCGATTCAATACATCGTCCTCCAGCCGACCTGTCTCCAAGGGTCTATTGTTGCCTCGGGCGCCATTTGGTCGTCCTCCTGTGAGTCTAGATTATCGAATCCGACGCAAAACTCATAGTTAATTGTAACGTTCACCGCCTCCTAATGACGATGGATCACTTTAATTGCTTTGAGATTCAATACATCGTCCTCCAGCCGACTTGTCTCCAAGGGTCTATTGCTGCCTGTGGCACCTTATTTTCGTTCTCCTGTGAGTCTAGATTTTCGAATCCGACGCATAACTGATAGTTAATTATAACGTTCACGGCCTTCTAATGACATGGAACACTCAAATTGCGTCGAGATTCAATACATCGTCCTCCAGCCGACTTGTCTCCAAGGGTCTATTGCTGCCTGTGGCACCATATTTTCGTTCTCCTGTGAGTCTAGATTTACGAATCCGACGCAAAACTGATGGTAAATTGTAATGTTCAGTGCCTCCTAATGATGATGGAAGACTCAAAATGCGTTGCGATTCAATACATCGTCCTCCAGGTGATTGGTCTCCAAGGGTGTATTGCAGCGTGTGGCACCTAATGGTCGTTCTCCTGTGAGTCTAGATTTTCGAATCCGACGCAAAACTGATAGTTAATTGTAACGTTCAGGGCCTCCTAATGACGATGGATCATTCAAATTGCGTCGCGATTCAATACATCGTCCACCAGCCGACCTGCCTCCAAGGGTTTATTACTGCCTCGGGCAACTTACGGTCGTTGTCCACTGAGTCTACATTTTCAAATCCGACGCAAAACTGATATTTAATTGTCGCGTTCAGGGCCTCCTAATGACACTGGAACACTCAAATTGCGTCGAGATTCATCACATCGTCCTCCAGCCGACTTGTCTCGAAGGGACTATTGTTGCCTCGGGCACCTTATGGTCGTTCTCCTGTGAGTCTAGGTTGTCGAATCCGAAGCAAAACTCATAGTTAATTGTAACGTTCAGGGCCTCCTAATGACGATGGAACACTCAAATTGCTTCGAGATTCAGTACATCGTCCTCCAGCCGACTTGTCTCCAAGTGTCTATTGCTGCCTCTGGCACCTTATGGTCGTGCTCCTGTGAGTCTAGATTATCGAATCCGACGCGAAACTGATAGTTAATTGTAACGTTCAGGGCCTCCTATAGACGATGGAACAATCAAATTGCGTCGAGATTGAATACATCGTCCTCCAGGCGACTTGTCTCCAAGGGTCTATTGCTGCCTCGGGCACCTTATGGTCGTTCTCCTGTGACTCTAGATTTTCGAATCCGACGAAAACTAATAGTTAATTGTAACGTTCGGGGCCTCCTAATGACGTGGAACACTATAATTGCGTCAAGATTCAATATATCGTCCTCCCGCCGACTTGTCTCCAAGGGGATATTGCTGCCTCGGGCCCCCTATGGTCGTTCTCCTGTGAGTATAGAGTATCGAATCCGACGCAAAACTGATACTTATTGGCAACGTTCAGGGCCTCCTAATGACTATGGAACATAAAAAATTGCGTCGCGATTCAATACATCGTCCTCCAGCCGACTTGTCTCCAAGGGTCTATTGCTGCCTCGTGCACCTTTTGGTCGTTGTCCTGTGAGTCTATATTATCGAATCCGACGCAAAATGATAGTTAAGTGTAACTTTCAGGGCCTTCTAATGACGATGCGACGCTGAAATTCCGTTGCCTTTTAATACATAGTCCTCCAGCCGACTTGTCTCCAAGTGTCTATTGTTGGCTCGGGCACCTTATGGTCGTTCTCCTGTGAGTCTAGATTGTCGAATCCGACGCGAAACTCATAGTTAATTGTAACGTTCAGGGCCTCCTAATGACGATGGAACACTCAAATTGCGTCGAGATTCAATACATCGTCCTCCAGACAACTTGTCTCCAAGGGTCTATTGCTGCCTCGGGCACTTTTCTTTCGTTCTCCTGTGAGTCTACATTGTCGAATCCGACGCAAAACTGATAGTTAATTGTAACGTTCAGGGCCTCCTAATGACGATGGAACACTCAAATTGCTTCGAGATTCAATACATCGTCCTCTAGCCGACGTGTCTCCAAGGGGATATTGCTGCCTCGGGCACGTTATGGTCGTTCTCCTATGAGTCTAGAGTATCGAATCCGACGCAAAAGTGATACTTAATTGTAACGTTCAGGGCCTCCTAATGACGATGGAACATTCAAATTGCGTCGCAAAGAAATACATCGTCCTACAGCCGACCTGTCTCCAAGGGTTTATTGTTGCCTCGGACGCCTTTTGGTCGTCCTCCTGTAAGTCTAGATTTTCTAATCCGACGCATAGCTGATAGTTAATTGTAACTTTCAGGTCTTCCTAATGACGATGGAACACTCAGATTGCGTCGAGATTCAATACATCGTCCTCCAGCCGACTTGTCTCCAAGGGGATATTGCTGCCTCGGGCACCTTATGATCCATCTCCTGTGAGTCTAGATTGTTGAATCCGACGCAAAACTGATAGTTAATTGTAACGTTCAGGGCCACCTAATGACAATGGAACACTCAAATTTCGTCGAGATTCAATACATCGTCCTTCAGCCATCTTGTCTCCAAGGGTCTATTACTGCCTCGGGCAACTTATGGTCGTTCTCCTGTGAGTCTAGATTTTCGAATCCGACAAAAACTGATAGTTAATTGTAACGTTCAGGGCCCCCAAATGACGATGGAACACTGATATTGCGTCGAAATTCAATACATCGTCCTCCAGCCGACTTGTCTCCAAGGGTCTTTTGATGCCTCTGGCACCTTATGGTCTGTCTCCTGTGAGTCTAGATTTTCGAATCCGACACAAAACTGATGGTTTATTGTAATGTTCAGTGCCTCCTAATGACGATGGAACGCTCAAATTGCGTCGCGATACAATTCATCGTCCTCCAGCCGATTTGTCTCCAAGGGTCTATTGCTGCCTCGGGCACTTTTCTTTCGTTCTCCTGTGAGTCTAGATTGTCGAATCCGACGCAAAACTGATAGTGAATTGTAACGTTCAGGGCCTCCTGTTGACGATGGAACACTCAAATTGCTTCGAGATTCAATACATCGTCCTCCAGCCGACCTGTCTCCAAGGGATTATTGTTGCCCAGGACGCCTATTGGTCGTCCTCCTGTAAGTCTAGATTTTCGAATCCGACGCAAAACTGATAGTTAATAGTAACGTTCAGGGCCACCTAATGACGATGGAACACTCAAATTTCGTCGAGATTCAATACATCGTCCTTCAGCCAACTTGTCTCCAAGGGTCTATTAATGCCTCGGGCACTATATGGTCCGTCTCCTGTGAGTCTAGATTTTCGTATCCGACGAAAAACTGATGTTCAGTGCCTCCTAATGACGATGGAACACTCAAATAGAGTCGACATTCAATACATCGTCCGACAGCCAACTTGTCTCCTAGGGTCTATTGCTGCCTCGGGCACTTTCCTTTCGTTCTCCTGTGAGTCTAGATTGTCGAATCCGACGCAAAACTGATAGTTAATTGTAATGTTCAGCGCCTCCTAATGACGATGGAACACTAAAATTGCTTCGAGATTCATTACATCGTCCTCCAGCCGACGTGTCTCCAAGGGGATGTTGCTGCCTCGGGCACGTTATGGTCGTTCTCCTATGAGTCTAGAGTATCGAATCCGACGCAAAAGTGATACTTCATTGTAACGTTCAGGGCCTCCTAATGACGATGAAACATTCAAATTGCGTCGCGATTCAATACATCGTCCTCCAGCCGACCTGCTTCCAAGGGTTTATTGTTGCCTCGGACGCCTTTTGGTCATCCTCCTGTAAGACTAGATTTTTGAATCCGACGCATAACTGATAGTTAATTGTAACGTTCAGGTCTTCCTAATGACGATAGAACACTCAAATTGCGTCGAGATTCAATACATCGTCCTCCAGCCGACTTGTCTCCAAGGGGATATTGCTGCCTCGGGCACCTTATGGTCCATCTCCAGCGAGTCTAGATTGTCGAATCCGACGCAAAACTGATATTTAATTGTCACGTTCAGGGCCTCCTAATGACACTGGAACACTCAAATTGCGTCGAGATTCAATACATCGTCCTCCAACCGACTTGTCTCGAAGGGACTATTGTTGCCTCGGGCGCCTTTTGGTCGTCCTCCTGTGAGTCTAGATTTTCGAATCCGACGCATAACTGATAGTTAATTTACCGTTCACGGCCTCCTAATAACGATGGAACACTCAAATTGCGTCGAGATTCAATACATCATTCTCCAGCCGACTTGTCTCCAAGGGTCTATTGCTGCCTCTGGCACCTTATGGTCTGTCTCCTGTGAGTCTAGGTATTTGAATCCGACACAAAACTGATGGTTAATTGTTATGTTCACTGGCTCCTAATGACGATGGAACACTCAAAGTGCGTCGCGATTCAATTCATCGTCCTCCAGCCGATTTGTCTCCGAGGGTCTATTGCTGCCTGTGGCACCTAATGGTCGTTCTCCCGTGAGACTAGATCTTCGAATCCGACGCAAAACTGATAGTTAATTGTAACGTTCAGGGCCTCCTAATGACGATGGAACACTCAAATTGCGTCGAGATTCAATACATCGACCTCCAGCCGACTTGTCTCCAAGGGTCTATTGCTGCCTCGGGGTCCTTGTGGTCGTTCTCCTGTGAGTCTAGATCTACGAATCCGACGCATAGCTGATAGTTAATTGTAACGTTCAGGGCCTCCTAATGACGATGGAACACTCAAATTACTTCGAGGTTCAATATATCGTCATCCAGCCGACTTGTCTCCAAAGGGGATATTGCTGCCTCAGGCACCTTATGGTCGTTCTCCTGTGAGTCTAGACATTCGTATCCGACGCAAAACTGAGAGTTAATTACAACGTTCAGGGCCTCCTAATGAAGATGGAACACTCTAATTGCGTCGAGATTCAAGACCTCGTCCTCCAGCCGACTTGACTACAAGGGGATATTGCTGCCTCGGGCACCATATGGTCCGCCTCCTGTGAATCTAGATTTGCGAATCCGACGCGAAACTGATAGTTAATTGTAACGTTCAGGGCCTCCTAATGACGATGGAACACTCAAATTTCATCGAGATTCAATACATCGTCCTTCAGCCGACTTGTCTCCAAGGGTCTATTACTGCCTCGGGCAACTTATTGTCGTTCTCCACTATGTCTACATTTTCGAATCCGACGCAAAACTGATATTTTATTGTCACGTTCAGAGCCTCCTAATGACACTGGAACACTCAAATTGCGTCGAAATTCAATACATCGTCCTCCAGCCGACTTGTCTCGAAGGGACTATTGTTGCCTCGGGCGCCTTTTGGTCGACCTCACGTGAGTCTAGATTTTCGAATCCGACGCATAACTGATAGTTAATTGTAACGTTCATGGCCTCCTAATTACGATGGAATACTCAAATTGCGTCGCGATTCAATTCATCGTCCTCCAGCCGATTTGTCTCCAAGGTTCTATTGCTGCCTGTGGCACCTAATGGTCGTTCTCCTGTGAGTCTAGATCTTCGAATCCGGCGCAAAAGTGATAGGTAATTGTAACGTTCAAGGCCTCCTAATGACGATGGAACACTCAAATTCCGTCGCGATCCAATACATCGTCCTCCAGCCGACTTGTCTCCAAGGGTCTATTGCTGCCTCGGGCACCTTATTGTCGTTCTCCTGTGAGTCTAGATTTTCGAATCCGACGAAAAACTGATAGCTAATTGTAACGTTCACGGCCTCCTAATGACGATGGAACACTCAAATTGCGTCGAGATTCAATACCTCGTCCTCCAGCCGACTTGTTTCCAAGGGGATATTGCTGCTTCGGTCACCATATGGTCCGTCTCCTGTGAGTCTAGATTTGCGAGTCCGACGCGAAACTGATAGTTAATTGTAACGCTCAGGGCCTCGTAATGACGATGGAAAACTCAAATTGCGTCGAGATTCAATACATCGTCGTCCAGGCGACTTGTCTCCAAGGGTCTATTGCTGCCTCGGGCACCTTATTGCCGTTCTCCTCTGAGTCTACATTTTCGAATCCGACGCAAAACTGATAGTTAATTGTAACGTTCAGGTCCTCCTAATGTCACTGGAACACTCAAATTGCGTTGAGATTCAATACATTCTCCTCCAGCCGACTTGTCTCCAAGTGTCTATTGTTGCCTCGGGCGCCTTTTGGTCGTCCTCCTCTGAGTCTAGAATTACGAATCCGACAAAAACTGATAGTTAATTGTAACGTTCAGGGCCCCCAAATGACGATGGAACACTCAAATTTCGTCGAGATTCAATACATCGTCCTTCAGCCAACTTGTCTCCAAGGGTCTATTACTGCCTCGGGCACCTTATGGTCCGTCTCCTGTGAGTCTAGATTTTCGTGTCCGACGAAAAACTGATGTTCAGTGCCTCCTAATGACGATGGAACACTCAAATAGAGTCGACATTCAATACATCGTCCTCCAGCCAACTTGTCTCCAAGGGTCTATTGCTGCCTCGGGGTCCTTGTGGTCGTTCTCCTGTGAGTCTAGATCTACGAATCCGACGCATAGCTGATAGTTAATTGTAACGTTCAGGGCCTCCTAATGACGATCGAACACTCAAATTCCTTCGAGATTCAATATATCGTCATCCAGCCGACTTGTCTCCAAGGGGATATTGCTGCCTCGGGCACCTTATGGTCGTTCTCCTGTGAGTCTAGACATTCGTATCCGACGCAAAACTGAGAGTTAATTACAACGTTCAGGGCCTCCTAATGACGATGGTACACTCAAATTGCGTCGAGGTTCAATATATCGTCCTCCAGCCGACTTACTCCACGGGGTCTATTGCTGCCTCGGGCACCTTATGGTCGTTCTCCTCTGAGTCTAGATTATCGAATCCGACGCAAAATGATAGTTAATTGTAACGTTCAGGGATTCCTAATGACGATGGAACACTCAAATTCCGTCGCGATTCAATACATCGTCCTCCAGGAGACTTGTCTCCTAGGGTCTATTGCTGCCTCGGGCACCTTATTGTCGTTCTCCTTTGAGTCTAGATTTTCGAATCCGACGCAAAACTGATAGCTAATTGTAACGTTCAGCGCCTCCTATTGACGATGGAACACTCAAATTGCGTCGAGATTCAATACCTCGTCCTCCAGCCGACTTGTCTACAAGGGGATATTGCTGCCTCGGGCACCATATGGTCCATCTCCTGTGAGTCTAGATTTGCGAATCCGACGCGAAACAGATGGTTAATTGTAACGCTCAGGGCCTCCTAATGACGATGGAACACTCAAATGGCGTCGAGATTCAATACATCGTCCTCCAGGCGACTTGTCTCCAAGGGTCTATTGCTGCCTCGGGCACCTTATGGTCGTCCTCCTGTAAGTCTAGATTTTCGAATCCGACGCATAACTGATAGTTAATTGTAATGTTCAGGTCTTCCTAATGACGATGGAACACTCAAATTGCGTCGATATTCTATACATCGTCCTCCAGCCGACTTGTCTCCAAGGGTCTATTGCTGCCTCTGGCACCTTATGTTCTGTCTCCTGTGAGTCTAGATTTTCGAATCCGACACAAAACTGATGGTTAATTGTTATGTTGAGTGCCTCCTAATTACGATGGAACACTCAAATTGCGTCGCGATTCAATTCATCGTTCTCCAGCCTATTTGTCTCCAAGGTTCTATTGCTGCCTGTGGCACCTAATGGTCGTTCTCCTGTGAGTCTAGATCTTCAAATCCGACGCAAAACTGATAGTTAATTGTAACGTTCAAGGCCTCCTAATGAGATGGAACACTCAAATTCCGTCGCGATCCAATACATCGTCCTCCAGCCGACTTGCCTCCAAGGGTCTATTGCTGCCTCGGGCACCTTATTGTCGTTCTCCTGTGAGTCTAGATTTTCGAATCCGACAAAAAACTGATAGCTACTTGTAACGTTCAGGGCCTCCTAATGACGATGGAACACTCAAATTGCGTCGAGATTCAATACCTCGTCCTCCAGCCGACTTGTCTCCAATTGGATATTGCTGCTTCGGTCACCATATGGTCCGTCTCCTGTGAGTCTAGATTTGCGTTTCCGACGCGAAACTGATAGTTAATTGTAACGCTCAGGGCCTCCTAATGACGATGGAAAACTCAAATGGCGTCGAGATTCAATACATCGTCGTCCAGGCGACTTGTCTCCAAGGGTCTATTGCTGCCTCGGGCACCTTATGGCCGTTCACCTCTGAGTCTACATTTTCGAATCCGACGCAAAACTGATAGTTAATTGTAACGTTCAGGTCCTCCTAATGTCACTGGAACACTCAAATTGCGTTGAGATTCAATACATTCTCCTCCAGCCGACTTGTCTCCAAGGGTCTATTGTTGCCTCGGGCGCCTTTTGGTCGTCCTCCTCTGACTCTAGATTTACGAATCCGACGCATAACTGAAAGTTAATTGTAACGTTCACGGCCTCCTAATGACGATGGAACACTCAAATTGCGTCGAGATTCAATACATCGTCCTCCAGCCAACTTGTCTCCAAGGGTCTATTGCTGCCTCTGGCACCTTATGGTCCGTCTCCTGTGAGTCTAGATTTTCGAATCCGACGCAAAACTGATGGTTAATTGTTATGTTCAGTGCCTCCTAATGACGATGGATCACTCAAATTGCGTCGCGATTCAGTTCATCGTCCTCCTGCCGATTTGTCTCCAAGGGTCTATTGCCGCCTGTGGCACCTAATGGTCGTTCTCCTGTGAGTCTAGATTTTCGTATCCGACGCTAAACTGATAGTTAATTGTAACGTTCAGGGCCTCCTAGTGACGATGGAACACTCTATTTGCGTCGAGATTCAATACACCGTCCTCTAGGAGACTTGTCTACGAGGGAATATTTTTGCCTCGAGCTCCACATGGTCCGTCTCCTGTGAGTCTAGATTTTCGAATCCGACGCAAAAATGAAAGTTAATTGTAACGTTTAGGGCCTCCTAATGACGATGGAACACTCAAATTGCGTCGAGATTCAATACATCGGCCTCCAGCCGACTTGTCTCCAAGGGTCTATTGCTGCCTCGGGGACCTTATGGTCGTTTGAGTCTACATTTTCGAATCCGACGCAAAACTGATAGTTTATTGTTACGGTCAGGGCCTCCTAATGACGATGGAACACTTAAATTGCGTCGAGATTCAATACATCGTCCTCCAGCCGACTTGTCTCCAAGGGTCTATTGCTGCTTCGGGCACCTTATGGTGACTCTAGATTTTCGAATCTGACGCAAAACTGATAGTTAATTGTAACGTTCAGGGCCTCCCAATGACGATGGAACACTCAAATTGCATCGCGATTCAATTCATCGACCTCCAGCCGAAATGTTTCCAATGGTCTATTGTTACCCCGGTCGCCTTTTGGTCGTTCTCCTGTGAGTCTAGATTATCGAATCCGACGCAAAACTCATAGTTAATTGAAACGTTCACGGCCTCCTAATGACGATGGAACACTCAAATTGCGTCGAGATTCAATACATCGTCCTGCAGCCTACTTGTCTCCCAGGGTCAATTGCTGCCTCTGGCACCTTATGGTCCGACTCCTGTGAGTCTAGGTTTTCGAATGCGACGCAAAACTGATAGTTAATTGTAACGTTCAGGGCCTCCTAATGACGATGGAACACTCAAATTGCGCCGAGACCCAATACTTCGTCCTCCAGCCGACTTGTTTCCAAGGGCCTATTGTTGCCCCGGGCGCCTTTTTGTCGTACTCCTGTGAGCCTAGATTATCGAATCCGACGCAAAACTCATAGTTGATTGTAACGTTCACGGCCTCTCAATGACGATGGAACACTGAAATTGCCTCTAGATTAAATACATCGTCCTCCAGGCTACTTGTGTCCAAGGGTCTATTGCTGCCTCTGGCACCTTATGGTCGTGCTCCTTTGTGTCTAGATTTTCGAATCCACGCGAAACTGATAGTTAGTTGTAACGTTCATGGTCTCATAATGACGATGCGTCGAGAATCAATACATCGTCCTCCAGGTGACTTGTCTCCAAGGGTCTGTTGCTGCCTCGGGCACCTTATGGTCGTTTGAGTCTACATTTTCGAATCCGACGCAAAACTGATAGTTAATAGTTACGTTCAGGGCCTCCTAATGACGATGGAACACATAAATTGCGTCGAGATTCAATACATCGTCCTCCAGCCGACTTGTCTCCAAGGGTCTATTGTTGCCTCGGGCGCCTTTTGGTCGTCCTCCTGTGAGTGTAGATTTTTGAATCCGACGCATAACTGATATTTATTTTTAACGTTCACGGCCTCCTTATGACGATGGAACTCTCACATTGCGTCGAGATTCAATACATCGTCGTCCAGCCGACTTGTCTCCAAGGGTCTATTGCTGCCTCTGGCACCTTATAATCCGTCTCCTGTGAGTCTTGATTTTCGAATCCGACGCAAAACTAAAAGTTAATTGTAACGTTCCTGGCCTCCTAATGACGATGGAACACTCAAACTGCGTCGAGATTCAATACATCGTCCTCCAGCCGACTTGTCTCCAAGGGGATATTGCTGCCTCGGGCACCTTATTGTCGTTCTCCTGTGAGTCTTGATTGTCGAATCCGACGCAAAACTGATAGTTAATTGTAACGTTAAGGGCCTCCTAATTACGATGGAACACTCAAATTGCGTCGAGATTCAATACATCGTCCATCAGCCGACTTGTCTCCAAGGGTCTGTTGTTGCCTCGGGCGCATTTTGATCGTCCTCCTGTGAGTGTAGATTTTCGAATCCGACGCATAACTGATAGTTAATTGTAATGTTCAGGGCCTCCCAATGACGATGGAACTCTCAAATTGCGTCGCGATTCAATTCATCGTCCTCCTGCCGAAATGTTTCCAAGGGTCCATTGTTACCCCGGGCGCCTTTTGGTCGTTCTCCTGTGAGTCCAGATTATCGAATCCGACGCAAAACCCATAGTTAATTGTAACGTTCACGGCTTCCTAATGACGATGGGACACTCAAATTGCTTCGAGATTCAATACATCGTCCTCCAGGCGTCTTGTCTCCAAGGGTCTATTGCTGCCTCTGGCACCTTATGGTCGTGCTCCTTTGTGTCTAGATTTTCGAATCCGACGCGAAACTGATAGTTAGTTGTAGCGTTCAAGGCCTCCTAATGACGATGCGTCGAGAATCAATACATCGTCCTCCAGGCGACTTGTCTCCAAGGGTCTGCTGCTGCCTCGGGCACCTTATGGTCGTTTCAGTCTACATTTTCGAATCCGACGCAAAACTGATAGTTAATAGTTACGTTCAGGGCCTCCTAATGACGATGGAACACCTAAATTGCGTCGAGATTCAATACATCGTCCTCCAGCCGATTTGTCTAGAAGGGGTTATTGCCGCCTCGGGCACCATATGGTCCGTCTCCTGTGAGTCTTGATTTTCGAATCCGACGCAAAACTAAAAGTTAATTGTAACGTTCAGGGCCTCCTAATGACGATGGAACACTCAAATTGCGTCGAGAATCAATACATCGTCCTCCAGCCGACGTGTCTCCAAGGGTCTATTGCTGCTTCGGGCACCTTATGGTGACTCTAGATTTTCGAGTCTGACGCAAAACTGGTAGTTAATTGTAACGTTCAAGGCCTCCCAATGACGATGGAACACTCAAATTGCGTCGCGATTCAATTCATCGTCCTCCAGCCGAAATGTTTCCAATGGTCTATTATTACTCTGGTCGCCTTTTGGTCGTTCTCCTGTGAGTCTAGATTATCGAATCCGACGCAAAACTCATAGTTAATTGTAACGTTCACGGCCTCCTAATGATGATGGAACACTCGAATTGCTTCGAGATTCAATACATCGTCCTCCAGCCGACTTGTCTCCCAGGGTCTATTGCTGCCTCTGGCACCTTATGGTCCGACTCCTGTGAGTCTAGATTTTCGAATGCGACGCAAAACTGATAGTTAATTGTAACGTTCAGGGCCTCCTAATGACGATGGAACACTCAAATTGCGTCGAGATTCAATACATCGTCCTGCAGCCTACTTGTCTCCCAGGGTCTATTGCTGCCTCTGGCACCTTATGGTCCGACTCCTGTGAGTCTGGATTTTCGAATGCGACGCAAAACTGATAGTTAATTGTAACGTTCAGGGCCTCCTAATGACGATGGAACACTCAAATTGCGTCGAGATTCAATACATCGTCCTCCAGCCGACTTGTTTCCAAGGGTCTATTGTTGCCCCGGGCGCCTTTTTGTCGTACTCCTGTGAGCCTAGATTATTGAATCCGACGCAAATCTCATAGTTGGTTGTAACGTTCACGGCCTCCTAATGAAGATGGAACACTAAAATTGCCTCGAGATTCAATACATCGTCCTCCAGGCTACTTGTCTCCAAGGGTCTATTGCTGCCTCTGGCACCTTATGGTCGTGCTCCTTTGTGTCTAGATTTTCGAATCCACGCGAAACTGATAGTTAGTTGTAACGTTCAAGGCCTCCTAATGACGATGCGTCGAGAATCAATACATCGTCCTCCAGGCGACTTGTCTGCAAGGGTCTGTTGCTGCCTCGGACACCTTATGGTCGTTTGAGTCTACATTTTCGAATCCGACGCACAACTGATAGTTAATAGTTACGTTCAGGGCCTCCTAATGACGATGGAACACCTAAATTGGGTCTAGATTCAATACATCGTCCTCCAGCCGACTTGTCTCCAAGGGTCTATTGTTGCCTCGGGCGCCTTTTGGTCGTCCTCCTGTGAGTGTAGATTTTCGAATCTGACGCATAACTGATAGTTAATTTTAACGTTCACGGCCTCCTAATAACGATGGATCACTCAAATTGCGTCGAGATTCAGTACATCGTCGACCAGCCGACTTGTCTCCAGGGGTCTATTGCTGCCTCTGGCACCTTATAATCCGTCTCCTGTGAGTCTTGATTTTCGAATCCGACGCAAAACTAAAAGTTAATTGTAACGTTCCGGGCCTCCTAATGACGATGGAAAACTCAAACTGCGTCGAGATTCAATACATCGTCTTCCAGCCGACTTGTCTCCAAGGGGATATTGCTGCCTCGGGCACCTTATTGTCGTTCTCCTGTGAGTCTTGATTGTCGAATCCGACGCAAAACTGATAGTTAATTGTAACGTTAAGGGCCTCCTAATTACGATGGAACACTCAAATTGCGTCGAGATTCAATACATCGTCCATCAGCCGACCTGTCTCCAAGGGTCTATTGCTGCTTCGGGCATCTTATGGTGACTCTAGATTTTCGAATCTGATGCAAAACTGGTAGTTAATTGTAACGTTCAGGGCCTCCCAATGACGATGGAACACTCAAATTGCGTCGAGATTCAATACATCGTCCTCCAGCCGACTTGTCTCCAAGGGTCTATTGTTGCCTCGGGCGCCTTTTGGTCGTCCTCCTGTGAGTCTAGATTTTCGAATCCGACGCATAACTGATAGTTAATTGTAACGTTCAGGGCCTCCTAATGACGATGGAACACTCAAATTGCGTCGAGATTCAATACATCGTCCTCCAGCCTACTTGTCTCCAAGGGTCTATTGCTGCCTATGGCACCTTATGGTCCGTCTCCTGTGAGTCTAGATTTTCGAATCCGACGCGAAACTGATAGTTAATGGTAACGTTCAGGGCCTCCTAATGACGATGGAACACTCAAATTGCGTCGAGATTCAATTCATCGTCCTCCAGCCGACTTGCCTCCAAGGGTCTATTGCTGCCTCGGGCACCTTATGGTCGTTCTCCTCTGAGTCTACATTTTCGAATCCGACGCATAACAGATAATTAATTGTAACGTTCAGGGCCTCCTAATGACGATGGAACACTCAAATTGCGTCGCGACTCAATACATCGTCCTCCAGCCGATTTGTCTCCAAGGGTCTATTGCTGCCTGTGGCACCTAATGGTCGTTCTCCTGTGAGTCTAGATTTTCCAATCCGACGCAAAACTGATAGTTAATTGTAACGTTGAGGGCCACCTAATGACAATGGAATACTCAATTTGCGTCGAGATTCAATTCATCGTCCTCCAGCAGTTTCTTCTCCAAGGGGATGTTGCTGCCTCGGGCACCGTATAGTCCGTCTCCTGTGAGTCTAGATTTTCAAATCCGAAGCAAAAATTATAGTTAATTGTAACGTTCAGGGCCTCCTTATGACGATGGATCTCTCAAATTCCGTCGCGATTCAATACATCGTCCTCCAGTCGACTTGTCTCCAAGGGTCTATTGCTGCCTCGGGCACCTTATTGTCGTTCTCCTGTGAGTCTAGATTGTCGAATCCGACGCAAAACTGATAGTTAATTGTAACGTTCAGGGCATCCTAATCACGATGAAACACTCAAATTGCGTCGAGATTCTATACATCGTCCATCAGACGACGTGCCTCCAAGGGACTATTGCTGCCTCGGGCACCTTATGGTCGTTCTCCTGTGACTGTAGATTTTTGAATCCGACGCAAAACTGATACTTAATTGTAACGTTCAGGGCCTCCTAATGACGATAGAACACGCAAATTGCTTCGAGATTCAATACATCGTCCCCCAGCCGACCTGACTCCAAGAGCATATTTCTGCCTCGGGCACCTTATTGTCCGTCTCCTGTGAGTCTAGATTTTCGAATCCGACGCGAAACTGAGAGATAATTGTGACGTTAAGGGCCACCTAATGACGATGGAACACTCAAATTGCTTCGAGATTCAATACATCGTCCTCCAGCCGACTTGTCTCCAATGGTCTATTGCAGCCTCTGGCACCTTATGGTCGTGCTTCTGTGAGTCTAGAATTTCGAATCCGACGCGAAACTGATAGTTAATTGTTACATTCAGGGCCTCCTAATGACGATGGAACACTCAAATTGCGTCGAGTTCAATATATCGTCCTCCAGGCGATTTGTCTCCAAGAGTCTACTGCTGCCTCGGGCACCTTATGGTCGTTCACCTCTGAGTCTACATTTTCGAATCCGACGCAAAACTAATAGTTAATTGTAACGTTCAGGGCCTCCTAATGAGGATGGAACACTCAAATTGCGTCGAGATTCAATACATCATCCTCCAGCCGACTAGTCTCCAAGGGTCTATTGTTGCCTCGGGCGCCTTTTAGTCGTCCTCCTGCGAGTCTAGATTTTTGAATCCGACGCATAACTGATACTTAATTGTAACGTTCATGGCCTCCTAGTGACGATGGAACACTCAAATTGCGTCGAGATTCAATACATCGTCCTCCGGCCTACTTGTCTCCAAGGGTCTATTGCTGCCTCTGGCACCCTATAGTCCGTCTCCTGTGAGTCTAGATTTTCGAATCCGACGCAAAACTGATGGTTAATAGTAATGTTCAGTGCCTCCTAATGACGATGGAACACTCAAATTGCGTCGCGATTCAATACATCGTATTCCAGCCGACTTCTCTCCAAGGCTCTATTGTTGCCTCGGGCGCCTTTTGGTCGTTCTCCTGTAAGTCTAGATTTTCAAATCCGACGCAAAACTGTGAGTTAATTATAACATTCAGGGCCTCCTAATGACGATGGAACACTCAAATTGCGTCGAGATTCAATACATCGCCCTCCAGCCGACTTGTCTCCAAGGGTCAATTGTTGCCTCGGGCGCCTTTTGGTGGTCCTCCTGTAGTCTAGATTTTGGAATCCGACGCATAACTGATAGTTAATTGTACCGTTCACGGCCTCCAAATGACGACGGAACACTCACATTGCGTCGAGATTCAATATATCGTCCTGCAGCCTACTTGTCTCCAAGGGTCTATTGCTGCCTCTGGCACCCTACGGTCCGTCTCCTGTGCTTCTAAATTTTCAAATGCGACAAAAAACTGATAGTTAATAGTAACGTTCAGGGCCTCCTAATGACGATGGAACACTCAAATTGCGTCGAGTTCAATAAATCGTCCTCCAGGCGATTTGTCTCCAAGAGTCTACTGCTGCCTCGGGCAACTTATGGTCGTTCTCCTCTGAGTCTACATTTTCGAATCCGACGGAAAACTAATAGTTAATTGTAACGTTCAGGGCCTCCTAATGAGGATGGAACTCTCAAATTGCGTCGAGATTTAATACATCATCCTCCAGCTGACTTGTCTCCAAGGGTCTGTTGTTGCCTCGGGCGCCTTTTGGTCGTCCTCCTGTGAGTCTAGATTTTCGAATCCGACAAAAAACTGTGAGTTAATTATAACATTCAGGGCCTCCTAATGACGATGGAACACTCAAATTGCGTCGCGATTCAATTCATAGTCCTCCAGCCAAATTGTTTCCAAGGGTCTATTGTTACCCCGGGCGCCTTTTGGTCGTTCTCCTGTGAGTCTAGATTATCAAATCCGACGCAAAACTCGTAGTTAATTGTTACGTTCACGGCCTCCTAATGACGATGGAACACTCAAATTGCTTCGAGATTCAATACATCGTCCTCCAGCCGACTTGTCTCCAAGGGTCTATTGCTGCCTCTGGCACCTTAAGGTCGTGCTTCTGTGAGTCTAGAATTTCGAATCCGACGCGAAACTGATAGTTAATTGTTACATTCAGGGCTTCCTAATGACGATGGAACACTCAAATTGCGTCGAGATTCAATACATCGTCCTCCAGCCGACTTGTCTCCAAGGATTTCTTGCTGCCTCTGGCACCTTATGGTCCGTCTCCTGTGAGTCTAGATTTTCGAATCCGACGCGAAACTGATAGTTAGTTGTAACATTCGAGGCCTATTAATGACGATGCGTCGAGAATCAATACATCGTCCTCCAGGCGACTTGTCACCAAGGGTCTGTTGCTGCCTCGGGCACCTTATGGTCGTTTCAGTCTACATTTTCGAATCCAACGCAAAACTGATAGTTAATTGTAATGTTCAGTGCCTCCTAATGACGCTGGAACACTCAAATTGAGTCGCGATTCAATACATCGTTCTCCAGCCAATTTGTCTCCAAGGGTCTATTGCTGCTTGTTGCACCTATTGGTCGTTCTCCTGTGAGTATAGATTTTTGCAACCGACGCAAAACTGAATGTTAATTGTAACGTTCAGTGCCTCCTAATGACGATGGAACACTCAAATTGCGTCGAGATTTAGTACATCGGCCTCAGCCAACTTAACTCCAAGGGTCTATTGCTGCCTCGCGGACCTTGTGGTCGTTCTCCTGTGAGTATAGATTTACGAATCCGATGCATAACTGATAGGTAATTGTAACGTTCAGGGCCTTCTAATGACGATGGAACACTCAAATTACGTCGAGATTCAATACATCGGCCTCCAGCCGACTTAACTCCAAGAGTCTATTGCTGCCTCGGGGACCTTGTGGTCGTTCTCCTGTGAGACTAGATTTACGAATCCGACGCATAACTGATAGTTAATTGTAACTTTCAGGGCCTCCTAATGACGATGGAACACTCAAATTGCGTCGAGTTCAATAAATCGTCCTCCAGGCGATTTGTCTCCAAGAGTCTACTGCTGCCTCGGGCAACTTATGGTCGTTCTCCTCTGAGTCTACATTTTCGAATCCGACGGAAAACTAATAGTTAATTGTAACGTTCAGGGCCTCCTAATGAGGATGGAACTCTCAAATTGCGTCGAGATTTAATACATCATCCTCCAGCTGACTTGTCTCCAAGGGTCTGTTGTTGCCTCGGGCGCCTTTTGGTCGTCCTCCTGTGAGTCTAGATTTTCGAATCCGACAAAAAACTGTGAGTTAATTATAACATTCAGGGCCTCCTAATGACGATGGAACACTCAAATTGCGTCGCGATTCAATTCATAGTCCTCCAGCCAAATTGTTTCCAAGGGTCTATTGTTACCCCGGGCGCCTTTTGGTCGTTCTCCTGTGAGTCTAGATTATCAAATCCGACGCAAAACTCGTAGTTAATTGTTACGTTCACGGCCTCCTAATGACGATGGAACACTCAAATTGCTTCGAGATTCAATACATCGTCCTCCAGCCGACTTGTCTCCAAGGGTCTATTGCTGCCTCTGGCACTTTAAGGTCGTGCTTCTGTGAGTCTAGAATTTCGAATCCGACGCGAAACTGATAGTTAATTGTTACATTCAGGGCTTCCTAATGACGATGGAACACTCAAATTGCGTCGAGATTCAATACATCGTCCTCCAGCCGACTTGTCTCCAAGGATTTCTTGCTGCCTCTGGCACCTTATGGTCCGTCTCCTGTGAGTCTAGATTTTCGAATCCGACGCGAAACTGATAGTTAGTTGTAACATTCGAGGCCTATTAATGACGATGCGTCGAGAATCAATACATCGTCCTCCAGGCGACTTGTCACCAAGGGTCTGTTGCTGCCTCGGGCACCTTATGGTCGTTTCAGTCTACATTTTCGAATCCAACGCAAAACTGATAGTTAATTGTAATGTTCAGTGCCTCCTAATGACGCTGGAACACTCAAATTGAGTCGCGATTCAATACATCGTTCTCCAGCCAATTTGTCTCCAAGGGTCTATTGCTGCTTGTTGCACCTATTGGTCGTTCTCCTGTGAGTATAGATTTTTGCAACCGACGCAAAACTGAATGTTAATTGTAACGTTCAGGGCCTCCTAATGACGATGGAACACTCAAATTGCTTCGAGATCCAATACATCGTCCCCCAGCCGACCTGTCTCCAAGGGCATATTTCTGCCTCGGGCACCTTATGGTCGTTCTCCCATGACTCTAGATTTTCGAATCTGACGCAAAACTGATAGTTAATTGTAACGTTCAGGGCCTCCCAATGACGATGGAACACTCAAATTGCGTCGCGATTCAATTCATCGTCCTCCAGCCGAATTGTTTCCAAGGGTCTATTGTTTCCCCGGCCGCCTTTAGGTCGTTCTCCTGTGAGTCTAGATTATCGAATCCTGCGCAAAACTCATAGTTAATTGTAACGTTCACGGCCTCCTAATGACGATGGAACACTCAAATTGCTTCGAGATTCAATATATCGTCCTCCAGCCGACTTGTCTCCAAGGGTCAATTGCTGCCTCTGGCACCTTATGGTCGTGCTTCTGTGAGTCTAGAATTTCGAATCCGACGCGAAACTGATAGTTAAATGTTACATTCAGGGCCTCCTAATGACGATGGAACACTCAAATTGCGTCGAGATTCAATACATCGTCCTCCAGCCGACTTGTCTCCAAGGGTCTATTGTTGCCTCGGGCGATTTTTAGTCGTCCTCCTGTGAGTCTAGATTTTCGAATCCGACGCATAACTGATAGTTAATTGTAACGTTCAGGGCCTCCTAATGACGATGGAACACTCAAATTGCGTCGAGATTCAATACATCGTCCTCCAGCCTACTTGTCTCCAAGGGTCTATTGCTGCCTCTGGCACCTTATAGTCCGTCTCCTGTGAATCTAGATTCTCGAATCCGACGCGAAACTGATAGTTAATTGTAACGTTCAGGGCCTCCTAATGACGATGGAACACTCAAATTGCGTCGAGATTCAATACTTCGTCCTCCAGGCGACTTGTCTTCAAGGGTCTATTGCTGCCTATGGCACCTTATGGTCCATCTCCTGTGAGTCTAGATTTTCGAATCCGACGCGAAACTGATAGTTAATGGTAACGTTCAGGGCCTCCTAATGACGATGGAACACTCAAATTGCGTCGAGATTCAATTCATCGTCCTCCAGCCGACTTGCCCCAAGGGTCTATTGCTGCCTCGGGCACCTTATGGTCGTTCTCCTCTGAGTCTACATTTTCGAATCCGACGCATAACTGATAATTAATTGTAACGTTCAGCGCCTCCTAATGACGATGGAACACTCAAATTGCGTCGCGACTCAATACATCGTCCTCCAGCCGATTTGTCTCCAAGGGTCTATTGCTGCCTGTGGCACCTAATGGTCTTTCTCCTGTGAGTCTAGATTTTCCAATCCGACGCAAAACTGATAGTTAATTGTAACGTTGAGGGCCTCCTAATGACGATGGAATACTCAATTTGCGTCGAGGTTCAATACATCGTCCTCCAGCAGACTTGTCTCCAAGGGGATGTTGCTGCCTCGGGCACTGTATAGTCCGTCTCCTGTGAGTCTAGATTTTCAAATCCGAAGCAAAAATGATAGTTAATTGTAACGTTCAGGGCCTCCTTATGCCGATGGATCTCTCAAATTCCGTCGCGATTCAGTACATCGTCCTCCAGTCGACTTGTCTCCAAGGGTCTATTGCTGCCTCGGGCACCTTATTGTCGTTCTCCTGTGAGTCTAGATTGTCGAATCCGACGCAAAACTGATAGTTAATTGTAGCGTTCAGGGCACCCTAATCACGATGAAACACTCAAATTGCGTCGAGATTCAATACATCGTCCATCAGACGACGTGCCTCCAAGGGTCTATTGGTGCCTCGGGCACCTTATGGTCGTTCTCCTGTGACTGTAGATTTTCGAATCCGACGCAAAACTGATTCTTAATTGTAACGTTCAGGGCCTCCTAATGACGATAGAACACGCAAATTGCTTCGAGATTCAATACATCGTCCCCCGGCCGATCTGACTCCAAGGGCATATTTCTGCCTCGGGCACCTTATGGTCCGTCTCCTGTGAGTCTAGATTTTCGAATCCGACGCGAAACTGAGAGTTAATTGTGACGTTAAGGGCCACCTAATGACGATGGAACACTCAAATTGCTTCGAGATTCAATACATCGTCCTCCAGCCGACTTGTCTCCAATGGTCTATTGCAGCCTCTTGCACCTTATGGTCTTGCTTCTGTGAGTCTAGAATTTCAAATCCGACGCGAAACTGATAGTTAATTGTTACATTCAGGGTCTCCTAATGACGATGGAACACTCAAATTGCGTCGAGTTCAATATATCGTCCTCCAGGCGATTTGTCTCCAAGAGTCTACTGCTGCCTCGGGCACCCTATGGTCGTTCACCTCTGATTCTACATTTTCGAATCCGACGCAAAACTAATAGTTAATTGTAACGTTCAGGGCCTCCTAATGAGGATGGAACACTCAAATTGCGTCGAGATTCAATACATCATCCTCCAGCCGACTTGTCTCCAAGGGTCTATTGTTGCCTCGGGCGCCTTTTGGTCGTCCTCCTGCGAGTCTAGATTTTCGAATCCGACGCATAACTCATAGTTAATTGTAACGTTCAGGGCCTCCTAATGACGATGGAACACTCAAATTGCGTCGAGATTCAATACATCGTCCTCCAGCCTACTTGTCTCCAAGGGTCTATTGTTGCCTCGGGCGCCTTTTGGTCGTCCTCCTGTGAGCCTAGATTTTCGAACCGACGCATAACTCATAGTTAATTGTAACGTTCAGGTCCTCCTAATGACGATGGAATACTCAAATTGCGTCGAGATTCAATACATCGTCCTCCAGCCTACTTGTCTCCAAGGGTCTATTGCTGCCTCCAGCACCTTATAGTCCGTCTCCTGTGAATCTAGATTCTCGAATCCGACGCGAAACTGATAGTTAATTGTAACGTTCAGGGCCTCCTAATGACGACGGAACACTCAAATTGCGTCGAGATTCAATACTTCGTCCTCCAGGCGACTTGTCTCCAAGGGTCTATTGCTGCCTATGGCACCTTATGGTCCGTCTCCTGTGAGTCTAGATTTTCGAATCCGACGCGAAACTGATAGTTAATGGTAACGTTCAGGGCCTCCTAATGACGATGGAACACTCAAATTGCGTCGAGATTCAATTCATCGTCCTCCAGCCGACTTGCCTCCAAGGGTCTATTGCTGCCTCGGGCACCTTATGGTCGTTCTCCTCTGAGTCTACATTTTCGAATCCGACGCATAACTGATAATTAATTGTAACGTTCAGGGCCTCCTAATGACGATGGAACACTCAAATTGCGTCGCGACTCAATACATCGTCCTCCAGCCGATTTGTCTCCAAGGGTCTATTGCTGCCTGTGGCACCTAATGGTCGTTCTCCTGTGAGTCTAGATTTTCCAATCCGACGCAAAACTGATAGTTAATTGTAACGTTGAGGGCCTCCTAATGACGATGGAATACTCAATTTGCGTCGAGATTCAATACATCGTCCTAGAGCAGACTTGTCTCCAAGGGGATGTTGCTGCCTCGGGCACCGTATAGTCCGTCTCCTGTGAGTCTAGATTTTCAAATCCGAAGCAAAAATGATAGTTAATTGTAACGTTCAGGGCCTCCTTATGACGATGGATCTCTCAAATTCCGTCGCGATTCAATACATCGTCCTCCAGTCGACTTGTCTCCAAGGGTCTATTGCTGCCTCGGGAACCTCATTGTCGTTCTCCTGTGAGTCTAGATTGTCGAATCCGACGCAAAACTGATAGTTAATTGTAACGTTCAGGGCATCCTAATCACGATGAAACACTCAAATTGCGTCGAGATTCAATACATCGTCCATCAGACGACGTGCCTCCAAGGGTCTATTGCTGCCTCGGGCACCTTATGGTCGTTCTCCTATGACTGTAGATTTTCGAATCCGACCTCAAACTGATACTTAATTGTAACGTTCAGGGCCTCCTAATGACGATAGAACACGCAAATTGCTTCGATATTCAATACATCGTCCCCCAGCCGACCTGACTCCAAGGGCATATTTCTGCCTCGGGCACCTTATGGTCCGTCTCCTGTGAATCTAGATTTTCGAATCCGACGCGAAACTGAGAGTTAATTGTGACGTTAAGGGCCACCTAATGACGATGGAACACTCAAATTGCTTCGAGATTCAATACATCGTCCTCCAGCCGACTTGTCTCCAATGGTCTATTGCAGCCTCTGGCACCTTATGGTCGTGCTTCTGTGAGTCTAGAATTTCGAATCCGACGCGAAACTGATAGTTAATTGTCACATTCAGGGCCTCCTAATGACGATGGAACACTCAAATTGCGTCGAGTTCAATATATCGTCCTCCAGGCGATTTGTCTCCAAGTGTCTACTGCTGCCTCGGGCACCTTATGGTCGTTCACCTCTGAGTCTACATTTTCGAATCCGACGCAAAACTAATAGTTAATTGTAACGTTCACGGCCTCCTAATGAGGATGGAACACTCAAATTGCGTCGAGATTCAATACATCATCCTCCAGCCGACTTGTCTCCAAGGGTCTATTGTTGCCTCGGGCGCCTTTTGGTCGTCCTCCTGCGAGTCTAGATTTTCGAATCCGACGCATAACTGATAGTTAATTGTAACGTTCAGGGCCTCCTAACGACGATGGAACACTCAAATTGCGTCGAGATTCAATACATCGTCCTCCAGCCTACTTCTCTCCAAGGGTCTATTGCTGCCTCTAGCACCTTATAGTCCGTCTCCTGTGAATCTAGATTCTCGAATCCGACGCGAAACTGATAGTTAATTGTAACGTTCAGGGCCTCCTAATGACGATGGAACACTCAAATTGCGTCGAGATTCAATACTTCGTCCTCCACGCGACTTGTCTCCAAGGGTCTATTGCTGCCTATGGCACCTTATGGTCCTTCTCCTGTGAGTCTAGATTTTCGAATCCGACGCGAAACTGATAGTTAATGGTAACGTTCAGGGCCTCCTAATGACGATGGAACACTCAAATTGCGTCGAGATTCAATTCATCGTCCTCCAGCCGACTTGCCTCCAAGGGTCTATTGCTGCCTCGGGCACCTTATGGTCGTTCTCCTCTGAGTCTACATTTTCGAATCCGACGCATAACTGATAATTAATTGTAACGTTCAGGGCCTCCTAATGACGATGGAACACTCAAATTGCGTCGCGACTCAATACATCGTCCTCCAGCCGATTTGTCTCCAAGGGTAAATTGCTGCCTGTGGCACCTAATGGTCGTTCTCCTGTGAGTCTAGATTTTCCAATCCGACGCAAAACTGATAGTTAATTGTAACGTTGAGGGCCTCCTAATGACGATGGAATACTCAATTTGCGTCGAGATTCAATACATCGTCCTAGAGAAGACTTGTCTCCAAGGGGATGTTGCTGCCTCGGGCACCGTATAGTCTGTCTCCTGTGAGTCTAGATTTTCAAATCCGAAGCAAAAATGATAGTTAATTGTAACTTTCAGGGCCTCCTTATGATGATGGATCTCTCAAATTCCGTCGCGATTCAATACATCGTCCTCCAGTCGACTTGTCTCCAAGGGTCTATTGCTGCCTCGGGCACATTATTGTCGTTCTCCTGTGAGTCTAGATTGTCGAATCCGACGCAAAACATAGTTAATTGTAACGTTCAGGGCATCCTAATCACGATGAAACACTCAAATTGCGTCGAGATTCAATACATCGTCCATCAGACGACGTGCCTCCAAGGGTCTATTGCTGCCTCGGGCACCTTATGGTCGTTCTCCTATGACTGTAGATTTTCGAATCCGACGCCAAACTGATACTTAATTGTAACGTTCAGGGCCTCCTAATGAGGATGGAACACTCAAATTGCGTCGAGATTTAATACATCGCCCTCCAGCCGACTTGTCTCCAAGGGTCTATTGTTGCCTCGGACACCTTTTGGTCGTCCTCCTGTGAGTCTAGATTTTCGAATCCGACGAAAAACTGTGAGTTAATTATAACATTCAGGGCCTCCTAATGACGATGGAACACTCAAATTGCGTCGAGATTTAATACATCACCCTCCAGCCGACTTGTCTCCAAGGGCCTATTGTTGCCTCGGGCGCATTTTGGTCGTCCTCCTGTGAGTCCAGATTTTCGAATCCGACGCATAACTGATAGTTAATTGTAACGTTCAGGGCCTCCTAATGACGATGGAACACTCAAATTGCGTCGAGATTCAATACATCGTCCTCCAGCCTACTTGTCTCCAAGGGTCTATTGCTGCCTCTGGCACCTAATAGTCCGTCTCCTGTGAATCTAGACTCTCGAATCCGACGCGAAACTGATAGTTAATTGTTACATTCAGGGCCTCCTAATGACGATGGAACACTCAAATTGCGTCGAGTTCAATATATCGTCCTCCAGGCGATTTGTCTCCAAGAGTCTACTGCTGCCTCGGGCACCCTATGGTCGTTCACTTCTGAGTCTACATTTTCGAATCCGACGCAAAACTAATAGTTAATTGTAACGTTCAGGGCCTCGTAATGAGGATGGAACACTCAAATTGCGTCGAGATTCAATACATCATCCTCCAGCCGACTTGTCTCCAAGGGTCTATTGTTGCCTCGGGCGCCTTTTGGTCGTCCTCCTGCGAGTCTAGATTTTCGAATCCGACGCATAACTGATAGTTAATTGTAACGTTCAGGGCCTCCTAATGACGATGGAACACTCAAATTGCGTCGAGATTCAATACATCGTCCTCCAGCCTACTTGTCTCCAAGGGTCTATTGTTGCCTCGGGCGCCTTTTGGTCGTCCTCCTGTGAGCCTAGATTTTCGAATCCGACGCATAACTGATAGTTAATTGTAACGTTCAGGGCCTCCTAATGACGATGGAAAACTCAAATTGCGTCGAGATTCAATACATCGTCCTCCAGCCTACTTGTCTCCAAGGGTCTATTGCTGCCTCTAGCACCTTATAGTCCGTCTCCTGTGAATCTAGATTCTCGAATCCGCCGCGAAACTGATAGTTAATTGTAACGTTCAGGGCCTCCTAATGACGATGGAACACTCAAATTGCGTCGAGATTCAATACTTCGTCCTCCAGGCGACTTGTCTCCAAGGGTCTATTGCTGCCTATGGCACCTTATGGTCCTTCTCCTGTGAGTCTAGATTTTCGAATCCGACGCGAAACTGATAGTTAATGGTAACGTTCAGGGCCTCCTAATGACGATGGAATACTCAAATTGCGTCGAGATTCAATTCATCGTCCTCCAGCCGACTTGCCTCCAAGGGTCTATTGCTGCCTCGGGCACCTTATGGTCGTTCTCCTCTGAGTCTACATTTTCGAATCCGACGCATAACTGATAATTAATTGTAACGTTCAGGGCCTCCTAATGACGATGGAACACTCAAATTGCGTCGCGACTCAATACATCGTCCTCCAGCCGATTTGTCTCCAAGGGTCTATTGCTGCCTGTGGCACCTAATGG
Source organism: Schistocerca americana (assembly GCF_021461395.2). Taxonomy (NCBI): domain Eukaryota; kingdom Metazoa; phylum Arthropoda; class Insecta; order Orthoptera; family Acrididae; genus Schistocerca; species Schistocerca americana. Next base: position 10,956,111 of record NW_025725790.1, on the reverse strand, counting down.
TCGTTCTCCTGTGAGTCTAGATTTTCCAATCCGACGCAAAACTGATAGTTAATTGTAACGTTGAGGGCCTCCTAATGACGATGGAATACTCAATTTGCGTCGAGATTCAATACATCGTCCTAGAGCAGACTTGTCTCCAAGGGGATGTTGCTGCCTCGGGCACCGTATAGTCCGTCTCCTGTGAGTCTAGATTTTCAAATCCGAAGCAAAAATGATAGTTAATTGTAACGTTCAGGGCCTCCTTATGATGATGGATCTCTCAAATTCCGTCGCGATTCAATACATCGTCCTCCAGTCGACTTGTCTCCAAGGGTCTATTGCTGCCTCGGGCACCTTATGGTCGTTCTCCTATGACTGTAGATTTTCGAATCCGACGCCAAACTGATACTTAATTGTAACGTTCAGGGCCTCCTAATGACGATAGAACACGCAAATTGCTTCGATATTCAATACATCGTCCCCCAGCCGACCTGACTCCAAGGGCATATTTCTGCCTCGGGCACCTTATGGTCCGTCTCCTGTGAGTCTAGATTTTCGAATCCGACGCGAAACTGATAGTTAATTGTTACATTCAGGGCCTCCTAATGACGATGGAACACTCAAATTGCGTCGAGTTCAATATATCGTCCTCCAGGCGATTTGTCTCCAAGAGTCTACTGCTGCCTCGGGCACCTTATGGTCGTTCACCTCTGAGTCTACATTTTCGAATCCGACGCAAAACTAATAGTTAATTGTAACGTTCACGGCCTCCTAATGAGGATGGAACACTCAAATTGCGTCGAGATTCAATACATCATCCTCCAGCCGACTTGTCTCCAAGGGTCTATTGTTGCCTCGGGCGCCTTTTGGTCGTCCTCCTGCGAGTCTAGATTTTCGAATCCGACGCATAACTGATAGTTAATTGTAACGTTCAGGGCCTCCTAACGACGATGGAACACTCAAATTGCGTCGAGATTCAATACATCGTCCTCCAGCCTACATGTCTCCAAGGGTCTATTGCTGCCTCTGGCACCCTATAGTCCGTCTCCTGTGAGTCTAGATTTTCGAATCCGACGCAAAACCGATTTTTAATAGTAATGTTCAGTGCCTCCTAATGACGATGGATCACTCAAATTGCGTCGCGATTCAATACATCGTATTCCAGCCGACTTCTCTCCAAGGCTCTATTGTTGCCTCGGGCGCCTTTTGGTTGTTCTCCTGCGAGTCTAGATTTTCAAATCCGACGCAAAACTGATAGTTAATAGTAACGTTCAGGGCCTCCTAATGACGATGAAACACTCAAATTGCGTCGAGTTCAAAATATCGTCCTCCAGGCGATTTGTCTCCAAGAGTCTACTGCTGCCTCGGGCACCTTACGGTCCGTCTCCTGTGAGTCTAAATTTTCAAATGCGACGCAAAACTTATAGTTAATAGTAACGTTCAGGGCCTCCTAATGACGATGAAACACTCAAATTGCGTCGAGTTCAAAATATCGTCCTCCAGGCGATTTGTCTCCAAGAGTCTACTGCTGCCTCGGGCACCTTATGGTTGTTCTCCTCTGAGTCTACATTTTCGAATCCGACGCAAAACTGATAGTTAATTGTAACGTTCAGGGCCTCCTAATGAGGATGGAACACTCAAATTGCGTCGAGATTTAATACATCACCCTCCAGCCGACTTGTCTCCAAGGGTCTATTGTTGCCTCGGACGCCTTTTGGTCGTCCTCCTGTGAGTCTAGATTTTCGAATCCGACGAAAAACTGTGAGTTAATTATAACATTCAGGGCCTCCTAATGACGATGGAACACTCAAATTGCGTCGAGATTTTATACATCACCCTCCAGCCGACTTGTCTCCAAGGGCCTATTGTTGCCTCGGGCGCCTTTTGGTCGTCCTCCTGTGAGTCTAGATTTTCGAATCCGACGCATAACTGATAGTTAATTGTAACGTTCAGGGCCTCCTAATGACGATGGAACACTCAAATTGCGTCGAGATTCAATACATCGTCCTCCAGCCTACTTGTCTCCAAGGGTCTATTGCTGCCTCTGGCACCTTATAGTCCGTCTCCTGTGAATCTAGATTCTCGAATCCGACGCGAAACTGATAGTTAATTGAAACGTTCAGGGCCTCCTAATGACGATGGAACACTCAAATTGCGTCGGGATTCAATACTTCGTCCTCCAGGCGAGTTGTCTCCAAGGGTCTATTGCCGCCTCTAGCACCTTATGGTCCGTCTCCTGTGAGTCTAGATTTTCGAATCCGACGCGAAACTGATAGTTAATGGTAACGTTCAGGGCCTCCTAATGACGATGGAACATTCAAATAGCGTTGAGATTCAATACATCGTCCTCCAGGAGACTTGCCTCCAAGGGCCTATTGCTGCCTCGGGCACCTTATGGTCGTTCTCCTCTGAGTCTACATTTTCGAATCCGACGCAAAACTGATAATTAATTGTAACGTTCAGGGCCTCCAATTGACGATGGAACACTCAAATTGCGTAGACATTCAATTCATCGTCCTTCAGCCGACTTGTCTCCAAGGGTCTATTGCTGCCTGTGGCACCTAATGGTTGTTCTCCTGTGAGTCTAGATTTTTCAATCCGACGCAAAACTGATAGTTAATTGTAACGTTGAGGGCCTCCTAATGACGATGGAACACTCAATTTGCGTCGAGATTCAATACATCGTCCTCCAGCAGACTTGTCTCCAAGGGGATGTTGCTGCCTCGGGCACCGTATAGTCCGTCTCCTGTGAGTCTAGATTTTCAAATCCGAAGCAAAAACGATAGTTAATTGTAACGTTCAGGGCCTCCTTATGACGATGGATCTCTCAAATTCCGTCGTGATTCAATACATCGTCCTCCAGTCGACTTGTCTCCAAGGGTCTATTGCTGCCTCGGGCACCTTATGGTCGTTCTCCTATGACTGTAGATTTTCGAATCCGACGCCAAACTGATACTTAATTGTAACGTTCAGGGGCCTCCTAATGACGATAGAACACGCAAATTGCTTCGATATTCAATACATCGTCCCCCAGCCGACCTGACTCCAAGGGCATATTTCTGCCTCGGGCACCTTATGGTCCGTCTCCTGTGAGTCTAGATTTTCGAATCCGACGCGAAACTGAGAGTTAATTGTGACGTTAAGGGCCACCTAATGACGATGGAACACTCAAATTGCTTCGAGATTCAATACATCGTCCTCCAGCCGACTTGTCTCCAATGGTCTATTGCAGCCTCTGGCACCTTATAGTCGTGCTTCTGTGAATCTAGAATTTCGAATCCGACGCGAAACTGATAGTTAATTGTTACATTCAGGGCCTCCTAATGACGATGGAACACTCAAATTGCGTCGAGTTCAATATATCGTCCTCCAGGCGATTTGTCTCCAAGAGTCTACTGCTGCCTCGGGCACCTTATGGTCGTTCACCTCTGAGTCTACATTTTCGAATCCGACGCAAAACTAATAGTTAATTGTAACGTTCACGGCCTCCTAATGAGGATGGAACACTCAAATTGCGTCGAGATTCAATACATCATCCTCCAGCCGACTTGTCTCCAAGGGTCTATTGTTGCCTCGGGCGCCTTTTGGTCGTCCTCCTGCGAGTCTAGATTTTCGAATCCGACGCATAACTGATAGTTAATTGTAACGTTCAGGGCCTCCTAACGACGATGGAACACTCAAATTGCGTCGAGATTCAATACATCGTCCTCCAGCCTACTTGTCTCCAAGGGTCTATTGCTGCCTCTGGCACCCTATAGTCCGTCTCCTGTGAGTCTAGATTTTCGAATCCGACGCAAAACCGATTTTTAATAGTAATGTTCAGTGCCTCCTAATGACGATGGATCACTCAAATTGCGTCGCGATTCAATACATCGTATTCCAGCCGACTTCTCTCCAAGGCTCTATTGTTGCCTCGGGCGCCTTTTGGTTGTACTCCTGTGAGTCTAGATTTTCAAATCCGACGCAAAACTGATAGTTAATAGTAACGTTCAGGGCCTCCTAATGACGATGAAACACTCAAATTGCGTCGAGTTCAAAATATCGTCCTCCAGGCGATTTGTCTCCAAGAGTCTACTGCTGCCTCGGGCACCTTACGGTCCGTCTCCTGTGAGTCTAAATTTTCAAATGCGACGCAAAACTGATAGTTAATAGTAACGTTCAGGGCCTCCTAATGACGATGAAACACTCAAATTGCGTCGAGTTCAAAATATCGTCCTCCAGGCGATTTGTCTCCAAGAGTCTACTGCTGCCTCGGGCACCTCATGGTTGTTCTCCTCTGAGTCTACATTTTCGAATCGGACGCAAAACTGATAGTTAATTGTAACGTTCAGGGCCTCCTAATGAGGATGGAACACTCAAATTGCGTCGAGATTTAATACATCACCCTCCAGCCGACTTGTCTCCAAGGGTCTATTGTTGCCTCGGACGCCTTTTGGTCGTCCTCCTGTGAGTCTAGATTTTCGAATCCGACGAAAAACTGTGAGTTAATTATAACATTCAGGGCCTCCTAATGACGATGGAACACTCAAATTGCGTCGAGATTTAATACATCACCCTCCAGCCGACTTGTCTCCAAGGGCCTATTGTTGCCTCGGGCGCCTTTTGGTCGTCCTCCTGTGAGTCTAGATTTTCGAATCCGACGCATAACTGATAGTTAATTGTAACGTTCAGGGCCTCCTAATGACGATGGAACACTCAAATTGCGTCGAGATTCAATACATCGTCCTCCAGCCTACTTGTCTCCAAGGGTCTATTGCTGCCTCTGGCACCTTATAGTCCGTCTCCTGTGAGTCTAGATTCTCGAATCCGACGCGAAACTGATAGTTAATTGTAACGTTCAGGGCCTCCTAATGACGATGGAACACTCAAATTGCGTCGGGATTCAATACTTCATCCTCCAGGCGAGTTGTCTCCAAGGGTCTATTGCCGCCTCTAGCACCTTATGGTCCGTCTCCTGTGAGTCTAGATTTTCGAATCCGACGCGAAACTGATAGTTAATGGTAACGTTCAGGGCCTCCTAATGACGATGGAACACTCAAATAGCGTTGAGATTCAATACATCGTCCTCCAGGAGACTTGCCTCCAAGGGCCTATTGCTGCCTCGGGCACCTTATGGTCGTTCTCCTCTGAGTCTACATTTTCGAATCCGACGCAAAACTGATAATTAATTGTAACGTTCAGGGCCTCCAATTGACGATGGAACACTCAAATTGCGTCGACATTCAATTCATCGTCCTTCAGCCGACTTGTCTCCAAGGGTTTATTGCTGCCTGTGGCACCTAATGGTCGTTCTCCTTTGAGTCTAGATTTTTCAATCCGACGCAAAACTGATAGTTAATTGTAACGTTGAGGGCCTCCTAATGACGATGGAACACTCAATTTGCGTCGAGATTCAATACATCGTCCTCCAGCAGACTTGTCTCCAAGGGGATGTTGCTGCCTCGGGCACCGTATAGTCCGTCTCCTGTCAGTCTAGATTTTCAAATCCGAAGCAAAAATGATAGTTAATTGTAACGTTCAGGCCTCCTTATGACGATGGATCTCTCAAATTCCGTCGTGATTCAATACATCGTCCTCCAGTCGACTTGTCTCCAAGGGTCTATTGCTGCCTCGGGCACCTTATTGTCGTTCTCTTGTGAGTCTAGATTGTCGAATCCGACGCAAAACTGATAGTTAATTGTAACGTTCAGGGCCTCCTAATGACGATGGAACACGCAAATTGCTTCGAGATTCAATACATCGTCCCCCAGCCGATTTGTCTCCAAGGGTAAATTGCTGCCTGTGGCACCTAATGGTCGTTCTCCTGTGAGTCTAGATTTTCCAATCCGACGCAAAACTGATAGTTAATTGTAACGTTGAGGGCCTCCTAATGACGATGGAATACTCAATTTGCGTCGAGATTCAATACATCGTCCTAGAGAAGACTTGTCTCCAAGGGGATGTTGCTGCCTCGGGCACCGTATAGTCTGTCTCCTGTGAGTCTAGATTTTCAAATCCGAAGCAAAAATGATAGTTAATTGTAACTTTCAGGGCCTCCTTATGATGATGGATCTCTCAAATTCCGTCGCGATTCAATACATCGTCCTCCAGTCGACTTGTCTCCAAGGGTCTATTGCTGCCTCGGGCACATTATTGTCGTTCTCCTGTGAGTCTAGATTGTCGAATCCGACGCAAAACATAGTTAATTGTAACGTTCAGGGCATCCTAATCACGATGAAACACTCAAATTGCGTCGAGATTCAATACATCGTCCATCAGACGACGTGCCTCCAAGGGTCTATTGCTGCCTCGGGCACCTTATGGTCGTTCTCCTATGACTGTAGATTTTCGAATCCGACGCCAAACTGATACTTAATTGTAACGTTCAGGGCCTCCTAATGAGGATGGAACACTCAAATTGCGTCGAGATTTAATACATCGCCCTCCAGCCGACTTGTCTCCAAGGGTCTATTGTTGCCTCGGACACCTTTTGGTCGTCCTCCTGTGAGTCTAGATTTTCGAATCCGACGAAAAACTGTGAGTTAATTATAACATTCAGGGCCTCCTAATGACGATGGAACACTCAAATTGCGTCGAGATTTAATACATCACCCTCCAGCCGACTTGTCTCCAAGGGCCTATTGTTGCCTCGGGCGCATTTTGGTCGTCCTCCTGTGAGTCCAGATTTTCGAATCCGACGCATAACTGATAGTTAATTGTAACGTTCAGGGCCTCCTAATGACGATGGAACACTCAAATTGCGTCGAGATTCAATACATCGTCCTCCAGCCTACTTGTCTCCAAGGGTCTATTGCTGCCTCTGGCACCTAATAGTCCGTCTCCTGTGAATCTAGACTCTCGAATCCGACGCGAAACTGATAGTTAATTGTTACATTCAGGGCCTCCTAATGACGATGGAACACTCAAATTGCGTCGAGTTCAATATATCGTCCTCCAGGCGATTTGTCTCCAAGAGTCTACTGCTGCCTCGGGCACCCTATGGTCGTTCACTTCTGAGTCTACATTTTCGAATCCGACGCAAAACTAATAGTTAATTGTAACGTTCAGGGCCTCGTAATGAGGATGGAACACTCAAATTGCGTCGAGATTCAATACATCATCCTCCAGCCGACTTGTCTCCAAGGGTCTATTGTTGCCTCGGGCGCCTTTTGGTCGTCCTCCTGCGAGTCTAGATTTTCGAATCCGACGCATAACTGATAGTTAATTGTAACGTTCAGGGCCTCCTAATGACGATGGAACACTCAAATTGCGTCGAGATTCAATACATCGTCCTCCAGCCTACTTGTCTCCAAGGGTCTATTGTTGCCTCGGGCGCCTTTTTGTCGTCCTCCTGTGAGCCTAGATTTTCGAATCCGACGCATAACTGATAGTTAATTGTAACGTTCAGGGCCTCCTAATGACGATGGAAAACTCAAATTGCGTCGAGATTCAATACATCGTCCTCCAGCCTACTTGTCTCCAAGGGTCTATTGCTGCCTCTAGCACCTTATAGTCCGTCTCCTGTGAATCTAGATTCTCGAATCCGCCGCGAAACTGATAGTTAATTGTAACGTTCAGGGCCTCCTAATGACGATGGAACACTCAAATTGCGTCGAGATTCAATACTTCGTCCTCCAGGCGACTTGTCTCCAAGGGTCTATTGCTGCCTATGGCACCTTATGGTCCTTCTCCTGTGAGTCTAGATTTTCGAATCCGACGCGAAACTGATAGTTAATGGTAACGTTCAGGGCCTCCTAATGACGATGGAATACTCAAATTGCGTCGAGATTCAATTCATCGTCCTCCAGCCGACTTGCCTCCAAGGGTCTATTGCTGCCTCGGGCACCTTATGGTCGTTCTCCTCTGAGTCTACATTTTCGAATCCGACGCATAACTGATAATTAATTGTAACGTTCAGGGCCTCCTAATGACGATGGAACACTCAAATTGCGTCGCGACTCAATACATCGTCCTCCAGCCGATTTGTCTCCAAGGGTCTATTGCTGCCTGTGGCACCTAATGGTCGTTCTCCTGTGAGTCTAGATTTTCCAATCCGACGCAAAACTGATAGTTAATTGTAACGTTGAGGGCCTCCTAATGACGATGGAATACTCAATTTGCGTCGAGATTCAATACATCGTCCTAGAGCAGACTTGTCTCCAAGGGGATGTTGCTGCCTCGGGCACCGTATAGTCCGTCTCCTGTGAGTCTAGATTTTCAAATCCGAAGCAAAAATGATAGTTAATTGTAACGTTCAGGGCCTCCTTATGATGATGGATCTCTCAAATTCCGTCGCGATTCAATACATCGTCCTCCAGTCGACTTGTCTCCAAGGGTCTATTGCTGCCTCGGGCACCTTATGGTCGTTCTCCTATGACTGTAGATTTTCGAATCCGACGCCAAACTGATACTTAATTGTAACGTTCAGGGCCTCCTAATGACGATAGAACACGCAAATTGCTTCGATATTCAATACATCGTCCCCCAGCCGACCTGACTCCAAGGGCATATTTCTGCCTCGGGCACCTTATGGTCCGTCTCCTGTGAGTCTAGATTTTCGAATCCGACGCGAAACTGATAGTTAATTGTTACATTCAGGGCCTCCTAATGACGATGGAACACTCAAATTGCGTCGAGTTCAATATATCGTCCTCCAGGCGATTTGTCTCCAAGAGTCTACTGCTGCCTCGGGCACCTTATGGTCGTTCACCTCTGAGTCTACATTTTCGAATCCGACGCAAAACTAATAGTTAATTGTAACGTTCACGGCCTCCTAATGAGGATGGAACACTCAAATTGCGTCGAGATTCAATACATCATCCTCCAGCCGACTTGTCTCCAAGGGTCTATTGTTGCCTCGGGCGCCTTTTGGTCGTCCTCCTGCGAGTCTAGATTTTCGAATCCGACGCATAACTGATAGTTAATTGTAACGTTCAGGGCCTCCTAACGACGATGGAACACTCAAATTGCGTCGAGATTCAATACATCGTCCTCCAGCCTACATGTCTCCAAGGGTCTATTGCTGCCTCTGGCACCCTATAGTCCGTCTCCTGTGAGTCTAGATTTTCGAATCCGACGCAAAACCGATTTTTAATAGTAATGTTCAGTGCCTCCTAATGACGATGGATCACTCAAATTGCGTCGCGATTCAATACATCGTATTCCAGCCGACTTCTCTCCAAGGCTCTATTGTTGCCTCGGGCGCCTTTTGGTTGTTCTCCTGCGAGTCTAGATTTTCAAATCCGACGCAAAACTGATAGTTAATAGTAACGTTCAGGGCCTCCTAATGACGATGAAACACTCAAATTGCGTCGAGTTCAAAATATCGTCCTCCAGGCGATTTGTCTCCAAGAGTCTACTGCTGCCTCGGGCACCTTACGGTCCGTCTCCTGTGAGTCTAAATTTTCAAATGCGACGCAAAACTTATAGTTAATAGTAACGTTCAGGGCCTCCTAATGACGATGAAACACTCAAATTGCGTCGAGTTCAAAATATCGTCCTCCAGGCGATTTGTCTCCAAGAGTCTACTGCTGCCTCGGGCACCTTATGGTTGTTCTCCTCTGAGTCTACATTTTCGAATCCGACGCAAAACTGATAGTTAATTGTAACGTTCAGGGCCTCCTAATGAGGATGGAACACTCAAATTGCGTCGAGATTTAATACATCACCCTCCAGCCGACTTGTCTCCAAGGGTCTATTGTTGCCTCGGACGCCTTTTGGTCGTCCTCCTGTGAGTCTAGATTTTCGAATCCGACGAAAAACTGTGAGTTAATTATAACATTCAGGGCCTCCTAATGACGATGGAACACTCAAATTGCGTCGAGATTTTATACATCACCCTCCAGCCGACTTGTCTCCAAGGGCCTATTGTTGCCTCGGGCGCCTTTTGGTCGTCCTCCTGTGAGTCTAGATTTTCGAATCCGACGCATAACTGATAGTTAATTGTAACGTTCAGGGCCTCCTAATGACGATGGAACACTCAAATTGCGTCGAGATTCAATACATCGTCCTCCAGCCTACTTGTCTCCAAGGGTCTATTGCTGCCTCTGGCACCTTATAGTCCGTCTCCTGTGAATCTAGATTCTCGAATCCGACGCGAAACTGATAGTTAATTGAAACGTTCAGGGCCTCCTAATGACGATGGAACACTCAAATTGCGTCGGGATTCAATACTTCGTCCTCCAGGCGAGTTGTCTCCAAGGGTCTATTGCCGCCTCTAGCACCTTATGGTCCGTCTCCTGTGAGTCTAGATTTTCGAATCCGACGCGAAACTGATAGTTAATGGTAACGTTCAGGGCCTCCTAATGACGATGGAACATTCAAATAGCGTTGAGATTCAATACATCGTCCTCCAGGAGACTTGCCTCCAAGGGCCTATTGCTGCCTCGGGCACCTTATGGTCGTTCTCCTCTGAGTCTACATTTTCGAATCCGACGCAAAACTGATAATTAATTGTAACGTTCAGGGCCTCCAATTGACGATGGAACACTCAAATTGCGTCGACATTCAATTCATCGTCCTTCAGCCGACTTGTCTCCAAGGGTCTATTGCTGCCTGTGGCACCTAATGGTTGTTCTCCTGTGAGTCTAGATTTTTCAATCCGACGCAAAACTGATAGTTAATTGTAACGTTGAGGGCCTCCTAATGACGATGGAACACTCAATTTGCGTCGAGATTCAATACATCGTCCTCCAGCAGACTTGTCTCCAAGGGGATGTTGCTGCCTCGGGCACCGTATAGTCCGTCTCCTGTGAGTCTAGATTTTCAAATCCGAAGCAAAAACGATTGTTAATTGTAACGTTCAGGGCCTCCTTATGACGATGGATCTCTCAAATTCCGTCGTGATTCAATACATCGTCCTCCAGTCGACTTGTCTCCAAGGGTCTATTGCTGCCTCGGGCACCTTATGGTCGTTCTCCTATGACTGTAGATTTTCGAATCCGACGCCAAACTGATACTTAATTGTAACGTTCAGGGGCCTCCTAATGACGATAGAACACGCAAATTGCTTCGATATTCAATACATCGTCCCCCAGCCGACCTGACTCCAAGGGCATATTTCTGCCTCGGGCACCTTATGGTCCGTCTCCTGTGAGTCTAGATTTTCGAATCCGACGCGAAACTGAGAGTTAATTGTGACGTTAAGGGCCACCTAATGACGATGGAACACTCAAATTGCTTCGAGATTCAATACATCGTCCTCCAGCCGACTTGTCTCCAATGGTCTATTGCAGCCTCTGGCACCTTATAGTCGTGCTTCTGTGAATCTAGAATTTCGAATCCGACGCGAAACTGATAGTTAATTGTTACATTCAGGGCCTCCTAATGACGATGGAACACTCAAATTGCGTCGAGTTCAATATATCGTCCTCCAGGCGATTTGTCTCCAAGAGTCTACTGCTGCCTCGGGCACCTTATGGTCGTTCACCTCTGAGTCTACATTTTCGAATCCGACGCAAAACTAATAGTTAATTGTAACGTTCACGGCCTCCTAATGAGGATGGAACACTCAAATTGCGTCGAGATTCAATACATCATCCTCCAGCCGACTTGTCTCCAAGGGTCTATTGTTGCCTCGGGCGCCTTTTGGTCGTCCTCCTGCGAGTCTAGATTTTCGAATCCGACGCATAACTGATAGTTAATTGTAACGTTCAGGGCCTCCTAACGACGATGGAACACTCAAATTGCGTCGAGATTCAATACATCGTCCTCCAGCCTACTTGTCTCCAAGGGTCTATTGCTGCCTCTGGCACCCTATAGTCCGTCTCCTGTGAGTCTAGATTTTCGAATCCGACGCAAAACCGATTTTTAATAGTAATGTTCAGTGCCTCCTAATGACGATGGATCACTCAAATTGCGTCGCGATTCAATACATCGTATTCCAGCCGACTTCTCTCCAAGGCTCTATTGTTGCCTCGGGCGCCTTTTGGTTGTACTCCTGTGAGTCTAGATTTTCAAATCCGACGCAAAACTGATAGTTAATAGTAACGTTCAGGGCCTCCTAATGACGATGAAACACTCAAATTGCGTCGAGTTCAAAATATCGTCCTCCAGGCGATTTGTCTCCAAGAGTCTACTGCTGCCTCGGGCACCTTACGGTCCGTCTCCTGTGAGTCTAAATTTTCAAATGCGACGCAAAACTGATAGTTAATAGTAACGTTCAGGGCCTCCTAATGACGATGAAACACTCAAATTGCGTCGAGTTCAAAATATCGTCCTCCAGGCGATTTGTCTCCAAGAGTCTACTGCTGCCTCGGGCACCTCATGGCTGTTCTCCTCTGAGTCTACATTTTCGAATCGGACGCAAAACTGATAGTTAATTGTAACGTTCAGGGCCTCCTAATGAGGATGGAACACTCAAATTGCGTCGAGATTTAATACATCACCCTCCAGCCGACTTGTCTCCAAGGGTCTATTGTTGCCTCGGACGCCTTTTGGTCGTCCTCCTGTGAGTCTAGATTTTCGAATCCGACGAAAAACTGTGAGTTAATTATAACATTCAGGGCCTCCTAATGACGATGGAACACTCAAATTGCGTCGAGATTTAATACATCACCCTCCAGCCGACTTGTCTCCAAGGGCCTATTGTTGCCTCGGGCGCCTTTTGGTCGTCCTCCTGTGAGTCTAGATTTTCGAATCCGACGCATAACTGATAGTTAATTGTAACGTTCAGGGCCTCCTAATGACGATGGAACACTCAAATTGCGTCGAGATTCAATACATCGTCCTCCAGCCTACTTGTCTCCAAGGGTCTATTGCTGCCTCTGGCACCTTATAGTCCGTCTCCTGTGAGTCTAGATTCTCGAATCCGACGCGAAACTGATAGTTAATTGTAACGTTCAGGGCCTCCTAATGACGATGGAACACTCAAATTGCGTCGGGATTCAATACTTCATCCTCCAGGCGAGTTGTCTCCAAGGGTCTATTGCCGCCTCTAGCACCTTATGGTCCGTCTCCTGTGAGTCTAGATTTTCGAATCCGACGCGAAACTGATAGTTAATGGTAACGTTCAGGGCCTCCTAATGACGATGGAACACTCAAATAGCGTTGAGATTCAATACATCGTCCTCCAGGAGACTTGCCTCCAAGGGCCTATTGCTGCCTCGGGCACCTTATGGTCGTTCTCCTCTGAGTCTACATTTTCGAATCCGACGCAAAACTGATAATTAATTGTAACGTTCAGGGCCTCCAATTGACGATGGAACACTCAAATTGCGTCGACATTCAATTCATCGTCCTTCAGCCGACTTGTCTCCAAGGGTTTATTGCTGCCTGTGGCACCTAATGGTCGTTCTCCTTTGAGTCTAGATTTTTCAATCCGACGCAAAACTGATAGTTAATTGTAACGTTGAGGGCCTCCTAATGACGATGGAACACTCAATTTGCGTCGAGATTCAATACATCGTCCTCCAGCAGACTTGTCTCCAAGGGGATGTTGCTGCCTCGGGCACCGTATAGTCCGTCTCCTGTCAGTCTAGATTTTCAAATCCGAAGCAAAAATGATAGTTAATTGTAACGTTCAGGCCTCCTTATGACGATGGATCTCTCAAATTCCGTCGTGATTCAATACATCGTCCTCCAGTCGACTTGTCTCCAAGGGTCTATTGCTGCCTCGGGCACCTTATTGTCGTTCTCTTGTGAGTCTAGATTGTCGAATCCGACGCAAAACTGATAGTTAATTGTAACGTTCAGGGCCTCCTAATGACGATGGAACACGCAAATTGCTTCGAGATTCAATACATCGTCCCCCAGCCGACCTGACTCCAAGGGCATATTTCTGCCTCGGGCATCTTATGGTCCGTCTCCTGTGAGTCTAGATTTTCGAATCCGACACGAAACTGAGAGTTAATTGTGACGTTAAGGGCCACCTAATGACGATGGAACACTCAAATTGCTTCGAGATTCAATACATCGACCTCCAGCCGACTTGTCTCCAAGGGTCAATTGCAGCCTCTGGCACCTTATGGTCGTGCTTCTGTGAGTCTAGAATTTCGAATCCGACGCGAAACTGATAGTTAATTGTTACATTCAGGGCCTCCTAAGGACGATGGAACACTCAAATTGCGTCGAGTTCAATATATCGTCCTCCAGGCGATTTGTCTCCAAGAGTCTAATGCTGCTTCGGGCACCTTATGGTCGTTCTCCTCTGAGTCTACATTATCGAATCCGACGCAAAACTAATAGTTAATTGTAACGTTCAGGGCCTCCTAATGAGGATGGAACACTCAAATTGCGTCGAGATTCAATACATCATCCTCCAGCCGACTTGTCTCCAAGGGTCTATTGTTGCCTCGGGCGCCTTTTGGTCGTCCTCCTGCGAGTCTAGATTTTCGAATCCGACGCATAATTTATAGTTAATTGTAACGATCAGGGCCTCCTATAGACGATGGAACACTCAAATTGCGTCGAGATTCAATACATCGTCCTCCAGCCTACTTGTTTCCAAGGGTCTATTGCTGCCTCTGGCACCCTATAGTCCGTCTCCTGTGAGTCTAGATTTTCGAATCCGACGCAAAACCGATGGTTAAAAGTAATGTTCAGTGCCTCCTAATGACGATGGAACACTCAAATTGCGTCGCGATTCAATACATCGTATTCCAGCCGACTTCTCTCCAAGGGTCTATTACTGCCTCGGGCGCCTTTTGGTCGTTCTCCTGTGAGTCTAGATTTTCAAATCCGACGCAAAACTGTGAGTTAATTATAACATTCAGGGCCTCCCAATGACGATGGAACACTCAAATTGCGTCGAGATTCAATACATCGTCCTCCAGCCGACTTGTCTCCAAGGGTCTATTGTTACCTCGGGCGCCTTTTGGTCGTCCTCCTGTAGTCTAGATTTTGGAATCCGACGCATAACTGATAGTTAATTGTACCGTTCACGGCCTCCAAATGACGATGGAACACTCAAATTGCGTCGAGATTCAATATATCGTCCTGCAGCCTACTTGTCTCCAAGGGTCTATTGCTGCCTCTGGCACCTTATGGTCCGTCTGCTGTGAGTCTAAATTCTCAAATGCGACGCAAATCTGATAGTTAATAGTAACGTTCAGGGCCTCCTAATGACGATGGAACACTCAAATTGCGTCGAGTTCAATATATCGCCCTCCAGCCGACTTGTCTCCAAGGGTCTATTGCTGCCTGTGGCACCTAATGGTCGTTCTCCTGTGAGTCTAGATTTTCGAATCCGACGCAAAACTGATTTTTAATTCTAATGTTCAGTGCCTCCTAATGACGATGGAACACTCAAATTGCGTCGCGATTAAATACATCGTCCTCCAGCCGATTTGTCTCCAAGGGTCTATTGCTGTCTGTGGCACCTAATGGTCGTTCTCCTGTGAGTCTAGATTTTCCAATCCGACGCAAAACTGATAGTTTATTGTAACGTTCAGGGCCTTCTAATGACGAGGGAACACTCAAATTGCGTCTAGATTCAATACATCGGCCTCCAGCCGACTTAACTCCAAGGGTCAATTGCTGTCTCGCGGACCTTGTGGTCGTTCTCCTGTGAGTCTAGATTTACGAATCCGACGCATAACTGATAGTTAATTGTAACGTTCAGGTCCTCCTAATGACGATGGAACACTCAAATTGCGTCGCGATTCAATACATCGTCCTTCAGCCGACTTGTTTCCAAGGGTCTATTGTTGCCCCAGGCGCCTTCTGGTCGTTCTTCTGTGAGTCTAGATTTACGAATCCGACGCATAACTGATAGTTAATTGCAACGTTCAGGGCCTCCTAATGACGATGGAACACTCAAATTACGTTGAGATTCAATATTTCGTCCTCCAGCCGACTTGTCTCCAAGGGTCTATTGCAGCCTCTCGCACCTTATGGTCGTGCTTCTGTGAGTCTAGAATTTCGAATCCGACGCAAAACTGATAGTTAATTGTTACATTCAGGGCCTCCTAATGACGATGGAACACTCAAATTGCGTCGAGTTCAATAAATCGTCCTCCAGGCGATTTGTCTCCAAGAGTCTACTGCTGCCTCGGGCACCTTATGGTCGTTCTCCTCTGAGTCTACATTTTCGAATCCGACGAAAAACTAATAGTTAATTGTAACGTTCAGGGCCTCCTAATGAGGATGGAACACTCAAATTGCGTCGAGATTCTATACATCATCCTCCAGCCGACTTGGCTCCAAGGGTCTATCGTTGCCTCGGGCGCCTTTTGGTCGTCCTCCTGCGAGTCTAGATTTTCGAATCCGACGCATATCTGATAGTTAATTGTAACGTTCAAGGCATCCTAACAACGATGAAACACTCAAATTGCGTCGAGATTCAATACATCGTCCATCAGACGACGTGTCTCTAAGGGTCTATTGCTGCCTCGGGCACCTTATGGTCGTTCTCCTGTGACTGTAGATTTTCGAATCCGACGCAAAACTGATAGTTAATTGTAACGTTCAGGGCCTCCTAATGACGATGGAACACTCAAATTGCTTCGAGATTCAATACATCGTCCCCCAGCTGACCTCATTCCAAGGGCATATTTCTGCCTCGGGCACCTTATGGTCCGTCTCCTGTGAGTCTGGATTTTCGAATCCGACGCGAAACTGAGAGTTAATTGTAATGTTAAGGGCCACCTAATGACGATGGAACACTCAAATTGCTTCGAGATTCAATACATCGTCCTCCAGCCGACTTGTCTCCAAGAGTCTATTGCAGCCTCTGGCACCTTATGGTCGTGCTTCTGTGAGTCTAGAATTTCGAATCCGACGCAAAACTGATAGTTAATTGTTACATTCAGGGCCTCCTAATGAAGATGGAACACTCAAATTGCGTCGAGTTCAATATATCGTCCTCCAGGCGATTTGTCTCCAAGAGTCTACTGCTGCCTCGGGCACCTTATGGTCGTTCTCCTCTGAGTCTACATTTTCGAATCCGACGCAAAACTAATAGTTAATTGTAACGTTCAGGGCCTCCTAATGAGGATGGAACACTCAAATTGCGTCGAGATTCAATACATCATCCTCCAGCCGACTTGTCTCCAAGGGTCTGTCGTTGCCTCGGGCGCCTTTTGGTCGTCCTCCTGTGAGTCTAGATTTTCGAATCCGACGCATAACTGATAGTTAATTGTAACGTTCAGGGCCTCCTAATGACGATGGAACACTCAAATTGCGTCGAGATTCAATACATCGTCCTCCAGCCTACTTGTCTCCAAGGGTCTATTGCTGCCTCTGGCACCCTGTAGTCCGTCTCCTGTGAGTCTAGATTTTCGAATCCGACGCAAAACCGATGGTTAATAGTAATGTTCAGTGCCTCCTAATGACGATGGAACACTCAAATTGCGTCGCGATACAATACATCGTATTCCAGCCGACTTCTCTCCAAGGGTCTATTGTTGCCTCGGGCGCCTTTTGGTCGTTCTCCTGTGAGTCTAGATTTTCGAATCCGACGCAAAACTGTGAGTTAATTATAACATTCAGGGCCTCCTAATGACGATGGAACACTCAAATTGCGTCGAGACTCAATACATCGTCCTCCAGCCGACTTGTTTCCAAGGGTCTATTGTTGCCTCGGGCGCCTTTTGGTCGTCCTCCTGTAGTCTAGATTTTGGAATCCGACGCATAACTGATAGTTAATTGTACCGTTCACGGCCTCCAAATGACGATGGAACACTCAAATTGCGTCGAGATTCAATATATCGTCCTGCAGCCTACTTGTCTCCAAGCGTCTATTGCTGCCTCTGGCACCTTATGGTCCGTCTCCTGCGAGTCTAAATTTTCGAATCCGACGCAAAACTGATAGTTAATTGTAACTTTCAGGGCCTCTCAATGACGATGGAACTCTCAAATTGCGTCGAGATTCAATACATCGGCCTCCAGCCGACTTGTCTCCAAAGGTCTATTGCTGGCTCGGGCACCTTGTGGTCGTTCTCCTGTGAGACTAGATTTACAAATCCGACGCATAACTGATACTTAATTGTAACGTTCAGGGCCTCCTAATGACGATGGAACACTCAAATTGCGTCGAGATTCAATACATCGTCCTCCAGCCGATTTGTCTCCAAGGGTCTATTGCTGCCTGTGGCACCTAATGGTCGTTCTCCTGTGAGTCTAGATTGTCGAATCCGTCGCAAATCTGATAGTTAATTGTAGCGTTCAGGGCCTCCTAATGACGATGGATCACTTAAATTTCGTGGAGATTCAATACATCGTCCTCCAGGCGACTTGTCTCCAAGGGCCTATTGCTGCCTCGGGCACCTTATGGTCGTTCTCCTCTGAGTCTACATTTTCAAATCCGACGCAAAACTGATAGTTAAATGTAACGTCAGGTCATCCTAATGACGATGGAACACTCAAATTGCGTCGAGATTCAATACATCGGCCACCAGCCGACTTGTCTCCAAGGATCAATTGCTGCCTCGGGCACCTTGTGGTCGTTCTCCTGTGAGTCCAGATTTACAAATCCGACGCATAACTGGTAGTTAATTGTAACTTTCAGGGCCTCCTAATGACGATGGAACACTCAACTTACGTCGACATTCAATATATCGCCCTCCAGCCGACTTGTCTCCCAGGGTCTATTGCTGACACTGGCACCTAATGGTCCGTCTTCTGTGAGTCTAGAATTTCGAATCCGACGCAAAACTGATAGTTAATTGAAATGTTCAGTGCCTCCTAATGACGATGGAACACTCAAATTGCGTCGCGATTCAGAACATCGTCCTCCAGCCGATTTGTCTCCAAGGGTCTATAACTGCCTGTGGCACCTAATGGTCGTTCTCCTGTGAGTCTAGATTTTCGAATCCGACGCAGAACTCTTAGTTAATTGCAACGTTCAGGGCCTCCTAATGACGATGGAGCCCTCAATTTGCGTCGAGATTCAAAACATCGTCCTCCAGCCTCGGGAACCATATGGTCCGTCTCCTGTGAGTCTAGATTTTCGAAACCGACACAAAACTGAAATTAATTGTAACGTTCAGTGCCTCCTAACGACGATGGAACACTCAAATTGCAACGAGATTCAGTACATCGTCCTCCAGCCAACTTGTCTCCAAGTGTCTGATGCTGCCTCGGGCACCTTGTGGTCGTTATCCTGTGAGTCTTGATTTACAAATCCGACGCATAACTGATAGTTAATTGTAACGTTCAGGGTCTCCAAATGACGATGGAACACTCAAATTGGTTCGAGATTCAATACATCGTCCTCCAGGCGACTTGTCTCCAAGGGTCTAATGCTGCCTAGGGCACCTTATGCTCGTTGTCCTCTGAGACTACATTTTCGAATCCGACGCAAAACTGATAGCTAATTGTAACGTTCAGGGCCTCCTAATGACGATGGAACACTCAAAATGCGTCGAGATTCAATACATCGTCCTCCACCCGACTCGTCTCCAAGGATCTATTGTTGCCTCGGGCGCCTTTTGGTCGTCCTCCTGTGAGTCTAGAATTTCGACGCATAACTGATAGTTAATTGTAATGTTCTTGGCCTCCTAATGACGATGGAACAATCAAATTGCGTCGAGATTCAATAGATCGTCGTCCAGCTGACTTGTCTCCAAGGGTCTATGGCTGCCTCTGGCACCTAATGGTCATTCTCCTGTGAGTCTAGATTTTCGAATCCGACGTGAAACTGATAGTTAATTGAAACGTTCAGGACCTCCTAATGACGATGGAACACTCAAATTGCGTCGAGATTCATTACATCGTCCTCCAGGCGACTTGTCTCCAAGGGTCTATTGCTGCTTCGGGGACCTTATGGTCGTTCTCCTCTGTGTCTACATTTTCAAATTCGACGCAAAACTGATAGTTAAATGTAACTTTCAGGGCCTCCTAATGAGGATGGAACACTCGAATTGCGTCGAGATTTAATACATCGTCCTCCAGCCGACTTGCCTCAAAAGGTCTATTGATGCATCGGGCGCCTTTTGGTCGTCCTCCTGTGAGTCTAAATTTTCGAATCCGACGCATAACTGATAGTTTATTGTAACGTACACGGCCTCCTAATGACGTTGGAACACTCAAATTGCGTCGAGATTCAATACATCGTCCTCCAGCCGAATTGTCTCCAAGGGTCTATTGCTGACTATGGCACCTTATGGTCCGTCTCCTGTGAGTCTAGATTTACGAATCCGACGCAAAACTGATAGTTAATTGAAATGTTCAGTGCCTCCTAATGACGATGGAACATTCAAATTGCTTCGAGATTCAATGCATTGTCCTCCAGCCGACTTGTCTCCAAGGGGATATTGCTGCCTCGGGCACCTTATGGTCGTTCTTCTGCGAGTCTAGATTTTCGAGTCCGACGCTAAGCTGAAAGTTAATTATAACGTTCAGGGGCTCCTAATGACGATGGAACACTCAAATTGCGTCGAGATTCAATACATCGTCCTCCAGCCGACTTGTCTCCAAGGGGATATTGCTGCCTCGGGCACCTTACGGTCGTTCTCCTGTGAGTCTAGAATTTCGAATCCGACGCAGAACTGATGGTTAATTGTAATGTTCAGTGCCTCCTGATGACGATGGAACACTCAAATTACGTCGCGATTCAGTACATCGTCCTCCAGCCGACTTGTCTCCAAGGGGATATTGCTGCCTGTGGCACCTAATGGTCGTTCTCCTGTGAGTCTAGATTTTCGAATCCGACGCAGAACTCTTAGTTAATTGCAACGTTCAGGGCCTCCTAATGACGATGGAGCCCTCAATTTGCGTCGAGATTCAAAACATCGTCCTCCAGCCTCGGGAACCATATGGTCCGTCTCCTGTGAGTCTAGATTTTCGAAACCGACACAAAACTGAAAATTAATTGTAACGTTCAGTGCCTCCTAACGACGATGGAACACTCAAATTGCAACGAGATTCAGTACATCGTCCTCCAGCCAACTTGTCTCCAAGTGTCTGATGCTGCCTCGGGCACCTTGTGGTCGTTATCCTGTGAGTCTTGATTTACAAATCCGACGCATAACTGATAGTTAATTGTAACGTTCAGGGTCTCCAAATGACGATGGAACACTCAAATTGGTTCGAGATTCAATACATCGTCCTCCTGGCGACTTGTCTCCGAGGGTCTATTGCTGCCTCGGGGACCTTATGGTCGTTCTCCTCTGTGTCTACATTTTCAAATTCGACGCAAAACTGATAGTTAAATGTAACGTTCAGGGCCTCCTAATGAGGATGGAACACTCGAATTGCGTCGAGATTTAATACATCGTCCTCCAGCCGACTTGCCTCAAAAGGTCTATTGTTGCCTCGGGCGCCTTTTGGTCGTCCTCCTGTGAGTCTAAATTTTCGAATCCGACGCATAACTGATAGTTTATTGTAACGTACACGGCCTCCTAATGACGTTGGAACACTCAAATTGCGTCGAGATTCAATACATCGTCCTCCAGCCGAATTGTCTCCAAGGGTCTATTGCTGACTATGGCACCTTATGGTCCGTCTCCTGTGAGTCTAGATTTACGAATCCGACGCAAAACTGATAGTTAGTTGAAATGTTCAGTGCCTCCTAATGACGATGGAACACTCAAATTGCGTCGCGATTCAATACATCGTCCTCCAGCCGATTTGTCTCCAAGGGTCTATTGCTGCCCCGGGCGCCTTTTGGTCGTACTCCAGTGAGTCTAGATTGTCGAATCCGACGCAAACCTCATAGTTAATTGTAACGTTCACGGCCTCCTAATGACGATGGAACATTCAAATTGCTTCGAGATTCAATACATCGTCCTCCAGCCGACTTGTCTCCAAGGGGATATTGCTGCCTCGGGCACCTTATGGTCGTTCTTCTGCGAGTCTAGATTTTCGAATCCGACGCTAAGCTGAGAGTTAATTATAACGTTCAGGGGCTCCTAATGACGATGGAACACTCAAATTGCGTCGAGATTCAATACATCGTCCTCCAGCCGACTTGTCTCCAAGGGGATATTGCTGCCTCGGGCACCTTACGGTCGTTCTCCTGTGAGTCTAGAATTTCGAATCCGACGCAGAACTGATGGTTAATTGTAATGTTCAGTGCCTCCTGATGACGATGGAACACTCAAATTACGTCGAGATTCAATACATCGTCCTCCAGCCGACTTGTCTCCAAGGGGATATTGCTGCCTCGGGCATCTTACGGTCGTTCTCCTGTGAGTCTAGAATTTCGAATCCGACGCAGAACTGATGGTTAATTGTAATGTTCAGTGCCTCCTGATGACGATGGAACACTCAAATTACGTCGCGATTCAGTACATCGTCCTCCAGCCGATTTGTCTCCAAGGGTCTATTGCTGCCTGTGGCACCTAATGGTCGTTCTCCTGTGAGTCTAGATTTTCGAATCCGACGCAAAACTCTTAGTTAATTGTAACGTTCAGGGCCTCCTAATGACGATGGAGCACTTAATTTGCGTCGAGATGCAATACATTGTCCTCCAGCCGATTTGTCTCCAAGGGGATATTGCTACCTCGGGATCCATATGGTCCGTCTCCTGTGAGTCTAGATTTTCGATACCGACGCAAAACTGTAAGTTAATTGTAACGTTCAGTGCCTCCTAATGACGATGGAACACTCAAATTGCATTGAAATTCAATACATCGTCCTCCAACCAACTTGTCTCCAAGTGTCTATTGCTGCCTCGGGCACCTTGTGGTCGTTATCCTGTGAGTCTTGATTTACAAATCCGACGCATAACTGATAGTTAATTGTAACGTTCAGGGCCTCCTAATGACGATGGAACAGTCAAATTGGTTCGAGATTCAATACATCGTCCTCTAGCCGACTTGTCTCCAAGGATCTACTGCTGCCTTTGGCACCTGTTGGTCGTGCTCCTGTGAGTCTAGATTTTCGAATCCGACGCGAAACTGACAGTTAATTGTAACGTTCAGGGACTCTTAATGACGATGGAACACTCAAATTGCGTCGAGATTCAATACATCGTCCTCCAGGCGACTTGTCTCCAAGGGTCTAATGCTGCCGAGGGCACCTTATGCTCGTTGTCCTATTGTAACGCCGGAAATGCTTATCCTCCTATTCCCATCTATTGTACTATAATTTGTTTTCCTTATTTTTGTTACCTGAATATAGGACATTTCTGTGTCTTTACATATTGTAATTGTTTTACTATTTGTATATATATATTTATACATTTATGTCGATGTATAATTGGTTTGTTTCGTAAATATTGCTTGTATTTTTACGCTGGGTCTTGCCTAGGGAAAACTGCTATCGAACGGTTACATCGATAGGTCGTGTGAAGACTCAAAGTGTGTAGGATCTTTGGTAGTGTTAACTCTGCCGCGTGGAGCGCGGGCAGAGCTGTTGGAGTCTGGCTGGAGTAGCGAGTGGAGCAGGTGTGTTGTGTGACGCTCCCGCGAGTTGCCGCGCTTTCGGGGTTTGGCAGCATGTAATTGCGCTCGACTCGCGATGATAGTTTCTGACATGGTGTCGCGGACGGGAAGCATTAGCTGGCGCACATCAAGAGCCCGTTTCGCCTGGTGACCGTGTCGAGAAGAAGGCGCGCCAACATCCAGCTTCTGCAACAGCGACGGCCGACAATGAGTGACTGTCGCCACCTCCTCGATCGACGGCTTCAAACCTTCAATCAACCAACAAGGAAGACTAAAAGCACGTAAAGTTTCAGAACTGTATGGCAGACCTCAGCTTTTCAAATTGTTCCATTTGCCTCGCAAAATTACAGCAACTTAGCATGAACCTTTGTTGCTCATTGTCCCAATTGCATTGCCAAGCAGGGTCCCTTCCTTTTCCGAAATGAGCCCGAGGGTCGTTGAAATTCAAACGCCAGCATCATTCGATTTCACTGCTTTAATTTCAAAGTTCAGCTGGCTACAATATTTAGATTGCACAAGCACAAATTAAGAGTTTTCACACTACACGTGTCAACCTTCAGTTGCCACGCATCTATTGCTAATTATATGTGTAATTACCTTTCTTTTTCAGTTACTATAGTAATTGTCCTTAGGACTGGCGACCGTAATTTCCCCCAAATCTCAAATATCTAATTACCGCTAGTTAATTGTTAACGTAACGGCCGCACATTTACTATCTTCATCAACTTTACCCCTTTAAAAATTAATTTCCACTAGTTTCATTTGTATTTTTCCTTTCATTTAGATGTAACCCTTTCCTCCCTCTTTACCGACAGATTAACTTCGGTGACGATTGCTCATGCCAAATTTCCATTAGGTACACGCGGTTTAATTTTTCACTGTCATTAAGGTCGATAAGTGAGGGGGAGGTTACACGTTGCGACCTGGTGACAGGACAATCTTCGGATTTGAGGTTGTTCTGGACACGAATTTTGTATGTTGCAAATCTCGTAACGAAGTACTGGTTACGTACAGGCCGTTACGTCAGCGAGGATAAGTAGTCGGAGTAATCCTAATTATATTTGAGATTTGGCATTTATATTGAAAATTATTAAAATGAGTGAAGGCAACAATTGCCAAAATTTGGTAGTCTTGGATACGGAACAATCGGTCGAACAGTGGGAAACGCGCACCGCGTTACCCATTGCTCAGGGGCAGGCGGCTAGCATGAAAGACGCGACCGCCGAAACGCAACAAAGAGCAGAAATGAGATTCCAAACTTTAGAAAGTGTTTCGGAATCGGAAGTGAAAATCAAATCTGAATCCCTTGATGACGAATACGGGGGGAAAATTAAAGAGGAAGCCGCTGCGGAAGTAAAACCGGTAATTTCCGGGAATTTAACTGATTTATTGAATGTTTTGATTAACGAAATCAAGAGTCAATCGACCAAGCAAGAAGCTCAGTCTGAAAAAATTGAACGAAAGCTAGACAGTCACAACAAAGCTATTAATGTTGTTAACAACAATGTTGGAGTAGTTAACACAAAAGTTGATAAAATCAAAGAAGATATTGTTGTGATTAATAGTGAAATCGGTGATCTTAAACAGGAAATGATAGGCGTTCAGGCGGAAATTGCCAGCATAAATACTCGTTTTTATTCCGAAATTAACAGAATCGAGAAAAGTGTAGGAGAATCAGTTGCTCCGATCATCGAGAATTAGGTGACGGAACAAATTCAACTAGTGAAAAAAGAGGATCAAAAGAAGGTGGAAACTTTAAAGGCTTTAGTATCCGAAGTAGATACTAAAGTGACGAAGCAGGCTAATACCTGCGAAGAAAAAAAAAGGGAAGTAGAAACGCTTGCGACAACCACTTGCCAAGTAATTACGAGAGTGTCGGAATTAGAAAAGAAACTTGACGAAAAACAGAGCTATATGCCAATCTATGCACATAGTTCGGAATTGTTGACGAAAGAGGAGCGGTTCGACCCCTTGAAAAAAGGCGGTATACACGCGACGGATTTCATTAAGAATTGTGAAAGAGTTTTACCCAGATCATGGACTAATGAGAGAAAAATTAATGCGATTATTGATGTGTTGGCTGGTGATGCCAAGCGTTGGGGCTTAAACCTCAACATTATGGACCTGACTTTTGACGAATTTAAAAATTTTTTTCTGGCTGAATACTGGTCAGAGCAAAAACAGCAAAGTGTCTGGCGCGAATTTGTCGTATCGAGGCCTTTCGATGCGAATTCGCGCGGCTCGATGAAGGAGTTTTGTGAGGGCTGGATCCGCAAGTTGGAATATTTGCGTGATCGCCGCACGGAATCCGAAATAGTCTGGGAACTCTACAAGAAGCTTCCAGATGATGCTAAACGCTATGTAGGAAGCAATCACAGGACAATCAATGATTTCCTGGGAAGAATTGAGGACAAGGACTATTGGCGCAATAATCGCGACAGGGGTAGAGGCCGTGGTAACAACAACGGGTACCACAGCAACCACAACAACAATAACCATGGAATTAATGCATACCGCAACCATGGCAGCAATAACAATAATGGTTCGGACCGTAATAACAATCGGTACAATGCAAATAATAACAGGAATGACGGAAACCAGTATCATACTAACGTGATACGGGCTTCACAGAATAGTAATAACGCCAGAGGGTGTGATCAGCCGCCTCAGCAGCATCCGGGGACCGTATCTGCTGGGACGAGACAGGGAAACCATTAGCCGCGCCGGTGAGGGGCCGACCAGGCGTGGAGAAATTTTGGCGGCCCAATAACAGGAGAAAACCCAGGTGTCGTCGTTATGAAAATTCCGTGTGGAACAATCAACGGCGGGAGAGTGTGCCAGTGTTAGGAGAAAGGAGTGCGCCCACAAGTAGTAGATCAACTGTATACACGGCAGTAGAAAATACATTCACTGTCAGTGAGAACAATTTAAGTAGTGTTCTGGAAATCGATTATAAAGGGGCAGCTGTAATACCCACAGCGGAACTGGAGATTGAGTTTAAGAATGATTCGCAATTGTTGAGAGAAGATCAGATGTCGGATAACACGTCCGCCATTGAGCGAGGGGATGCAGAGAGGGATGAGGTCTGGTTAAGGCAGCTCGGTCGCTTATACGACGAACTAAGAGATTATAGGGGCCTGTACGGGAGAAGCATTTATGGAGAGCGCGGGCAGAATTTGCCGCGTCTCGTCCCACAGGAAGATAGTATTTCTGAAGTGATGGAAAGTTCTGGCCCTAACCGGCAGACTTTACCAGAAATAGTTGATGTTAATGGGGAGCACGAGCAAGATTCGTCGTGTTTCGTCCCGCAGGAGTTAGATGTTGAAGTAGTAACGGAAAGTTCTGGCCCTAACAGGCAGACTTTACCGAAAGTTATAGTGATAGAAGTAACCGACCCATCCGACGCAAACCTCCAGTTTAAACGTTGCGAGAGTATTAAGGAGAAAGATTACGAAAATTTTAGTGATAGCCGGACACGATTGGTAGAAAAGCACATAGATTACAGCGTGCATGAGGTTAGAGCTGACATTATACAGTCAGACGATAGCAGTGTGGGTTGCGCAGATCCAGAGGAAGTAATTTCATATGCTACTGGGCACATTCCTCCAGGTAGATTGGCAGATGAGATCAATCTGACCAAAGAGGAATCAACAAAGGTGACAATTAGTGAATTGATAGCAAAGCAACACTCACTAGTTGACAAATTTACAGGAAAAGGTTTCGGTATTGGAGGCGAAGCTAGAGACTAAGCCTCAGGACAAACGTGTGGAAATTAAAACTGTATTTGAACAGAGGCTGAAAAAGCCGCCAGATAAACCGGATTTAGGATCAAAGCCGGATGGTTTTTTCTGGAATGACCTGGATATAGACGAGGATTTACTGTGGGAAAATGAAGAAACAGTCGAGGACAAGTGTAGACAGATAGTAGTGTCTGTTAATATGCACGACCTACAACTAAACGTGTTTATTGACACCGGTGCAGAACTGAGTGCTGTATCTGGGAAAATATTTGAGTTACTGAAAGACAGACCTGGCATCGTAGTTATGCCAGTAACAGGTGTGAAAATTATCGGTGCTACTGGGAAGGCCAGTAAACCGGTCACAAAACAGATTTTTGTCCACTTCGAGATATGTGGGGCACAATTTGAGCAAGAGTTTGTCGTCGTGCCAGACTTAACTACGGAAGTAATTATCGGGTTAGATTGGCTATTAAAGTACCGTGCAGTGATTAATTGCGAAAGCAAAACTTTGACATGTACGTCCCAAGATAAAACAATAGTAGTTAGTTTTGACGAGGCAGGAGACGGTGTGCATAGGTAATACCAGCCTATACGCATTGTTAACTGGCCCAATGGTGTTGACGTAGGTATGAATTTGAACTACTGTAATGTGAGGAATCTCGGCATTGACAATAGTATAGAAAGTGAATTGGAAAGTATTGTAGACGGTGTGTCAAACGTAACACACGAACAAAGACGAGGCCGACTTTCCCGTACCTATTGCCATCACAACCATAGGGCATGGGGCAAATATGTAGCAGTATTTGAGAGAATTATGAACACCTTGAGACATGAATCTACGGGATTTTCTCCAGAGGAAATCCTGTTGGGTGACGGAAGTAAAAGTTTAGTGGAAGAGATAATCAAATTCCCTCCACAGATTGACATTAGTATTTGTGTGAAAAAAGATCGTTTGCGAGAAGTAATGAAGCTTAAAGCCGATGCTCGCATACGTCGTCATGACGCTAAAGCGCTTTTTGCTAAGTTTGCGATCGGAGACTTAGTACTTGTAAAAGCTCATGAGAAATCGAGCGAGATAGACAATGAAATCTCTAAATTTAAGTTTGTTTATAATGGGCCATATAAAGTCATTGGTATACCTCACACAAATGCTTATTGCTTAGAGTATCCAAGCTCTGGAAAGCTATTAGGTATACGAAACATTGTAGACCTGAAATTGTACCAACCAAGGATTGATTAGTACCACAGATAGGGTAATTTGTACAGTATGTAGATATAGAGTGTAAGATTTAAGGATGTGCCATGTGGCGATGCTTTTGACTGACCAAGGTCATTAAAGAAGTTGTAATTAATAAGTAATTAATTTTGATTAATCAATTTAATTTTAATCAATTTAATCATGATCTAATCAACTGAAAAATCCAAGCTGCTAGTTTAAGTTTTCAGCTGAGTCACAGTAGATTAAGGAATGTAAATATGATTTTGTAAATAGCTGTAAGATTCCATAAATATGTGATTTACTAGTCATTGCCGATGTACTTAGACGCTGTTTTAAGTTTCAGGCTAGTACATGCGTGTGATGATGGACAGTGTTGAGTTATCCACTGTGATAGTGTTTATGGACTCCTTGAGATTACTCGGGAGTGAGTTTTACCGAAAGAATTCAGTGAAACGGACGTTCTGGAAATGCCGTTACAAGGGCGAGAGAGATCAAGCGTGCCGCACAGGCGGGCGCAACAATACTGGCGGGGCGGAACCGCTGTCGGCTCTTGTGCCGCTGTCGGCTCTTGTGCCGCTGTCGGCATTCTTTGTACTTGCGAGTACGGAAGGCGGAGTTGTTTTTCTTCCCGGACAGCTGATATGAAAGAATTCTGTTGTCAATATTTATGTTTTTGTCGATCTGCTGTATATTATTTTCTTGTTTAGCGTTAAGTGCACACTCATGACGAGAATATTAATTATGAAAGGTTTATATAAAATACGTATTCTATGTAATAAATTATTAATTTGCGTATTTTGATATACCTGTTTTCTATGACCATGTGATCTAATTAATTTTGTAAATAGTATTCCATTTCTTGATACTGCTAGGAATTTAGATTTTTAGAATAGCTAAACCACTTTCTATGTTTTCTATGAATTTTAATATGTTGTCAACCTGTTTTATTTTGATCAAGATGACAGAGTGGAATAAGATTAGGAGTGTCTCCACTCAATTATTATCGTCTAAAAATTGGTTTATGGTTAATTAGGAGAATGCTAAATTTTGTTGATGTTTTGAGCATATGCATTTCCGCTGTTTCTTTTTTTTGGACATTTTCTGAGTCTGTTTAAGTTACACGAACAACCTCAGACAATGTGGGGCACGCGTAACGCCGGAAATGCTTATCCTACTATTCCCATCTATTGTACTATAATTTGTTTTCCTTATCTTTGTTACCTGAATATATGACATTTCTGTGTCTTTACATATTGTAATTGTTTTACTATTTGTATATATACATTTATGCATTTATGTCGATGTATAATTGGTTTGTTTCGTAAATATTATTTGTATTTTTACGCTGGGTCTTGCCTAGGGAAAACTGCTATCGAACGATTACATCGATAGGTCGTGTGAAGACTCAAAGTGTGTAGGATCTTTGGTAGTGTTAACTCTGCCGCGTGGAGCGCGGGCAGAGCTGTTGGAGTCTGGCTGGAGTAGCGAGTGGAGCAGGTGTGTTGTGTGACGCTCCCGCGAGTTGCCGCGCTTTCGGGGTTTGGCAGCATGTAATTGCGCTCGACTCGCGATGACAGTTTCTGTCATGGTGTCGCGGACGGGAAGCATTAGCTGGCGCACATCAAGAGCCCGTTTCGCCTGGTGACCGTGTCGAGAAGAAGGCGCGCCAACATCCAGCTTCTGCAACAGCGACGGCCGACAATGAGTGACTGTCGCCACCTCCTCGATCGACGGCTTCAAACCTTCAATCAACCAACAAGGAAGACTAAAAGCACGTAAAGTTTCAGAACTGTATGGCAGACCTCAGCTTTTCAAATTGTTCCATTTGCCTCGCAAAATTACAGCAACTTAGCATGAACCTTTGTTGCTCATTGTCCCAATTGCATTGCCAAGCAGGGTCCCTTCCTTTTCCGAAATGAGCCCGAGGGTCGTTGAAATTCAAACGCCAGCATCATTCGGTTTCACTGCTTTAATTTCAAAGTTCAGCTGGCTACAATATTTAGATTGCACAAGCACAAATTAAGAGTGCGAGTTTTGT
Source organism: Schistocerca americana (assembly GCF_021461395.2). NCBI lineage: Eukaryota > Metazoa > Arthropoda > Insecta > Orthoptera > Acrididae > Schistocerca > Schistocerca americana. The sequence goes on along the minus strand of NW_025725790.1, from coordinate 10,925,892 downwards.
TACCGTATTTAAGCTACCTGTGACTGCAGCTCAGCTTGGTACGTACTAAATTTTACTATTGTTAATTGTTCAGAATCATTTTAATTCAAGTTCAAAGTTAATTCTCTTATTTCGAAATTGCGTAGATTCAAGTAGCTTTTGAAATGATTGTTGAGGTAGTCCAAGACTAACCTTATTTTACTGAATGTCGATGTGCTTCAGAAAGAAAGCTCACTATTAACTTCAGTCACTAAAATAACTTTCGATTTTCCAGTTTTATTAATTCTTTTGCTAAATTAAGTCAGAGTGTAGCGAAATTTATTACTTCTGACAAACTTTCAGTTTTCACACTACACGTGTCAACCTTCAGTTGCCACACATCTATTGCTAATTATATGTGTAATTACCTTTCTTTTTCAGTTACTATAGTAATTGTCCTTAGGACTGGCGACCGTAATTTTCCCCAAATCTCAAATATCTAATTACCGCTTGTTAATTGTTAACGTAACAGCCGCACATTTACTTTCTTCATCAACTTTACCCCTTTTTAAATTAATTTCCACCAGTTTCATTTGCATTTTTCCTTTCATTTAGATGTAACCCATTCCTCCCTCTTTACCGACAGATTAACTTCGGTGACGATTGCTTTTCCCAAATTTCCATTAGGTACATGCGGTTTAATTTTTCACTGTCATTAAGGTCGATAACTGAGGGGGAGGTTACACTCTGAGACTACATTTTCGAATCCGACGCAAAACTGATAGTTAATTGTAACGTTCAGGGCCTCCTAATGACGATGGAACACTCAAATTGCGTCGAGATTCAATACATCGTACTCCAGCCGACTTGTCTCCAAGGGTCTATTGTTGCCTCGGGCGCCTTTTGGTCGTCCTCCTGTGAGTCTAGATTTTCGAATCCGACGCATAACTGATAGTTAATTGCAACGTTCAGAGCCTCCTAATGACGATGGAACACTCAAATTGCGTGAAGATTCAATACATCGTCCTCCAACCTACTTGTCTCCAAGGGTCTATTGCTGCCTCTGGCACCTTTTGGTCCGTCTCCTGTGAATCTAGATTTTAGAATCCGACGCAAAACTGATGGTTAATAGTAATGTTCAGTGCCTCCTAATGAAGATGGAACACTCAAATTGCGTCGCGATTCAACACATCGTCCTCCAGCCGATTTGTCTCCAAGGGTCTATTGCTGCCAGTGGCACCTAATGGTCGTTCTCCTGTGAGTCTAGATTTTCGAATCCGACGCAAAACTGAGAGTTAATTATATTATTCAGGGCCTCCTAATGACGATGGAACACTCAAATTGCGTCGAGATTCAATACATCGTCCTCCAGCCGACTTGTCTCCAAGGGGATATTGCTGCCTCGGGCACCATATGGTCCGTCTCCTGTTAGACTAGATTTTCGAATCCGACGCGAAACTGATAGTTAATTGTAACGTTCAGGGCCTCCTAATGACGATGGAACACTCAAACTGCGTCGATATTCAATACATCGTCCTCCAGCCTACTTGTCTCCAAGGGCCTATTGTTGCCTCGGGCGCCTTTTGGTCGTCCTCCTGTGAGTCTAAATTTTCGAATCCGACGCATAACTGATAGTTTATTGTAATGTTCAGTGCCTCCTAATGACGATGGAACACTCAAATTGCGTCGCGATTCAATACATCATCCTCCAGCCGATTTGTCTCCAAGGGTCCATTGCTGCCTGTGGCACCTAATGGTCATTCTCCTGTGAGTATAGATTTTCGAATCCGACGCAAAACTGATACTTAATTGTCACGTTGAGGGCCTCCTAATGACGATGGAACACTCAAATTGCGTCGAGATTCAATACATCGTCCTCCAGCCGACTTGTCTCCAAGGGGATATTGCTGCCTCGGGCACCTTATGGTCGTTCTCCTGCGAGTCTAGGTTTTCGAATCCGACGCATAACTGATAGTTAATTGTAACGTTCATGTCCTCGTAATGACGATGGAACACTCAAATTGCGTCGCGATTCAACTCATCGTCCTCCAGCCGACTTGTTTCCAAGGGTCTATTGTTGCCCCGGGCGCCTTTTGGTCGTTCTCATGTGAGTGTAGATTATCGAATCCGACGCAAAACTCATAGTTAATTGTAACGTTCACGGCCTTCTAATGACGATGGAACATTAAAATTGCGTCGGGATTCAATACATAGTCCTCCAGGGTTCTTGTCTCCAAGGGTGTATTGCTGCCTCGCGCACCTCATGATCGTTCTCCTCTGAGTATACATTTTCGAATCCGACGCGAAACTGATATTTAATTGTAACGTTCAGGGCCTCCTAATGACGGTGGAACACTCAAATTGCGTCGAGATTCAATACATCGGCCTCCAGCCGACTTGTCTCCAAGGGTCTATTGCTGTCTCTGGCACCTTCTGGTCGTTCTCCTGTGAGTCTAGATTTACGAATCCGATGCAAAACTGTTAGTTAATTGTAACGTTCAGAGCTTCCTAATGACGATGGAACACTCAAATTGCGTCGAGATTCAATACATCGTCCTCCAGCCAACTTGTCTCCAAGGGTGTATTGTTGCCTCGGGCGCCTTTTGGTCGTCCTCCTGTGAGTCTAAAATTTCGAATCCGACGCATAACTGATAGTTAATTGTCACGTACAGGGCCTCCTAATAACGATGGAACACTCAAATTGCGCCGAGATTCAATACATCGTCCTCCAGCCGACTTGTCTTCAAGGGGATATTGCTGCTTCGGGCACCATAGTGTCCGTCTCTTGTGAGTCTAGATTTTCAAATCCGACGCGATACTGATAGTTAATTCTAACGTTCAGGGCCTCCTAATGACGATGGAACATTCAAATTGCGTCGCGATTCAATACATCGTCCTCAAGCCGACTTGTATCCAAGCCACTGTTCTTGCCACGGGCGCTTTTTGGTCGTTCTCCTGAGTCTAGCTTATGGATTCCGACTCAAAACTGATAGTTAATTGTAACGTTCAGGGCCTCCTAATAACGGTGGAACACTCAAATTGCTTCGAGATTCAATACATCGGCCTCCAGCCGACTTGTCTCCAAGGGTCTATTGCTGCCTCGGGCACCTGGTGGTCGTTCTCCTGTGAGTATAGATTTACGAATCCGACTCATAACTGATAGTTAATTGTAACGTTCAGGGCCTCCTAACGACGATGGAACACTCAAATTGCGGGAGATTCAATACATCGTCCTCCAGCCGACTTGACTCCAAGGGTCTATTGCTGCCTCGGGCACCTTATTGACGTTCTCCTGTGAGTCTAGATTGTCGAATCCGACGCAAAACTGATAGTTAATTGTAACGTTCAGGGCCTCCTAAAGACGATGGAACACTCAAATTGCGTCGAGATGCAACACATCGTCCTCCAGGGGATTGTCTCTAAGGGGATATTGTTCCCTCGTGCACCATATATTCTGGCTCCTGTGAGTCTAGATTTTCAAATCCGACGTGAAACTGATAGTTATTTGTAAAGTTCATGGCCTCCCAATGACGATGGAACACTCATATTGCGTCGCTATTCAATACATCGTCCTCCAGCCGACATGACTCCGAGGGTTTATTGCTACCTCGGTCACCTTATGGTCGTTCTCCTGTGAGTCTAAATCATCAAATCCGACGCAAAATGATAGTTAATTGTAACGTTCAGAGCCTTCTAATGACGATGCAACACTCAAATTCCGTCGTGATTCAATACATAGTCCTCCAGCCTACTTGTCTGCAAGGGTCTATTATTGCCTCGGGCACATTATTGTCGTTCTCCTGTGAGTCTAGATTGTCGAATCCGACGCAAAACTGATGGTTAAATGTAACGTTCAGGGCCTCCTAATGACGATGGAACACTCAAATTGCTACGAGATTCAATAATTCGTTCTCCAGGCGACTTGTCTCCAAGGTGTCGTTCTCCTGTGAGTCTAGAGTATCAAATCCGACGCAAAACTGATACTTAATTGTAACGTTTAGGGCCTCCAAATGACGATGGAACATTCAAATAACGTCGCGATTCAATACATCGACATCCAGGCGACCTGTCACCAAGGGTCTGTTATTGCGTCGGGCGCCTTTTGGTCGTCCTCCTGCAAGTCTAGATTTTCGAATCCGACGCATAACTGACAGTTAATTGTAACGTTCAGGTCTTCCTAACGACGATGGAGCACTCAGATTGCGTCGAGATTCAATACATCGTCCTCCAGCCGACTTGTCTCCAAGGGGAAATTGCTGCCTCGGGCTCCTTATGGTCAGTCTCCTGTGAGTCTAGATTTTCGAATCCGACGCAAAACAGATGGTTAATTGTAACGTTCATGGCCTCCTAATGTCGATGGAACACTCAAATTGCGTCGCAATTCAAAACATCGTCCTCCAGCCGACTTGTCTCCAAGGGAATTTTGCTGCCTCGGGCAGCTTATGGTCGTTCTCCTGTGAGTCTAGATTTTCGAATCCGACGCAAAACTGATAGTTAATTGTAACGTTCAGGGCCTCCCAATGACGATGGAACTCTCAAATTGGGTCGCAATTCAACACATCGGCCTTCAGCCGACTTGTCTCCAAAAGTCTAATGCTGCCTCGGGCACCTAATGGTCGTTCTCCTGTGAGTCTAGGTTTTCGAATCCGACGCATAACTGATAGTTAATTGTAACGTTCATGTCCTCGTAATGACGATGGAACACTCAAATTGCGTCGCGATTCAACTCATCGTCCTCCAGCCGACTTGTTTCCAAGGGTCTATTGTTGCCCCGGGCGCCTTTTGGTCGTTCTCATGTGAGTGTAGATTATCGAATCCGACGCAAAACTCATAGTTAATTGTAACGTTCACGGCCTTCTAATGACGATGGAACATTAAAATTGCGTCGGGATTCAATACATAGTCCTCCAGGGTTCTTGTCTCCAAGGGTGTATTGCTGCTTCGCGCACCTCATGATCGTTCTCCTCTGAGTATACATTTTCGAATCCGACGCGAAACTGATATTTAATTGTAACGTTCAGGGCCTCCTAATGACGGTGGAACACTCAAATTGCGTCGAGATTCAATACATCGGCCTCCAGCCGACTTGTCTCCAAGGGTCTATTGCTGTCTCTGGCACCTTCTGGTCGTTCTCCTGTGAGTCTAGATTTACGAATCCGATGCAAAACTGTTAGTTAATTGTAACGTTCAGAGCTTCCTAATGACGATGGAACACTCAAATTGCGTCGATATTCTATACATCGTCCTCCAGCCGACTTGGGTCCAAGGGTCTATTGCTGCCTCGGGCAACGAATGGTCGTTCTCCTCTGAGTCTACATTTTCGAATCCGACGCAAAACCGATAGTTAATTGTAACGTTCAGGGCCTCCTAATTACGATGGAACACTCAAATTGCGTCGAGATTCAATACATCGTCCTCCAGCCAACTTGTCTCCAAGGGTGTATTGTTGCCTCGGGCGCCTTTTGGTCGTCCTCCTGTGAGTCTAAAATTTCGAATCCGACGCATAACTGATAGTTAATTGTCACGTACAGGGCCTCCTAATAACGATGGAACACTCAAATTGCGCCGAGATTCAATACATCGTCCTCCAGCCGACTTGTCTTCAAGGGGATATTGCTGCTTCGGGCACCATAGTGTCCGTCTCTTGTGAGTCTAGATTTTCAAATCCGACGCGATACTGATAGTTAATTCTAACGTTCAGGGCCTCCTAATGACGATGGAACATTCAAATTGCGTCGCGATTCAATACATCGTCCTCAAGCCGACTTGTATCCAAGCCACTGTTCTTGCCACGGGCGCTTTTTGGTCGTTCTCCTGAGTCTAGCTTATGGATTCCGACTCAAAACTGATAGTTAATTGTAACGTTCAGGGCCTCCTAATAACGGTGGAACACTCAAATTGCTTCTAGATTCAATACATCGGCCTCCAGCCGACTTGTCTCCAAGGGTCTATTGCTGCCTCGGGCACCTGGTGGTCGTTCTCCTGTGAGTATAGATTTACGAATCCGACTCATAACTGATAGTTAATTGTAACGTTCAGGGCCTCCTAACGACGATGGAACACTCAAATTGCGGGAGATTCAATACATCGTCCTCCAGCCGACTTGACTCCAAGGGTCTATTGCTGCCTCGGGCACCTTATTGACGTTCTCCTGTGGGTCTAGATTGTCGAATCCGACGCAAAACTGATAGTTAATTGTAACGTTCAGGGCCTCCTAAAGACGATGGAACACTCAAATTGCGTCGAGATGCAACACATCGTCCTCCAGGGGATTGTCTCTAAGGGGATATTGCTCCCTCGTGCACCATATATTCTGGCTCCTGTGAGTCTAGATTTTCAAATCCGACGTGAAACTGATAGTTATTTGTAAAGTTCATGGCCTCCCAATGACGATGGAACACTCATATTGCGTCGCTATTCAATACATCGTCCTCCAGCCGACATGACTCCGAGGGTCTATTGCTACCTCGGTCACCTTATGGTCGTTCTCCTGTGAGTCTAAATCATCAAATCCGACGCAAAATGATAGTTAATTGTAACGTTCAGAGCCTTCTAATGACGATGCAACACTCAAATTCCGTCGTGATTCAATACATAGTCCTCCAGCCTACTTGTCTGCAAGGGTCTATTATTGCCTCGGGCACCTTATTGTCGTTCTCCTGTGAGTCTAGATTGTCGAATCCGACGCAAAACTGATGGTTAAATGTAACGTTCAGGGCCTCCTAATGACGATGGAACACTCAAATTGCTACGAGATTCAATAATTCGTTCTCCAGGCGACTTGTCTCCAAGGTGTCGTTCTCCTGTGAGTCTAGAGTATCAAATCCGACGCAAAACTGATACTTAATTGTAACGTTTAGGGCCTCCTAATGACGATGGAACATTCAAATAACGTCGCGATTCAATACATCGACATCCAGGCGACCTGTCACCAAGGGTCTGTTATTGCGTCGGGCGCCTTTTGGTCGTCCTCCTGCAAGTCTAGATTTTCGAATCCGACGCATAACTGACAGTTAATTGTAACGTTCAGGTCTTCCTAACGACGATGGAGCACTCAGATTGCGTCGAGATTCAATACATCGTCCTCCAGCCGACTTGTCTCCAAGGGGAAATTGCTGCCTCGGGCACCTTATGGTCCGTCTCCTGTGAGTCTAGATTTTCGAATCCGACGCAAAACAGATGGTTAATTGTAACGTTCATGGCCTCCTAATGTCGATGGAACACTCAAATTGCGTCGCAATTCAAAACATCGTCCTCCAGCCGACTTGTCTCCAAGGGAATTTTGCTGCCTCGGGCAGCTTATGGTCGTTCTCCTGTGAGTATAGATTTTCGAATCCGACGCAAAACTGATAGTTAATTGTAACGTTCAGGGCCTCCCAATGACGATGGAACTCTCAAATTGGGTCGCAATTCAACACATCGGCCTTCAGCCGACTTGTCTCCAAAAGTCTAATGCTGCCTCGGGTACCTAATGGTCGTTCTCCTGTGAGTCTAGGTTTTCGAATCCGACGCATAACTGATAGTTAATTGTAACGTTCATGTCCTCGTAATGACGATGGAACACTCAAATTGCGTCGCGATTCAACTCATCGTCCTCCAGCCGACTTGTTTCCAAGGGTCTATTGTTGCCCCGGGCGCCTTTTGGTCGTTCTCATGTGAGTGTAGATTATCGAATCCGACGCAAAACTCATAGTTAATTGTAACGTTCACGGCCTTCTAATGACGATGGAACATTAAAATTGCGTCGGGATTCAATACATAGTCATCCAGGGTTCTTGTCTCCAAGGGTGTATTGCTGCCTCGCGCACCTCATGATCGTTCTCCTCTGAGTATACATTTTCGAATCCGACGCGAAACTGATATTTAATTATAACGTTCAGGGCCTCCTAATGACGGTGGAACACTCAAATTGCGTCGAGATTCAATACATCGGCCTCCAGCCGACTTGTCTCCAAGGGTCTATTGCTGTCTCTGGCACCTTCTGGTCGTTCTCCTGTGAGTCTAGATTTACGAATCCGATGCAAAACTGTTAGTTAATTGTAACGTTCAGAGCTTCCTAATGACGATGGAACACTCAAATTGCGTCGATATTCTATACATCGTCCTCCAGCCGACTTGGGTCCAAGGGTCTATTGCTGCCTCGGGCAACGAATGGTCGTTCTCCTCTGAGTCTACATTTTCGAATCCGACGCAAAACTGATAGTTAATTGTAACGTTCAGGGCCTCCTAATTACGATGGAACACTCAAATTGCGTCGAGATTCAATACATCGTCCTCCAGCCAACTTGTCTCCAAGGGTGTATTGTTGCCTCGGGCGCCTTTTGGTCGTCCTCCTGTGAGTCTAAAATTTCGAATCCGACGCATAACTGATAGTTAATTGTCACGTACAGGGCCTCCTAATAACGATGGAACACTCAAATTGCGCCGAGATTCAATACATCGTCCTCCAGCCGACTTGTCTTCAAGGGGATATTGCTGCTTCGGGCACCATAGTGTCCGTCTCTTGTGAGTCTAGATTTTCAAATCCGACGCGATACTGATAGTTAATTCTAACGTTCAGGGCCTCCTAATGACGATGGAACATTCAAATTGCGTCGCGATTCAATACATCGTCCTCAAGCCGACTTGTATCCAAGCCACTGTTCTTGCCACGGGCGCTTTTTGGTCGTTCTCCTGAGTCTAGCTTATGGATTCCGACTCAAAACTGATAGTTAATTGTAACGTTCAGGGCCTCCTAATAACGGTGGAACACTCAAATTGCTTCGAGATTCAATACATCGGCCTCCAGCCCACTTGTCTCCAAGGGTCTATTGCTGCCTCGGGCACCTGGTGGTCGTTCTCCTGTGAGTATAGATTTACGAATCCGACTCATAACTGATAGTTAATTGTAACGTTCAGGGCCTCCTAACGACGATGGAACACTCAAATTGCGGGAGATTCAATACATCGTCCTCCAGCCGACTTGACTCCAAGGGTCTATTGCTGCCTCGGGCACCTTATTGACGTTCTCCTGTGAGTCTAGATTGTCGAATCCGACGCAAAACTGATAGTTAATTGTAACGTTCAGGGCCTCCTAAAGACGATGGAACACTCAAATTGCGTCGAGATGCAACACATCGTCCTCCAGGGGATTGTCTCTAAGGGGATATTGCTCCCTCGTGCACCATATATTCTGGCTCCTGTGAGTCTAGATTTTCAAATCCGACGTGAAACTGATAGTTATTTGTAAAGTTCATGGCCTCCCAATGACGATGGAACACTCATATTGCGTCGCTATTCAATACATCGTCCTCCAGCCGACATGACTCCGAGGGTCTATTGCTACCTCGGTCACCTTATGGTCGTTCTCCTGTGAGTCTAAATCATCAAATCCGACGCAAAATGATAGTTAATTGTAACGTTCAGAGCCTTCTAATGACGATGCAACACTCAAATTCCGTCGTGATTCAATACATAGTCCTCCAGCCTACTTGTCTGCAAGGGTCTATTATTGCCTCGGGCACCTTATTGTCGTTCTCCTGTGAGTCTAGATTGTCGAATCCGACGCAAAACTGATGGTTAAATGTAACGTTCAGGGCCTCCTAATGACGATGGAACACTCAAATTGCTACGAGATTCAATAATTCGTTCTCCAGGCGACTTGTCTCCAAGGTGTCGCTCTCCTGTGAGTCTAGAGTATCAAATCCGACGCAAAACTGATACTTAATTGTAACGTTTAGGGCCTCCTAATGACGATGGAACATTCAAATAACGTCGCGATTCAATACATCGACATCCAGGCGACCTGTCACCAAGGGTCTGTTATTGCGTCGGGCGCCTTTTGGTCGTCCTCCTGCAAGTCTAGATTTTCGAATCCGACGCATAACTGACAGTTAATTGTAACGTTCAGGTCTTCCTAACGACGATGGAGCACTCAGATTGCGTCGAGATTCAATACATCGTCCTCCAGCCGACTTGTCTCCAAGGGGAAATTGCTGCCTCGGGCACCTTATGGTCCGTCTCCTGTGAGTCTAGATTTTCGAATCCGACGCAAAACAGATGGTTAATTGTAACGTTCATGGCCTCCTAATGTCGATGGAACACTCAAATTGCGTCGCAATTCAAAACATCGTCCTCCAGCCGACTTGTCTCCAAGGGAATTTTGCTGCCTCGGGCAGCTTATGGTCGTTCTCCTGTGAGTCTAGATTTTCGAATCCGACGCAAAACTGATAGTTAATTGTAACGTTCAGGGCCTCCCAATGACGATGGAACTCTCAAATTGGGTCGCAATTCAACACATCGGCCTTCAGCCGACTTGTCTCCAAAAGTCTAATGCTGCCTCGGGCACCTAATGGTCGTTCTCCTGTGAGTCTAGATTATCGAATCCGACGCAAAACTGATAGTTAATTGTACCTTTTACAGCCTCCTAATGACGATGGAACAGTCAAATTGCGTCGAGATTCAATACATCGTCCTCCAAGCGGCTTGTCTCCAAAGGTCTATTGCTGCCTCTGGCATCTTATGGTCGTGCTCCTGTTAATCTAGAGTTACGAATACGACGCGAAACTGATAGTTAATTGTCAGTTAATTGTAAAGTTCAGGGGCTCCTGATGACGATGGAACAATCAAATTGCGTCGAGATTCAATACATAGTCCTCCAGGGTTCTTGTCTCTAAGGGTCTATTGCTGCCTCGCGCATCTCATGATCGTTCTCCACTGATTCTACATTTTCGAATCCGACGCGAAACTGATATTTAATTGTAACGTTCAGGGCCTCCTAATAGCGATGGAACACTCAAATTGCGTCGCGATTCAATATATCTTCCTGCAGCCGACTTGTCTCCAAGGGTCTATTGCTGCCTCGGGCACCTTATGGTCGTTCTCCTGTGAGTCTTGATTATCGAATCCGATGCAAAACTGTTAGTTAATTGTAACGTTCAGAGCTTCCTAGTGACGATGGAACACTCAAATTGCGTCGAGATTCTATACCTCGTCCTCCAGCCGACTTGTCTCCAAGGGTCTATTGCTGCCTCGGGCACCGAATGGTCGTTCTCCTCTGAGTCTACATTTTCGAACCCGACGCAAAACTGATATTTCATTGTAACGTTCAGGGCATTCTAATGACGATGGAACACTCAAATTGCGCCGAGATTCAATACATCGTCCTCCAGCCGCTTTGTCTTCAAGGGGATATTGCTGCCTCGGGCACCATAGTGTCCGTCTCTTGTGAGTCTAGATTTTCAAATCCGACGCGATACTGATAGTTAATTGTAACGTTCAGCGCCTCCTAATGACGATGGAACACTCAAATAGCGTCGCGATTCAATACATCGTCCTCAAGCCGACTTGTATCCAAGGGACTATTCTTGCCTCGGGCGCCTTTTGGTCGTTCTCCTGAGTCTAGATTATGGATTCCGACTCAAAACTGATAGTTAATTGTAACGTTCAGGGCCACCTAATAACGGTGGAACACTCAAATTGCTTCGAGACTCAATACATCGGCTTCCAGCCGACTTGTCTCCAAGGGTCTATTGCTGCCTCGGGCACCTTGTGGTCGTTCTCCTGTGAGTATAGATTTACGAATCCGACTCATAACTGATAGTTAACTGTAACGTTCAGGGCCTCCTAATGAAGATGGAACATTCAAATTGCGTCGCGATTCAGTACATCGTCCTCCAGCCGACCTGTCTCCAAGGGTGTATAGTTACCTCGGGCGCCTTTTGGTCGTCCTCATGCAAGTCTAGATTTTCGAATACGACGCATAACTGATAGTTAATTGTAACGTTCAGGTCTTCCTATTGACGATGGAACACTCAAACTGCGTTGAGATTCAATACATCGTCCTCCAGCCGACTTGTCTCCAAGGGTCTATTGCTGCCTCGGGCACCTTGTGGTCGTTCTCCTGTGAGTATAGATTTACGAATCCGACTCATAACTGATAGTTAACTGTAACGTTCAGGGCCTCCTAACGACGATGGAACACTCAAATTGCGGCGAGATTCAATACATCGTCCTCCAGCCGACTTGACTCCGAGGGTCTATTGCTGCCTCGGGCACCTTATGGTCGTTCACCTGTGGGTCTAAATCATCGAATCCGACGCAAAATGATAGTTAATTGTAACGTTCAGTGCCTTCTAATGACGATGCAACACTCAATTTCCGTCGCGATTCAATACATAGTCCTCCAGCCGACTTGTCTCCAAGGGTCTATTGTTGCCTCGGGCACCTTATGTTCGTTCTCCTGTGAGTCTAGATTGTCGAATCCAACGCAAAACTGATAGTTAATTGTCAAGTCCAGGGCCTCCTAATGACGATGGAACACTCAAATTGTTTCGAGATTCAATACATCGTCTTCCAGCCGACTTGTCTCCAAGGGTCTATTGCTGCCTCGGGCACCTGATTGTCGTTCTCCTGTGAGTCTAGATTGTCGAATCCGTCGCAAAACTGATAGTTATTTGTAACTTTTACGGCCTCCTAATTACGATGGAACAGTCAAATTGCGTCGAGATTCAATACATCGTCCTCCAACCGGCTTGTCTCCAAGGGTCTATTGCTGCCTCTGGCATCTTATGGTCGAGCTCCTGTGAATCTAGATTTACGAATATGACGCGAAACTGACAGTTAATTGTTAGTTAATTGTAAAGTTCAGGGGCTCCTGATGACGATGGAACAATCAAATTGCGTCGAGATTCAATACATAGTCCTCCAGGGTTCTTGTCTCCAAGGGTCTATTGCTGCCTCGGGCACCTTGTGGTCGTTCTCCTGCGAGTATAGATTTACGAATCCGACTCATAACTGATAGTTAATTGTAACGTTCAGGGCCTCCTAACGACGATGGAACACTCAAATCGCGGCGAGATTACATACATCGTCCTCCAGCCGACCTGACTCCGAGGGTCTATTGCTGCCTCGGGCACCTTATGATCGTTCTCCTCTGAGTCTACATTTTCGAATCCGACGCGAAACTGATATTTAATTGTAACATTCAGGGCCTCCTAATAACGATGGAACACTCAAAATGCGTCGCGATTCAATACATCGTCGACTAGCCGAATTGTCTCCAAGGGACTATTGTTGCCTCGGGAGGCTATTGGTCGTTCTCCTGTGTCTAGATTATGGAATCCGACGCAAAACTGATAGTTATTTGTAACGTTCAGGGCCTCCTAATGACGGTGGAACACTCAAATTGCGTCGAGATTCAATACATCGGCCTCCAGCCGACTTGTCTCCAAGGGTCTATTGCTGTCTCGGGCAACTTGTGGTCGTTCTCCTGTGAGTCTAGATTTACGAATCCGACGCATAACTGATAGTTAATTCTAACGTTCAGGGCCTCCTAATGACGTTGTAACACTCAAATTACGACGATATTCAATATATCGTCCTGCAGCCGACTTGTCTCCAAGGGTCTATTGCTGCCTCCTGCAGCTTATGGTCGTTCTCCTGTCAGTCTTGATTATCGAATCCGATGCAAAACTGTTAGTTAATTGCAACTTTCAGAGCTTACTAATGACGATGGAACACTCAAATTGCGTCGAGATTCTATACATCGTCCTCCAGCCGACTTGTCTCCAAGGGTCTGTTGCTGCCTCGGGCACCGAATGGTCGTTCTCCTCTGAGTCTACATTTTCGAATCCGACGCAAAACTGATAGTTAATTGTAACGTTCAGGGCCTCCTAATGACGATGGAATACTCAAATTGCGTCGAGATTCAATACATCGTCCTCCAACCGACTTGTCTCCTAGGGTCTATTGCTGCCTCTGGCACCTTATGGCCGTGCTCCTGTTAGTCTTGATTATCGAATCCGACGCGAAACTGATAGTTAATTGTAACGTTCAGGGCCTCCTAATGATGATGGAACACTCAAATTGCGTCGAGATTCAATACATCGTAAGCTAGCCGACTCGTCTCCAAGGGTCTATTGTTGCCTCGGGCGCCTTTTGGTCGTAATCCTGTGACTCAAGATTTTCGAATCCGTCGCAAAACTGATAGGTAATTGTAACGTACAGGGCCTCCTAATGACGATGGAACACTCAAATTGCGTCGAGATTCAATACATCGTCCTCCAGCCGACTTGTCTTCAAGGGGATATTGCTGCCTCGGGCACCATAGTGTCCGTCTCTTGTGAGTCTAGATTTTCAAATCCGACGCGATACTGATAGTTAATTGTAACGTTCAGCGCCTCCTAATGACGATGGAACACTCAAATAGCGTCCCTATTCAATACGTCGTCGTCCAGCCGTCTTGTCTCCGAGGGTCTACTGCTGCCTCGGGCACCTTATGGTCGTTCTCCTGTGAGTCTAAATTATCGAATACGACGCAAAATGATAGTTAATTGTAACGTTCAGGGCCTCCTAATGACGATGGAACATTCAAATTGCGTCGCGATTCAATACATCGTTCTCCAGCCGACCTGTCTCCAAGGGTGTATAATTACCTCGGGCACCTTTTGGTCGTCCTCATGCAAGTCTAGATTTTCGAATCCGACGCATAACTGATAGTTAATTGTAACGTTCAGGTCTTCCTAATGACGATGGAACACTCAAACTGCGTTGAGATTCAATACATCGTCCTCCAGCCGACTTGTCTCCAAGGGGATATTGCTGCCTCAGGCACCTTATGGTCCGTCCCCTGCGAGTCTGGGTTTTCGAATCCGACGCAAAACTGATAGTTAATTCTAACGTTCAGGGCCTCCTAATAACGATGGATCACTCAAATTGCATCGCGATTCAATACATCGGCCTCCAGCCGACTTGTCTCCAAGGGTCTATTGCTGCCTCGGGCACCTTGTGGTCGTTCTCCTGTGAGTATAGATTTACGAATCCGACTCATAACTGATAGTTAATTGTAACGTTCAGGGCCTCCTAACGACGATGGAACACTCAAATTGCGGCGAGATTCAATACATCGTCCTCCAGCCGACTTGACTCCGAGGGTCTATTCCTGCCTCGGGCACCGTATGGTCGTTCACCAGTGGGTCTAAATCATCGAATCTGACGCAAAATGATAGTTAATTGTAACGTTCAGTCCCTTCTAATGACGATGCAACAGTCAATTTCCGTCGCGATTCAATACATAGTCATCCAGCCGACTTGTCTCCAAGGGTCTATTGTTGCCTCGGGCACCCTATGTTCGTTCTCCTGTAAGTCTAGATTGTCGAATCCGACGCAAAACTGATAGTTAATTGTCAAGTTCAGGGCCTCCTAATGACGATGGAACACTCAAATTGCTTCGAGATTTAATACATCGTCTTCCAGCCGACTTGTCTCCAAGGGTCTATTGCTGCCTCGGGCACCTTATTGTCGTTCTCCTGTGAGTCTAGATTGTCGAATCCGACGCAAAACTGATAGTTAATTGTAAAGTTCATGGCCTCCCAATGGCGATGGAACTCTCAAATTGCGTCGCAATTCAATACATCGTCTTTCAGAAGACTTGTCTCCAAGGGTCTATAGCTGCCTCGTGCACCTTATGGTCGTTCCCCTGCGAGTCTAGATTATCGAATCCGACGCAAAACTGATAGTTAATTGTAACTTTTACGGCCTCCTAATGACGATGGAACACTCAAATTGCGTCGAGATTCAATACATGGTCCTTGAGCCGACTAGTCTCCAACTGATTATTGTTGCCACGGGCGCCTTTTGGTCGTTCTCCAGAGTCTAGATTATGGAATCCGACGCAAAACTGATAGCTAATTGTAACGTTCAGGGCCTCCAAATGACGGTGGAACACTCAAATTGCGTCGAGATTCAATTCATCGGCCACCAGCCGACTTGCCTCCATGGGTCTATTGCTGTCTTGGGCACCTTGTGGTCGTTTTCCTGTGAGTCTAGATTTACGAAGCCGACGCATAACTGATAGTTAATTGTAACGTTCAGGGCCTCCTAATGACAGTGGAACACTCAAATTACGTCGAGATTCAATACATCGTCCTCCGGGCGACTTGTCTCCAAGGGGAAATTGTTGGCTCGGGCATCTTATTGTCGTTCTCCTGTGAGTCTAGATATTCGAATCCGACGCAAAACTGAGAATTAATTATAACGTTCAGGGCCTCCTAATGACGATGGAACACTCAAATTGCGTCGGGATTCAATACATCGTCCTCCAGCCGACTTGTCTCCAAAGGTCTATTGCTGCCTCGGGCACCTTATGGTCGTTCTCCTGTGAGTCTTGATTATCGAATCCGACCCAAAACTGTTAGTTAATTGTAACGTTCAGAGCTTCCTAATGACGATGGATCACTCAAATTGCGTCGAGATTGAATACATCGTCCTCCAGCCGAATTGTCTCCGGGGGTCTATTGCTGCCTCGGGCACCTTATGGTCGTTCTCCTCTGAGTCTACATTTTCGAATCCGACGCAAAACTGATAGTTAATTGTAGCGTTCAGGGCCTCCTAATTACGATGGAACACTCAAATTGCGTCGAGATTCAATACATCGTCCTCCAGCCGACTTGTCTCCAAAGGTCTATTGTTGCCCCGGGTGCCTTTTAATCGTTCTCCTGTGAGTCTACATTATCGAATCCGACGCAAAACTCATAGTTAATTGTAACGTTCTCGGCCACCTAATGACGATGGAACACTCAAATTCGGTCGAGATTCAACACATCGTCCTCCAGCCGACTTGTCTCCAAGGGTCTAATGCTGCCTCTGGCACCTTATGGTCGTGCTCCTGTGTGTCTTGATTTTCGAATCCGACGCGAAACTGATAGTTAATTGTAACGTTCAGGGCCTCCTAATGACGATGGAACACTCAAATTGCGTCGAGATTCAATACATCGTAATCCAGCCGTCTTGTCTCCAAGGGTCTATTGTTGCCTCTGGCGCATTTTGTTCGTCCCCCTGTGAGTTTCGATTTTCGAATCAGACGCAAAACTGATAGTTAATTGTAACGTTCAGGCCCTCCTAATGATGATGGAACACTCAAATTGCGTCGAGATTCAATACATCGTCCTCCAGCCGACTTGTCCCCAGGGTCTATTGCTGACTCGGGCACCTTATGATCGTTCTCTTTTGAGTCTAGATTTTCGAATCCGACGCAAAACTGAGAGTTAATTATAACGTTCAGGGCCTCCAAATGACGATGGAACACTCAAATTGCGGCGAGATTCAATACATCGTCCTCCAGCCGACTTGTCTTAAAGGGGATACTGCTGCCTCGTTCACCATAGTGTCCGTCTCTTGTGAGTCTAGATTTTCAAATCCGACGCGATACTGATAGTTAATTGTAACGTTCGGAGCCCCCTAAGGACGATGGAACACTCAAATTGCGTCGCTATTCAATACATCGTCGTCTAGCCGACTTGTTTCCGAGGGTCTATTGCTGCTTCGGGCACCTTGTGGTCGTTCTCCTGTGAGTCTAGATTTACGAATCCGACGCATAACTGATAGTTAATTGTAACGTTCAGGGCCTCCTAATGACGATGGAACACTCAAATTACGTGGAGAGTCAATATATCGTCCTCCAGCCGACTTGCCTCCAAGGGGATATTGCTGCCTCGGGCACATTATTGTCGTTCTTCTGTGAGTCTAGATTATCGAATCCGACGCAAATCTGATACTTATTTGTAACGCTCAGGGCCTCCTAATGACGATGGAACATTCAAATTGCGTCGCGATTCAATACATCGTCCTCCAGCCGACTTGTCTCCAAGGGTCTATTGTTGCCTCGGGCGCCTTTTGGTCGTCCTCCTTTGAGTCTAGCTTTTCGAATCCGACGCATAACAAACAGTTAATTGTCACGTTCAAGTCTTCCTAATGACGATGGAACACTCAAATTGCGACGAGATTCAATACATCGTCCTTCAGCCGACCTGTCTCCAAGGGTCTATTATTGCCTCGGGCGCCTTTTGGTCGTCCTCATGCAAGTCAAGATTTTCGAATCCGACGCATAATTGATAGTTAATTGTAACGTACAGGTCTTCCTAATGACGATGGAACACTCAAACTGCGTCGAGATTCAATACATCGTCCTCCAGCCGACTTGTCTCCTAGGGGATATTGCTGCCTCGGGCACTTTATGGTCGTACTCCTGTGAGTCTAGATTTTCGAATCCGACGCAAAACTGATAGTTAATTCTAACGTTCAGGGCCTCCTAATAACGATGAAACACTCAAATTGCATCACGATTCAATACATCGTCCTCATGCCGACTTGTATCCAAGGGAGTATTGTTGCCTCGGGCGCCTTTTGGTCGTTCTCCTGAGTCTAGATGATGGAATCCGACGCAAAACTGATAGTTAATTGTAACGTTCAGGGCCTCCTAATAACGGTGGAACACTCAAATTGCGTCGAGATTAAATACATCGGCCTCCAGCCGACTTGTCTCCAAGGGTCTATTGCTGCCTCGGGCACCTTATGGTCGTTCTCCTCTGAGTCTACATTTTCGAATCCGACGCAAAACTGATAGTTAATTGTAGCGTTCAGGGCCTCCTAATTACGATGGAACACTCAAATTGCGTCGAGATTCAATACATCGTCCTCCAGCCGACTTGTCTCCAAAGGTCTATTGTTGCCCCGGGTGCCTTTTGGTCGTTCTCCTGTGAGTCTACATTATCGAATCCGACGCAAAACTCATAGTTAATTGTAACGTTCACGGCCACCTAATGACGATGGAACACTCAAATTGGGTCGAGATTCAACACATCGTCCTCCAGCCGACTTGTCTCCAAGGGTCTAATGCTGCCTCTGGCACCTTACGGCCGTGCTCCTGTGTGTCTTGATTTTCGAATCCGACGCGAAACTGATAGTTAATTGTAACGTTCAGGGCCTCCTAATGACGATTGAACACTCAAATTGCGTCGAGATTCAATACATCGTAAGCCAGCCGATTCGTCTCCAAGGGTCTATTGTTGCCTCGGGCACCATATGGTCGTTCTCCTCTGAGTCTACTTTTTCGAATCCGACGCAAAACTGATAGTTATTTGTAACGTTCAGGTCTTCCTAATGACGATGGAAACTCAAATTGCGACGAGATTCAATACATCGCCCTTCAGCCGACTTGTCTCCAAGGGTCTATTGGTGCCTCGGGCACCTTATTGTCGTTCTCCTGTGAGTCTAGAATATCGAATCCGACGCAAAACTGATACTTAATTGTAGCGTACAGGGACTCCTAATGACGATGGAACATTCAAATTGCGTCGCGATTCACTACATCGTCCTCCAGGCGACCTGTCTCCAAGTGTCTATTGTTGCCTCGGGCGCCGTTTGGTCGTCCTCCTGCAAGTCTAGATTTTCGAATCCGACGCATAACTAATAGTTAATTGTAATATTCAGGCCTTCCTAATGACGAAATTTCGTCGAGATTCAATATATCGCCCTCCAGCCGACTGGTCTCCAAGGGGATATTGCTGCCTCGAGCATCTCAAGGTCCGGCTCCTGTGAGGCTACATTTTTGAATCCGACGCATAACTGATAGTTAATTGTAACGTTCAGGGCCTCCTAATGACGATGGAACACTCAAATTGCGTCGAGATTCAATACATCGTCCTTCAGCCGACTTGTCTCCAAGGGGATATTCCTTTCTCGGGCACCTTATGGTCGTTCTCCTGTGAGTCTAGATTTTCGAATCCGACGCAAAACTGATAGTTAGTTGTAACGTTCAGGGCCTCCTAATGACGATGGAACACTCAAATTGTGTCGAGATTCAATACATCATCCTCCAGCCGACTTGTCTCCAACGGTCTATTGCAGGCTCTGGCATCTTATGGTCGTGCTCCTGTGAGTCTAGATTTACGAATCCTACGCAAAACTGATAGTTAATTGTAACGTTCAGGGCCTCCTAATGACGATGGAACACTCAAATTGCGTCGAGATTCAATACATCGTCCTCCAGCCATCTTGTCTCCAAGGGTCTATTGTTGCCTCGGGCGCCTTTTGGTCGTCCCCCTGTGAGTCTAGATTTTCGAATCCGACACATAACTGATAGTTAATTGTAACGTTCAGGGCCTTCTAATGACGATGGAACACTCAAGTTGCGTCGAGATTCAATACATCGGCCTCCAGCCGACTTGTCTCCAAGGGTCTATTGCTGCCTCGGGTACCTTGTGGTCGTTCTCCTGTGAGTCTAGATTTACGAATCGGACGCATAACTAATAGTTAATTGTAACGTTCAGGGCCTCCTAATGACGATGGAAGACTCAAATTACGTCGAGATTCAATATATCGTCCTCCAGCCGACTAGTCTCCAAGGGGATATTGCTGCCTCGGGCACATTATGGTCGTTCTCCTGTACTCTAGATTTTTGAATCCGCCGCAAAACTGAGAGTTAATTATAACGTTCAGGGCCTCCAAATGACGATGGAACACTCATATTGCAGCGAGATTCAATACATCGTCCTCCAGCCGACTTGTCTTCAAGGGGATATTGCTGCCTCGGGCACCATAGTGTCCGCCTCTTGTGAGTCTAGATTTTCAAATCCGACGCGATACTGATAGTTAACTGTAACGTTCAGGGCCTCCTAATGACGATTGAATACTCAAATTGCGACGCTATTCAATACAACGTCCTCCAGCCGATTTGTCTCCAAGGGGATATTGCTGCCTCGGGCACCTTATGGTCGTTCTTCTGTGAGCCTAGATTATCGAATCCGACGCAAAACTGATACTTATTTGTAACGCTCAGGGCCTCCTAACGACGATGGAAGATTCAAATTGCTCCGCGATTCAATACAAAGTCCTTCAGCCGACTTGTCTCCAAGGGTCTATTGGTGCCTCGGGCACCTCATGGTCGTTCTCCTGTGAGTCTAGATTGTCGAATCCGACGCAAAACTAATAGTTAATTTGAACGTTCAGGGCCTCCTAATGACGATGGAACACTCAAATTGCTTCAAGTTTCAATACATCGTCCTCCAGCCGAATTGTCTCCAAGGGGATATTGCTGCCTCGGGCACCTTATGGTCGTTCTCCTGTGAGTCTAGAATATCGAATCCGACGCAAAGCTGATACTTAATTGTAACGTACAGGGCCTCCTAATGACGATGGAACATTCAAATTGCGTCGCGATTCAATACATCGTCCTCAAGGCGACCTGTCTCCAAGTGTCTATTGTTGCCTCGGGCGCCTTTTGGTCGTCCTCCTGCAAGTCTAGATTTTCGAATCCGACGCATAACTAATAGTTAATTGTAATGTTCAGGTCTTCCTAATGACGAAATTGCGTCGAGATTCAATATATCGCCCTCCAGCCGACTGGTCTCCAAGGGGATATCGCTGCCTCGGGCACCTTATGGTCCGGCTCCTGTGAGTCTACATTTTCGAATCCGACGCATAACTGATAGTTAATTGTAACGTTCAGGGCCTCCTAATGACGATGGAACACTGAAATTGCGTCGAGATTCAATACATCGTCCTTCAGCCGACTTGTCTCCAAGGGGATATTGTTGCCTCGGGCACCTTATGGTCGTTCTCCTGTGAGTCTAGACTTTTGAATCCGACGCAAAACTGATAGTTAATTGTAACGTTCAGGGCCTCCTAATGACGATGGAACACTCAAATTGTGTCGAGAGTCAATACAGCATCCTCCAGCCGACTTGTCTCCAAGGGTCTATTCCTGCCTCTGGCATCTTATGGTCGTGCTCCTGTGAGTCTAGATTTACGAATACGACGCGGTACTGATAGTTAATTGTAAAGTTCAGGGGCTCCTAATAACGATGGAGCAATAAAATTGCGTCGAGGTTCAATATATAGTCCTCCAGGCGTCTTGTCTCCCAGGGTCTATTGCTTCTTCGGGCACCTTATGATCGTTCTCCTCTGAGTCTACATTTTCGTATCCGACGCAAAACTGATGTTTAATTGTAACGTTCAGGGCCGCCTAATAACGATGGAACACTCAAATTGCGTCGCGATTTAATACATCGTCCTCGAGCCGACTTGTCTCCAAGGGTCTATTGTTCCCTCGGGCGCCTTTTGGTCGTCCTCCAGAGTTTAGATTATGGAATCTGACGCAAAACTGATAATTAATTGTAACGTTCAGGGCCTCGTAATGACGATGGAACACTCAGATTGCGTCGAGATTCAATACATCGGCCTCCAGCCGACTTGTCTCCAAGGGTCTATTGCTGCCTCTGGCACGTTGTTGTCGTGCTCCTGTGAGTCTAGATTTTTGAATCCGACGCGAAAATAATAGTTAATTGTAACGTTCAGGGCCTCCTAATGACGATGGAACACTCAAATTGCTTCAAGATTCAATACATCGTCCTCCAGCCGACTTGTCTCCAAGGGGATATTGCTGCCTCGGGCACCTTATGGTCGTTCTCCTGTGAGTCTAGAATATCGAATCCGACGCAAAGCTGATAATTAATTGTAACGTTCAGGGCCTCCTAATGACGATGGAACACTCAGATTGCGTCGAGATTCAATACATCGTCCTCCAGCCTACTTGTCTCCAAGGGCCTATTGTTGCCTCGGGCGCCTTTTGGTCGTCCTCCTGTGAGTCTAGATTTTCGAATCCGACGCGAAAATAATAGTTAATTGTAACGTTCAGGGCCTCCTAATGACGGTGGAACACTCAAATTGCGTCGAGATTCAATACATCGGCCTCCAGCCGACTTGTCTCCAAGGGTCTACTGCTGTCTCGGGCACCTTGTGGTCGTTCTCCTCAGAGTCTACATTTTCGATTCCGACGCAAAACTGATAGTTAATTGTAACGTTCAGGGCCTCTTAATTACGTTGGAACACTGAAATAGCGTCGAGATTCTATAGATTATTCTCCAGCCGACTTGTCTCCAAGCGTCTATTGTTGCCTCGGGCGCCTTTTGGTCGTCCTCCTGTGAGTCTAAATTTTCGAATCCGACGCATAACTGATAGTTAATTGTAACGTTCAGGGCCTCGTAATGACGATGGAACACTCAAATTGCGTCGCGATTCAATTCATCGCCCTCCAGCCGACCTGATTCCAAGGGTCTATTGTTGCCCCGGGCGCCTTTTGGTCGTTCCCTGGGAGTCTAGATTATCGAATCCGACGCTAAACTCATAGTTAATTGTAACGTTCACGACCCCCTAATGACGATGGAACACTGAAATTGGTTCGAGATTCAATACATCGTCCTCCAGCCGACTTGTCTCAAAGGGTCTATTGCTGCCTCTGGCACCTTATGGTCGTGCTCCTGTGAGTCTTGATTTTCGAATCCGACGCATAACTGTAAGTTATTTGTAACGTTCACGGCCTCTTAATGACGATGGAACAATCAAATTGCGTCGAGATTCAATTCATCGTCCTCCAGGCGACTTGTCTCCAAGGGTCTATTGCTGCCTCGGGTACCATATGGTCGTTCTCCTCTGAGTCTACATTTTCGAATCCGACGCAAAACTGATAGTTAATTGTAACGTTCAGGGCCTCCTAATGACGATGGAACACTCAAATTGCGTCGAGATTCAATACAGCGTCCTCCAGGCGACTTGTCTCCAAGGGCCTATTGCTGCCTCGGGCAGCTTATGGTCGTTCTCCTCTTGTAGGGAAGCAGCCTACTCACGCTGTAGTAAATTCACATCAGTTTCCATTGTGTGCCAGCCAGTCTGCTGTAACTAGCTCTGACGTCATAAATGTTGCGCAATACCTTAAAAATCAATCAAATGACCTAAAACTTTTCTAGCATGTCAGGAATAATACTAAATTAATGTGTGTTAAATATCAGTTCGATAATTTCAGTCATTTTCGAAATTTGGACGTTTTTCTGAAAAACTCATTGGCGCAACAGAAAAGAGCTAGAGACTACAAAATTTATATATAGATTCATCTTTCATAATGATTTAATAAAAACAGTACTTTGGATTTCACAAATTAAGATTTTAGTAGAAATTCATGATTTTGTATTTTTCGTCTCAAAACTGAAGGAAGCAAGATAGATTAAGTAGGCTAGTAAATAAGGCTAGGATGTTTAGATTTAAATAGGTTTTAGGTCCGCTATGATTATGAAGATGTGTAAAGTTTCTTTTTAATACCTATAAAATTATAGCGATAGCGGATCTCAAAAGGGGCAGTTC
This sequence comes from Schistocerca americana, assembly GCF_021461395.2. NCBI lineage: Eukaryota > Metazoa > Arthropoda > Insecta > Orthoptera > Acrididae > Schistocerca > Schistocerca americana. The sequence continues at coordinate 10,901,982 of NW_025725790.1, read as the reverse complement.
AGAGATCATCTACTGCGTGCAGCGTAATTTAATTAATTCTCTCGCCCAAAGTATTTAACTTAGCCACGTCAAAATTTTATTATCAATACTTACCTGCGTGCTGAATGCACGTTTAAATTAAGAGCTTCATCGGCCGTTAGCAAAAGAAGCTATAAATTATGATGTAACTTGATGTGGTGCGTTACTAGCCCAGCGGCTAGTCGAGAGAGCCGAAAAGATCAGGCGTTCCCTTCGCCGTCCGCACCGCGGCTTTATATATAAGGACGCTACGCGAGGAAGCAAGGCCCCAGTTCTCTCCAGACGCTGAATGACACGCCATCTGTGTCGGTAGTCGCGTCGCATCAGTGTATCTGCTACAAACAGCCCCGGGTGCCGTATTAAGTTACTAGAGATACGCGGAACCATGAAAACATTTTATGTGAAGTGTTAATTCTGGAATGATTTTCATTATCTAGCTTCAGTTTGCGTATTGTCGTATTTTCACGTGCCGTCGCGGGACAGACATTCTACCAAATATTTAGCGTGGCGTTTGATGAAATATTTTTATCAAATTATGGCGAGCATTTTTTTAAACATTTAATTCGGACATTTATAGTTGCATTAGCGCATTAGACTTTGAACGGCTCTGTTAGTTAGGTTGTAGGGATACTTGTGTTTTTTATCAGTGAATTTCAGAATATACTCAACTATTTTGGAAAACCGTTTTTGATTAGAAATCCCGGACAATCTCCTAATTCCTCAGAGCTATAAGCTGCAGCTATAATGGTATCTCAATTGAAGTGGGCACTAGGATCTCTAATTACTGGTTCCAGGTTTTATTAAATCACTTTCTGGGTGCCAAAAAAGTAAATAGAGAGCTAGTGTTGAGAACGGCGTAAGACAGCATTAACAACATTCTAAAAACCAGAAACTGATTCTACATGCAAGCGTTTATCCAGCAATCAGATTAGATTATTTATCACAAACTGCATCCGCCGCCCCACATATGGTGCATCGGCCGGGAAATGTTACAACATTCAAACAAGGATACTACATTAATTGTTTTTACAACTTATTCGCCGCCCCACATATGGTGCATCGGCCGGGAAATGTTACAACATTCAAACAAGGATACTACATTAATTGTTTTTACAACTTATTCGCCGCCCCACATATGGTGCATCGGCCGGGAAATGTTACAACATTCAAACAAGGATACTACATTAATTGTTTTTACAACTTATTCGCCGCCCCACATATGGTGCATCGGCCGGGAAATGTTACAACATTCAAACAAGGATACTACATTAATTGTTTTTACAACTTATTCGCCGCCCCACATATGGTGCATCGGCCGGGAAATGTTACAACATTCAAACAAGGATACTACATTAATTGTTTTTACAACTTATTCGCCGCCCCACATATGGTGCATCGGCCGGGAAATCAACTAAGTGAAAGTGATTTTTAACTATTCGGATTCGCGAGTGGAATGCGACACGCAACTGAGTATAAAACAGTGAAAGTGTTACGTGTGCATGTGGACGACGCAATTGGATTAACAACGCATCTGGATTGACGGAGCTGGCACTGAGTCTAGCGGTGCTGCCGGCATCGCGAGAAGCCAGTCTCGCCGCACCGCAGTCGTTCGCTGGAGCAGCCGGCGCAGAGCCTGCAATTGCGGGCCACGCTAACACACAACAGCCGTCGGAGAGCCGTCTGCAGTTCAACGCGCCACGTCGCGTCAGGAATCCTGGTACGCCGCGCCTGCAACGCCATACGTCGTGCAGAAGGAACTAAGTTAAGTGAAAAGCTGTTAAAAATTTTACTAACCTGCACTAAAAGACTGTCGGCGATGGAACCGCCAAAAGAAACGGAGTTTAAACGTAAATTAGAACCTATGTCTGTTGAGGGAACTGTAAATCCAGACAACGGTTCAAGAGTAAATAGGCATGAAAGTAGTAATGTTAAAGTGAAAAATGAAGTACTGTCTCCTGACAGTAGTGTGGGAAGGGGCAATGATTCAATAATAGAGACCCCTGTAGTAAAGCGGAAAGTAGAAATTGTAAATTTATGGGATGATAGTTTCTCTGATGAATTAAAAATGAAACAGTCATCAGAGATGGTAGAGTTTAAGAAGGAGCAGTTGGATATGACTAATCAATCAGAAGTTTCATGTAGTTTTGATCATTCGGGTATTGGAGCTAGTTTTATGTCACCTGAGTGTGATAAAAAACCCGCCAGTGAGCAACCCAAAGATGCTGGGGCTGTTGATCTAAATGTTATATTACAAGCAATAGCTGCCAGTAATGCACAAATGACAGCTGAATTAAAATCTGAAATAAGTGAACAGGTCAAAAGCAGTAATGCTGAATTATAGTCTGAAATTGTGGCCAGCCAAACCAATTTTAATAAACGGTTTGAGGCGATGGACAATAAATTAGAATCCAATAAAGCTGAATTAGAAAATTCTTTCAAGGCTAGTTGCAATAAGTTGAAAGAGGATCTGGACAGTTTGAATTATAAAATTGATTACAACCATGAGGATATTAAGAAAAAGGTTGCTCAACAGTTTTCTGAAATGTATAAAACAGTTAAATCCGAAGTTGCTGAGGTTCGCAAAGACTTCCGAATGGAAGATGCGAAGCTGGAGCACAAGTTAACAGAAAAGATCGAGGCGGAATCTGAACTGTGCTCAGATAGATTTAAAGACGGTAACATTAAAGTAAACATATGTCAAGCAGATGTAGATGCAATTAAAACTGACACTACTCATATTGTGCAAAGAGTAGATAATGTTGAAATGAAAGTAGAAAATATCAGTACTAACATTGCTAACATTGAGAGTAAAGTAGCTTCAGTAACTTCTGGTAATGGTAATGTACAACAAGTTGTAGCTGCAAACGCCGCTTTTAACGGGTGTCGGCAGTTCTTGCGGTTCGATCCAGATAAAAATATCCATCAGCTAGATTTCTGGAACGATTTTGAAGATGTGATTCCACCAACTTGGTCTGAACGAGAGAAAATCTCGTTTGTTAGAAGCCATTTAGCAGGTGACGCCATGCGTTGGTCAGCTGATGTTATGTTGAAATGTAAAACATTAGCGGAATTTAAAACAGCTTTTATTAATGAGTATTGGTCTAGCAATAAGCAAAATGAAGTGTTGAGAGAATTTTGGAGTGGAAAACGCTTCAATGCAGGCAAGGAATCAATTAAAGAGTTTGCTAGGTCATGGATTTCACGGTTGTCACATTTGGCGGAAAAGCTGAAACCTGAAATGATTATACTAGGTCTTGAAGCCAAACTGCCATGGTATTGGCAAACTAGAATTATATCTGCCCCTAGAGACAATCTGGATCGTTTCATTGAGTATTTGGAACGTGTAGAACGTGTTGCTGCCAATGAGGAGCAAGCACGTAATAACCGAAATGCCAATAACAATAATAGTAATTTTAGGAACGAGCAAAGTGGCAATGTAAACATTAGAACAGTAGGTGTTCGCCGTCCTAAGAGAGGTAGGAATTGGGGAAATAATTATCAGAACCAACAATGGCATCCAAGGGATAATAATTTTGTTCCAAACAGAAATATGCATGTAAACAACAGTACGGAAAGTAAGGCTACGCCAGCTAACCTTAATGAAACTAAAGGAAACAATAGTATGCCGAGGCAGGAAAACTAGTTCCCGTCTATGAGGACACTGGCGCTCACCAGGCGGTTACTTTTCCTATGCCAGTAGTTAAGGGAATTGGTAAGACAGATCAGAATACTCAGACTGAACATGTGGAGGAAGAGTCGGTAGCACCTAAGGATATTAGATCACTCACAGTATTTGATAGATACCGTATTAGAGACGCTTTCTAAGTGGGAAGAGAAAGAGAAGGCGCAGCAGTGTAACGATAGGGACGAGCTACAAAACACTGAATTGTCAGGTGAAGAAGCAGAAGAAATTCATGCTTATATTTACAATGAGGATGATGTGCTCTTATCTAAAGTGCCTGTGCAGGATATTGATAATGTACTAATAGATTTAGGACAGGAGGTAAGTGAGAATGTAGAGGGTAGGCTGTTGAGGGTCGATGAACCCAGTAGCTGTGACCAGTTGTCACTGGAGAAGGAACCCGACGAAAATAGTAAAAGTGGTTTAGCTGTAACTAGTGTTATGCCCGGTCTGGAGGCGCAGAATCGCTCAGACTACAGTAATTTGGGTCATGTTCAGCAAACTAAATGTAATGAAGTCGTGCGGGGTTTCGATTTAAAATTAATAGACCGACTGGAAAAGGCAGCTGAAAATGTAATTCAGGAAACCCCTACACACTGTGACCTAAATGTAATGAAGACAGATGTCGATCACTTTAGTTGGAGACAAATCCAAAAGGAACTACTAGATGAATGTGAGGAACCACCTGTACAACCTAGAATAAGCCACCCTATAATAATAGTGAATATGTTGGGTATCAATGTACGTTGTCTCTTAGACAGTGGAAGTGAGGTGAGTGCAATATCTCAGTCCTTCTTTGATGCATTACCTGGTAAAGACAAGCTTACAGTAATGAGGGTATCAGGACTAAGAATAATTGGTGCTACTGGCAAGGTGTCAAAAACGGTAAAGCAAGCAGCTTTACTGCCCTTTAACATTAATGGTAATTTAATTGATCATCCATGTTTAATTGTAAACAATCTCAGTATTGAGGTTTTAATTGGCATAGATTTCTTGTCAAAATATCAGAGTGTTGTTGACTTTGAAAGAAGCCAGTTAAAAATGGTTTTGCCAATAACCGGAGTAATTATAGTACCTTTTAGTGATAAACATGTAGTAACTGATCATGAAACTTGGGAGCTGCCTATACGAGTTCTGAAAAATAGGAGGTATTGGGACGAGGATGTTAATCTTGGTACAAGTAAGCTAAACACAGAAGAAGAAGAAGAAGCAATTATTTTAGACAAGATAGAAGCTAAGTTGCAGGAAATCTATAAGATTTCAGACAATCAAAAGGAAGAACTGAAACAGGTTCTAAAAAGGCATCATAAAGTATTTTCAGATCGACGTGTCGTGGTCATAGGTAGTGAATGAATGCTGTAGGGAGGAGGTTGTTCTGTAACCTCTACACAGTGTGGCAGCTGTGCAGTCCCAGCTGTGTGAGATCTTCTTTCCATTTCAGGTCTCACTCATTCTTCATCTTTTCTATCCACCTAAAATTTCTAACTCTTCTTTACAGCATTAAACCAATGAATGCTGTAGGGAGGAGGTTGTTCTGTAACCTCTACACAGTGTTGCAGCTGTGCAGTCCCAGCTGTGTGAGATCTTCTTTCCCACTTCAGATCTCACTCATTCTTCCTCTTTCCTATCTACAAAAAAATTTCGACCTTTTCTTTCCAAATACTAAAAATTTTACGTTATGACTATCAATACAGCATTAAGCTAATGAATGCTGTAGGGAGGAGGTTGTTCTGTAACCTCTATACAGTGTGGCAGCTGTGCAGTCCCAGCTGTGTGAGATCTTCTTTCCTTTTCAGGTCTCACTCGCTCTTCATCTTTTCTATCCACCTAAAATTTCTAACTCTTCTTTACAGCATTAAACTAATGAATGCTGTAGGGAGGAGGTTGTTCTATAACCTCTACACAGTGTGGCACCTGTGCAGTCCCAGCTGTGTGAGATCTTCTTTCCATTTCAGGTCTCACACATTCTTCATCTTTCCTATCCACAAAAATTTCGACCCCTTCTTTCCAGACATGAAAATTTTCTGTCATGGCTATCAAGCCATGAGTTATGTAACCATTCTATCTACCAATTAGTGAAACAAAATACCTAATGTGACAAACCTAATAGTGACAAACAATAGAGAAGTATGATGTAATTAAGATACAAATGTATTTGAGTAACAATAATGTATAGTACCCTGGTAATATAGTAACTACAAAGTGTTGTTTTATTGGAAATGGTCCACCAACAGTAACTTAAAAAGATGTATGAATTCATGTACAAGCAGGATCTGAAGTGGTAGTGAAACCTAGTGTATGCATTAGAGCTATCTAAGAAATAGTAAAACAGATTGCTTAGTGTTAGGAAAAATATGCAGATAAGTTGTAAGATTAAACTCACATGGTGCAGCAAGGAAAGGCAATGTAATAGAATTAAGCAGTGTTTGTGGTTGAGACGTGAAGGACACGTCCCTGAAGTATTTATAAGGTTGGAGCTGGCCATTATTTTAGTGTAGTGTGTGACAGGATACACCTACACGTATTGAGGTTATGAGTTGGAGGCGTGAATGCGACCATAGGTACACTTATGTTAAATGAGACAGAGCAGCTCATGGTGTCCTATAGGTTTAAGGAATTTAGCATTACGCTGGTCCATAATTACTTGATGCACTTTAGTGGTAGGTCCGAGAGAGACTACCTGAGGTTTCAGGGTCCGATCGAATGGAAATGGATTGCCACGTGAGCAAACTGATCAGCTGCAGTACACTATGAATATGAAATAAATGTGCTATCCTATGCTTCAAATATTAATAGAGTGAGTGTTAAATAAGTACATACACTAGCAAAATAAATAAATAACATACTGACAGACGTGAAACATTATTTTAGCTCAGCATAAATACACTTCAAAGTAAGTAAGTACCTAATTGCAGATGTGGAACTGACAACAGCAGAGAACCAATAAGTGGATTTAGTAGTCAACTAAACGTAGTGTGTTTTGAACACTCACAACTGTACTATTACCAAAAGTTACTCACATGTACAAAGAAGCTGAGAAAACAACCACTAATCATACTCATACTATCTCTAAGAATAAGGTAATCAAAGATGAGTCAGTTAAGTGCTTAAAATACAAATGTATCAGGAATGTACCGAGCATTGGTTCAGTGTTCCGGCCCAGAAATAATAAATTCAAATTAAATAGGATTCATGATTGTATGCCTTGAGCATAGATTTTCTCTAGTACGTGACTAACGGCGTTTTGAGCCATTTGTTTACCGATTTTATGACAATTAAGTAACCACGAGAGTAAAATTGAAAAAGTTCTGTTAACTTTGTTCCAGAAAAATGTTGGAGGATAAAATGTATATATCCCCATTTCATTGTGACCCACCCTTAGATATTAAGTGAACAGAGTGTGAGGCACTCTTTTTGTTTGTTCTACAGGACGAACCAGATAATGCCAGCCTGGTAGCTGTGTGAAAGCGTGGAGTGACTTGGACACAACTCACAGTGACCCCTCCCCTTTCCCCCATGTAATTTAGAGAGGACGTGAAGGACGCACACCATAGCAACTTCCCCTCCTCTACCCTTGTGAATGGAAGTGTAGGACGCCAGAAAAAGCGGCTACAACCACGTGTGTAAAAATTATTTGTGGAATTTTCTTTCAGGTTTAGAAAAGACTGCTAAGAGATAATCATCTGTTTATGTGTCATGTTATTTTCTTTGAATCTGTGTATGTAAAAATGTATTTAATGTATTTAATGGATCTAAGATTTTCATAATTTTTCAATTTGTATGTGTTTGTTTGTCTAAGGCAATATGTATGCCAAAATATTTCGTTGACTTTGCTTAAAATTTTGAGTAATGACATTGTTTGAAAGGCAGTGAACATGCCCACAATTTAAATAATTAATGTAGGTAATTAGTTTTCCTTAATGTTTCTACAGGTTTATATTTCAATTATGATTTTCATAGGGAGTTAAACTGTACTCTTGCTTCCCTTTTTGTAATTAAATTTTTTTTTCATTCATTAACATTCATAAACAAAAAAAAATTTAAGTAGAGGGTGATGTAGGGAAGCAGCCTACTCACGCTGTAGTAAATTCACACCAGTTTCCATTGTGTGCCAGCCAGTCTGCTGTAACTAGCTCTGACGCCATAAATGTTGCGCAATACCTTAAAAATCAAGCAAATGACCTAAAACTTTTCTAGCATGTCAGGAATAATACTAAATTAATGTGTGTTGAATATCAGTTCGATAACTTCAGTCATTTTCGAAATTTGGACGTTTTTCTGAAAAAGTCATTGGCGCAACAGAAAAGAGCTAGAGACTACAAAATTTATATATAGATTCATCTGTCATAATGATTTAACAAAAACAGTACTTTGGATTTCACAAATTAAGATTTTAGTAGAAATTCATGATTTTGTGGTTTTCGTCTCAAAACTGAAGGAAGCAAGATAGATTAAGTAGGCTAGTAAATAAGGCTAGGATGTTTAGATTTAAATAGGTTGGAGGTCCGCTATGATTATGAAGATGTGTAAAGTTTCTTTTTAATACCTATAAAATTATAGCGATAGCGGATCTCAAAAGGGGCAGTTCAGAGCTCATCTACTGCGTGCAGTGTAATTTAATTAATTCTCTCGCCCAAAGTATTCAACTTAGCCACGTCAAAATTTTATTATCAATACTTACCTGCGTGCTGAATGCACGTTTAAATTAAGAGCTTCATCGGCCATCAGCAAAAGAAGCTATAAATTATGATGTAACTTGATGTGGTGCGTTACTAGCCCAGCGGCTAGTCGAGAGAGCCGAAAAGATCAGGCGTTCCCTTCGCCGTCCGCACCGCGGCTTTATATATAAGGACGCTACGCGAGGAAGCAAGGCCCCAGTTCTCTCCAGACGCTGAATGACACGCCATCTGTGTCGGTAGTCGCGTCGCATCAGTGTATCTGCTACAAACAGCCTCGGGTGCCGTATTAAGTTACTAGAGATACGCGGAACCATGAAAACATTTTATGTGAAGTGTTAATTCTGGAATGATTTTCATTATCTAGCTTCAGTTTGCGTATTGTCGTATTTTCACGTGCCGTCGCGGGACAGACATTCTACCAAATATTTTGCGTGGCGTTTGATGAAATATTTTCATCAAATTATAGCGAGCATTTTTTTAAACATTTAATTCGGACATTTATAGTTGCATCAGCGCATTAGACTCTGAACTGCTCTGTTAGTTAGGTTGTAGGGATACTTGTGTTTTTTATCAGTGAATTTCAGAATATACTCAACTATTTTGGAAAACCGTTTTTGATTAGAAATCCCGGACAATCTCCTAATTCCTCAGAGCTATAAGCTGCAGCTATAATGGTATGTCAATTGAAGTGGGCACTAGGATCTCTAATTACTGGTTCCAGGTTTTATTAAATCACTTTCTGGGTGCCAAAAAAGTAAATAGAGAGCTAGTGTTGAGAACGGCGAAAGACAGCATTAACAACATTCTAAAAGCCAGAAACTGATTCTACATGCAAGCGTTTATCCAGCAATCAGATTAGATTATTTATCACAAACTGCATCCGCCGCCCCACATATGGTGCATCGGCCGGGAAATGTTACAACATTCAAACAAGGATACTACATTAATTGTTTTTACAACTTATTCGCCGCCCCACATATGGTGCATCGGCCGGGAAATGTTACAACATTCAAACAAGGATACTACATTAATTGTTTTTACAACTTATTCGCCGCCCCACATATGGTGCATCGGCCGGGAAATCAACTAAGTGAAAGTGATTTTTAACTATTCGGATTCGCGAGTGGAATGCGACACGCAACTGAGTATAAAACAGTGAAAGTGTTACGTGTGCATGTGGACGACGCAATTGGATTAACAACGCATCTGGATTGACGGAGCTGGCACTGAGTCTAGCGGTGCTGCCGGCATCGCGAGAAGCCAGTCTCGCCGCACCGCAGTCGTTCGCTGGAGCAGCCGGCGCAGAGCCTGCAATTGCGGGCCACGCTAACACACAACAGCCGTCGGAGAGCCGTCTGCAGTTCAACGCGCCACGTCGCGTCAGGAATCCTGGTACGCCGCGCCGGCAACGCCATACGTCGTGCAGAAGGAACTAAGTTAAGTGAAAAGCTGTTAAAAATTTTACTAACCTGCACTAAAAGACTGTCGGCGATGGAACCGCCAAAAGAAACGGAGTTTAAACGTAAATTAGAACCTATGTCTGTTGAGGGAACTGTAAATCCAGACAACGGTTCAAGAGTAAATAGGCATGAAAGTAGTAATGTTAAAGTGAAAAATGAAGTATTGGCTCCTGACAGTAGTGTGGGAAGGGGCAATGATTCAATAATAGAGACCCCTGTAGTAAAGCGGAAAGTAGAAATTGCAAATTTATGGGATGATAGTTTCTCTGATGAATTAAAAATGAAACAGTCATCAGAGATGGTAGAGTTTAAGAAGGAGCAGTTGGATATGACTAATCAATCAGAAGTTTCATGTAGTTTTGATGATTCGGGTATTGGAGCTAGTTTTATGTCACCTGAGTGTGATAAAAAACCCGCCAGTGAGCAACCCAAAGATGCTGGGGCTGTTGATCTAAATGTTATATTACAAGCAATAGCTGCCAGTAATGCACAAATGACAGCTGAATTAAAATCTGAAATAAGTGAACAGGTCAAAAGCAGTAATGCTGAATTAAAGTCTGAAATTGTGGCCAGCCAAACCAATTTAAATAAACGGTTTGAGGCGATGGACAATAAATTAGAATCCAATAAAGCTGAATTAGAAAATTCTTTCAAGGCTAGTTGCAATAAGTTGAAAGAGGATCTGGACAGTTTGAATTATAAAATTGATTACAACCATGATGATATTAAGAAAAAGGTTGCTCAACAGTTTTCTGAAATGTATAAAACAGTTAAATCCGAAGTTGCTGAGGTTCGCAAAGACTTCCGAATGGAAGATGCGAAGCTGGAGCGCAAGTTAACAGAAAAGATCGAGGCGGAATCTGAACTGTGCTCAGATAGATTTAAAGATGTTAACATTAAAGTAAACATATGTCAAGCAGATGTAGATGCAATTAAAACTGACACTACTCATACTGTGCAAAGAGTAGATAACGTTGAAATGAAAGTAGAAAATATCAGTACTAACATTGCTAACATTGAGAGCAAAGTAGCTTCAGTAACTTCTGGTAATGGTAATGTACAACAAGTTGTAGCTGCAAACGCCGCTTTTATCGGGTGTCGGCAGTTCTTGTGGTTCGATCCAGATAAAAATATCCATCAGCTAGATTTCTGGAACGATTTTGAAGATGTGATTCCACCAACTTGGTCTGAACGAGAGAAAATCTCGTTTGTTAGAAGCCATTTAGCAGGTGACGCCATGCGTTGGTCAGCTGATGTTATGTTGAAATGTAAAACATTAGCGGAATTTAAAACAGCTTTTATTAATGAGTATTGGTCTAGCAATAAGCAAAATGAAGTGTTGAGAGAATTTTGGAGTGGAAAACGCTTCAATGCAACAAGGAATCAATTAAAGAGTTTGCTAGGTCATGGATTTCACGGTTATCACATTTGGCGGAAAAGCTGTGAGTCTAGAATATCGAATCCGACGCAAAACTGATACTTAATTGTAACGTACAGGGCCTCCTAATGACGATGGAACATTCTAATTGCGTCGCGATTCAATACATCATCCTCCAGGCGACCTGTCTCCAAGGGTCTATTGTTGCCTCGGGCGCCTTTTGTTCATCCTCCTGCAAGTCAAGATTTTCGAATCCGACGCATAACTAATAGTTACCTGTAACGTTCAGCTCTTCCTAAAGACGAAATTGCGTCGAGATTCAATATATCGCCCTCCAGCTGACTTGTCTCCAAGAGGATATTGCTGCCTCGGGCACCTTATGGTCCGGCTCCTGCGAGTCTAGATTTTCGAATCCGACGCATAACTGATAGTTAATTGTAACGTTCAGGGCCTCCTAATGACGATGGAACACTCAAATTGCGTCGAGATTCAATACATCGTCCTTCAGCCGACTTGTCTCCAAGGGGATATTGCTGCCTCAGGCACCTTATGGTCGTTCTCCTGTGAGTCTAGAATTTCGGATCCGACGCAAAAACTGATAGTTAATTGTATCGTTCAGGGCCTCCTAATGACGATGGAACACTCAAATTGTGTCGAGATTCAATACATCGTCCTCCAGCCGATTTGTCTCCAAGGGTCTATTGCTGCCTCTGGCATCTTATGGTCGTGCTCCTATGAGTCTAGATTTACAAATCCGAAGCGAAACTGATTGTTAATTGTAACGTTCAGGGTCAACTAATGACGATGGAACAATCAAATTGCGTCGAGATTCAATATATTATCCTCCTGGCGACTTGTCTCCAAGGGTCTATCGCTGCCTCGGGCTCCTTGTGGTCGTTCTAGTGTGAGTCTATATTTACGAATCCGACGCATAACTGATAGTCAATTGTAACGCTCAGGGCCTCCTAATGACGATGGAACACTCAAATTACGTCGAGATTGAATATATCGTCCTCCAGCCGACTTGTCTCCAAGGGGATATTGCTGCGTCGGGCACAATACGGTCCGTCTCTTGTGAGTCTAGATTTTCGAATCCGACGCATAACTAATAGTTAATTGTAACGTTCAGGTCTTCCTAATGACGATGGAACACTCAAATTACTCCGAGATTCACTACATCGTCCACCAGCCGACTTGTCTCCAAGGGCCTATTGTTGCCTCGGGCGCCTTTTGGTCGTCCGCCTGTGAGTCTAGATTTTCGAATCCGACGCATAACTGATAGTTAATTGTAACGTTCACGTCTTCGTAATGACGATGGAACACTCAAATTCCGTCGAGATTCAATACATCGTCCTCCAGCCGACTTGTCTCCAGGGGTCTATTGCTGCCTCCTACATCTTATGGTCGTGCTCCTATGAGTCTAGATTTACGAATCCGAAGCGAAACTGATAGCTAATTGTAACGTTCAGGGTCAACTAATGACGATGGAACCATCAAATTGCGTCGAGGCTCAATATATTATCCTCCAGGCGACTTGTCTCCAAGGGTCTATCGCTGCCTCGGGCACCTTATGTTCGTTCTCCTCTGAGTCTACATTTTCGAATCCGTCGCATAACTGATAGATAATTGTAACGTTCAGGTCTTCGTAATGACGATGGATCACTCAAATTGCGTCGAGATTCAATACATCGTCCTCCAGCCGACTTGTCTACAGGTGTCCATTGCTGCCTCCTACATCTTATGGTCGTGCTCCTATGAGTCTAGATTTACGAATCCGACGCGAAACTGATAGTTAATTGTAACGTTCAGGGTCAACTAATGACGATGGAACAATCAAATTGCGTCGAGGCTCAATATATTATCCTCCAGGCGACTTGTCTCCAAGGGTCTATCGAAGCCTCGGGCACCTTATGATCGTTCTCATCTGAGTCTACATTTTCGAATCCGACGCAAAACTGATAGCTAATTGTAACGTTCAGGTCCTCCTAATGACGATGGAACACTCAAATTGCGTCGAGATTCAATACATCGGACCCTATCCGACTTGTCTCCAAGGGTCTATTGCTGCCTCGGGCACCTTGTGGTCGTTCTCCTGTGAGTCTTGATTTACGGATCCGACGCATAACTGATAGTTAATTGTAACGTTCAGGGCCTCCTAATGACGATGGAACACTCAAATTACGTCGAGATTCAATATATCTACCTCCAGCCGACTTGTATCCAAGGGGATATTGCTGCCTCGGGCACCTTATGGTCGTTCTCCTGTGAGTCTAGACTTTCGAATCCGACGCAAAACTGAGAGTTAAATATAAAGTTCAGGGCCTCCTAATGACGATGGAATACTCAAATTGCGTCGGGATTCAATACATCGTCCTCCAGCCGACTTGTCTCCTGGGGTCTATTGCTGCCTGCTTCATCTTATGGTCGTGCTCCTACGAGTCTAGATTTACGAATCCGACGCGAAACTGATAGTTAATTGTAATGTTCAGGGTCAACTAATGACGATGGAACAATCAAATTGCGTCAAGATTCAATATATAATCTTCCAGGCGACCTGTCTCCAAGGATCTATCGCTGCCTCGGGCACCTTATGCTCGTTCTCCTCTGAGTATACATTTTCGAATCCGACGCAAAACTGATAGGTAATTGTAACGTTCAGGGCCTCGTAATGACGATGGAACACTCAAATTACGTCGAGATTCAATATATCGTCTTCCAGCCGACTTGTCTTCAAGGGGATATTGCTGCCTCGGGCACGATACGGTCCGTCTCTTGTGAGCCTAGATTTTCGAATCCGACGCATAACTAATAGTTAATTGTAACGTTCAGGTCCTCCTAATGACGAAAGAACACTCAAATTGCGTCACGATTCAATACATCGTCCTCCAGCCGACTCGTCCCCCAGCGTCTATTTTTGCCTCTGGCGCCATTTGGTCGTTCTCCTGTGGGTCTAGATTTACGAATCCGACGCAAAACTGATAGTTAATTGTAACGTTCAGGGCCTTCTAATGACGATGGAACACTCAAATTACGTCGAGATTCAATATATCGTCCTCCAGCCGACTTGTCTTCAAGGGGATATTGCTGCCTCGGGCACAATACGGTCCGTCTCTTGTGAGTCTAGATTTTCGAATCCGACGCATAACTAATAGTTAACTGTAAAGTTCAGGGGCTCCTAATGACGATGGAACAATCAAATTGCGTCGAGATTCAATACATAGTCATCCAGGCGTCTTGTCTCTAAGGGGATATTACTTCCTCGGGCACCTTGTGGTCGTTCTCCTGTGAGTCTAGATTTACGAATCCGACGCATAACTGATAGTTAATTGTATTGTTCTGGGCCTCCTAATGACGATGGAACACTCAAATTACGTCGAGATTCAATATAGCGTCCTCCAGCCGACTTGTCTCCACGGGGATATTGCTGCCTCAGGCAACTTATTGTCGATCTCCTGTGAATCTAGATTTTCGAATCCGACGCGATACTGATAGTTAATTGTAACGTTCAGGGCCTCCTAATTACGATGGAACACTCAAATTGCGTCGGGATTCAATACATCGTACTCCAGCCGACTTGTCTCCAAGGGTCTATTGCTGCCTCGGGCACCTTATTGTCGTTCTCCTGTGAGTCTAGATTTTGGAATCCGACGCAAAACTGTTGGTTAATTGTAACGTTCGGAGCTTCCTAATGACGATGGAACACTCAAATTGCGTCGAGATTCAATACATCGTCCTCCAGCCGACTTGTCTCCAAGGGGATATTGCTGCCTCGCGCACCTTATGGTCGTTCTCATGTGACTCTAGATTTTCGAATCCTACGCAAAACTGATAGTTAATTGTAACGTTCAGGGCCTCCTAATGACGATGGAACACTCAAATTGCGTCGAGATTCAATACATCGTCCTCCAACCGACTTGTCTCCAAGGGTTTATTGCTGCCTCTGGCATCTTATGGTCGTGCTCCTGTGAGTCTAGATTTTCGAATCCGACGCGAAACTGCTAAATAATTGTAACGTTCAGGGCCTCCTAATGACGATGGAACATTCAAATTGCGTCGAGATTCAATGCATCGTCCTCCAGCCGACTTGTCTCCAAGGGTCTATTGTTGCCTCGGGCGCCTTTTGGTCGTCCTCCTGTGAGTCTAGATTTTCGAATCCGACGCATAACTGATAGTTAATTGCAACGTTCACGGCCTCCTAATGACGATGCAACACTCAAATTGCGTCGAGATTCAATACATCGCCCTTTAGCCGATTTGTCTCCAAGGGTCTATTGCTGCCTGTGGCACCTTATGGTCGTTCTCCTGTGAGTCTAGTTTTTCGAATCCGACGCAAAACTGATAGTTAATTGTAACGTTCAGGGCCTCCTAATGACGATGGAACACTCAAATTGCGTGGAGATTCAATACATCGTCCTCCAGCCGACTTGTCTCCAAGGGGATATTGCTGCCTCGGGCACCATATGGTCCGTCTCCTGAGAGTCTAGATTTTCGAATCCGACGCGAAACTGATAGTTAATTGTATTGTTCAGGGCCTCCTAATGACGATGGAACACACAAATTGCGTCGCGATTCAATTCATCGTCCTCCAGCCGACTTGCCTCCAAGGGTCTATTGCTGCCTCTGGCACCTTATGGTCGTGCTCCTGTGAGTCTAGATTATCGAATCCGACGCGAAACTGATAGCTAATTGTAACGTTCGGGGCCTCCTATAGACGATGGAACAGTCAAATTGCGTCGAGATTCCATACATCGTCCTCCAGGTGACTTGTCTCCATGGGTCTATTGCTGCCTCGGGCACCTTATGGTCGTTCTCCTGTGAGTCTAGATTGTCGAATCCGACGCAAAACTCATAGTTAATTGTAACGTTCAGGGCCTCCTAATGACGATGGAACACTCAAATTGCGTCGCGGTTAAATAAATCGCCCTCCAGCCAAAATGTCTACAAGGGTCTATTGCTGCCTCGGGCACCTTATGGTCGTTCTCCTGTGAGTCTAGATTTTCGAATTCGACGCGAAACTGATAGTTAATTGTAACGTTCAGTGCCTTCTAATAACGATGAAATACTCAAATTCCGTCGCGATTCAATACATAATCCTCCAGCCGACTTGTCTCCAAGTGTCAATTTGTTGCCTCGGGCACCTTATGGTCGTTCTCCTGTGAGTCTAGATTGTCGAATCCGAAGCAAAACTCATAGTTAATTGTAACGTTCAGGGCCTCCTAATGACGATGGAACACTCAAATTGCTTCGAGATTCAGTACATCGTCCTCCAGCCGACTTGTCTCCGAGGGTCTATTGCTGCCTCTGGCACCTTATGGTCGTGCTCCTGTGAGTCTAGATTATCGAATCCGACGCGAAACTGATAGTTAATTGTAACGTTCAGGGCCTCCTATAGACGATGGAACAGTCAAATTGCGTCGAGATTCAATACATCGTCCTCCAGGCGACTTGCCTCCAAGGGTCTATTGCTGCCTCGGGCACCTTATGGTCGTTCTCCTGTGACTCTAGATATTCGAATCCGACGAAGACTAATAGTTAATTGTAACGTTCGGGGCCTCCTAATGACGATGGAACACTCAAATTGCGTCAAGATTCAATACATCGTCCTCCTGCCGACTTGTCTATAAGAGGATATTGCTGCCTCGGGCCCCCTATGGTCTTTCTCCTGTGAGTCTAGAGTATCGAATCCGACGCAAAACTGATACTTATTGGCAACGTTCATGGCCTCCTAATGACTATGGAACATTAAAATTGCGTCGCGATTCAATACATCGTCCTCCAGCCGACCTGTCTCCAAGGGTCTATTGTTGCCTCGGGCGCCTTTTGGTCGTCCTCCTAGGAGTCTAGATTATCGAATCCGACGCAAAACTCATAGTTAATTGTAACGTTCACCGCCTCCTAATGACGATGGATCACTTTAATTGCTTTGAGATTCAATACATCGTCCTCCAGCCGACTTGTCTCCAAGGGTCTATTGCTGCCTGTGGCACCTTATTTTCGTTCTCCTGTGAGTCTAGATTTTCGAATCCGACGCAAAACTGATAGTTAATTGTAATGTTCAGTGCCTCCTAATGATGATGGAACACTCAAATTGCGTCGCGATTCAATACATCGTCCTCCAGCCGACTTGTCTCGAAGGGTTTATTGTTGCCTCGGGCGCCTTTTGGTCGTCCTCCTGTGAGTCTAGATTTTCGAATCCGACGCATAACTGATAGTTAATTATAACGTTCACGGCCTTCTAATGACATGGAACACTCAAATTGCGTCGAGATTCAATACATCGTCCTCCAGCCGACTTGTCTCCAAGGGTCTATTGCTGCCTGTGGCACCATATTTTCGTTCTCCTGTGAGTCTAGATTTACGAATCCGACGCAAAACTGATGGTAAATTGTAATGTTCAGTGCCTCCTAATGATGATGGAAGACTCAAAATGCGTTGCGATTCAATACATCGTCCTCCAGGTGATTGGTCTCCAAGGGTGTATTGCAGCGTGTGGCACCTAATGGTCGTTCTCCTGTGAGTCTAGATTTTCGAATCCGACGCAAAACTGATAGTTAATTGTAACGTTCAGGGCCACCTAATGACGATGGAACACTCAAATTGCGTCGAGATTCAATACATCGTCCTCCAGCCGACTTGTCTCGAAGGGACTATTGTTGCCTCGCACGCCTTTTGGTCGTCCTCCTGTATGTCTAGATTTTCTAATCCGACGCATAACTGATAGTTAGTTGTAACGTTCAGGTCTTCCTAATGACGATGGAACACTCAGATTGCGTCGAGATTCAATACATCGTCCTTCAGCCGACTTGTCTCCAAGGGGATATTGTTTCCTCGGGCACCTTATGGTCCATCTCCTGTGACTCAAGATTGTCGAATCCGACGCATAACTGATAGTTAATTGTAACGTTCAGGGCCAGCTAATGACGATGGAACACTCAAATTTCGTCGAGATTCAATACATCGTCCTTCACCCAACTTGTTTCCAAGGGTCTATTACTGCCTCGGGCGACTTATGGTCCGTCTCCTGTGAGTCTAGATTTTCGTATCCGACGAAAAACTGATGTTCAGTGCCTCCTAATGACGATGGAACACTCAAATAGCGTCGACATTCAATACATCGTCCTCCAGCCAACTTGTCTCCAAGGGTTTATTGCTGCCTCGGGCACTTTTCATTCGTTCTCCTGTGAGTCTAGATTGTCGAATCCGACGCAAAACTGATAGTTAATTGTAACGTTCAGGGCCTCCTAATGACGATGGAACACTCAAATTGATTCGAGATTCAGTACATCGTCCTCCAGCCGACTTGTCTCCAAGTGTCTATTGCTGCCTCTGGCACCTTATGGTCGTGCTCCTGTGAGTCTAGATTATCGAATCCGACGCGAAACTGATAGTTAATTGTAACGTTCAGGGCCTCCTATAGACGATGGAACAATCAAATTGCGTCGAGATTCAATACATCGTCCTCCAGGCGACTTGTCTCCAAGGGTCTATTGCTGCCTCGGGCACCTTATGGTCGTTCTCCTGTGACTCTAGATTTTCGAATCCGACGAAAACTAATAGTTAATTGTAACGGTCGGGGCCTCCTAATGACGTGGAACACTATAATTGCGTCAAGATTCAATATATCGTCCTCCCGCCGACTTGTCTCCAAGGGGATATTGCTGCCTCGGGCCCCCTATGGTCGTTCTCCTGTGAGTATAGAGTATCGAATCCGACGCAAAACTAATACTTATTGGCAACGTTAAGGGCCTCCTAATGACTATGGAACATAAAAAATTGCGTCGCGATTCAATACATCGTCCTCCAGCCGACTTGTCTCCAAGGGTCTATTGCTGCCTCGTGCACCTTTTGGTCGTTGTCCTGTGAGTCTATATTATCGAATCCGACGCAAAATGATAGTTAAGTGTAACTTTCAGGGCTTTCTAATGACGATGCGACGCTGAAATTCCGTTGCCTTTTAATACATAGTCCTCCAGCCGACTTGTCTCCAAGTGTCTATTGTTGGCTCGGGCACCTTATGGTCGTTCTCCTGTGAGTCTAGATTGTCGAATCCGACGCGAAACTCATAGTTAATTGTAACGTTCAGGGCCTCCTAATGACGATGGAACACTCAAATTGCGTCGAGATTCAATACATCGTCCTCCAGACAACTTGTCTCCAAGGGTCTATTGCTGCCTCGGGCACTTTTCTTTCGTTCTCCTGTGAGTCTACATTGTCGAATCCGACGCAAAACTGATAGTTAATTGTAACGTTCAGGGCCTCCTAATGACGATGGAACACTCAAATTGCTTCGAGATTCAATACATCGTCCTCTAGCCGACGTGTCTCCAAGGGGATATTGCTGCCTCGGGCACGTTATGGTCGTTCTCCTATGAGTCTAGAGTATCGAATCCGACGCAAAAGTGATACTTAATTGTAACGTTCAGGGCCTCCTAATGACGATGGAACATTCAAATTGCGTCGCAAAGAAATACATCGTCCTACAGCCGACCTGTCTCCAAGGGTTTATTGTGGCCTCGGACGCCTTTTGGTCGTCCTCCTGTAAGTCTAGATTTTCTAATCCGACGCATAGCTGATAGTTAATTGTAACGTTCAGGTCTTCCTAATGACGATGGAACACTCAGATTGCGTCGAGATTCAATACATCGTCCTCCAGCCGACTTGTCTCCAAGGGGATATTGCTGCCTCGGGCACCTTATGATCCATCTCCTGTGAGTCTAGATTGTTGAATCCGACGCAAAACTGATAGTTAATTGTAACGTTCAGGGCCACCTAATGACAATGGAACACTCAAATTTCGTCGAGATTCAATACATCGTCCTTCAGCCATCTTGTCTCCAAGGGTCTATTACTGCCTCGGGCAACTTATGGTCGTTCTCCTGTGAGTCTAGATTTTCGAATCCGACAAAAACTGATAGTTAATTGTAACGTTCAGGGCCCCCAAATGACGATGGAACACTGATATTGCGTCGAAATTCAATACATCGTCCTCCAGCCGACTTGTCTCCAAGGGTCTTTTGATGCCTCTGGCACCTTATGGTCTGTCTCCTGTGAGTCTAGATTTTCGAATCCGACACAAAACTGATGGTTTATTGTAATGTTCAGTGCCTCCTAATGACGATGGAACACTCAAATTGCGTCGCGATACAATTCATCGTCCTCCAGCCGATTTGTCTCCAAGGGTCTATTGCTGCCTCGGGCACTTTTCTTTCGTTCTCCTGTGAGTCTAGATTGTCGAATCCGACGCAAAACTGATAGTGAATTGTAACGTTCAGGGCCTCCTGATGACGATGGAACACTCAAATTGCTTCGAGATTCAATACATCGTCCTCCAGCCGACGTGTCTCCAAGGGGATATTGCTGCCTCGGGCACGTTATGGTCGTTCTCCTATAAGTCTAGAGTATCGAAGCCGACGCAAAAGTGATACTTAACTGTAACGTTCAGGGCCTCCTAATGACGATGGAACATTCAAATTGCGTCGCGATTCAATACATCGTCCTCCAGCCGACCTGTCTCCAAGGGATTATTGTTGCCCAGGACGCATATTGGTCGTCCTCCTGTAAGTCTAGATTTTCGAATCCGACGCAAAACTGATAGTTAATAGTAACGTTCAGGGCCACCTAATGACGAAGGAACACTCAAATTTCGTCGAGATTCAATACATCGTCCTTCAGCCAACTTGTCTCCAAGGGTCTATTACTGCCTCGGGCACCTTATGGTCCGTCTCCTGTGAGTCTAGATTTTCGTATCCGACGAAAAACTGATGTTCAGTGCCTCCTAATGACGATGGAACACTCAAATAGAGTCGACATTCAATACATCGTCCTCCAGCCAACTTGTCTCCAAGGGTCTATTGCTGCCTCGGGCACTTTCCTTTCGTTCTCCTGTGAGTCTAGATTGTCGAATCCGACGCAAAACTGATAGTTAATTGTAATGTTCAGCGCCTCCTAATGACGATGGAACACTAAAATTGCTTCGAGATTCAATACATCGTCCTCCAGCCGACGTGTCTCCAAGGGGATATTTTTGCCTCGGGCACGTTATGGTCGTTCTCCTATGAGTCTAGAGTATCGAATCCGACGCAAAAGTGATACTTCATTGTAACGTTCAGGGCCTCCTAATGAGGATGAAATATTCAAATTGCGTCGCGATTCAATACATCGTCCTCCAGCCGACCTGCTTCCAAGGGTTTATTGTTGCCTCGGACGCCTTTTGGTCATCTTCCTGTAAGACTAGATTTTTGAATCCGACGCATAACTGATAGTTAATTGTAACGTTCAGGTCTTCCTAATGACGATAGAACACTCAAATTGCGTCGAGATTCAATACATCGTCCTCCAGCCGACTTGTCTCCAAGGGGATATTGCTGCCTCGGGCACCTTATGGTCCATCTCCAGCGAGTCTAGATTGTCGAATCCGACGCAAAACTGATATTTAATTGTCACGTTCAGGGCCTCCTAATGACACTGGAACACTCAAATTGCGTCGAGATTCAATACATCGTCCTCCAACCGACTTGTCTCCAAGGGACTATTGTTGCCTCGGGCGCCTTTTTGTCGTCCTCCTGTGAGTCTAGATTTTCGAATCCGACGCATAACTGATAGTTAATTTACCGTTCACGGCCTCCTAATAACGATGGAACACTCAAATTGCGTCGAGATTCAATACATCATTCTCCAGCCGACTTGTCTCCATCGGTCTATTGCTGCCTCTGGCACCTTATGGTCTGTCTCCTGTGAGTCTAGGTTTTCGAATCCGACACAAAACTGATGGTTAATTGTTATGTTCACTGGCTCCTAATGACGATGGAACACTCAAAGTGCGTCGCGATTCAATTCATCGTCCTCCAGCCGATTTGTCTCCAAGGGTCTATTGCTGCCTGTGGCACCTAATGGTCGTTCTCCCGTGAGACTAGATCTTCGAATCCGACGCAAAACTGATAGTTAATTGTAACGTTCAGGGCCTCCTAATGACGATGGAACACTCAAATTGCGTCGAGATTCAATACATCGACCTCCAGCCGACTTGTCTCCAAGGGTCTATTGCTGCCTCGGGGTCCTTGTGGTCGTTCTCCTGTGAGTCTAGATCTACGAATCCGACGCATAGCTGATAGTTAATTGTAACGTTCAGGGCCTCCTAATGACGATGGAACACTCAAATTACTTCGAGGTTCAATATATCGTCATCCAGCCGACTTGTCTCCAAAGGGGATATTGCTGCCTCAGGCACCTTATGGTCGTTCTCCTGTGAGTCTAGACATTCGTATCCGACGCAAAACTGAGAGTTAATTACAACGTTCAGGGCCTCCTAATGACGATGGAACTCACTAATTGCGTCGAGATTCAATACCTCGTCCTCCAGCCGACTTGACTACAAGGGGATATTACTGCCTCGGGCACCATATGGTCCGTCTCCTGTGAATCTAGATTTGCGAATCCGACGCGAAACTGATAGTTAATTGTAACGCTCAGGGCCTCCTAGTGACGATGGAACACTCAAATGGCGTCGAGATTCAATACATCGTCCTCCAGGCGACTTGTCTCCAAGGTTTTATTGCTGCCTCGGGCACCTTATGGTCGTCCTCCTGTAAGTCTAGATTTTCGAATCCGACGCATAACAGTTAGTTAATTGTAATGTTCAGGTCTTCCTAATGAGGATGGAACACTCAAATTGCGTCGATATTCAATACATCGTCCTCCAGCCGACTTGTCTCCAAGGGGATATTGCTGCCTCGGGCACCTTATGGTCCATCTCCTGTGAGTCTAGATTGTCGAATCCGACGCAAAACTGATAGTTAATTGTAACATTCAGGGCCACCTAATGACGATGGAACACTCAAATTTCATCGAGATTCAATACATCGTCCTTCAGCCGACTTGTCTCCAAGGGTCTATTACTGCCTCGGGCAACTTATTGTCGTTCTCCACTATGTCTACATTTTCGAATCCGACGCAAAACTGATATTTTATTGTCACGTTCAGAGCCTCCTAATGACACTGGAACACTCAAATTGCGTCGAAATTCAATACATCGTCCTCCAGCCGACTTGTCTCGAAGGGACTATTGTTGCCTCGGGCGCCTTTTGGTCGTCCTCCTGTGAGTCTAGATTTTCGAATCCGACGCATAACTGATAGTTAATTGTAACGTTCATGGCCTCCTAATTACGATGGAATACTCAAATTGCGTCGCGATTCAATTCATCGTCCTCCAGCCGATTTGTCTCCAAGGTTCTATTGCTGCCTGTGGCACCTAATGGTCGTTCTCCTGTGAGTCTAGATCTTCGAATCCGACGCAAAACTGATAGGTAATTGTAACGTTCAAGGCCTCCTAATGACGATGGAACACTCAAATTCCGTCGCGATCCAATATATCGTCCTCCAGCCGACTTGTCTCCAAGGGTCTATTGCTGCCTCGGGCACCTTATTGTCGTTCTCCTGTGAGTCTAGATTTTCGAATCCGACGAAAAACTGATAGCTAATTGTAACGTTCACGGCCTCCTAATGACGATGGAACACTCAAATTGCGTCGAGATTCAATACCTCGTCCTCCAGCCGACTTGTTTCCAAGGGGATATTGCTGCTTCGGTCACCATATGGTCCGTCTCCTGTGAGTCTAGATTTGCGAGTCCGACGCGAAACTGATAGTTAATTGTAACGCTCAGGGCCTCGTAATGACGATGGAAAACTCAAATTGCGTCGAGTTTCAATACATCTTCGTCCAGGCGACTTGTCTCCAAGGGTCTATTGCTGCCTCGGGCACCTTATTGCCGTTCTCCTCTGAGTCTACATTTTCGAATCCGACGCAAAACTGATAGTTAATTGTAACGTTCAGGTCCTCCTAATGTCACTGAAACACTCAAATTGCGTTGAGATTCAATACATTCTCCTCCAGCCGACTTGTCTCCAAGGGTCTATTGTTGCCTCGGGCGCCTTTTGGTCGTCCTCCTCTGAGTCTAGAATTACGAATCCGACAAAAACTGATAGTTAATTGTAACGTTCAGGGCCCCCAAATGACGATGGAACACTCAAATTTCGTCGAGATTCAATACATCGTCCTTCAGCCAACTTGTCTCCAAGGGTCTATTACTGCCTCGGGCACCTTATGGTCCGTCTCCTGTGAGTCTAGATTTTCGTATCCGACGAAAAACTGATGTTCAGTGCCTCCTAATGACGATGGAACACTCAAATAGAGTCGACATTCAATACATCGTCCTCCAGCCAACTTGTCTCCAAGGGTCTATTGCTGCCTCGGGGTCCTTGTGGTCGTTCTCCTCTGAGTCTAGATTATCGAATCCGACGCAAAATGATAGTTAATTGTAACGTTCAGGGATTCCTAATGACGATGGAACACTCAAATTCCGTCGCGATTCAATACATCGTCCTCCAGCCGACTTGTCTCCAAGGGTCTATTGCTGCCTCGGGCACCTTATTGTCGTTCTCCTTTGAGTCTAGATTTTCGAATCCGACGCAAAACTGATAGCTAATTGTAACGTTCAGCGCCTCCTATTGACGATGGAACACTCAAATTGCGTCGAGATTCAATACCTCGTCCTCCAGCCGACTTGTCTACAAGGGGATATTGCTGCCTCCGGCACCATATGGTCCGTCTCCTGTGAGTCTAGATTTGCGAATCCGACGCGAAACTGATAGTTAATTGTAACGCTCAGGGCCTCCTAATGTCGATGGAACACTCAAATTGCGTCGCGATTCAATTCATCGTTCTCCAGCCTATTTGTCTCCAAGGTTCTATTGCTGCCTGTGGCACCTAATGGTCGTTCTCCTGTGAGTCTAGATCTTCAAATCCGACGCAAAACTGATAGTTAATTGTAACGTTCAAGGCCTCCTAATGAGATGGAACACTCAAATTCCGTCGTGATCCAATACATCGTCCTCCAGCCGACTTGTCTCCAAGGGTCTATTGCTGCCTCGGGCACCTTATTGTCGTTCTCCTGTGAGTGTAGATTTTCGAATCCGACAAAAAACTGATAGCTACTTGTAACGTTCAGGGCCTCCTAATGACGATGGAACACTCAAATTGCGTCGAGATTCAATACCTCGTCCTCCAGCCGACCTGTCTCCAAGGGGATATTGCTGCTTCGGTCACCATATGGTCCGTCTCCTGTGAGTCTAGATTTGCGAATCCGACGCGAAACTGATAGTTAATTGTAACGCTCAGGGCCTCCTAATGACGATGGAAAACTCAAATGGCGTCGAGATTCAATACATCGTCGTCCAGGCGACTTGTCTCCAAGGGTCTATTGCTGCCTCGGGCACCTTATGGCCGTTCTCCTCTGAGTCTACATTTTCGAATCCAACGCAAAACTGATAGTTAATTGTAACGTTCAGGTCCTCCTAATGTCACTGGAACACTCAAATTGCGTTGAGATTCAATACATTCTCCTCCAGCCGACTTGTCTCCAAGGGTCTATTGTTGCCTCGGGCGCCTTTTGGTCGTCCTCCTCTGAGTCTAGATTTACGAATCCGGCGCCAAACTGATACATAATTGTAACGTTCAGGGCCTCCTAATGACGATAGAACACGCAAATTGCTTCGATATTCAATACATCGTCCCCCAGCCGACCTGACTCCAAGGGCATATTTCTGAATCGGGCACCTTATGGTCCGTCTCCTGTGAATCTAGATTTTCGAATCCGATGCGAAACTGAGAGTTAATTGCGACGTTAAGGGCCACCTAATGACGATGGAACACTCAAATTGCGTCGAGATTCAATACATCGTCCTCCAGCCGACTTGTCTCCAATGGTCTATTGCAGCCTCTGGCTCCTTAAGGTCGTGCTTCTGTGAGTCTAGAATTTCGAATCCGACGCGAAACTGATAGTTAATTGTTACATTCAGGGCCTCCTAATGACGATGGAACACTCAAATTGCGTCGAGTTCAATATATCGTCCTCCAGGCGATTTGTCTCCAAGTGTCTACTGCTGCCTCGGGCACCTTATGGTCGTTCACCTCTGAGTCTACATTTTCGAATCCGACGCAAAACTAATAGTTAATTGTAACGTTCACGGCCTCCTAATGAGGATGGAACACTCAAATTGCGTCGAGATTCAATACATCATCCTCCAGCCGACTTGTCTCCAAGGGTCTATTGTTGCCACGGGCGCCTTTTGGTCGTCCTCCTGCGAGTCTAGATTTTCGAATCCGACGCATAACTGATAGTTAATTGTAACGTTCAGGGCCTCCTAACGACGATGGAACACTCAAATTGCGTCGAGATTCAATACATCGTCCTCCAGCCTACTTGTCTCCAAGGGTCTATTGCTGCCTCTAGCACCTTATAGTCCGTCTCCTGTGAATCTAGATTCTCGAATCCGACGCGAAACTGATAGTTAATTGTAACGTTCAGGGCCTCCTAATGACGATGGAACACTCAAATTGCGTCGAGATTCAATACTTCGTTCTCCAGGCGACTTGTCTCCAAGGGTCTATTGCTGCCTATGGCACCTTATGGTCCTTCTCCTGTGAGTCTAGATTTTCGAATCCGACGCGAAACTGATAGTTAATGGTAACGTTCAGGGCCTCCTAATGACGATGGAACACTCAAATTGCGTCGAGATTCAATTCACCGTCCTCCAGCCGACTTGCCTCCAAGGGTCTATTGCTGCCTCGGGCACCTTATGGTTGTTCTCCTCTGAGTCTACATTTTCGAATCCGACGCATAACTGATAATTAATTGTAACGTTCAGGGCCTCCTAATGACGATGGAACACTCAAATTGCGTCGCGACTCAATACATCGTCCTCCAGCCGATTTGTCTCCAAGGGTCAATTGCTGCCTGTGGCACCTAATGGTCGTTCTCTTGTGAGTCTAGATTTTCCAATCCGACGCAATACTGATAGTTAATTGTAACGTTGAGGGCCTCCTAATGACGATGGAATACTCAATTTGCGTCGAGATTCAATACATCGTCCTAGAGCAGACTTGTCTCCAAGGGGATGTTGCTGCCTCGGGCACCGTATAGTCCGTCTCCTGTGAGTCTAGATTTTCAAATCCGAAGCAAAAATGATAGTTAATTGTAACGTTCAGGGCCTCCTTATGATGATGGATCTCTCAAATTCCGTCGCGATTCAATACATCGTCCTCCAGTCGACTTGTCTCCAAGGGTCTATTGCTGCCTCGGGCACCTTATTGTCGTTCTCCTGTGAGTCTAGATTGTCGAATCCGACGCAAAACATAGTTAATTGTAACGTTCAGGGCATCCTAATCACGATGAAACACTCAAATGGCGTCGAGATTCAATACATCGTCCATCAGACGACGTGCCTCCAAGGGTCTATTGCTGCCTCGGGCACCTTATGGTCGTTCTCCTATGACTGTAGATTTTCGAATCCGACGCCAAACTGATACTTAATTGTAACGTTCAGGGCCTCCTAATGAGGATGGAACACTCAAATTGCGTCGAGATTTAATACATCACCCTCCAGCCGACTTGTCTCCAAGGGTCTATTGTTGCCTCGGACACCTTTTGGTCGTCCTCCTGTGAGTCTAGATTTTCGAATCCGACGAAAAACTGTGAGTTAATTACAACATTCAGGGCCTCCTAATGACGATGGAACACTCAAATTGCGTCGAGATTTAATACATCACCCTCCAGCCGACTTGTCTCCAAGGGCCTATTGTTGCCTCGGGTGCATTTTGGTCGTCCTCCTGTGAGTCTAGATTTTCGAATCCGACGCATAACTGATAGTTAATTGTAACGTTCAGGGCCTCCTAATGACGATGGAACACTCAAATTGCGTCGAGATTCAATACATCGTCCTCCAGCCTACTTGTCTCCAAGGGTCTATTGCTGCCTCTGGCACCTTATAGTCCGTCTCCTGTGAATCTAGACTCTCGAATCCGACGCGAAACTGATAGTTAATTGTTACATTCAGGGCCTCCTAATGACGATGGAACACTCAAATTGCGTCGAGTTCAATATATCGTCCTCCAGGCGATTTGTCTCCAAGAGTCTACTGCTGCCTCGGGCACCCTATGGTCGTTCACCTCTGAGTCTACATTTTCGAATCCGACGCAAAACTAATAGTTAATTGTAACGTTCAGGGCCTCCTAATGAGGATGGAACACTCAAATTGCGTCGAGATTCAATACATCATCCTCCAGCCGACTTGTCTCCAAGGGTCTATTATTGCCTCGGGCGCCTTTTGGTCGTCCTCCTGCGAGTATAGATTTTCGAATCCGACGCATAACTGATAGTTAATTGTAACGTTCAGGGCCTCCTAATGACGATGGAACACTCAAATTGCGTCGAGATTCAATACATCGTCCTCCAGCCTACTTGTCTCCAAGGGTCTATTGCTGCCTCGGGCGCCTTTTGGTCGTCCTCCTGTGAGCCTAGATTTTCGAATCCGACGCATAACTGACAGTTAATTGTAACGTTCAGGGCCTCCTACTGACGATGGAAAACTCAAATTGCGTCGAGATTCAATACATCGTCCTCCAGCCTACTTGTCTCCAAGGGTCTATTGCTGCCTCTAGCACCTTATAGTCCGTCTCCTGTGAATCTAGATTCTCGAATCCGACGCGAAACTGATAGTTAATTGTAACGTTCAGGGCCTCCTAATGACGATGGAACACTCAAATTGCGTCGAGATTCAATACTTCGTCCTCCAGGCGACTTGTCTCCAAGGGTCTATTGCTGCCTATGGCACCTTATGGTCCTTCTCCTGTAAGTCTAGATTTTCGAATCCGACGCGAAACTGATAGTTAATGGTAACGTTCAGGGCCTCCTAATGACGATGGAACACTCAAATTGCGTCGAGATTCAATTCATCGTCCTCCAGCGACTTGCCTCCAAGGGTCTATTGCTGCCTCGGGCACCTTATGGTCGTTCTCCTCTGAGTCTACATTTTCGAATCTGACGCATAACTGATAATTAATTGTAACGTTCAGGGCCTCCTAATGACGATGGAACACTCAAATTGCGTCGCGACTCAATACATCGTCCTAGAGCAGACTTGTCTCCAAGGGGATGTTGCTGCCTCGGGCACCGTATAGTCCGTCTCCTGTGAGTCTAGATTTTCAAATCCGAAGCAAAAATGATAGTTAATTGTAACGTTCAGGGCCTCCTTATGATGATGGATCTCTCAAATTCCGTCGCGATTCAATACATCGTCCTCCAGTCGACTTGTCTCCAAGGGTCTATTGCTGCCTCGGGCACCTTATTGTCGTTCTCCTGTGAGTCTAGATTGTCGAATCCGACGCAAAACTGATAGTTAATTGTAACGTTCAGGGCATCCTAATCACGATGAAACACTCAAATTGCGTCGAGATTCAATACATCGTCCATCAGACGACGTGCCTCCAAGGGTCTATTGCTGCCTCGGGCACCTTATGGTCGTTCTCCTATGAGTGTAGATTTTCGAATCCGACCCCAAACTGATACTTAATTGTAACGTTCAGGGCCTCCTAATGACGATAGAACACGCAAATTGCTTCGATATTCAATACATCGTCCCCCAGCCGACCTGACTCCAAGGGCATATTTCTGCCTCGGGCACCTTATGGTCCGTCTCCTGTGAGTCTAGATTTTCGAATCCGACGCGAAACTGAGAGTTAATTGTGACGTTAAGGGCCACCTAATGACGATGGAACACTCAAATTGCTTCGAGATTCAATACATCGTCCTCCAGCCGACTTGTCTCCAAGGGTCTTTTGATGCCTCTGGCACCTTATGGTCTGTCTCCTGTGAGTCTAGATTTTCGAATCCGACACAAAACTGATGGTTTATTGTAATGTTCAGTGCCTCCTAATGACGATGGAACACTCAAATTTCGTCGCGATATATTCATCGTCCTCCAGCCGATTTGTCTCCAAGGGTCTATTGCTGCCTCGGGCACTTTTCATCCGTTCTCCTGTGAGTCTAGATTGTCGAATCCGACGCAAAACTGATAGTGAATTGTAACGTTCAGGGCCTCCTGATGACGATGGAACACTCAAATTGCTTCGAGATTCAATACATCGTCCTCCAGCCGACGTGTCTCCAAGGGGATATTGCTGCCTCGGGCACGTTATGGTCGTTCTCCTATAAGTCTAGAGTATCGAAGCCGACGCAAAAGTGATACTTAACTGTAACGTTCAGGGCCTCCTAATGACGATGGAACATTCAAATTGCGTCGCGATTCAATACATCGTCCTCCAGCCGAACTGCTTCCAAGGGTTTATTGTTGCCTCGGACGCCTTTTGGTCATCCTCCTGTAAGACTAGATTTTTGAATCCGACGCATAACTGATAGTTAATTGTAACGGTCAGGTCTTCCTAATGACGATAGAACACTCAAATTGCGTCGAGATTCAATACATCGTCCTCCAGCCGACTTGTCTCCAAGGGGATATTGCTGCCTCGGGCACCTTATGGTCCATCTCCAGCGAGTCTAGATTGTCGAATCCGACGCAAAACTGATATTTAATTGTCACGTTCAGGGCCTCCTAATGACACTGGAACACTCAAATTGCGTCGAGATTCAATACATCGTCCTCCAACCGACTTGTCTCGAAGGGACGATTGTTGCCTCGGGCGCCTTTTGGTCGTCCTCCTGTGAGTCTAGATTTTCGAATCCGACGCATAACTGATAGTTAATTTGCCGTTCACGGCCTCCTAATAACGATGGAACACTCAAATTGCGTCGAGATTCAATACATCATTCTCCAGCCGACTTGTCTCCAAGGGTCTATTGCTGCCTCTGGCACCTTATGGTCTGTCTCCTGTGAGTCTAGGTTTTCGAATCCGACACAAAACTGATGGTTAATTGTTATGTTCACTGGCTCCTAATGACGATGGAACACTCAAAGTGCGTCGCGATTCAATTCATCGTCCTCCAGCCGATTTGTCTCCAAGGGTCTATTGCTGCCTGTGGCACCTAATGGTCGTTCTCCCGTGAGACTAGATCTTCGAATCCGACGCAAAACTGATAGTTAATTGTAACGTTCAGGGCCTCCTAATGACGATGGAACACTCAAATTACTTCGAGGTTCAATATATCGTCATCCAGCCGACTTGTCTCCAAAGGGGATATTGCTGCCTCAGGCACCTTATGGTCGTCCTCCTGTGAGTCTAGACATTCGTATCCGACGCAAAACTGAGAGTTAATTACAACGTTCAGGGCCTCCTAATGACGATGGAACACACTAATTGCGTCGAGATTCAATACCTCGTCCTCCAGCCGACTTGACTACAAGGGGATATTGCTGCCTCGGGCACCATATGGTCCGTCTCCTGTGAATCTAGATTTGCGAATCCGACGCGAAACTGATAGTTAATTGTAACGCTCAGGGCCTCCTAGTGACGATGGAACACTCAAATGGCGTCGAGATTCAATACATCGTCCTCCAGGCGACTTGTCTCCAAGGTTTTATTGCTGCCTCGGGCACCTTATGGTCGTCCTCCTGTAAGTCTAGATTTTCGAATCCGACGCATAACAGTTAGTTAATTGTAATGATCAGGTCTTCCTAATGAGGATGGAACACTCAAATTGCGTCGATATTCAATACATCGTCCTCCAGCCGACTTGTCTCCAAGGGGATATTGCTGCCTCGGGCACCTTATGGTCCATCTCCTGTGAGTCTAGATTGTCGAATCCGACGCAAAACTGATAGTTAATTGTAACATTCAGGGCCACCTAATGACGATGGAACACTCAAATTTCATCGAGATTCAATACATCGTCCTTCAGCCGACTTGTCTCCAAGGGTCTATTACTGCCTCGGGCAACTTATTGTCGTTCTCCACTATGTCTACATTTTCGAATCCGACGCAAAACTGATATTTTATTGTCACGTTCAGAGCCTCCTAATGACACTGGAACACTCAAATTGCGTCGAAATTCAATACATCGTCCTCCAGCCGACTTGTCTCGAAGGGACTATTGTTGCCTCGGGCGCCTTTTGGTCGTCCTCCTGTGAGTCTAGATTTTCGAATCCGACGCATAACTGATAGTTAATTGTAACGTTCATGGCCTCCTAATTACGATGGAATACTCAAATTGCGTCGCGATTCAATTCATCGTCCTCCAGCCGATTTGTCTCCAAGGTTCTATTGCTGCCTGTGGCACCTAATGGTCGTTCTCCTGTGAGTCTAGATCTTCGAATCCGACGCAAAACTGATAGGTAATTGTAACGTTCAAGGCCTCCTAATGACGATGGAACACTCAAATTCCGTCGCGATCCAATACATCGTCCTCCAGCCGACTTGTCTCCAAGGGTCTATTGCTGCCTCGGGCACCTTATTGTCGTTCTCCTGTGAGTCTAGATTTTCGAATCCGACGAAAAACTGATAGCTAATTGTAACGTTCACGGCCTCCTAATGACGATGGAACACTCAAATTGCGTCGAGATTCAATACCTCGTCCTCCAGCCGACTTGTTTCCAAGGGGATATTGCTGCTTCGGTCACCATATGGTCCGTCTCCTGTGAGTCTAGATTTGCGAGTCCGACGCGAAACTGATAGTTAATTGTAACGCTCAGGGCCTCGTAATGACGATGGAAAACTCAAATTGCGTCGAGATTCAATACATCTTCGTCCAGGCGACTTGTCTCCAAGGGTCTATTGCTGCCTCGGGCACCTTATGGTCCGTCTCCTGTGAGTCTAGATTTTCGTATCCGACGAAAAACTGATGTTCAGTGCCTCCTAATGACGATGGAACACTCAAATAGAGTCGACATTCAATACATCGTCCTCCAGCCAACTTGTCTCCAAGGGTCTATTGCTGCCTCGGGGTCCTTGTGGTCGTTCTCCTGTGAGTCTAGATCTACGAATCCGACGCATAGCTGATAGTTAATTGTAACGTTCAGGGCCTCCTAATGACGATCGAACACTCAAATTCCTTCGAGATTCAATATATCGTCATCCAGCCGACTTGTCTCCAAGGGGATATTGCTGCCTCGGGCACCTTATGGTCGATCTCCTGTGAGTCTAGACATTCGTATCCGACGCAAAACTGAGAGTTAATTACAACGTTCAGGGCCTCCTAATGACGATGGTACACTCAAATTGCGTCGAGGTTCAATATATCGTCCTCCAGCCGACTTACTCCACGGGGTCTATTGCTGCCTCGGGCACCTTATGGTCGTTCTCCTCTGAGTCTAGATTATCGAATCCGACGCAAAATGATAGTTAATTGTAACGTTCAGGGATTCCTAATGACGATGGAACACTCAAATTCCGTCGCGATTCAATACATCGTCCTCCAGCCGACTTGTCTCCAAGGGTCTATTGCTGCCTCGGGCACCTTATTGTCGTTCTCCTTTGAGTCTAGATTTTCGAATCCGACGCAAAACTGATAGCTAATTGTAACGTTCAGCGCCTCCTATTGACGATGGAACACTCAAATTGCGGCGAGATTCAATACCTCGTCCTCCAGCCGACTTGTCTACAAGGGGATATTGCTGCCTCGGGCACCATATGGTCCGTCTCCTGTGAGTCTAGATTTGCGAATCCGACGCGAGACTGATAGTTAATTGTAACGCTCAGGGCCTCCTAATGACGATGGAACACTCAAATTG
Source organism: Schistocerca americana (assembly GCF_021461395.2). NCBI lineage: Eukaryota > Metazoa > Arthropoda > Insecta > Orthoptera > Acrididae > Schistocerca > Schistocerca americana. The sequence goes on along the minus strand of NW_025725790.1, from coordinate 10,868,250 downwards.
CGTCGAGATTCAATACATCGTCCTCCAGGCGACTTGTCTCCAAGGTTTTATTGCTGCCTCGGGCACCTTATGGTCGTCCTCCTGTAAGTCTAGATTTTCGAATCCGACGCATAACTGATAGTTAATTGTAATGTTCAGGTCTTCCTAATGACGATGGAACACTCAAATTGCGTCGATATTCTATACATCGTCCTCCAGCCGACTTGTCTCCAAGGGGATATTGCTGCCTCGGGCACCTTATGGTCCATCTCCTGTGAGTCTAGATTGTCGAATCCGACGCAAAACTGATAGTTAATTGTAACATTCAGGGCCACCTAATGACGATGGAACACTCAAATTTCGTCGAGATTCAATACATCGTCCTTCAGCCGACTTGTCTCCAAGGGTCTATAACTGCCTCGGGCAACTTATTGTCGTTCTCCACTATGTCTACATTTTCGAATCCGACGCAAAACTGATATTTTATTGTCACGTTCAGAGCCTCCTAATGACACTGGAACACTCAAATTGCGTCGAAATTCAATACATCGTCCTCCAGCCGACTTGTCTCTAAGGGTCTATTGCTGCCTCGGGCACCTAATTGTCGTTCTCCTGTGAGTCTAGATTTTCGAATCCGACAAAAAACTGATAGCTACTTGTAACGTTCAGGGCCTCCTAATGACGATGGAACACTCAAATTGCGTCGAGATTCAATACCTCGTCCTCCAGCCGACTTGTCTCCAAGGGGATATTGCTGCTTCGGTCACCATATGGTCCGTCTCCTGTGAGTCTAGATTTGCGAATCCGACGCGAAACTGATAGTTAATTGTAACGCTCAGGGCCTCCTAATGACGATGGAAAACTCAAATGGCGTCGAGATTCAATACATCGTCGTCCAGGCGACTTGTCTCCAAGGGTCTATTGCTGCCTCGGGCACCTTATGGCCGTTCTCCTCTGAGTCTACATTTTCGAATCCGACGCAAAACTGATAGTTAATTGTAACGTTCAGGTCCTCCTTATGTCACTGGAACACTCAAATTGCGTTGAGATTCAATACATTCTCCTCCAGCCGACTTGTCTCCAAGGGTCTATTGTTGCCTCGGGCGCCTTTTGGTCGTCCTCCTCTGAGTCTACATTTACGAATCCGACGCATAACTGAAAGTTAATTGTAACATTCACGGCCTCCTAATAACGATGGAACACTCAAATTGCGTCGAGATTCAATACATCGTCCTCCAGCCAACTTGTCTCCAAGGGTCTATTGCTGCCTCTGGCACCTTATGGTCCGTCTCCTGTGAGTCTAGATTTTCGAATCCGACGCAAAACTGATGGTTAATTGTTATGTTCAGTGCCTCCTAATGACGATGGATCACTCAAATTGCGTCGCGATTCAGTTCATCGTCCTCCTGCCGATTTGTCTCCAAGGGTCTATTGCCGCCTGTGGCACCTAATGGTCGTTCTCCTGTGAGTCTAGATTTTCGTATCCGACGCTAAACTGATAGTTAATTGTAACGTTCAGGGCCTCCTAGTGACGATGGAACACTCTATTTGCGTCGAGATTCAATACACCGTCCTCTAGGAGACTTGTCTACGAGGGAATATTTTTGCCTCGAGCTCCACATGGTCCGTCTCCTGTGAGTCTAGATTTTCGAATCCGACGCAAAACTAATAGTTAATTGTAACGTTCAGGGCCTCCTAATGAGGATGGAACACTCAAATTGCGTCGAGATTTAATACATCATCCTCCAGCTGACTTGTCTCCAAGGGTCTGTTGTTGCCTCGGGCGCCTTTTGGTCGTCCTCCTGTGAGTCTAGATTTTCGAATCCGACGAAAAACTGTGAGTTAATTATAACATTCAGGGCCTCCTAATGACGATGGAACACTCAAATTGCGTCGCGATTCAATTCATAGTCCTCCAGCCAAATTGTTTCCAAGGGTCTATTGTTACCCCGGGCGCCTTTTGGTCGTTCTCCTGTGAGTCTAGATTATCGAATCCGACGCAAAACTCATAGTTAATTGTTACGTTCACGGCCTCCTAATGACGATGGAACACTCAAATTGCTTCGAGATTCAATACATCGTCCTCCAGCCGGCTTGTCTCCAAGGGTCTATTGCTGCCTCTGGCACCTTAAGGTTGTGCTTCTGTGAGTCTAGAATTTCGAATCCGACGCGAAACTGATAGTTAATTGTTACATTCAGGGCTTCCTAATGACGATGGAACACTCAAATTGCGTCGAGATTCAATACATCGTCCTCCAGCCGACTTGTGTCCAAGGATCTCTTGCTGCCTCTGGCACCTTATGGTCCGTCTCCTGTGAGTCTAGATTTTCGAATCCGACGCGAAACTGATAGTTAGTTGTAACATTCGAGGCCTCCTAATGACGATGCGTCGAGAATCAATACATCGTCCTCCAGGCGACTTGTCACCAAGGGTCTGTTGCTGCCTCGGGCACCTTATGGTCGTTTCAGTCTACATTTTCGAATCCAACGCAAAACTGATAGTTAATTGTAATGTTCAGTGCCTCCTAATGACGATGGAACACTCAAATTGAGTCGCGATTCAATACATCGTTCTCCAGCCAATTTGTCTCCAAGGGTCTATTGCTGCTTGTTGCACCTATTGGTCGTTCTCCTGTGAGTATAGATTTTCGCAACCGACGCAAAACTGAATGTTAATTGTAACGTTCAGTGCCTCCTAATGACGATGGAACACTCAAATTGCGTCGAGATTTAGTACATCGTCCTCAGCCAACTTAACTCCAAGGGTCTATTGCTGCCTCGCGGACCTTGTGGTCGTTCTCCTGTGAGTATAGATTTACGAATACGATGCATAACTGATAGGTAATTGTAACGTTCAGGGCCTTCTAATGACGATGGAACACTCAAATTACGTCGAGATTCAATACATCGGCCTCCAGCCGACTTAACTCCAAGAGTCTATTGCTGCCTCGGGGACCTTGTGGTCGTTCTCCTGTGAGACTAGATTTACGAATCCGACGCATAACTGATAGTTAATTGTAACTTTCAGGGCCTCCTAATGACGATGGAACATTCAAATTGCGTCGCGATTCAATACATCGTCCTCCAGCCGACTTGTTTCCAAGCGTCTATTGTTGCCCCAGGCGCCTTCTGGTCGTACTCCTGTGAGTCTACATTTACGAATCCGACGCATAACTGATAGTTAATTGCAACGTTCAGGGCCTCCTAATGACGATGGAACACTCAAATTACGTCGAGATTCAATATATCGTCCTCCAGCCGACTTGTCTCCAAGGGACTATTGCTGCCTCGGGCACCTTATGGTCGTTCTCCTCTGAGTCTAGATTATCGAATCCGACGCAAAATGATAGTTAATTGTAACGTTCAGGGCCTCCTAATGACGATGGAACACTCAAATTGCTTCGAGATCCAATACATCGTCCCCCAGCCGACCTGTCTCCAAGGGCATATTTCTGCCTCGGGCACCTTATGGTCGTTCTCCCATGACTCTAGATTTTCGAATCTGACGCAAAACTGATAGTTAATTGCAACGTTCAGGGCCTCCCAATGACGATGGAACACTCAAATTGCGTCGCGATTCAATTCATCGTCCTCCAGCCGAATTGTTTCCAAGGGTCTATTGTTTCCCCGGGCGCCTTTAGGTCGTTCTCCTGTGAGTCTAGATTATCGAATCCGACGCAAAACTCATAGTTAATTGTAACGTTCACGGCCTCCTAATGACGATGGAACACTCAAATTGCTTCGAGATTCAATATATCGTCCTCCAGCCGACTTGTCTCCAAGGGTCAATTGCTGCCTCTGGCACCTTATGGTCGTGCTTCTGTGAGTCTAGAATTTCGAATCCGACGCGAAACTGATAGTTAATTGTTACATTCAGGGCCTCCTAATGACGATGGAACACTCAAATTGCGTCGAGATTCAATACATCGTCCTCCAGCCGACTTGTCTCCAAGTGTCTATTGTTGCCTCGGGCGCCTTTTGGTCGTCCTCCTGTGAGTCTAGATTTTCGAATCCGACGCATAACTGATAGTTAATTGTAACCTTCAGGGCCTCCTAATGACGATGGAACACTCAAATTGCGTCGAGATTCAATACATCGTCCTCCAGCCTACTTGTCTCCAAGAGTCTATTGCTGCCTCTGGCACCTTATAGTCCGTCTCCTGTGAATCTAGATTCTCGAATCCGACGCGAAACTGATAGTTAATTGTAACGTTCAGGGCCTCCTAATGACGATGGAACACTCAAATTGCGTCGAGATTCAATACTTCGTCCTCCAGGCGACTTGTCTTCAAGGGTCTATTGCTGCCTATGGCACCTTATTGTCCATCTCCTGTGAGTCTAGATTTTCGAATCCGACGAAAAACTGTGAGTTAATTATAACATTCAGGGCCTCCTAATGACGATGGAACACTCAAATTGCGTCGCGATTCAATTCATAGTCCTCCAGCCAAATTGTTTCCAAGGGTCTATTGTTACCCCGGGCGCCTTTTGGTCGTTCTCCTGTGAGTCTAGATTATCGAATCCGACGCAAAACTCATAGTTAATTGTTACGTTCACGGCCTCCTAATGACGATGGAACACTCAAATTGCTTCGAGATTCAATACATCGTCCTCCAGCCGACTTGTCTCCAAGGGTCTATTGCTGCCTCTGGCACCTTAAGGTTGTGCTTCTGTGAGTCTAGAATTTCGAATCCGACGCGAAACTGATAGTTAATTGTTACATTCAGGGCTTCCTAATGACGATGGAACACTCAAATTGCGTCGAGATTCAATACATCGTCCTCCAGCCGACTTGTCTCCAAGGATCTCTTGCTGCCTCTGGCACCTTATGGTCCGTCTCCTGTGAGTCTAGATTTTCGAATCCGACGCGAAACTGATAGTTAGTTGTAACATTCGAGGCCTCCTAATGACGATGCGTCGAGAATCAATACATCGTCCTCCAGGCGACTTGTCACCAAGGGTCTGTTGCTGCCTCGGGCACCTTATGGTCGTTTCAGTCTACATTTTCGAATCCAACGCAAAACTGATAGTTAATTGTAATGTTCAGTGCCTCCTAATGACGATGGAACACTCAAATTGAGTCGCGATTCAATACATCGTTCTCCAGCCAATTTGTCTCCAAGGGTCTATTGCTGCTTGTTGCACCTATTGGTCGTTCTCCTGTGAGTATAGATTTTCGCAACCGACGCAAAACTGAATGTTAATTGTAACGTTCAGTGCCTCCTAATGACGATGGAACACTCAAATTGCGTCGAGATTTAGTACATCGGCCTCAGCCAACTTAACTCCAAGGGTCTATTGCTGCCTCGCGGACCTTGTGGTCGTTCTCCTGTGAGTATAGATTTACGAATCCGATGCATAACTGATAGGTAATTGTAACGTTCAGGGCCTTCTAATGACGATGGAACACTCAAATTACGTCGAGATTCAATACATCGGCCTCCAGCCGACTTAACTCCAAGAGTCTATTGCTGCCTCGGGGACCTTGTGGTCGTTCTCCTGTGAGACTAGATTTACGAATCCGACGCATAACTGATAGTTAATTGTACCTTTCAGGGCCTCCTAATGACGATGGAACACTCAAATTGCGTCGCGATTCAATACATCGTCCTCCAGCCGACTTGTTTCCAAGCGTCTATTGTTGCCCCAGGCGCCTTCTGGTCGTACTCCTGTGAGTCTACATTTACGAATCCGACGCATAACTGATAGTTAATTGCAACGTTCAGGGCCTCCTAATGGCGATGGAACACTCAAATTGCTTCGAGATTCAATATATCGTCCTCCAGCCGACTTGTCTCTAAGGGTCAATTGCTGCCTCTGGCACCTTATGGTCGTGCTTCTGTGAGTCTAGAATTTCGAATCCGACGCGAAACTGATAGTTAATTGTTACATTCAGGGCCTCCTAATGACGATGGAACACTCAAATTGCGTCGAGATTCAATACATCGTCCTCCAGCCGACTTGTCTCCAAGGGTCTATTGTTGCCTCGGGCGCCTTTTGGTCGTCCTCCTGTGAGTCTAGATTTTCGAATCCGACACATAACTGATAGTTAATTGTAACGTTCAGGGCCTCCTAATGACGATGGAACACTCAAATTGCGTCGAGATTCAATACATCGTCCTCCAGCCTACTTGTCTCCAAGGGTCTATTGCTGCCTCTGGCACCTTATAGTCCGTCTCCTGTGAATCTAGATTCTCGAATCCGACGCGAAACTGATAGTTAATTGTAACGTTCAGGGCCTCCTAATGACGATGGAACACTCAAATTGCGTCGAGATTCAATACTTCGTCCTCCAGGCGACTTGTCTTCAAGGGTCTATTGCTGCCTATGGCACCTTATGGTCCATCTCCTGTGAGTCTAGATTTTCGAATCCGACGCGAAACTGATAGTTAATGGCAACGTTCAGGGCCTCCTAATGACGATGGAACACTCAAATTGCGTCGAGATTCAATTCATCGTCCTCCAGCCGACTTGCCCCAAGGGTCTATTGCTGCCTCGGGCACCTTATGGTCGTTCTCCTCTGAGTCTACATTTTCGAATCCGACGCATAACTGATAATTAATTGTAACGTTCAGGGCCTCCTAATGACGATGGAACACTCAAATTGCGTCGCGACTCAATACATCGTCCTCCAGCCGATTTGTCTCCAAGGGTCTATTGCTGCCTGTGGCACCTAATGGTCTTTCTCCTGTGAGTCTAGATTTTCCAATCCGACGCAAAACTGATAGTTAATTGTAACGTTGTGGGCCTCCTAATGACGATGGAATACTCAATTTGCGTCGAGGTTCAATACATCGTCCTCCAGCAGACTTGTCTCCAAGGGGATGTTGCTGCCTAGGGCACCGTATAGTCCTTCTCCTGTGAGTCTAGATTTTCAAATCCGAAGCAAAAATGATAGTTAATTGTAACGTTCAGGGCCTCCTTATGCCGATGGATCTCTCAAATTCCGTCGCGATTCAGTACATCGTCCTCCAGTCGACTTGTCTCCAAGGGTCTATTGCTGCCTCGGGCACCTTATTGTCGTTCTCCTGTGAGTCTAGATTGTCGAATCCGACGCAAAACTGATAGTTAATTGTAGCGTTCAGGGCATCCTAATCACGATGAAACACTCAAATTGCGTCGAGATTCAATACATCGTCCATCAGACGACGTGCCTCCAAGGGTCTATTGCTGCCTCGGGCACCTTATGGTCGTTCTCCTGTGACTGTAGATTTTCGAATCCGACGCAAAACTGATACTTAATTGTAACGTTCAGGGCCTCCTAATGACGATAGAACACGCAAATTGCTTCGAGATTCAATACATCGTCCCCCGGCCGTCCTGACTCCAAGGGCATATTTCTGCCTCGGGCACCTTATGGTCCGTCTCCTGTGAGTCTAGATTTTCGAATCCGACGCGAAACTGAGAGTTAATTGTGACATTAAGGGCCACCTAATGACGATGGAACACTCAAATTGCTTCGAGATTCAATACATCGTCCTCCAGCCGACTTGTCTCCAATGGTCTATTGCAGCCTCTGGCACCTTATGGTCTTGCTTCTGTGAGTCTAGAATTTCAAATCCGACGCGAAACTGATAGTTAATTGTTACATTCAGGGCCTCCTAATGACGATGGAACACTCAAATTGCGTAGAGTTCAATATATCGTCCTCCAGGCGATTTGTCTCCAAGAGTCTACTGCTGCCGCGGGCACCCTATGGTCGTTCACCCCTGATTCTACGTTTTCGAATCCGACGCAAAACTAATAGTTAATTGTAACGTTCAGGGCCTCCTAATGAGGATGGAACACTCAAATTGCGCCGAGATTCAATACATCATCCTCCAGCCGACTTGTCTCCAAGGGTCTATTGTTGCCGCGGGCGCCTTTTGGTCGTCCTCCTGCGAGTCTAGATTTTCGAATCCGACGCATAACTGATAGTTAATTGTAACGTTCAGGGCCTCCTAATGACGATGGAACACTCAAATTGCGTCGAGATTCAATACATCGTCCTCCAGCCTACTTGTCTCCAAGGGTCTATTGTTGCCTCGGGCACCTTTTGGTCGTCCTCCTGTGAGCCTAGATTTTCGAACCGACGCATAACTGATAGTTAATTGTAACGTTCAGGGCCTCCTAATGACGATGGAAAACTCAAATTGCGTCGAGATTCAATACATCGTCCTCCATCCTACTTGTCTCCAAGGGTCTATTGCTGCCTCTAGCACCTTATAGTCCGTCTCCTGTGAATCTAGATTCTCGAATCCGACGCGAAACTGATAGTTAATTGTAACGTTCAGGGCCTCCTAATGACGACGGAACACTCAAATTGCGTCGAGATTCAATACTTCGTCCTCCAAGCGACTTGTCTCCAAGGGCCTATTGCTGCCTATGGCACCTTATGGTCCGTCTCCTGTGAGTCTAGATTTTCGAATCCGACGCGAAACTGATAGTTAATGGTAACGTTCAGGGCCTCCTAATGACGATGGAACACTCAAATTGCGTCGAGATTCAATTCATCGTCCTCCAGCCGACTTGCCTCCAAGGGTCTATTGCTGCCTCGGGCACCTTATGGTCGTTCTCCTCTGAGTCTACATTTTCGAATCCGACGCATAACTGATAATTAATTGTAACGTTCAGGGCCTCCTAATGACGATGGAACACTCAAATTGCGTCGCGACTCAATACATCGTCCTCCAGCCGATTTGTCTCCAAGGGTCTATTGCTGCCTGTGGCACCTAATGGTCGTTCTCCTGTGAGTCTAGATTTTCCAATCCGACGCAAAACTGATAGTTAATTGTAACGTTGAGGGCCTCCTAATGACGATGGAATACTCAATTTGCGTCGAGATTCAATACATCGTCCTAGAGCAGACTTGTCTCCAAGGGGATGTTGCTGCCTCGGGCACCGTATAGTCCGACTCCTGTGAGTCTAGATTTTCAAATCCGAAGCAAAAATGATAGTTAATTGTAACGTTCAGGGCCTCCTTATGACGATGGATCTCTCAAATTCCGTCGCGATTCAATACATCGTCCTCCAGTCGACTTGTCTCCAAGGGTCTATTGCTGCCTCGGGCACCTCATTGTCGTTCTCCTGTGAGTCTAGATTGTCGAATCCGACGCAAAACTGATAGTTAATTGTAACGTTCAGGGCATCCTAATCACGATGAAACACTCAAATTGCGTCGAGATTCAATACATCGTCCATCAGACGACGTGCCTCCAAGGGTCTATTGCTGCCTCGGGCACCTTATGGTCGTTCTCCTATGACTGTAGATTTTCGAATCCGACGCCAAACTGATACTTAATTGTAACGTTCAGGGCCTCCTAATGACGATAGAACACGCAAATTGCTTCGATATTCAATACATCGTCCCCCAGCCGACCTGACTCCAAGGGCATATTTCTGCCTCGGGCACCTTATGGTCCGTCTCCTGTGAATCTAGATTTTCGAATCCGACGCGAAACTGAGAGTTAATTGTGACGTTAAGGGCCACCTAATGACGATGGAACACTCAAATTGCGTCGAGATTCAATACATCGTCCTCCAGCCGACTTGTCTCCAATGGTCTATTGCAGCCTCTGGCTCCTTATGGTCGCGCTTCTGTGAGTCTAGATTTTCGAATCCGACGCATAACTGATAGTTAATTGTAACGTTCACGGCCTCCTAATGAGAATGGAACACTCAAATTGCGTCGAGATTCAATACATCATCCTCCAGCCGACTTGTCTCCAAGGGTCTATTGTTGCCTCGGGCGCCTTTTGGTCGTCCTCCTGCGAGTCTAGATTTACGAATCCGACGCATAACTGATAGTTAATTGTAACGTTCAGGGCCTCCTAACGACGATGGAACACTCAAATTGCGTCGAGATTCAATACATCGTCCTCCAGCCTACTTGTCTCCAAGGGTCTATTGCTGCCTCTAGCACCTTATAGTCCGTCTCCTGTGAATCTAGATTCTCGAATCCGACGCGAAACTGATAGTTAATTGTAACGTTCAGGGCCTCCTAATGACGATGGAACACTCAAATTGCGTCGAGATTCAATACTTCGTCCTCCAGGCGACTTGTCTCCAAGGGTCTATTGCTGCCTATGGCACCTTATGGTCCTTCTCCTGTGAGTCTAGATTTTCGAATCCGACGCGAAACTGATAGTTAATGGTAACGTTCAGGGCCTCCTAATGACGATGGAACACTCAAATTGCGTCGAGATTCAATTCATCGTCCTCCAGCCGACTTGCCTCCAAGGGTCTATTGCTGCCTCGGGCACCTTATGGTCGTTCTCCTCTGAGTCTACATGTTCGAATCCGACGCATAACTGATAATTAATTGTAACGTTCAGGGCCTCCTAATGACGATGGAACACTCAAATTGCGTCGCGACTCAATACATCGTCCTCCAGCCGATTTGTCTCCAAGGGTCAATTGCTGCCTGTGGCACCTAATGGTCGTTCTCTTGTGAGTCTAGATTTTCCAATCCGACGCAAAACTGATAGTTAATTGTAACGTTGAGGGCCTCCTAATGACGATGGAATACTCAATTTGCGTCGAGATTCAATACATCGTCCTAGAGCAGACTTGTCTCCAAGGGGATGTTGCTGCCTCGGGCACCGTATAGTCCGTCTCCTGTGAGTCTAGATTTTCAAATCCGAAGCAAAAATGATAGTTAATTGTAACGTTCAGGGCCTCCTTATGATGATGGATCTCTCAAATTCCGTCGCGATTCAATACATCGTCCTCCAGTCGACTTGTCTCCAAGGGTCTATTGCTGCCTCGGGCACCTTATTGTCGTTCTCCTGTGAGTCTAGATTGTCGAATCCGACGCAAAACTGATAGTTAATTGTAACGTTCAGGGCATCCTAATCACGATGAAACACTCAAATTGCGTCGAGATTCAATACATCGTCCATCAGACGACGTGCCTCCAAGGGTCTATTGCTGCCTCGGGCACCTTATGGTCGTTCTCCTATGACTGTAGATTTTCGAATCCGACCCCAAACTGATACTTAATTGTAACGTTCAGGGCCTCCTAATGACGATAGAACACGCAAATTGCTTCGATATTCAATACATCGTCCCCCAGCCGACCTGACTCCAAGGGCATATTTCTGCCTCGGGCACCTTATGGTCCGTCTCCTGTGAGTCTAGATTTTCGAATCCGACGCGAAACTGAGAGTTAATTGTGACGTTAAGGGCCACCTAATGACGATGGAACACTCAAATTGCTTCGAGATTCAATACATCGTCCTCCAGCCGACTTGTCTCCAATGGTCTATTGCAGCCTCTGGCACCTTATGGTCGTGCTTCTGTGGGTCTAGAATTTCGAATCCGACGCGAAACTGATAGTTAATTGTTACATTCAGGGCCTCCTAATGACGATGGAACACTCAAATTGCGTCGAGTTCAATATATCGTCCTCCAGGCGATTTGTCTCCAAGAGTCTACTGCTGCCTCGGGCACCTTATGCTCGTTCACCTCTGAGTCTACATTTTCGAATCCGACGCAAAACTAATAGTTAATTGTAACGTTCACGGCCTCCCAATGGGGATGGAACACTCAAATTGCGTCGAGATTCAATACATCGTCCTCCAGCCGACTTGTCTCCAAGGGTCTATTGTTGCCTCGGGCGCCTTTTGGTCGTCCTCCTGCGAGTCTAGATTTTCGAATCCGACGCATAACTGATAGTTAATTGTAACGTTCAGGGCCTCCTAATGAGGATGGAACACTCAAATTGCGTCGAGATTCAATACATCATCCTCCAGCCGACTTGTCTCCAAGGGTCTATTGTTGCCTCGGGCGCCTTTTGGTCGTCCTCCTGCGAGTCTAGATTTTCGAATCCGACGCATAGCTGATAGTTAATTGTAACGTTCAGGGCCTCCTAATGACGATGGAACACTCAAATTGCGTCGAGATTCAATACATCGTCCTCCAGCCTACTTGTCTCCAAGGGTCTATTGTTGCCTCGGGCGCCTTTTGGTCGTCCTCCTGTGAGCCTAGATTTTCGAATCCGACGCATAACTGATAGTTAATTGTAACGTTCAGGGCCTCCTAATGACGATGGAAAACTCAAATTGCGTCGAGATTCAATACATCGTCCTCCAGCCTACTTGTCTCCAAGGGTCTATTGCTGCCTCTAGCACCTTATAGTCCGTCTCCTGTGAATCTAGATTCTCGAATCCGACGCGAAACTGATAGTTAATTGTAACGTTCAGGGCCTCCTAATGACGATGGAACACTCAAATTGCGTCGAGATTCAATACTTCGTCCTCCAGGCGACTAGTCTCCAAGGGTCTATTGCTGCCTATGGCACCTTATGGTCCTTCTCCTGTGAGTCTAGATTTTCGAATCCGACGCGAAACTGATAGTTAATGGTAACGTTCAGGGCCTCCTAATGACGATGGAACACTCAAATTGCGTCGAGATTCAATTCATCGTCCTCCAGCCGACTTGCCTCCAAGGGTCTATTGCTGCCTCGGGCACCTTATGGTCGTTCTCCTCTGAGTCTACATTTTCGAATCCGACGCATAACTGATAATTAATTGTAACGTTCAGGGCCTCCTAATGACGATGGAACACTCAAATTGCGTCGCGACTCAATACATCGTCCTCCAGCCGATTTGTCTCCAAGGGTCTATTGCTGCCTGTGGCACCTAATGGTCGTTCTCCTGTGAGTCTAGATTTTCCAATCCGACGCAAAACTGATAGTTAATTGTAACGTTGAGGGCCTCCTAATGACGATGGAATACTCAATTTGCGTCGAGATTCAATTCATCGTCCTAGAGCAGACTTGTCTCCAAGGGGATGTTGCTGCCTCGGGCACCGTATAGTCCGTCTCCTGTGAGTCTAGATTTTCAAATCCGAAGCAAAAATGATAGTTAATTGTAACGTTCAGGGCCTCCTTATGATGATGGATCTCTCAAATTCCGTCGCGATTCAATACATCGTCCTCCAGTCGACTTGTCTCCAAGGGTCTATTGCTGCCTCGGGCACCTTATTGTCGTTCTCCTGTGAGTCTAGATTGTCGAATCCGAAGCAAAACTGATAGTTAATTGTAACGTTCAGGGCATCCTAATCACGATGAAACACTCAAATTGCGTCGAGATTCAATACATCGTCCATCAGACGACGTGCCTCCAAGGGTCTATTGCTGCCTCGGGCACCTTATGATCGTTCTCCTATGACTGTAGATTTTCGAATCCGACGCCAAACGGATACTTAATTGTTACGTTCAGGGCCTCCTAATGACGATAGAACACGCAAATTGCTTCGATATTCAATACATCGTCCCCCAGCCGACCTGACTCCAAGGGCATATTTCTGCCTCGGGCACCTTATGGTCCGTCTCCTGTGAGTCTAGATTTTCGAATCCGACGCGAAACTGAGAGTTAATTGTGACGTTAAGGGCCACCTAATGACGATGGAACACTCAAATTGCTTCGAGATTCAATACATCGTCCTCCAGCCGCCTTGTCTCCAATGGTCTATTGCAGCCTCTGGCACCTTATGGTCGTGCTTCTGTGAATCTAGAATTTCGAATCCGACGCGAAACTGATAGTTAATTGTTACATTCAGGGCCTCCTAATGACGATGGAACACTCAAATTGCGTCGAGTTCAATATATCGTCCTCCAGGCGATTTGTCTCCAAGAGTCTACTGCTGCCTCGGGCACCTTATGGTCGTTCACCTCTGAGTCTACATTTTCGAATCCGACGCAAAACTATTAGTTAATTGTAACGTTCACGGCCTCCTAATGAGGATGGAACACTCAAATTGCGTCGAGATTCAATACATCATCCTCCAGCCGACTTGTCTCCAAGGGTCTATTGTTGCCTCGGGCGCCTTTTGGTCGTCCTCCTGCGAGTCTAGATTTTCGAATCCGACGCATAACTGATAGTTAATTGTAACGTTCAGGGCCTCCTAACGACGATGGAACACTCAAATTGCGTCGAAATTCAATACATCGTCCTCCAGCCTACTTGTCTCCAAGGGTCTATTGCTGCCTCTGGCACCCTATAGTCCGTCTCCTGTGTGTCTAGATTTTCGAATCCGACGCAAAACCGATTTTTAATAGTAATGTTCAGTGCCTCCTAATGACGATGGAACACTCAAATTGCGTCGCGATTCAATACATCGTATTCCAGCCGACTTCTCTCCAAGGCTCTATTGTTGCCTCGGGCGCCTTTTGGTCGTTCTCCTGTGAGTCTAGATTTTCAAATCCGACGCAAAACTGATAGTTAATAGTAACGTTCAGGGCCTCCTAATGACGATGAAACACTCAAATTGCGTCGAGTTCAAAATATCGTCCTCCAGGCGATTTGTCTCCAAGAGTCTACTGCTGCCTCGGGCACCTTACGGTCCGTCTCCTGTGAGTCTAAATTTTCAAATGCGACGCAAAACTGATAGTTAATAGTAACGTTCAGGGCCTCCTAATGACGATGAAAAACTCAAATTGCGTCGAGTTCAAATAATCGTCCTCCAGGCGATTTGTCTCCAAGAGTCTATTGCTGCCTCGGGCACCTTATGGTTGTTCTCCTCTGAGTCTACATTTTCGAATCCGACGCAAAACTGATAGTTAATTGTAACGTTCAGGGCCTCCTAATGAGGATGGAACACTCAAATTGCGTCGAGATTTAATACATCACCCTCCAGCCGACTTGTCTCCAAGGGTCTATTGTTGCCTCGGACGCCTTTTGGTCGTCCTCCTGTGAGTCTAGATTTTCGAATCCGACGAAAAACTGTGAGTTAATTATAACATTCAGGGCCTCCTAATGACGATGGAACACTCAAATTGCGTCGAGATTTAATACATCACCCTCCAGCCGACTTGTCTCCAAGGGCCTATTGTTGCCTCGGGCGCCTTTTGGTCGTCCTCCTGTGAGTCTAGATTTTCGAATCCGACGCATAACTGATAGTAAATTGTAACGTTCAGAGCCTCCTAATGACGATGGAACACTCAAATTGCGTCGGGATTCAATACTTCGTCCTCCAGGCGAGTTGTCTCCAAGGGTCTATTGCCGCCTCTAGCACCTTATGGTCCGTCTCCTGTGAGTCTAGATTTTCGAATCCGACGCGAAACTGATAGTTAATGGTAACGTTCAGGGCCTCCTAATGACGATGGAACACTCAAATAGCGTTGAGATTCAATACATCGTCCTCCAGGAGACTTGCCTCCAAGGGCCTATTGCTGCCTCGGGCACCTTATGGTCGTTCTCCTCTGAGTCTACATTTTCGAATCCGACGCAAAACTGATAATTAATTGTAACGTTCAGGGCCTCCAATTGACGATGGAACACTCAAATTGCGTCGACATTCAATTCATCGTCCTTCAGCCGACTTGTCTCCAAGGGTCTATTGCTGCCTGTGGCACCTAATGGTCGTTCTCCTGTGAGTCTAGATTTTTCAATCCGACGCAAAACTGATAGTTAATTGTAACGTTGAGGGCCTCCTAATGACGATGGAACACTCAATTTGCGTCGAGATTCAATACATCGTCCTCCAGCAGATTTGTCTCCAAGGGGATGTTGCTGCCTCGGGCACCGTATAGTCCGTCTCCTGTGAGTGTAGATTTTCAAATCCGAAGCAAAAATGATAGTTAATTGTAACGTTCAGGGCCTCCTTATGACGATGGATCTCTCAAATTCCGTCGTGATTCAATACATCGTCCTCCAGTCGACTTGTCTCCAAGGGTCTATTGCTGCCTCGGGCACCTTATTGTCGTTCTCCTGTGAGTCTAGATTGTCGAATCCGACACGAAACTGAGAGTTAATTGTGACGTTAAGGGCCACCTAATGACGATGGAACACTCAAATTGCTTCGAGATTCAATACATCGTCCTCCAGCCGACTTGTCTCCAAGGGTCAATTGCAGCCTCTGGCACCTTATGGTCATGCTTCTGTGAGTCTAGAATTTCGAATCCGACGCGAAACTGATAGTTAATTGTTACATTCAGGGCCTCCTAAGGACGATGGAACACTCAAATTGCGTCGAGTTCAATATATCGTCCTCCAGGCGATTTGTCTCCAAGAGTCTAATGCTGCCTCGGGCACCTTATGGTCGTTCTCCTCTGAGTCTACATTATCGAATCCAACGCAAAACTAATAGTTAATTGTAACGTTCAGGGCCTCCTAATGAGGATGGAACACTCAAATTGCGTCGAGATTCAATACATCATCCTCCAGCCGACTTGTCTCCAAGGGTCTATTGTTGCCTCGGGCGCCTTTTGGTCGTCCTCCTGCGAGTCTAGATTTTCGAATCCGACGCATAACTTATAGTTAATTGTAACGATCAGGGCCTCCTATAGACGATGGAACACTCAAATTGCGTCGAGATTCAATACATCGTCCTCCAGCCTACTTGTCTCCAAGGATCTATTGCTGCCTCTGGCACCCTATAGTCCGTCTAATGTGAGTCTAGATTTTCGAATCCGACGCAAAACCGATGGTTAAAAGTAATGTTCAGTGCCTCCTAATGACGATGGAACACTCAAATTGCGTCGAGATTCAATACATCGTCCTCCAGCCGACTTGCCTCCAAGGGTCTATTGTTACCTCGGGCGCCTTTTGGTCGTCCTCCTGTAGTCTAGATTTTGGAATCCGACGCATAACTGATAGTTAATTGTACCGTTCACGGCCTCCAAATGACGATGGAACCCTCAAATTGCGTCGAGATTCAATATATCGTCCTGCAGCCTACTTGTCTCCAAGGGTCTATTGCTGCCTCTGGCACCTTATGGTCCGTCTCCTGTGAGTCTAAATTCTCAAATGCGACGCAAAACTGATAGTTAATAGTAACGTTCAGAGCCTCCTAATGACGATGGAACACTCAAATTGCGTCGAGTTCAATATATCGCCCTTCAGCCGACTTGTCTCCAAGGGTCTATTGCTGCCACTGGCACCCTATAGTCCGTCTCCTGTGAGTCTACATTTTCGAATCCGACGCGAAACTGATAGTTAATTGTAACCATCAGGGCCTCCTAATGACGATGGTACACTCAAATTGCGTCGAGATTCAATACATCATCCTCCAGCCGACTTGTCTCCAAGGGTCAATTGTTGCCTCGGGCGCCTTTTGGTCGTCCTCCTGTGAGTCTAGATTTTCGAATCCGACGAAAACCTGTGAGTTAATTATAACATTCAGGTCCTCCTAATGACGATGGAACACTCAAATTGCGTCGCGATCAATACATCGTCCTCCAGCCGATATGTCTCCAAGGGTGTATTGCTGCCTGTGGCACCTAATGGTCGTTCTCCTGTGAGTCTAGATTTTCGAATCCGACGCAAAACTAATTTTTAATTGTAATGTTCAGTGCCTCCTAATGACGATGGAACACTCAAATTGCGTCGCGACTCAATACATCGTCCTCCAGCCGATTTGTCTCCAAGGGTCTATTGCTGCCTGTGGCACCTAATGGTCGTTCTCCTGTGAGTCTAGATTTTCCAATCCGACGCAAAACTGATAGTTAATTGTAACGTTCAGGGCCTTCTAATGACGATGGAACACTCAAATTGCGTCTAGATCCAATACATCGGCCTCCAGCCGACTTAACTCCAAGGGTCAATTGCTGTCTCGGGGACCTTGTGATCGTTCTCCTGTGAGTCTAGATTTACGAATCCGACGCATAACTGATAGTTAATTGTAACGTTCAGGTCCTCCTAATGACGATGGAACATTCTAATTGCGTCGCGATTCAGTACATCGTCCTTCAGCCGACTTGTTTCCAAGGGTCTATTGTTGCCCCAGGCGCCTTCTGGTCGTTCTTCTGTGAGTCTAGATTTACGAATCCGACGCATAACTGATAGTTAATTGCAACGTTCAGGGCCTCCTAATGACGATGGAACACTCAAAATACGTTGAGATTCAATATATCGTCCTCCAGCCGACTTGTCTCCAAGGGTCTATTGCTGCCTCGGGCACCTTATGGTCGTTCTCCTCTGAGTGTAGATTATCGAATCCGACGCAAAATGATAGTTAATTGTAACGTTCAGGGCCTCCTTATGACGATGGATCTCTCAAATTCCGTCGCGATTCAATACATCGTCCTACAGTCGACTTGTCTCCAGGGGTCTATTGCTGCCTCGGGCACCTTATTGTCGTTTTCCTGTGAGTCTAGATTGTCGAATCCGACGCAAAACTGATAGTTAATTGTAACGTTTAAGGCATCCTAACAACGATGAAACACTCAAATTGCGTCGAGATTCAATACATCGTCCCCCAGCTGACCTGACTCCAAGGGCATATTTCTGCCTCGGGCACCTTATGGTCCGTCTCCTGTGAGTCTAGATTTTCGAATCCGACGCGAAACTGAGAGTTAATTGTAACGTTAAGGGCCACCTAATGACGATGGAACACTCAAATTCTTCGAGATTCAATACATCGTCCTCCAGCCGACTTGTCTCCAAGGGTCTATTGCAGCCTCTCGCACCTTATGGTCGTGCTTCTGTGAGTCTAGAATTTCGAATCCGACGCAAAACTGATAGTTAATTGTTACATTCAGGGCCTCCTAATGACGATGGAACACTCAAATTGCGTCGAGTTCAATATATCGTCCTCCAGGCGATTTGTCTCCAAGAGTCTACTGCTGCCTCGGGCACCTTATGGTCGTTCTCCTCTGAGTCTACATTTTCGAATCCGACGAAAAACTAATAGTTAATTGTAACGTTCAGGGCCTCCTAATGAGGATGGAACACTCAAATTGCGTCGAGATTCAATACATCGTCCATCAGACGACGTGTCTCCAAGGGTCTATTGCTGCCTCGGGCACCTTATGGTCGTTCTCCTGTGACTGTAGATTTTCGAATCCGACGCAAAACTGATAGTTAATTGTAACGTTCAGGGCCTCCTAATGACGATGGAACACTCAAATTGCTTCGAGAATCAATACATCGTCCCCCAGCTGACCTGATTCCAAGGGCATATTTCTGCCTCGGGCACCTTATGGTCCGTCTCCTGTGAGTCTGGATTTTCGAATCCGACGCGAAACTGAGAGTTAATTGTAATGTTAAGGGCCACCTAATGACAATTGAACACTCAAATTGCTTCGAGATTCAATACATCGTCCTCCAGCCGACTTGTCTCCAAGGGTCTATTGCAGCCTCTGGCACCTTATGGTCGTGCTTCTGTGAGTCTAGAATTTCGAATCCGACGCAAAACTGATAGTTAATTGTTACATTCAGGGCCTCCTAATGAGGATGGAACACTCAAATTGCGTCGAGATTCAATACATCGTCCATCAGACGACGTGTCTCCAAGAGTCTACTGCTGCCTCGGGCACCTTATGGTCGTTCTCCTCTGAGTCTACATTTTCGAATCCGACGCAAAACTAATAGTTAATTGTAACGTTCAGGGCCTCCTAATGAGGATGGAACACTCAAATTGCGTCGAGATTCAATACATCATCCTCCAGCCGACTTGTCTCCAAGGGTCTATCGTTGCCTCGGGCGCCTTTTGGTCGTCCTCCTGTGAGTCTAGATTTTCGAATCCGACGCATAACTGATAGTTAATTGCAACGTTCAGGGCCTCCTAATGACGATGGAACACTCAAATTGCGTCGAGATTCAATACATCGTCCTCCAGCCTACTTGTCTCCAAGGGTCTATTGCTGCCTCTGGCACCCTGTAGTCCGTCTCCTGTGAGTCTAGATTTTCGAATCCGACGCAAAACCGATGGTTAATAGTAATGTTCAGTGCCTCCTAATGACGATGGAACACTCAAATTGCGTCGCGATTCAATACATCGTATTCCAGCCGACTTCTCTCCAAGGGTCTATTGTTGCCTCGGGCGCCTTTTGGTCGTTCTCCTGTGAGTCTAGATTTTCGAATCCGACGCAAAACTGTGAGTTAATTATAACATTCAGGGCCTCCTAATGACGATGGAACACTCAAATTGCGTCGAGACTCAATACATCGTCCTCCAGCCGACTTGTTTCCAAGGGTCTATTGTTTCCTCGGGCGCCTTTTGGTCGTCCTCCTGTAGTCTAGATTTTGGAATCCGACGCATAACTGATAGTTAATTGTACCGTTCACGGCCTCCAAATGACGATGGAACACTCAAATTGCGTCGAGATTCAATATATCGTCCTGCAGCCTACTTGTCTCCAAGGGTCTATTGCTGCCTCTGGCACCTTATGGTCCGTCTCCTGTGAGTCTAAATTTTCGAATCCGACGCAAAACTGATAGTTAATTGTAACTTTCAGGGCCTCTCAATGACGATGGAACTCTCAAATTGCGTCGAGATTCAATACATCGGCCTCCAGCCGACTTGTCTCCAAAGGTCTATTGCTGGCTCGGGCACCTTGTGGTCGTTCTCCTGTGAGACTAGATTTACAAATCCGACGCATAACTGATACTTAATTGTAACGTTCAGGGCCTCCTAATGACGATGGAACACTCAAATTGCGTCGAGATTCAATACATCGTCCTCCAGCCGATTTGTCTCCAAGGGTCTATTGCTGCCTGTGGCACCTAATGGTCGTTCTCCTGTGAGTCTAGATTGTCGAATCCGTCGCAAATCTGATAGTTAATTGTAGCGTTCAGGGCCTCCTAATGACGATGGATCACTTAAATTGCGTGGAGATTCAATACATCGTCCTCCAGGCGACTTGTCTGCAAGGGTCTATTGCTGCCTCGGGCACCTTATGGTCGTTCTCCTCTGAGTCTACATTTTCAAATCCGACGCAAAACTGATAGTTAAATGTAACGTCCAGGGCATCCTAATGACGATGGAACACTCAAATTGCGTCGAGATTCAATACATCGGCCACCAGCCGACATGTCTCCAAGGGTCTATTGCTGCCTCGGGCACCTTGTGGTCGTTCTCCTGTGAGTCTAGATTTACAAATCCGACGCATAACTGGTAGTTAATTGTAACTTTCAGGGCCTCCTAATGACGATGGAACACTCAACTTACGTCGACATTCAATATATCGCCCTCCAGCCGACTTGTCTCCCAGGGTCTATTGCTGACACTGGCACCTAATGGTCCGTCTTCTGTGAGTCTAGAATTTCGAATCCGACGCAAAACTGAAGGTTAATTGTAATGTTCAGTGCCTCCTGATGACGATGGAACACTCAAATTGCGTCGCGATTCAGAACATCGTCCTCCAGCCGATTTGTCTCCAAGGGTCTATAACTGCCTGTGGCACCTAATGGTCGTTCTCCTGTGAGTCTAGATTTTCGAATCCGACGCAGAACTCTTAGTTAATTGCAACGTTCAGGGCCTCCTAATGACGATGGAGCCCTCAATTTGCGTCGAGATTCAAAACATCGTCCTCCAGCCTCGGGAACCATATGGTCCGTCTCCTGTGAGTCTAGATTTTCGAAACCGACACAAAACTGAAAATTAATTGTAACGTTCAGTGCCTCCTAACGACGATGGAACACTCAAATTGCAACGAGATTCAGTACATCGTCCTCCAGCCAACTTGTCTCCAAGTGTCTGATGCTGCCTCGGGCACCTTGTGGTCGTTATCCTGTGAGTCTTGATTTACAAATCCGACGCATAACTGATAGTTAATTGTAACGTTCAGGGTCTCCAAATGACGATGGAACACTCAAATTGGTTCGAGATTCAATACATCGTCCTCCAGCCGACTTGTCTCCAAGGATCTATTGCTGCCTTTGGCACCTGTTGGTCGTGCTCCTGTGAGTCTAGTTATTCGAATCCGATGCGAAACTGACAGTTAATTGTAACGTTCAGGGCCTCCTAATGACGATGGAACACTCAAATTGCGTCGAGATTCAATACATCGTCCTCCAGGCGACTTGTCTCCAAGGGTCTAATGCTGCCTAGGGCACCTTATGCTCGTTGTCCTCTGAGACTACATTTTCGAATCCGACGCAAAACTGATAGCTAATTGTAACGTTCAGGGCCTCCTAATGACGATGGAACACTCAAAATGCGTCGAGATTCAATACATCGTCCTCCACCCGACTCGTCTCCAAGGATCTATTGTTGCCTCGGGCGCCTTTTGGTCGTCCTCCTGTGAGTCTAGAATTTCGACGCATAACTGATAGTTAATTGTAATGTTCTTGGCCTCCTAATGACGATGGAACAATCAAATTGCGTCGAGATTCAATAGATCGTCGTCCAGCTGACTTGTCTCCAAGGGCCTATGGCTGCCTCTGGCACCTAATGGTCATTCTCCTGTGAGTCTAGATTTTCGAATCCGACGTGAAACTGATAGTTAATTGAAACGTTCAGGACCTCCTAATGACGATGGAACACTCAAATTGCGTCGAGATTCAATACGTCGTCCTCCAGGCGACTTGTCTCCAAGGGTCTATTGCTGCCTCGGGGACCTTATGGTCGTTCTCCTCTGTGTCTACATTTTCAAATTCGACGCAAAACTGATAGTTAAATGTAACTTTCAGGGCCTCCTAATGAGGATGGAACACTCCTATTGCGTCGAGATTTAATACATCGTCCTCCAGCCAACTTGCCTCAAAAGGTCTATTGTTGCCTCGGGCGCCTTTTGGTCGTCCTCCTGTGAGTCTAAATTTTCGAATCCGATGCATAACTGATAGTTTATTGTAACGTACACGGCCTCCTAATGACGTTGGAACACTCAAATTGCGTCGAGATTCAATACATCGTCCTCCAGCCGAATTGTCTCCAAGGGTCTATTGCTGACTATGGCACCTTATGGTCCGTCTCCTGTGAGTCTAGATTTACGAATCCGACGCAAAACTGATAGTTAATTGAAATGTTCAGTGCCTCCTAATGACGATGGAACACTCAAATTGCGTCGCGATTCAATACATCGTCCTCCAGCCGATTTGTCTCCAAGGGTCTATTGCTGCCCCGGGCGCCTTTTTGTCGTACTCCAGTGAGTCTAGATTGTCGAATCCGACGCAAACCTCATAGTTAATTGTAACGTTCACGGCCTCCTAATGACGATGGAACATTCAAATTGCTTCGAGATTCAATACATCGTCCTCCAGCCGACTTGTCTCCAAGGGGATATTGCTGCCTCGGGCACCTTATGGTCGTTCTTCTGCGAGTCTAGATTTTCGAGTCCGACGCTAAGCTGAGAGTTAATTATAACGTTCAGGGGCTCCTAATGACGATGGAACACTCAAATTGCGTCGAGATTCAATACATCGTCCTCCAGCCGACTTGTCTCCAAGGGGATATTGCTGCCTCGGGCACCTTACGGTCGTTCTCCTGTGAGTCTAGAATTTCGAATCCGACGCAGAACTGATGGTTAATTGTAATGTTCAGTGCCTCCTGATGACGATGGAACACTCAAATTACGTCGAGATTCAATACATCGTCCTCCAGCCGACTTGTCTCCAAGGGGATATTGCTGCCTCGGGCACCTTACGGTCGTTCTCCTGTGAGTCTAGATTGTCGAATCCGACGCAGAACTGATGGTTAATTGTAATGTTCAGTGCCTCCTGATGACGATGGAACACTCAAATTACGTCGCGATTCAGTACATCGTCCTCCAGCCGATTTGTCTCCAAGGGTCTATTGCTGCCTGTGGGACCTAATGGTCGTTCTCCTGTGAGTCTAGATTTTCGAATCCGACGCAGAACTCTTAGTTAATTGCAACGTTCAGGGCCTCCTAATGACGATGGAGCCCTCAATTTGCGTCGAGATTCAAAACATCGTCCTCCAGCCTCGGGAACCATATGGTCCGTCTCCTGTGAGTCTAGATTTTCGAAACCGACACAAAACTGAAAATTAATTGTAACGTTCAGTGCCTCCTAACGACGATGGAACACTCAAATTGCAACGAGATTCAGTACATCGTCCTCCAGCCAACTTGTCTCCAAGTGTCTGATGCTGCCTCGGGCACCTTGTGGTCGTTATCCTGTGAGTCTTGATTTACAAATCCGACGCATAACTGATAGTTAATTGTAACGTTCAGGGTCTCCAAATGACGATGGAACACTCAAATTGGTTCGAGATTCAATACATCGTCCTCCAGCCGACTTGTCTCCAAGGATCTATTGCTGCCTTTGGCACCTGTTGGTCGTGCTCCTGTGAGTCTAGACATTCGATTCCGATGCGAAACTGACAGTTAATTGTAACGTTCAGGGCCTCCTAATGACGATGGAACACTCAAATTGCGTCGAGATTCAATACATCGTCCTCCAGGCGACTTGTCTCCAAGGGTCTAATGCTGCCGAGGGCACCTTATGCTCGTTGTCCTATTGTAACGCCGGAAATGCTTATCCTCCTATTCCCATCTATTGTACTATAATTTGTTTTCCTTATTTTTGTTACCTGAATATAGGACATTTCTGTGTCTTTACATATTGTAATTGTTTTACTATTTGTATATATATATTTATGCATTTATGTCGATGTATAATTGGTTTGTTTCGTAAATATTGCTTGTATTTTTACGCTTGGTCTTGCCTAGGGAAAACTGCTATCGAACGGTTACATCGATAGGTCGTGTGAAGACTCAAAGTGTGTAGGATCTTTGGTAGTGTTAACTCTGCCGCGTGGAGCGCGGGCAGAGCTGTTGGAGTCTGGCTGGAGTAGCGAGTGGAGCAGGTGTGTTGTGTGACGCTCCCGCGAGTTGCCGCGCTTTCGGGGTTTGGCAGCATGTAATTGCGCTCGACTCGCGATGATAGTTTCTGACATGGTGTCGCGGACGGGAAGCATTAGCTGGCGCACATCAAGAGCCCGTTTCGCCTGGTGACCGTGTCGAGAAGAAGGCGCGCCAACATCCAGCTTCTGCAACAGCGACGGCCGACAATGAGTGACTGTCGCCACCTCCTCGATCGACGGCTTCAAACCTTCAATCAACCAACAAGGAAGACTAAAAGCACGTAAAGTTTCAGAACTGTATGGCAGACCTCAGCTTTTCAAATTGTTCCATTTGCCTCGCAAAATTACAGCAACTTAGCATGAACCTTTGTTGCTCATTGTCCCAATTGCATTGCCAAGCAGGGTCCCTTCCTTTTCCGAAATGAGCCCGAGGGTCGTTGAAATTCAAACGCCAGCATCATTCGATTTCACTGCTTTAATTTCAAAGTTCAGCTGGCTACAATATTTAGATTGCACAAGCACAAATTAAGAGTTTTCACACTACACGTGTCAACCTTCAGTTGCCACGCATCTATTGCTAATTATATGTGTAATTACCTTTCTTTTTCAGTTACTATAGTAATTGTCCTTAGGACTGGCGACCGTAATTTCCCCCAAATCTCAAATATCTAATTACCGCTAGTTAATTGTTAACGTAACGGCCGCACATTTACTATCTTCATCAACTTTACCCCTTTAAAAATTAATTTCCACTAGTTTCATTTGTATTTTTCCTTTCATTTAGATGTAACCCTTTCCTCCCTCTTTACCGACAGATTAACTTCGGTGACGATTGCTCATGCCAAATTTCCATTAGGTACACGCGGTTTAATTTTTCACTGTCATTAAGGTCGATAAGTGAGGGGGAGGTTACACGTTGCGACCTGGTGACAGGACAATCTTCGGATTTGAGGTTGTTCTGGACACGAATTTTGTATGTTGCAAATCTCGTAACGAAGTACTGGTTACGTACAGGCCGTTACGTCAGCGAGGATAAGTAGTCGGAGTAATCCTAATTATATTTGAGATTTGGCATTTATATTGAAAATTATTAAAATGAGTGAAGGCAACAATTGCCAAAATTTGGTAGTCTTGGATACGGAACAATCGGTCGAACAGTGGGAAACGCGCACCGCGTTACCCATTGCTCAGGGGCAGGCGGCTAGCATGAAAGACGCGACCGCCGAAACGCAACAAAGAGCAGAAATGAGATTCCAAACTTTAGAAAGTGTTTCGGAATCGGAAGTGAAAATCAAATCTGAATCCCTTGATGACGAATACGGGGGGAAAATTAAAGAGGAAGCCGCTGCGGAAGTAAAACCGGTAGTTTCCGGGAATTTAACTGATTTATTGAATGTTTTGATTAACGAAATCAAGAGTCAATCGACCAAGCAAGAAGCTCAGTCTGAAAAAATTGAACGAAAGCTAGACAGTCACAACAAAGCTATTAATGTTGTTAACAACAATGTTGGAGTAGTTAACACAAAAGTTGATAAAATCAAAGAAGATATTGTTGTGATTAATAGTGAAATCGGTGATCTTAAACAGGAAATGATAGGCGTTCAGGCGGAAATTGCCAGCATAAATACTCGTTTTTATTCCGAAATTAACAGAATCGAGAAAAGTGTAGGAGAATCAGTTGCTCCGATCATCGAGAATTAGGTGACGGAACAAATTCAACTAGTGAAAAAAGAGGATCAAAAGAAGGTGGAAACTTTAAAGGCTTTAGTATCCGAAGTAGATACTAAAGTGACGAAGCAGGCTAATACCTGCGAAGAAAAAAAAAGGGAAGTAGAAACGCTTGCGACAACCACTTGCCAAGTAATTACGAGAGTGTCGGAATTAGAAAAGAAACTTGACGAAAAACAGAGCTATATGCCAATCTATGCACATAGTTCGGAATTGTTGACGAAAGAGGAGCGGTTCGACCCCTTGAAAAAAGGCGGTATACACGCGACGGATTTCATTAAGAATTGTGAAAGAGTTTTACCCAGATCATGGACTAATGAGAGAAAAATTAATGCGATTATTGATGTGTTGGCTGGTGATGCCAAGCGTTGGGGCTTAAACCTCAACATTATGGACCTGACTTTTGACGAATTTAAAAATTTTTTTCTGGCTGAATACTGGTCAGAGCAAAAACAGCAAAGTGTCTGGCGCGAATTTGTCGTATCGAGGCCTTTCGATGCGAATTCGCGCGGCTCGATGAAGGAGTTTTGTGAGGGCTGGATCCGCAAGTTGGAATATTTGCGTGATCGCCGCACGGAATCCGAAATAGTCTGGGAACTCTACAAGAAGCTTCCAGATGATGCTAAACGCTATGTAGGAAGCAATCACAGGACAATCAATGATTTCCTGGGAAGAATTGAGGACAAGGACTATTGGCGCAATAATCGCGACAGGGGTAGAGGCCGTGGTAACAACAACGGGTACCACAGCAACCACAACAACAATAACCATGGAATTAATGCATGCCGCAACCATGGCAGCAATAACAATAATGGTTCGGACCGTAATAACAATCGGTACAATGCAAATAATAACAGGAATGACGGAAACCAGTATCATACTAACGTGATACGGGCTTCACAGAATAGTAATAACGCCAGAGGGTGTGATCAGCCGCCTCAGCAGCATCCGGGGACCGTATCTGCTGGGACGAGACAGGGAAACCATTAGCCGCGCCGGTGAGGGGCCGACCAGGCGTGGAGAAATTTTGGCGGCCCAATAACAAGAGAAAACCCAGGTGTCGTCGTTATGAAAATTCCGTGTGGAACAATCAACGGCGGGAGAGTGTGCCAGTGTTAGGAGAAAGGAGTGCGCCCACAAGTAGTAGATCAACTGTATACACGGCAGTAGAAAATACATTCACTGTCAGTGAGAACAATTTAAGTAGTGTTCTGGAAATCGATTATAAAGGGGCAGCTGTAATACCCACAGCGGAACTGGAGATTGAGTTTAAGAATGATTCGCAATTGTTGAGAGAAGATCAGATGTCGGATAACACGTCCGCCATTGAGCGAGGGGATGCAGAGAGGGATGAGGTCTGGTTAAGGCAGCTCGGTCGCTTATACGACGAACTAAGAGATTATAGGGGCCTGTACGGGAGAAGCATTTATGGAGAGCGCGGGCAGAATTTGCCGCGTCTCGTCCCACAGGAAGATAGTATTTCTGAAGTGATGGAAAGTTCTGGCCCTAACCGGCAGACTTTACCAGAAATAGTTGATGTTAATGGGGAGCACGAGCAAGATTCGTCGTGTTTCGTCCCGCAGGAGTTAGATGTTGAAGTAGTAACGGAAAGTTCTGGCCCTAACAGGCAGACTTTACCGAAAGTTATAGTGATAGAAGTAACCGACCCATCCGACGCAAACCTCCAGTTTAAACGTTGCGAGAGTATTAAGGAGAAAGATTACGAAAATTTTAGTGATAGCCGGACACGATTGGTAGAAAAGCACATAGATTACAGCGTGCATGAGGTTAGAGCTGACATTATACAGTCAGACGATAGCAGTGTGGGTTGCGCAGATCCAGAGGAAGTAATTTCATATGCTACTGGGCACATTCCTCCAGGTAGATTGGCAGATGAGATCAATCTGACCAAAGAGGAATCAACAAAGGTGACAATTAGTGAATTGATAGCAAAGCAACACTCACTAGTTGACAAATTTACAGGAAAAGGTTTCGGTATTGGAGGCGAAGCTAGAGACTAAGCCTCAGGACAAACGTGTGGAAATTAAAACTGTATTTGAACAGAGGCTGAAAAAGCCGCCAGATAAACCGGATTTAGGATCAAAGCCGGATGGTTTTTTCTGGAATGACCTGGATATAGACGAGGATTTACTGTGGGAAAATGAAGAAACAGTCGAGGACAAGTGTAGACAGATAGTAGTGTCTGTTAATATGCACGACCTACAACTAAACGTGTTTATTGACACCGGTGCAGAACTGAGTGCTGTATCTGGGAAAATATTTGAGTTACTGAAAGACAGACCTGGCATCGTAGTTATGCCAGTAACAGGTGTGAAAATTATCGGTGCTACTGGGAAGGCCAGTAAACCGGTCACAAAACAGATTTTTGTCCACTTCGAGATATGTGGGGCACAATTTGAGCAAGAGTTTGTCGTCGTGCCAGACTTAACTACGGAAGTAATTATCGGGTTAGATTGGCTATTAAAGTACCGTGCAGTGATTAATTGCGAAAGCAAAACTTTGACATGTACGTCCCAAGATAAAACAATAGTAGTTAGTTTTGACGAGGCAGGAGACGGTGTGCATAGGTAATACCAGCCTATACGCATTGTTAACTGGCCCAATGGTGTTGACGTAGGTATGAATTTGAACTACTGTAATGTGAGGAATCTCGGCATTGACAATAGTATAGAAAGTGAATTGGAAAGTATTGTAGACGGTGTGTCAAACGTAACACACGAACAAAGACGAGGCCGACTTTCCCGTACCTATTGCCATCACAACCATAGGGCGTGGGGCAAATATGTAGCAGTATTTGAGAGAATTATGAACACCTTGAGACATGAATCTACGGGATTTTCTCCAGAGGAAATCCTGTTGGGTGACGGAAGTAAAAGTTTAGTGGAAGAGATAATCAAATTCCCTCCACAGATTGACATTAGTATTTGTGTGAAAAAAGATCGTTTGCGAGAAGTAATGAAGCTTAAAGCCGATGCTCGCATACGTCGTCATGACGCTAAAGCGCTTTTTGCTAAGTTTGCGATCGGAGACTTAGTACTTGTAAAAGCTCATGAGAAATCGAGCGAGATAGACAATGAAATCTCTAAATTTAAGTTTGTTTATAATGGGCCATATAAAGTCATTGGTATACCTCACACAAATGCTTATTGCTTAGAGTATCCAAGCTCTGGAAAGCTATTAGGTATACGAAACATTGTAGACCTGAAATTGTACCAACCAAGGATTGATTAGTACCACAGATAGGGTAATTTGTACAGTATGTAGATATAGAGTGTAAGATTTAAGGATGTGCCATGTGGCGATGCTTTTGACTGACCAAGGTCATTAAAGAAGTTGTAATTAATAAGTAATTAATTTTGATTAATCAATTTAATTTTAATCAATTTAATCATGATCTAATCAACTGAAAAATCCAAGCTGCTAGTTTAAGTTTTCAGCTGAGTCACAGTAGATTAAGGAATGTAAATATGATTTTGTAAATAGCTGTAAGATTCCATAAATATGTGATTTACTAGTCATTGCCGATGTACTTAGACGCTGTTTTAAGTTTCAGGCTAGTACATGCGTGTGATGATGGACAGTGTTGAGTTATCCACTGTGATAGTGTTTATGGACTCCTTGAGATTACTCGGGAGTGAGTTTTACCGAAAGAATTCAGTGAAACGGACGTTCTGGAAATGCCGTTACAAGGGCGAGAGAGATCAAGCGTGCCGCACAGGCGGGCGCAACAATACTGGCGGGGCGGAACCGCTGTCGGCTCTTGTGCCGCTGTCGGCTCTTGTGCCGCTGTCGGCATTCTTTGTACTTGCGAGTACGGAAGGCGGAGTTGTTTTTCTTCCCGGACAGCTGATATGAAAGAATTCTGTTGTCAATATTTATGTTTTTGTCGATCTGCTGTATATTATTTTCTTGTTTAGCGTTAAGTGCACACTCATGACGAGAATATTAATTATGAAAGGTTTATATAAAATACGTATTCTATGTAATAAATTATTAATTTGCGTATTTTGATATACCTGTTTTCTATGACCATGTGATCTAATTAATTTTGTAAATAGTATTCCATTTCTTGATACTGCTAGGAATTTAGATTTTTAGAATAGCTAAACCACTTTCTATGTTTTCTATGAATTTTAATATGTTGTCAACCTGTTTTATTTTGATCAAGATGACAGAGTGGAATAAGATTAGGAGTGTCTCCACTCAATTATTATCGTCTAAAAATTGGTTTATGGTTAATTAGGCGAATGCTAAATTTTGTTGATGTTTTGAGCATATGCATTTCCGCTGTTTCTTTTTTTTGGACATTTTCTGAGTCTGTTTAAGTTACACGAACATCCTCAGACAATGTGGGGCACGTGTAACGCCGGAAATGCTTATCCTACTATTCCCATCTATTGTACTATAATTTGCTTTCCTTATTTTTGTTACCTGAATATATGACATTTCTGTGTCTTTACATATTGTAATTGTTTTACTATTTGTATATATACATTTATGCATTTATGTCGATGTATAATTGGTTTGTTTCGTAAATATTATTTGTATTTTTACGCTGGGTCTTGCCTAGGGAAAACTGCTATCGAACGATTACATCGATAGGTCGTGTGAAGACTCAAAGTGTGTAGGATCTTTGGTAGTGTTAACTCTGCCGCGTGGAGCGCGGGCAGAGCTGTTGGAGTCTGGCTGGAGTAGCGAGTGGAGCAGGTGTGTTGTGTGACGCTCCCGCGAGTTGCCGCGCTTTCGGGGTTTGGCAGCATGTAATTGCGCTCGACTCGCGATGACAGTTTCTGACATGGTGTCGCGGACGGGAAGCATTAGCTGGCGCACATCAAGAGCCCGTTTCGCCTGGTGACCGTGTCGAGAAGAAGGCGCGCCAACATCCAGCTTCTGCAACAGCGACGGCCGACAATGAGTGACTGTCGCCACCTCCTCGATCGACGGCTTCAAACCTTCAATCAACCAACAAGGAAGACTAAAAGCACGTAAAGTTTCAGAACTGTATGGCAGACCTCAGCTTTTCAAATTGTTCCATTTGCCTCGCAAAATTACAGCAACTTAGCATGAACCTTTGTTGCTCATTGTCCCAATTGCATTGCCAAGCAGGGTCCCTTCCTTTTCCGAAATGAGCCCGAGGGTCGTTGAAATTCAAACGCCAGCATCATTCGGTTTCACTGCTTTAATTTCAAAGTTCAGCTGGCTACAATATTTAGATTGCACAAGCACAAATTAAGAGTGCGAGTTTTGTTACCGTATTTAAGCTACCTGTGACTGCAGCTCAGCTTGGTACGTACTAAATTTTACTATTGTTAATTGTTCAGAATCATTTTAATTCAAGTTCAAAGTTAATTCTCTCATTTCGAAATTGCGTAGATTCAAGTAGCTTTTGAAATGATTGTTGAGGTAGTCCAAGACTAACCTTATTTTACTGAATGTCGATGTGCTTCAGAAAGAAAGCTCACTATTAACTTCAGTCACTAAAATAACTTTCGATTTTCCAGTTTTATTAATTCTTTTGCTAAATTAAGTCAGAGTGTAGCGAAATTTATTACTTCTGACAAACTTTCAGTTTTCACACTACACGTGTCAACCTTCAGTTGCCACACATCTATTGCTAATTATATGTGTAATTACCTTTCTTTTTCAGTTACTATAGTAATTGTCCTTAGGACTGGCGACCGTAATTTTCCCCAAATCTCAAATATCTAATTACCGCTTGTTAATTGTTAACGTAACAGCCGCACATTTACTTTCTTCATCAACTTTACCCCTTTTTAAATTAATTTCCACCAGTTTCATTTGCATTTTTCCTTTCATTTAGATGTAACCCATTCCTCCCTCTTTACCGACAGATTAACTTCGGTGACGATTGCTTTTCCCAAATTTCCATTAGGTACATGCGGTTTAATTTTTCACTGTCATTAAGGTCGATAACCGAGGGGGAGGTTACACTCTGAGACTACATTTTCGAATCCGACGCAAAACTGATAGTTAATTGTAACGTTCAGGGCCTCCTAATGACGATGGAACACTCAAATTGCGTCGACATTCAATACATCGTACTCCAGCCGACTTGTCTCCAAGGGTCTATTGTTGCCTCGGGCGCCTTTTGGTCGTCCTCCTGTGAGTCTAGATTTTCGAATCCGACGCATAACTGATAGTTAATTGCAACGTTCAGAGCCTCCTAATGACGATGGAACACTCAAATTGCGTCGAGATTCAATACATCGTCCTCCAACCTACTTGTCTCCAAGGGTCTATTGCTGCCTCTGGCACCTTTTGGTCCGTCTCCTGTGAATCTAGATTTTCGAATCCGACGCAAAACTGATGGTTAATAGTAATGTTCAGTGCCTCCTAATGAAGATGGAACACTCAAATTGCGTCGCGATTCAACACATCGTCCTCCAGCCGATTTGTATCCAAGGGTCTATTGCTGCCAGTGGCACCTAATGGTCGTTCTCCTGTGAGTCTAGATTTTCGAATCCGACGCTAAACTGAGAGTTAATTATATTATTCAGGGCCTCCTAATGACGATGGAACACTCAAATTGCGTCGAGATTCAATACATCGTCCTCCAGCCGACTTGTCTCCAAGGGGATATTGCTGCCTCGGGCACCATATGGTCCGTCTCCTGTGAGACTAGATTTTCGAATCCGACGCGAAACTGATAGTTAATTGTAACGTTCAGGGCCTCCTAATGACGATGGAACACTCAAATTGCGTCGATATTCAATACATCGTCCTCCAGCCTACTTGTCTCCAAGGGCCTATTGTTGCCTCGGGCGCCTTTTGGTCGTCCTCCTGTGAGTGTAGATTTTCGAATCCGACGCAAAACTGATACTTAATTGTCACGTTGAGGGCCTCCTAATGACGATGGAACACTCAAATTGCGTCGAGATTCAATACATCGTCCTCCAGCCGACTTGTCTCCAAGGGGATATTGCTGCCTCCTGCACCTTATGGTCGTTCTCCTGCGAGTCTAGGTTTTCGAATCCGACGCATAACTGATAGTTAATTGTAACGTTCATGTCCTCGTAATGACGATGGAACACTCAAATTGCGTCGCGATTCAACTCATCGTCCTCCAGCCGACTTGTTTCCAAGGGTCTATTGTTGCCCCAGGCGCCTTTTGGTCGTTCTCATGTGAGTGTAGATTATCGAATCCGACGCAAAACTCATAGTTAATTGTAACGTTCACGGCCTTCTAATGACGATGGAACATTAAAATTGCGTCGGGATTCAATACATAGTCCTCCAGAATTCTTGTCTCCAAGGGTCTATTGCTGCCTCGCGCACCTCATGATCGTTCTCCTCTGAGTATACATTTTCGAATCCGACGCGAAACTGATATTTAATTGTAACGTTCAGGGCCTCCTAATGACGGTGGAACACTCAAATTGCGTCGAGATTCAATACATCGGCCTCCAGCCGACTTGTCTCCAAGGGTCAATTGCTGTCTCTGGCACCTTCTGGTCGTTCTCCTGTGAGTCTAGATTTACGAATCCGACGCATAACTGATAGTTAATTGTAACGTTCAGGGCCTCCTAATGACGATGGAACACTCAAATTACGTCGATATTAAATATATCGTCCTGCAGCCGACTTGTCTCCAAGGGTCTATTGCTGCCTCGGGCACCTTATGGTCGTTCTCCAGTGAGTCTTGATTATCGAATCCGATGCAAAACTGTTAGTTAATTGTAACGTTCAGAGCTTCCTAATGACGATGGAACACTCAAATTGCGTCGATATTCTATACATCGTCCTCCAGCCGACTTGGGTCCAAGGGTCTATTGCTGCCTCGGGCAACGAATGGTCGTTCTCCTCTGAGTCTACATTTTCGAATCCGACGCAAAACTGATAGTTAATTGTAACGTTCAGGGCCTCCTAATTACGATGGAACACTCAAATTGCGTCGAGATTCAATACATCGTCCTCCAGCCAACTTGTCTCCAAGGGTGTATTGTTGCCTCGGGCGCCTTTTGGTCGTCCTCCTGTGAGTCTAAAATTTCGAATCCGACGCATAACTGATAGTTAATTGTCACGTTCAGGGCCTCCTAATAACGATGGAACACTCAAATTGCGCCGAGATTCAATACATCGTCCTCCAGCCGACTTGTCTTCAAGGGGATATTGCTGCTTCGGGCACCATAGTGTCCGTCTCTTGTGAGTCTAGATTTTCAAATCCGACGCGATACTGATAGTTAATTCTAACGTTCAGGGCCTCCTAATGACGATGGAACATTCAAATTGCGTCGCGATTCATTACATCGTCCTCAAGCCGACTTGTATCCAAGCCACTATTCTTGCCACGGGCGCTTTTTGGTCGTTCTCCTGAGTCTAGCTTATGGATTCCGACTCAAAACTGATAGTTAATTGTAACGTTCAGGGCCTCCTAATAACGGTGGAACACTCAAATTGCTTCGAGATTCAATACATCGGCCTCCAGCCGACTTGTCTCCAAGGGTCTATTGCTGCCTCGGGCACCTTGTGGTCGTTCTCCTGTGAGTATAGATTTACGAATCCGACTCATAACTGATAGTTAATTGTAACGTTCAGGGCCTCCTAACGACGATGGAACACTCAAATTGCGGGAGATTCAATACATCGTCCTCCAGCCGACTTGACTCCGAGGGTCTATTGCTGCCTCGGGCACCTTATGGTCGTCCTCCTGTGGGTCTAAATCATCGAATCCGACGCAAAATGATAGTTAATTGTAACGTTCAGTGCCTTCTAATGACGATGCAACACTCAAATTCCGTCGCGATTCAATACATAGTCCTCCAGCCGACTTGTCTTCAAGGGTCTATTGCTGACTCGGGCACCTTATTGACGTTCTCCTGTGAGTCTAGATTGTCGAATCCGACGCAAAACTGTTAGTTAATTGTAACGTTCAGGGCCTCCTAAAGACGATGGAACACTCAAATTGCGTCGAGATGCAATACATCGTCCTCCAGGGGATTGTCTCTAAGGGGATATTGCTCCCTCGTGCACCATATATTCTGGCTCCTGTGAGTCTAGATTTTCAAATCCGACGCGAAACTGATAGTTATTTGTAAAGTTCATGGCCTAACAATGACGATGGAAACCTCATATTGCGTCGCTATTCAATACATCGTCCTCCAGCCGACATGACTCCGAGGGTCTATTGCTCCCTCGGTCACCTTATGGTCGTTCTCCTGTGAGTCTAAATCATCAAATCCGACGCAAAATGATAGTTAATTGTAACGTTCAGAGCCTTCTAATGACGATGCAACACTCAAATTCCGTCGCGATTCAATACATAGTCCTCCAGCCTACTTGTCTGCAAGGGTCTATTATTGCCTCGGGCACCTTATTGTCGTTCTCCTGTGAGTCTAGCTTGTCGAATCCGACGCAAAACTGATGGTTAAATGTAACGTTCAGGGCCCCCTAATGACGATGGAACACTCAAATTGCTACGAGATTCAATAATTCGTTCTCCAGGCGACTTGTCTCCAAGGTGTCGTTCTCCTGTGAGTCTAGAGTATCAAATCCGACGCAAAACTGATACTTAATTGTAACGTTTAGGGCCTCCTAATGACGATGGAACATTCAAATAACGTCGCGATTCAATACATCGACATCCAGGCGACCTGTCACCAAGGGTCTGTTATTGCGTCGGGCGCCTTTTGGTCGTCCTCCTGCAAGTCTAGATTTTCGAATCCGACGCATAACTGACAGTTAATTGTAACGTTCAGGTCTTCCTAACGACGATGGAGCACTCAGATTGCGTCGAGATTCAGTACATCGTCCTCCAGCCGACTTGTCTCCAAGGGGAAATTGCTGCCTCGGGCACCTTATGGTCCGTCTCCTGTGAGTCTAGATTTTCGAAACCGACGCAAAACAGATGGTTAATTGTAACGTTCATGGCCTCCTAATGTCGATGGAACACTCAAATTGCGTCGCAATTCAAAACATCGTCCTCCAGCCGACTTGTCTCCAAGGGAATTTTGCTGCCTCGGGCAGCTTATGGTCATTCTCCTGTGAGTCTAGATTTTCGAATCCGACGCAAAACTGATAGTTAATTGTAACGTTCAGGGCCTCCCAATGACGATGGAACTCTCAAATTGCGTCGCAATTCAACACATCGGCCTTCAGCCGACTTGTCTCCAAAAGTCTAATGCTGCCTCGGGCACCTAATGGTCGTTCTCCTGTGAGTCTAGATTATCGAATCCGACGCAAAACTGATAGTTAATTGTACCTTTTACGGCCTCCTAATGACGATGGAACAGTCAAATTGCGTCGAGATTCAATACATCGTCCTCCAAGCGGCTTGTCTCCAAAGGTCTATTGCTGCCTCTGGCATCTTATGGTCGTGCTCCTGTTAATCTAGAGTGACGAATACGACGCGAAACTGATAGTTAATTGTGAGTTAATTGTAAAGTTCAGGGGCTCCTGATGACGATGGAACAATCAAATTGCGTCGAGATTCAATACATAGTCCTCCAGGGTTCTTGTCTCCAAGGGTCTATTGCTGCCTCGCGCACCTCATGATCGTTCTCCACTGATTCTACATTTTCGAATCCGACGCGAAACTGATATTTAATTGTAACGTTCAGGGCCTCCTAATATCAATGGAACACTCAAATTGCGTCGCGATTCAATATATCTTCCTGCAGCCGACTTGTCTCCAAGGGTCTATTGCTGCCTCGGGCACCTTATGGTCGTTCTCCTGTGAGTCTTGATTATCGAATCCGATGCAAAACTGTTAGTTAATTGTAACGTTCAGAGCTTCCTAATGACGATGGAACACTCAAATTGCGTCGAGATTCTATACCTCGTCCTCCAGCCGACTTGTCTCCAAGGGTCTATTGCTGCCTCGGGCACCGAATGGTCGTTCTCCTCTGAGTCTACATTTTCGAACCCGACGCAAAACTAATATTTCATTGTAACGTTCAGGGCATTCTAATGACGATGGAACACTCAAATTGCGCCGAGATTCAATACATCGTCCTCCAGCCGACTTGTCTTCAAGGGGATATTGCTGCCTCGGGCACCATCGTGTCCGTCTCCTGTGAGTCTAGATTTTCAAATCCGACGCGATACTGATAGTTAATTGTAACGTTCAGGGCCTCCTAATGACGATGGAACACTCAAATAGCGTCGCGAATCAATACATCGTCCTCAAGCCGACTTGTATCCAAGGGACTATTCTTGCCTCGGGCGCCATTTGGTCGTTCTCCTGAGTCTAGATTATGGATTCCGATTCAAAACTGATAGTTAATTGTAACGTTCAGGGCCACCTAATAACGGTGGAACACTCAAATTGCTTCGAGATTCAATACATCGGCCTCCAGCCGACTTGTCTCCAAGGGTCTATTGCTGCCTCGGGCACCTTGTGGTCGTTCTCCTGTGAGTATAGATTTACGAATCCGACTCATAACTGATAGTTAACTGTAACGTTCAGGGCCTCCTTACGACGATGGAACACTCAAATTGCGGCGAGATTCAATACATCGTCCTCCAGCCGACTTGACTCCGAGGGTCTATTGCTGCCTCGTGCACCTTATGGTCGTTCTCCTGTGGGTCTAAATCATCGAATCCGACGCAAAATGATAGTTAATTGTAACGTTCAGTGCCTTCTAATGACGATGCAACACTCAATTTCCGTCGCGATTCAATACATAGTCCTCCAGCCGACTTGTCTCCAAGGGTCTATTGTTGCCTCGGGCACCTTATGTTCGTTCTCCTGTGAGTCTAGATTGTCGAATCCAACGCAAAACTGATAGTTAATTGTCAAGTTCAGGGCCTCCTAATGACGATGGAACACTCAAATTGTTTCGAGATTCAATACATCGTCTTCCAGCCGACTTGTCTCCAAGGGTCTATTGCTGCCTCGGGCACCTTATTGTCGTTCTCCTGTGAGTCTAGATTGTCGAATCCGACGCAAAACTAATAGTTAATTGTAACGTTCAGGGCCTCCTAATGACGATGGAACACTCAAATTGCTTCGAGTTTCGATAATTCGACCTCCAGCCGACTTGTCTCCAAGGGGATTTTGCTGGCTCGGGAACTTATGTTCGTTCTCCTGTGAGTCTAGATTTTCGAATCCGACGCAAAACTGATAGTTATTTGTAACTTTTACGGCCTCCTAATGACGATGGAACAGTCAAATTGCGTCGAGATTCAATACATCGTCCTCCAACCGGCTTGTCTCCAAGGGTCTATTGCTGCCTCTGGCATCTTATGGTCGAGCTCCTGTGAATCTAGATTTACGAATATGACGCGAAACTGACAGTTAATTGTTAGTTAATTGTAAAGTTCAGGGGCTCCTGATGACGATGGAACAATCAAATTGCGTCGAGATTCAATACATCGTCCTTCAGCCGACTTGTCTCCAAGGGTCTATTGCTGCCTCGGGCACCTTATGGTCGTTCTCCTGTGAGTCTAGGTTCTCGAATCCGTCGCAAAACTGATAGTTATTTGTAACTTTTACGGCCTCCTAATGACGATGGAACAGTCAAATTGCGTCGAGATTCAATACATCGTCCTCCAACCGGCTTGTCTCCAAAGGTCTATTGCTGCCTCTGGCATCTTATGGTCGAGCTCCTGTGAATCTAGATTTACGAATATGACGCGAAACTGACAGTTAATTGTTAGTTAATTGTAAAGTTCAGGGGCTCCTGATGACGATGGAACAATCAAATTGCGTCGAGATTCAATACATAGTCCTCCAGGGTTCTTGTCTCCAAGGGTCTATTGCTGCCTCGGGCACCTTGTGGTCGTTCTCCTGCGAGTATAGATTTACGAATCCGACTCATAACTGATAGTTAATTGTAACGTTCAGGGCCTCCTAACGACGATGGAACACTCAAATTGCGGCGAGATTACATACATCGTCCTCCAGCCGACTTGCCTCCGAGGGTATAGTGCTGCCTCGGGCACATTATTGTCGTTCTCCTGTGATTCTAGATTGTCGAATCCGACGCAAAACCGATAGTTAATTGTAACGTTCAGGGCCTCCTAATGACAATGGAACACTCAAATTGCGTCAAGATTCAATACATCGTCCTTCAGTCGACTTTTCTCCAAGGGTCTATTGCTGTCTCGGGCAACTTGTGGTCGTTCTCCTGTGAGTCTAGATTTACGAATCCGACGCATAACTGATAGTTAATTGTAACGTTCAGGGCCTCCTAATGACGTTGTAACACTCAAATTACGACGATATTCAATATATCGTCCTGCAGCCGACTTGTCTCCAAGGGTCTATTGCTGCCTCCTGCAGCTTATGGTCGTTCTCCGGTCAGTCTTGATTATCGAATCCGATGCAAAACTGTTAGTTAATTGCAACGTTCAGAGCTTACTAATGACGATGGAACACTCAAATTGCGTCGAGATTCTATACATCGTCCTCCAGCCGACTTGTCTCCAAGGGTCTGTTGCTGCCTCGGGCACCGAATGGTCGTTCTCCTCTGAGTCTACATTTTCGAATCCGACGCAAAACTGATAGTTAATTGTAACGTTCAGGGCCTCCTAATTACGATGGAACACTCAAATTGCGTCGAGATTCAATACATCGGCCTCCAGCCTACTTGTCTCCAAGGGGATATTGCTGCCTCGG
Organism: Schistocerca americana; assembly: GCF_021461395.2. NCBI lineage: Eukaryota > Metazoa > Arthropoda > Insecta > Orthoptera > Acrididae > Schistocerca > Schistocerca americana. The sequence goes on along the minus strand of NW_025725790.1, from coordinate 10,828,472 downwards.
GCACCTTATGGTCGTTCTCCGGTGAGTCTAGATTTTCGAATCCGACGCAAAACTGAGAGTTAATTATAACGTTCAGGGCTCCTAATGACGATGAAACACTCAAAAATGCGTCGCGACTCAATTCATCGCCCTCCAGCCGACCTGATTCAAAGGGTCTATTGTTGCCCGGGCGCCTTTTGGTCGTTCTCCTGTTAGTCTACATTATCGAATCCGACGCAAAACTCATAGTTAATTGTAACGTTCACGGCCACCTAATGACGATGGAATACTCAAATTGCGTCGAGATTCAATACATCGTCCTCCAACCGACTTGTCTCCTAGGGTCTATTGCTGCCTCTGGCACCTTATGGCCGTGCTCCTGTTAGTCTTGATTATCGAATCCGACGCGAAACTGATAGTTAATTGTACAATTCAGGGCCTCCTAATGATGATGGAACACTCAAATTGCGTCTAGATTCAATACATCGTAAGCTAGCCGACTCGTCTCCAAGGGTCTATTGTTGCCTCGGGCGCCTTTTGGTCGTAATCCTGTGACTCAAGATTTTCGAATCCGTCGCAAAACTGATAGGTAATTGTAACGTACAGGGCCTCCTAATGACGATGGAACACTCAAATTGCGTCGAGATTCAATACATCGTCCTCCAGCCGACTTGTCTTCAAGGGGATATTGCTGCCTCGGGCACCATAGTGTCCGTCTCTTGTGAGTCTAGATTTTCAAATCCGACGCGATACTGATAGTTAATTGTAACGTTCAGGGCCTCCTAATGGCGATGGAACACTCAAATAGCGTCCCTATTCGATACATCGTCGTCCAGCCGTCTTGTCACCGAGGGTCTACTGCTGCCTCGGGCACCTTATGGTCGTTCTCCTGTGAGTCTAAATTATCGAATACGACGCAAAATGATAGTTAATTGTAACGTTCAGGGCCTCCTAATGACGATGGAACATTCAAATTGCGTCGCGATTCAATACATCGTTCTCCAGCCGACCTGTCTCCAAGGGTGTATAATTACCTCGGGCGCCTTTTGGTCGACCTCATGCAAGTCTAGATTTTCGAATCCGACGCATAACTGATAGTTAATTGTAACGTTCAGGTCTTCCTAATGACGATGGAACACTCAAACTGCGTTGAGATTCAATACATCGTCCTCCAGGCGACTTGTCTCCAAGGGGATATTGCTGCCTCAGGCACCTTATGGTCCGTCCCCTGCGAGTCTAGGTTTTCGAATCCGACGCAAAACTGATAGTTAATTCTAACGTTCAGGGCCTCCTAATAACGATGGATCACTCAAATTGCATCGCGATTCAATACATCGGCCTCCAGCCGACTTGTCTCCAAGGGTCTATTGCTGCCTCGGGCACCTTGTGGTCGTTCTCCTGTGAGTATAGATTTACGAATCCGACTCATAACTGATAGTTCATTGTAACGTTCAGGGCCTCCTAAAGACGATGGAACACTCAAATTGCGGCGAGATTCAATACATCGTCCTCCAGCCGACTTGACTCCGAGGGTCTATTCCTGCCTCGGGCACCGTATGGTCGTTCACCAGTGGGTCTAAATCAATGAATCTGACGCAAAATGATAGTTAATTGTAACGTTCAGTCCCTTCTAATGACGATGCAACACTCAATTTCCGTCGCGATTCAATACATAGTCCTCCAGCCGACTTGTCTCCAAGGGTCTATTTTTGCCTCGGGCACCCTATGTTCGTTCTCCTGTGAGTCTAGATTGTCGAATCCGACGCAAAACTGATAGTTAATTGTCAAGTTCAGGGCCTCCTAATGACGATGGAACACTCAAATTGCTTCGAGATTCAATACATCGTCTTCCAGCCGACTTGTCTCCAAGGGTCTATTGTTGCCTCGGGCACCCTATGTTCGTTCTCCTGTGAGTCTAGATTGTCGAATCCGACGCATAACTGATAGTTAATTGTAACGTTCAGGTCTTCCTAATGACGATGGAACACTCAAACTGCGTTGAGATTCAATACATCGTCCTCCAGCCGACTTGTCTCCAAGGGGATATTGCTGCCTCAGGCACCTTATGGTCCGTCCCCTGCGAGTCTAGGTTTTCGAATCCGACGCAAAACTGATAGTTAATTCTAACGTTCAGGGCCTCCTAATAACGATGGATCACTCAAATTGCATCGCGATTCAATACATCGGCCTCCAGCCGACTTGTCTCCAAGGGTCTATTGCTGCCTCGGGCACCTTGTGGTCGTTCTCCTGTGAGTATAGATTTACGAATCCGACTCATAACTGATAGTTAATTGTAACGTTCAGGGCCTCCTAACGACGATGGAACACTCAAATTGCGGCGAGATTCAATACATCGTCCTCCAGCCGACTTGACTCTGAGGGTCTATTCCTGCCTCGGGCACCGTATGGTCGTTCACCAGTGGGTCTAAATCAATGAATCTGACGCAAAATGATAGTTAATTGTAACGTTCAGTCCCTTCTAATGACGATGCAACACTCAATTTCCGTCGCGATTCAATACATAGTCCTCCAGCCGACTTGTCTCCAAGGGTCTATTGTTGCCTCGGGCACCCTATGTTCGTTCTCCTGTGAGTCTAGATTGTCGAATCCGACGCAAAACTGATAGTTAATTGTCAAGTTCAGGGCCTCCTAATGACGATGGAACACTCAAATTGCTTCGAGATTCAATACATCGTCTTCCAGCCGACTTGTCTCCAAGGGTCTATTGCTGCCTCGGGCACCTTATTGTCGTTCTCCTGTGAGTCTAGATTGTCGAATCCGACGCAAAACTGATAGTTAATTGTAACGTTCAGGGCCTCCTAATGACGATGGAACACTCATATTGCTTCCAGATTCAATAATTCGTCTTCCAGGCGAATTGTCTCCAAGGGGATATGGCTGCCTCGGGCATCTTATGGACCGTCTCCTGTGAGTCTAGATTTTCGAATCCGACGCAAAACAGATGGTTAATTGTAACGTTCATGGCCTCCTAATGTCGATGGAACACTCAAATTGCGTCGAGATTCAATTCATCGACCTCCAGCCGACTTGTCTCCAAGGGGATTTTGCTGCCTCGGGCACCTTATGGTCGTTCTCCTGTGAGTCTAGATTTTCGAATCCGACGCAAAACTGATAGTTAATTGTAGCCTTCAGGGCCTCCTAAAGACGATGGAACACTCAAATTGCGTCGAGATTCAATACATCGTCCTCCAGGGGACTTGTCTCTAAGGGGTTATTGCTCCTTCGGGCACCATATATTCCGGCTCCTGTGAGTCTAGATTTTGAAATCAGACGCGAATCTGATAGTTAATTGTAAAGTTCATGGCCTCCCAATGGCGATGGAACTCTCAAATTGCGTCGCAATTCAATACATCGTCTTTCAGCCGACTTGTCTCCAAGGGTCTATAGCTGCCTCGTGCACCTTATGGTCGTTCCCCTGCGAGTCTAGATTATCGAATCCGACGCAAAACTGATAGTTAATTGTAACTTTTACGGCCTCCTAATGACGATGGAACACTCAAATTGCGTCGAGATTCAATACATGGTCCTTGAGCCGACTAGTCTCCAACTGATTATTGTTGCCACGGGCGCCTTTTGGTCGTTCTCCAGAGTCTAGATTATGGAATCCGACGCAAAACTGATAGCTAATTGTAACGTTCAGGGCCTCCTAATGACGATGGAACACTCAAATTGCGTCGAGATTCAATTCATCGGCCACCAGCCGACTTGCCTCCATGGGTCTATTGCTGTCTTGGGCACCTTGTTGTCGTTTTCCTGTGAGTCTAGATTTACGAAGCCGACGCATAACTGATAGTTAATTGTAACGTTCAGGGCCTCCTAATGACAATGGAACACTCAAATTACGTCGAGAGTCAATACATCGTCCTCCGGGCGACTTGTCTCCAAGGGGAAATTGTTGGCTCGGGCATCTTATTGTCGTTCTCCTGTGAGTCTAGATATTCGAATCCGACGCAAAACTGAGAATTAATTATAACGTTCAGGGCCTCCTAATGACGATGGAACACTCAAATTGCGTCGGGATTCAATACATCGTCCTCCAGCCGACTTGTCTCCAAAGGTCTATTGCTGCCTCGGGCACCTTATGGTCGTTCTCCTGTGAGTCTTGATTATCGAATCCGACCCAAAACTGTTAGTTAATTGTAACGTTCAGAGCTTCCTAATGACGATGGATCACTCAAATTGCGTCGAGATTGAATACATCGTCCTCCAGCCGAATTGTCTCCAAGGGTCTATTGCTGCCTCGGGCACCTTATGGTCGTTCTCCTCTGAGTCTACATTTTCGAATCCGACGCAAAACTGATAGTTAATTGTAGCGTTCAGGGCCTCCTAATTACGATGGAACACTCAAATTGCGTCGAGATTCAATACATCGTCCTCCAGCCGACTTGTCTCCAAAGGTCTATTGTTGCCCCGGGTGCCTTTTGGTCGTTCTCCTGTGAGTCTACATTATCTAATCCGACGCAAAACTCATAGTTAATTGTAACGTTCTCGGCCACCTAATGACGATGGAACACTCAAATTGCGTCGAGATTGAATACATCGTCCTCCAGCCGACTTGTCTCCAAGGGTCTAATGCTGCCTCTGGCACCTTATGGTCGTGCTCCTGTGTGTCTTGATTTTCGAATCCGACGCGAAACTGATAGTTAATTGTAACGTTCAGGGCCTCCTAATGACGATTGAACACTCAAATTGCGTCGAGATTCAATACATCGTAAGCCAGCCGACTCGTCTCCAAGGGTCTATTGTTGCCTCGGGCACCATATGGTCGTTCGCCTCTGAGTCTACTTTTTCGAATCCGACGCAAAACTGATAGTTATTTGTAACGTTCAGGGCCTCCTAATGACGATGGAACACTCAAATTGCGTCGAGATTCAATACATCGTCCTCCAGGCGACTTGTCTCCAAGGGTCTATTGCTGCCTCGGGCACCTTATGGTCGTTCTCCTCTGAGTCAACATTTTCGAATCCGACACATAACTGATAGTTAATTGTAACGTTCATTGCCTCCTAATGACGATGGAACACTCAAATTGCGTCGAGATTCAATACATCGTAATCCAGCCGTCTTGTCCCCAAGGGTCTATTGTTGCCTCTGGCGCATTTTGTTCGTCCCCCTGTGAGTTTCGATTTTCGAATCAGACGCAAAACTGATAGTTAATTGTAACGTTCAGGCCCTCCTAATGATGATGGAACACTCAAATTGCGTCGAGATTCAATACATCGTCCTCCAGCCGACTTGTCCCCAGGGTCTATTGCTGACTCGGGCTCCTTATGATCGTTCTCTTTTGAGTCTAGATTTTCGTATCCGACGCAAAACTGAGAGTTAATTATAACGTTCAGGGCCTCCAAATGACGATGGAACACTCAAATTGCGGCGAGATTCAATACATCGTCCTCCAGCCGACTTGTCTTCAAGGGGATACTGCTGCCTCGTTCACCATAGTGTCCGTCTCTTGTGAGTCTAGATTTTCAAATCCGACGCGATACTGATAGTTAATTGTAACGTTCGGAGACCCCTAAGGACGATGGAACACTCAAATTGCGTAGCTATTCAATACATCGTCGTCTAGCCGACTTGTTTCCGAGGGTCTATTGCTGCTTCGGGCACCTTGTGGTCGTTCTCCTGTGAGTCTAGATTTACGAATCCGACGCATAACTGATAGTTAATTGTAACGTTCAGGGCCTCCTAATGACGATGGAACACTCAAATTACGTGGAGAGTCAATATATCGTCCTCCACCCGACTTGCCTCCAAGGGGATATTGCTGCCTCGGGCACATTATGGTCGTTCTTTTGTGAGTCTAGATTATCGAATCCGACGCAAAACTGATAGTTATTTGTAACGTGGGCCTCCTAATGACGATGGAACACTCAAATTGCGTCGAGATTCAATCCATCGTCCTCCAGGCGACTTGCCTCCAAGGGTCAATTGCTGCCTCGGGCACCTTATGGTCGTTCTCCTCTGAGTCTACATTTTAGAATCCGACGCAAAACTGATAGTTAATTGTAACGTTCAGGGCCTCCTAATGACGATGGAACACTCAAACTACGTCGAAAGTCAATATATCGTCTTCCAGCCGACTTGCCTCCAAGGGGATATTGCTGCCTCGGGCACATTATTGTCGTTCTTCTGTGAGTCTAGATTATCGAATCCGACGCAAATCTGATACTTATTTGTAACGCTCAGGGCCTCCTAATGACGATGGAACATTCAAATTGCGTCGCGATACAATACATCGTCCTCCAGCCGACTTGTCTCCAAGGGTCTATTGTTGCCTCGGGCGCCTTTTGGTCGTCCTCCTTTGAGTCTAGCTTTTCGAATCCGACGCATAACAAACAGTTAATTGTCACGTTCAGGTCTTCCTAATGACGATGGAACACTCAAATTGCGACGAGATTCAATACATCGTCCTTCAGCCGACCTGTCTCCAAGGGTCTATTATTGCCTCGGGCGCCTTTTGGTCGTTCTCCTGAGTCTAGATGATGGAATCCGACGCAAAACTGATAGTTAATTGTAACGTTCAGGGCCTCCTAATAACGGTGGAACACTCAAATTGCGTCGAGATTAAATACATCGGCCTCCAGCCGACTTGTCTCCAAGGGTCTATTGCTGCCTCGGGCACCTTATGGTCGTTCTCCTCTGAGTCTACATTTTCGAATCCGACGCAAAACTGATAGTTAATTGTAGCGTTCAGGGCCTCCTAATTACGATGGAACACTCAAATTGCGTCGAGATTCAATACATCGTAAGCCAGCCGACTCGTCTCCAAGGGTCTATTGTTGCCTCGGGCACCATATGGTCGTTCTCCTCTGAGTCTACTTTTTCGAATCCGACGCAAAACTGATAGTTATTTGTAACGTTCAGGTCTTCCTAATGACGATGGAAACTCAAATTGCGACGAGATTCAATACATCGCCCTTCAGCCGACTTGTCTCCAAGGGTCTATTGGTGCCTCGGGCACCTTATTGTCTTTCTCCTGTGAGTCTAGAATATCGAATCCGACGCAAAGCTGATACTTAATTGTAACGTACAGGGCCTCCTAATGACGATGGAACATTCAAATTGCGTGGCGATTCACTACATCGTCCTCCAGGCGACCTGTCTCCAAGTGTCTATTGTTGCCTCGGGCGCCGTTTGGTCGTCCTCCTGCAAGTCTAGATTTTCGAATCCGACGCATAACTAATAGTTAATTGTAATATTCAGGTCTTCCTAATGACGAAATTTCGTCGAGATTCAATATATCGCCCTCCAGCCGACTGGTCTCCAAGGGGATATTGCTGCCTCGAGCATCTCAAGGTCCGGCTCCTGTGAGGCTACATTTTTGAATCCGACGCATAACTGATAGTTAATTGTAACGTTCAGGGCCTCCTAAAGACGATGGAACACTCAAATTGCGTCGAGATTCAATACATCGTCCTTCAGCCGACTTGTCTCCAAGGGGATATTCCTTTCTCGGGCACCTTATGGTCGTTCTCCTGTGAGTCTAGATTTTCGAATCCGACGCAAAACTGATAGTTAGTTGTAACGTTCAGGGCCTCCTAATGACGATGGAGCACTCAAATTGTGTCGAGATTCAATACATCATCCTCCAGCCGACTTGTCTCCAACGGTCTATTGCAGCCTCTGGCATCTTATGGTCGTGCTCCTGTGAGTCTAGATTTACGAATCCTACGCAAAACTGATAGTTAATTGTAACGTTCAGGGCCTCCTAATGACGATGGAACACTCAAATTGCGTCGAGATTCAATACATCGTCCTCCAGCCATCTTGTCTCCAAGGGTCTATTGTTGCCTCGGGCGCCTTTTGGTCGTCCCCCTGTGAGTCTAGATTTTCGAATCCGACACATAACTGATAGTTAATTGTAACGTTCAGGGCCTTCTAATGACGATGGAACACTCAAGTTCCGTCGAGATTCAATACATCGGCCTCCAGCCGACTTGTCTCCAAGGGTCTATTGCTGCCTCGGGTACCTTGTGGTCGTTCTCCTGTGAGTCTAGATTTACGAATCGGACGCATAACTAATAGTTAATTGTAACGTTCAGGGCCTCCTAATGACGATGGAAGACTCAAATTACGTCGAGATTCAATATATCGTCCTCCAGCCGACTAGTCTCCAAGGGGATATTGCTGCCTCGGGCACATTATGGTCGTTCTCCTGTACTCTAGATTTTTGAATCCGCCGCAAAACTGAGAGTTAATTATAACGTTCAGGGCCTCCAAATGACGATGGAACACTCATATTGCAGCGAGATTCAATACATCGTCCTCCAGCCGACTTGTCTTCAAGGGAATATTGCTGCCTCGGGCACCATAGTGTCCGTCTCTTGTGAGTCTAGATTTTCAAATCCGACGCGATACTGATAGTTAACTGTAACGTTCAGGGCCTCCTAATGACGATTGAATACTCAAATTGCGACGCTATTCAATACAACGTCCTCCAGCCGATTTGTCTCCAAGGGGATATTGCCGCCTCGGGCACCTTATGGTCGTTCTTCTGTGAGTCTAGATTATCGAATCCGACGCAAAACTGATACTTATTTGTAACGCTCAGGGCCTCCTAACGACGATGGAACATTCAAATTGCTCCGCGATTCAATACATCGTCCTTCAGCCGACTTGTCTCCAAGGGTCTATTGGTGCCTCGGGCACCTCATGGTCGTTCTCCTGTGAGTCTAGATTGTCGAATCCGACGCAAAACTAATAGTTAATTTGAACTTTCAGGGCCTCCTAATGACGATGGAACACTCAAATTGCTTCAAGTTTCAATACATCGTCCTCCAGCCGACTTGTCTCCAAGGGGATATTGCTGCCTCGGGCACCTTATGGTCGTTCTCCTGTGAGTCTAGAATATCGAATCCGACGCAAAGCTGATACTTAATTGTAACGTACAGGGCCTCCTAATGACGATGGAACATTCAAATTGCGTCGCGATTCAATACATCGTCCTCCAGGCGACCTGTCTCCAAGTGTCTATTGTTGCCTCGGGCGCCTTTTGGTCGTCCTCCTGCAAGTCTAGATTTTCGAATCCGACGCATAACTAATAGTTAATTGTAATGTTCAGGTCTTCCTAATGACGAAATTGCGTCGAGATTCAATATATCGCCCTCCAGCCGACTGGTCTCCAAGGGGATATCGCTGCCTCGGGCACCTTATGGTCCGGCTCCTGTGAGTCTACATTTTCGAATCCGACGCATAACTGATAGTTAATTGTAACGTTCAGGGCCTCCTAATGACGATGGAACACTGAAATTGCGTCGAGATTCAATACATCGTCCTTCAGCCGACTTGTCTCCAAGGGGATATTGCTGCCTCGGGCACCTTATGGTCGTTCTCCTGTGAGTCTAGACTTTTGAATCCGACGCAAAACTGATAGTTAATTGTAACGTTCAGGGCCTCCTAATGACGATGGAACACTCAAATTGTGTCGAGATTCAATACAGCATCCTCCAGCCGACTTGTCTCCAAGGGTCTATTCCTGCCTCTGGCATCTTATGGTCGTGCTCCTGTGAGTCTAGATTTACGAATACGACGCGGTACTGATAGTTAATTGTAAAGTTCAGGGGCTCCTAATAACGATGGAGCAATAAAATTGCGTCGAGGTTCAATATATAGTCCTCCAGGCGTCTTGTCTCCCAGGGTCTATTGCTTCTTCGGGCACCTTATGATCGTTCTCCTCTGAGTCTACATTTTCGTATCCGACGCAAAACTGATATTTAATTGTAACGTTCAGGGCCGCCTAATAACGATGGAACACTCAAATTGCGTCGCGATTTAATACATCGTCCTCGAGCCGACTTGTCTCCAAGGGTCTATTGTTCCCTCGGGCGCCTTTTGGTCGTCCTCCAGAGTTTAGATTATGGAATCTGACGCAAAACTGATAATTAATTGTAACGTTCAGGGCCTCGTAATGACGATGGAACACTCAGATTGCGTCGGGATTCAATACATCGGCCTCCAGCCGACTTGTCTCCGAGGGTCTATTGCTGCCTCTGGCACGTTGTTGTCGTGCTCCTGTGAGTCTAGATTTTTGAATCCGACGCGAAAATAATAGTTAATTGTAACGTTCAGGGCCTCCTAATGACGATGGAACACTCAAATTGCTTCAAGATTCAATACATCGTCCTCCAGCCGACTTGTCTCCAAGGGGATATTGTTGCCTCGGGCACCTTATGGTCGTTCTCCTGTGAGTCTAGAATATCGAATCCGACGCAAAGCTGATACTTAATTGTAACGTACAGGGCCTCCTAATGACGATGGAACATTCAAATTGCGTCGCGATTCAATACATCGTCCTCCAGGCGACCTGTCTCCGAGTGTCTATTGTTGCCTCGGGCGCCTTTTGGTCGTCCTCCTGCAAGTCTAGATTTTCGAATCCGACGCATAACTAATAGTTAATTGTAATGTTCAGGTCTTCCTAATGACGAAATTGCGTCGAGATTCAATATATCGCCCTCCAGCCGACTGGTCTCCAAGGGGATATCGCTGCCTCGGGCACCTTATGGTCCGGCTCCTGTGAGTCTACATTTTCGAATCCGACGCATAACTGATAGTTAATTGTAACGTTCAGGGCCTCCTAATGACGATGGAACACTCAAATTGCGTCGCGATTCAATACATCGTCCTTCAGCCGACTTGTCTCCAAGGCGATATTGCTGCCTCGGGCACCTTATGGTCGTTCTCCTGTGAGTCTAGACTTTTGAATCCGACGCAAAACTGATAGTTAATTGTAACGTTCAGGGCCTCCTAATGACGATGGAACACTCAAATTGTGTCGAGATTCAATACATCATCCTCCAGCCGACTTGTCTCCAAGGGTCTATTCCTGCCTCTGGCATCTTATGGTCGTGCTCCTGTGAGTCTAGATTTACGAATACGACGCGAAACTGATAGTTAATTTAAAGTTCAGGGTCTCCTAATATCGATGGAGCAATAAAATTGCGTCGAGGTTCAATATATAGTCCTCCAGGCGTCTTGTCTCCCAGGGTCTATTGCTTCTTCGGGCACCTTATGATCGTTCTCGTCTGAGTCTACATTTTCGTATCCGACGCAAAACTGATATTTAATTGTAACGTTCAGGGCCGCCTAATAACGATGGAACACTCAAATTGCGTCGCGATTTAATACATCGTCCTCCAGCCGACTTGTCTCCAAGGGTCTATTGTTCCCTCGGGCGCCTTTTGGTCGTCCTCCAGAGTTTAGATTATGGAATCTGACGCAAAACTGATAATTAATTGTAACGTTCAGGGCCTCCTAATGACGATGGAACACTCAGATTGCGTCGAGATTCAATACATCGGCCTCCAGCCGACTTGTCTCCAAGGGTCTATTGCTGCCTCTGGCACGTTGTTGTCGTGCTCCTGTGAGTCTAGATTTTCGAATCCGACGCGAAAATAATAGTTAATTGTAACGTTCAGGGCCTCCTAATGACGGTGGAACACTCAAATTGCGTCGAGATTCAATACATCGGCCTCCAGCCGACTTGTCTCCAAGGGTCTACTGCTGTCTCGGGCACCTTGTGGTCGTTCTCCTCAGAGTCTACATTTTCGATTCCGACGCAAAACTGATAGTTAATTGTAACGTTCAGGGCCTCTTAATTACGTTGGAACACTGAAATAGCGTCGAGATTCTATAGATTATCCTCCAGCCGACTTGTCTCCAAGCGTCTATTGTTGCCTCGGGCGCCCTTTGGTCGTCCTCCTGTGAGTCTAAATTTTCGAATCCGACGCATAACTGATAGTTAATTGTAACGTTCAGGGCCTCGTAATGACGATGGAACACTCAAATTGCGTCGCGATTCAATTCATCGCCCTCCAGCCGACCTGATTCCAAGGGTCTATTGTTGCCCCGGGCGCCTTTTGGTCGTTCCCTGGGAGTCTAGATTATCGAATCCGACGCTAAACTCATAGTTAATTGTAACGTTCACGACCCCCTAATGACGATGGAACACTGAAATTGGTTCGAGATTCAATACATCGTCCTCCAGCCGACTTGTCTCAAAGGGTCTATTGCTGCCTCTGGCACCTTATGGTCGTGCTCCTGTGAGTCTTGATTTTCGAATCCGACGCATAACTGTAAGTTAATTGTAACGTTCACGGCCTCTTAATGACGATGGAACAATCAAATTGCGTCGAGATTCAATTCATCGTCCTCCAGGCGACTTGTCTCCAAGGGTCTATTGCTGCCTCGGGTACCATATGGTCGTTCTCCTCTGAGTCTACATTTTCGAATCCGACGCAAAACTGATAGTTATTTGTAACGTTCAGGGCCTCCTAATGACGATGGAACACTCAAATTGCGTCGAGATTCAATACAGCGTCCTCCAGGCGACTTGTCTCCAAGGGCCTATTGCTGCCTCGGGCACCTTATGGTCGTTCTCCTCTTGTAGGGAAGCAGCCTACTCACGCTGTAGTAAATTCACATCAGTTTCCATTGTGTGCCAGCCAGTCTGCTGTAACTACCTCTGATGTCATAAATGTTGCGCAATACCTTAAAAATCAATCAAATGACCTAAAACTTTTCTAGCATGTCAGGAATAATACTAAATTAATGTGTGTTAAATATCAGTTCGATAATTTCAGTCATTTTCGAAATTTGGACGTTTTTCTGAAAAAGTCATTGGCGCAACAGAAAAGAGCTAGAGACTACAAAATATATATATAGATTCATCTTTCATAATGATTTAATAAAAAGAGTACTTTGGATTTCACAAATTAAGATTTTAGTAGAAATTCATGATTTTGTGGTTTTCGTCTCAAAACTGAAGGAAGCAAGATAGATTAAGTAGGCTAGTAAATAAGGCTAGGATGTTTAGATTTAAATAGGTTGGAGGTCCGCTATGATTATGAAGATGTGTAAAGTTTCTTTTTAATACCTATAAAATTATAGCGATAGCGGATCTCAAAAGGGGCAGTTCAGAGATCATCTACTGCGTGCAGCGTAATTTAATTAATTCTCTCGCCCAAAGTATTTAACTTAGCCACGTCAAAATTTTATTATCAATACTTACCTGCGTGCTGAATGCACGTTTAAATTAAGAGCTTCATCGGCCGTTAGCAAAAGAAGCTATAAATTATGATGTAACTTGATGTGGTGCGTTACTAGCCCAGCGGCTAGTCGAGAGAGCCGAAAAGATCAGGCGTTCCCTTCGCCGTCCGCACCGCGGCTTTATATATAAGGACGCTACGCGAGGAAGCAAGGCCCCAGTTCTCTCCAGACGCTGAATGACACGCCATCTGTGTCGGTAGTCGCGTCGCATCAGTGTATCTGCTACAAACAGCCCCGGGTGCCGCATTAAGTTACTAGAGATACGCGGAACCATGAAAACATTTTATGTGAAGTGTTAATTCTGGAATGATTTTCATTATCTAGCTTCAGTTTGCGTATTGTCGTATTTTCACGTGCCGTCGCGGGACAGACATTCTACCAAATATTTAGCGTGGCGTTTGATGAAATATTTTTATCAAATTATGGCGAGCATTTTTTTAAACATTTAATTCGGACATTTATAGTTGCATCAGCGCATTAGACTTTGAACGGCTCTGTTAGTTAGGTTGTAGGGATACTTGTGTTTTTTATCAGTGAATTTCAGAATATACTCAACTATTTTGGAAAACCGTTTTTGATTAGAAATCCCGGACAATCTCCTAATTCCTCAGAGCTATAAGCTGCAGCTATAATGGTATCTCAATTGAAGTGGGCACTAGGATCTCTAATTACTGGTTCCAGGTTTTATTAAATCACTTTCTGGGTGCCAAAAAAGTAAATAGAGAGCTAGTGTTGAGAACAGCGAAAGACAGCATTAACTACATTCTAAAAGCCAGAAACTGATTCTACATGCAAGCGTTTATCCAGCAATCAGATTAGATTATTTATCACAAACTGCATCCGCCGCCCCACATATGGTGCATCGGCCGGGAAATGTTACAACATTCAAACAAGGATACTACATTAATTGTTTTTACAACTAATTCGCCGCCCCACATATGGTGCATCGGCCGGGAAATGTTACAACATTCAAACAAGGATACTACATTAATTGTTTTTACAACTTATTCGCCGCCCCACATATGGTGCATCGGCCGGGAAATGTTACAACATTCAAACAAGGATACTACATTAATTGTTTTTACAACTTATTCGCCGCCCCACATATGGTGCATCGGCCGGGAAATCAACTAAGTGAAAGTGATTTTTAACTATTCGGATTCGCGAGTGGAATGCGACACGCAACTGAGTATAAAACAGTGAAAGTGTTACGTGTGCATGTGGACGACGCAATTGGATTAACAACGCATCTGGATTGACGGAGCTGGCACTGAGTCTAGCGGTGCTGCCGGCATCGCGAGAAGCCAGTCTCGCCGCACCGCAGTCGTTCGCTGGAGCAGCCGGCGCAGAGCCTGCAATTGCGGGCCACGCTAACACACAACAGCCGTCGGAGAGCCGTCTGCAGTTCAACGCGCCACGTCGCGTCAGGAATCCTGGTACGCCGCGCCGGCAACGCCATACGTCGTGCAGAAGGAACTAAGTTAAGTGAAAAGCTGTTAAAAATTTTACTAACCTGCACTAAAAGACTGTCGGCGATGGAACCGCCAAAAGAAACGGAGTTTAAACGTAAATTAGAACCTATGTCTGTTGAGGGAACTGTAAATCCAGACAACGGTTCAAGAGTAAATAGGCATGAAAGTAGTAATGTTAAAGTGAAAAATGAAGTACTGTCTCCTGACAGTAGTGTGGGAAGGGGCAATGATTCAATAATAGAGACCCCTGTAGTAAAGCGGAAAGTAGAAATTGTAAATTTATGGGATGATAGTTTCTCTGATGAATTAAAAATGAAACAGTCATCAGAGATGGTAGAGTTTAAGAAGGAGCAGTTGGATATGACTAATCAATCAGAAGTTTCATGTAGTTTTGATGATTCGGGTATTGGAGCTAGTTTTATGTCACCTGAGTGTGATAAAAAACCCGCCAGTGAGCAACCCAAAGATGCTGGGGCTGTTGATCTAAATGTTATATTACAAGCAATAGCTGCCAGTAATGCACAAATGACAGCTGAATTAAAATCTGAAATAAGTGAACAGGTCAAAAGCAGTAATGCTGAATTATAGTCTGAAATTGTGGCCAGCCAAACCAATTTTAATAAACGGTTTGAGGCGATGGACAATAAATTAGAATCCAATAAAGCTGAATTAGAAAATTCTTTCAAGGCTAGTTGCAATAAGTTGAAAGAGGATCTGGACAGTTTGAATTATAAAATTGATTACAACCATGAGGATATTAAGAAAAAGGTTGCTCAACAGTTTTCTGAAATGTATAAAACAGTTAAATCCGAAGTTGCTGAGGTTCGCAAAGACTTCCGAATGGAAGATGCGAAGCTGGAGCACAAGTTAACAGAAAAGATCGAGGCGGAATCTGAACTGTGCTCAGATAGATTTAAAGACGTTAACATTAAAGTAAACATATGTCAAGCAGATGTAGATGCAATTAAAACTGACACTACTCATATTGTGCAAAGAGTAGATAATGTTGAAATGAAAGTAGAAAATATCAGTACTAACATTGCTAACATTGAGAGTAAAGTAGCTTCAGTAACATCTGGTAATGGTAATGTACAACAAGTTGTAGCTGCAAACGCCGCTTTTATCGGGTGTCGGTAGTTCTTGCGGTTCGATCCAGATAAAAATATCCATCAGCTAGATTTCTGGAACGATTTTGAAGATGTGATTCCACCAACTTGGTCTGAACGAGAGAAAATCTCGTTTGTTAGAAGACATTTAGCAGGTGACGCCATGCGTTGGTCAGCTGATGTTATGTTGAAATGTAAAACATTAGCGGAATTTAAAACAACTTTTATTAATGAGTATTGGTCTAGCAATAAGCAAAATGAAGTGTTGAGAGAATTTTGGAGTGGAAAACGCTTCAATGCAGGCAAGGAATCAATTAAAGAGTTTGCTAGGTCATGGATTTCACGGTTGTCACATTTGGCGGAAAAGCTGAAACCTGAAATGATTATACTAGGTCTTGAAGCCAAACTGCCATGGTATTGGCAAACTAGAATTATATCTGCCCCTAGAGACAATCTGGATCGTTTCATTGAGTATTTGGAACGTGTAGAACGTGTTGCTGCCAATGAGGAGCAAGCACGTAATAACCGAAATGCCAATAACAATAATAGTAATTTTAGGAACGAGCAAAGTGGCAATGTAAACATTAGAACAGTAGGTGTTCGCCGTCCTAAGAGAGGTAGGAATTGGGGAAATAATTATCAGAACCAACAATGGCATCCAAGGGATAATAATTTTGTTCCAAACAGAAATATGCATGTAAACAACAGTACGGAAAGTAAGGCTACGCCAGCTAACCTTAATGAAACTAAAGGAAACAATAGTATGCCGAGGCAGGAAAACTAGTTCCCGTCTATGAGGACACTGGCGCTCACCAGGCGGTTACTTTTCCTATGCCAGTAGTTAAGGGAATTGGTAAGACAGATCAGAATACTCAGACTGAACATGTGGAGGAAGAGTCGGTAGCACCTAAGGATATTAGATCACTCACAGTATTTGATAGATACCGTATTAGAGACGCTTTCTAAGTGGGAAGAGAAAGAGAAGGCGCAGCAGTGTAACGATAGGGACGAGCTACAAAACACTGAATTGTCAGGTGAAGAAGCAGAAGAAATTCATGCTTATATTTACAATGAGGATGATGTGCTCTTATCTAAAGTGCCTGTGCAGGATATTGATAATGTACTAATAGATTTAGGACAGGAGGTAAGTGAGAATGTAGAGGGTAGGCTGTTGAGGGTCGATGAACCCAGTAGCCGTGACCAGTTGTCACTGGAGAAGGAACCCGACGAAAATAGTAAAAGTGGTTTAGCTGTAACTAGTGTTATGCCCGGTCTGGAGGCGCAGAATCGCTCAGACTACAGTAATTTGGGTCATGTTCAGCAAACTAAATGTAATGAAGTCGTGCGGGGTTTCGATTTAAAATTAATAGACCGACTGGAAAAGGCAGCTGAAAATGTAATTCAGGAAACCCCTACACACTGTGACCTAAATGTAATGAAGACAGATGTCGATCACTTTAGTTGGAGACAAATCCAAAAAGAACTACTAGATGAATGTGAGGAACCACCTGTACAACCTAGAATAAGCCACCCTATAATAATAGTGAATATGTTGGGTATCAATGTACGTTGTCTCTTAGACAGTGGAAGTGAGGTGAGTGCAATATCTCAGTCCTTCTTTGATGCATTACCTGGTAAAGACAAGCTTACAGTAATGAGGGTATCAGGACTAAGAATAATTGGTGCTACTGGCAAGGTGTCAAAAACGGTAAAGCAAGCAGCTTTACTGCCCTTTAACATTAATGGTAATTTAATTGATCATCCATGTTTAATTGTAAACAATCTCAGTATTGAGGTTTTAATTGGCATAGATTTCTTGTCAAAATATCAGAGTGTTGTTGACTTTGAAAGAAGCCAGTTAAAAATGGTTTTGCCAATAACCGGAGTAATTATAGTACCTTTTAGTGATAAACATGTAGTAACTGATCATGAAACTTGGGAGCTGCCTATACGAGTTCTGAAAAATAGGAGGTATTGGGACGAGGATGTTAATCTTGGTACAAGTAAGCTAAACACAGAAGAAGAAGAAGAAGCAATTATTTTAGACAAGATAGAAGCTAAGTTGCAGGAAATCTATAAGATTTCAGACAATCAAAAGGAAGAACTGAAACAGGTTCTAAAAAGGCATCATAAAGTATTTTCAGATCGACGTGTCGTGGTCATAGGTAGTGAATGAATGCTGTAGGGAGGAGGTTGTTCTGTAACCTCTACACAGTGTGGCAGCTGTGCAGTCCCAGCTGTGTGAGATCTTCTTTCCATTTCAGGTCTCACTCATTCTTCATCTTTTCTATCCACCTAAAATTTCTAACTCTTCTTTACAGCATTAAACCAATGAATGCTGTAGGGAGGAGGTTGTTCTGTAACCTCTACACAGTGTTGCAGCTGTGCAGTCCCAGCTGTGTGAGATCTTCTTTCCCACTTCAGATCTCACTCATTCTTCCTCTTTCCTATCTACAAAAAAATTTCGACCTTTTCTTTCCAAATACTAAAAATTTTACGTTATGACTATCAATACAGCATTAAGCTAATGAATGCTGTAGGGAGGAGGTTGTTCTGTAACCTCTATACAGTGTGGCAGCTGTGCAGTCCCAGCTGTGTGAGATCTTTCCTTTTCAGGTCTCACTCACTCTTCATCTTTTCTATCCACCTAAAATTTCTAACTCTTGTTTACAGCATTAAACTAATGAATGCTGTAGGGAGGAGGTTGTTCTATAACCTCTACACAGTGTGGCACCTGTGCAGTCCCAGCTGTGTGAGATCTTCTTTCCATTTCAGGTCTCACACATTCTTCATCTTTCCTATCCACAAAAATTTCGACCCCTTCTTTCCAGACATGAAAATTTTCTGTCATGGCTATCAAGCCATGAGTTATGTAACCATTCTATCTACCAATTAGTGAAACAAAATACCTAATGTGACAAACCTAATAGTGACAAACAATAGAGAAGTATGATGTAATTAAGATACAAATGTATTTGAGTAACAATTATGTATAGTACCCTGGTAATATAGTAACTACAAAGTGTTGTTTTATTGGAAATGGTCCACCAACAGTAACTTAAAAAGATGTATGAATTCATGTACAAGCAGGATCTGAAGTGGTAGTGAAACCTAGTGTATGCATTAGAGCTATCTAAGAAATAGTAAAACAGATTGCTTAGTGTTAGGAAAAATATGCAGATAAGTTGTAAGATTAAACTCACATGGTGCAGCAAGGAAAGGCAATGTAATAGAATTAAGCAGTGTTTGTGGTTGAGACGTGAAGGACACGTCCCTGAAGTATTTATAAGGTTGGAGCTGGCCATTATTTTAGTGTAGTGTGTGACAGGATACACCTACACGTATTGAGGTTATGAGTTGGAGGCGTGAATGCGACCATAGGTACACTTATGTTAAATGAGACAGAGCAGCTCATGGTGTCCTATAGGTTTAAGGAATTTAGCATTACGCTGGTCCATAATTACTTGATGCACTTTAGTGGTAGGTCCGAGAGAGACTACCTGAGGTTTCAGGGTCCGATCGAATGGAAATGGATTGCCACGTGAGCAAACTGATCAGCTGCAGTACACTATGAATATGAAATAAATGTGCTATCCTATGCTTCAAATATTAATAGAGTGAGTGTTAAATAAGTACATACACTAGCAAAATAAATAAATAACATACTGACAGACGTGAAACATTATTTTAGCTCAGCATAAATACACTTCAAAGTAAGTAAGTACCTAATTGCAGATGTGGAACTGACAACAGCAGAGAACCAATAAGTGGATTTAGTAGTCAACTAAACGTAGTGTGTTTTGAACACTCACAACTGTACTATTACCAAAAGTTACTCACATGTACAAAGAAGCTGAGAAAACAACCACTAATCATACTCATACTATCTCTAAGAATAAGGTAATCAAAGATGAGTCAGTTAAGTGCTTAAAATACAAATGTATCAGGAATGTACCGAGCATTGGTTCAGTGTTCCGGCCCAGAAATAATAAATTCAAATTAAATAGGATTCATGATTGTATGCCTTGAGCATAGATTTTCTCTAGTACGTGACTAACGGCGTTTTGAGCCATTTGTTTACCGATTTTATGACAATTAAGTAACCACGAGAGTAAAATTGAAAAAGTTCTGTTAACTTTGTTCCAGAAAAATGTTGGAGGATAAAATGTATATATCCCCATTTCATTGTGACCCACCCTTAGATATTAAGTGAACAGAGTGTGAGGCACTCTTTTTGTTTGTTCTACAGGACGAACCAGATAATGCCAGCCTGGTAGCTGTGTGAAAGCGTGGAGTGACTTGGACACAACTCACAGTGACCCCTCCCCTTTCCCCCATGTAATTTAGAGAGGACGTGAAGGACGCACACCATAGCAACTTCCCCTCCTCTACCCTTGTGAATGGAAGTGTAGGACGCCAGCCAAAGCGGCTACAACCACGTGTGTAAAAATTATTTGTGGAATTTTCTTTCAGGTTTAGAAAAGACTGCTAAGAGATAATCATCTGTTTATGTGTCATGTTATTTTCTTTGAATCTGTGTATGTAAAAATGTATTTAATGTATTTAATGGATCTAAGATTTTCATAATTTTTCAATTTGTATGTGTTTGTTTGTCTAAGGCAATATGTATGCCAAAATATTTCGTTGACTTTGCTTAAAATTTTGAGTAATGACATTGTTTGAAAGGCAGTGAACATGCCCACAATTTAAATAATTAATGTAGGTAATTAGTTTTCCTTAATGTTTCTACAGGTTTATATTTCAATTATGATTTTCATAGGGAGTTAAACTGTACTCTTGCTTCCCTTTTTGTAATTAAATTTTTTTTTCATTCATTAACATTCATAAACAAAAAAAAATTTAAGTAGAGGGTGATGTAGGGAAGCAGCCTACTCACGCTGTAGTAAATTCACACCAGTTTCCATTGTGTGCCAGCCAGTCTGCTGTAACTAGCTCTGACGTCATAAATGTTGCGCAATACCTTAAAAATCAAGCAAATGACCTAAAACTTTTCTAGCATGTCAGGAATAATACTAAATTAATGTGTGTTGAATATCAGTTCGATAACTTCAGTCATTTTCGAAATTTGGACGTTTTTCTGAAAAAGTCATTGGCGCAACAGAAAAGAGCTAGAGACTACAAAATTTATATATAGATTCATCTTTCATAATGATTTAACAAAAACAGTACTTTGGATTTCACAAATTAAGATTTTAGTAGAAATTCATGATTTTGTGGTTTTCGTCTCAAAACTGAAGGAAGCAAGATAGATTAAGTAGGCTAGTAAATAAGGCTAGGATGTTTAGATTTAAATAGGTTGGAGGTCCGCTATGATTATGAAGATGTGTAAAGTTTCTTTTTAATACCTATAAAATTATAGCGATAGCGGATCTCAAAAGGGGCAGTTCAGAGCTCATCTACTGCGTGCAGTGTAATTTAATTAATTCTCTCGCCCAAAGTATTCAACTTAGCCACGTCAAAATTTTATTATCAATACTTACCTGCGTGCTGAATGCACGTTTAAATTAAGAGCTTCATCGGCCATCAGCAAAAGAAGCTATAAATTATGATGTAACTTGATGTGGTGCGTTACTAGCCCAGCGGCTAGTCGAGAGAGCCGAAAAGATCAGGCGTTCCCTTCGCCGTCCGCACCGCGGCTTTATATATAAGGACGCTACGGAAGCAAGGCCCCAGTTCTCTCCAGACGCTGAATGACACGCCATCTGTGTCGGTAGTCGCGTCGCATCAGTGTATCTGCTACAAACAGCCTCGGGTGCCGTATTAAGTTACTAGAGATACGCGAAACCATGAAAACATTTTATGTGAAGTGTTAATTCTGGAATGATTTTCATTATCTAGCTTCAGTTTGCGTATTGTCGTATTTTCACGTGCCGTCGCGGGACAGACATTCTACCAAATATTTTGCGTGGCGTTTGATGAAATATTTTCATCAAATTATAGCGAGCATTTTTTTAAACATTTAATTCGGACATTTATAGTTGCATCAGCGCATTAGACTCTGAACTGCTCTGTTAGTTAGGTTATAGGGATACTTGTGTTTTTTATCAGTGAATTTCAGAATATACTCAACTATTTTGGAAAACCGTTTTTGATTAGAAATCCCGGACAATCTCCTAATTCCTCAGAGCTATAAGCTGCAGCTATAATGGTATGTCAATTGAAGTGGGCACTAGGATCTCTAATTACTGGTTCCAGGTTTTATTAAATCACTTTCTGGGTGCCAAAAAAGTAAATAGAGAGCTAGTGTTGAGAACGGCGAAAGACAGCATTAACAACATTCTAAAAGCCAGAAACTGATTCTACATGCAAGCGTTTATCCAGCAATCAGATTAGATTATTTATCACAAACTGCATCCGCCGCCCCACATATGGTGCATCGGCCGGGAAATGTTACAACATTCAAACAAGGATACTACATTAATTGTTTTTACAACTTATTCGCCGCCCCACATATGGTGCATCGGCCGGGAAATGTTACAACATTCAAACAAGGATACTACATTAATTGTTTTTACAACTTATTCGCCGCCCCACATATGGTGCATCGGCCGGGAAATGTTACAACATTCAAACAAGGATACTACATTAATTGTTTTTACAACTTATTCGCCGCCCCACATATGGTGCATCGGCCGGGAAATCAACTAAGTGAAAGTGATTTTTAACTGTTCGGATTCGCGAGTGGAATGCGACACGCAACTGAGTATAAAACAGTGAAAGTGTTACGTGTGCATGTGGACGACGCAATTGGATTAACAACGCATCTGGATTGACGGAGCTGGCACTGAGTCTAGCGGTGCTGCCGGCATCGCGAGAAGCCAGTCTCGCCGCACCGCAGTCGTTCGCTGGAGCAGCCGGCGCAGAGCCTGCAATTGCGGGCCACGCTAACACACAACAGCCGTCGGAGAGCCGTCTGCAGTTCAACGCGCCACGTCGCGTTAGGAATCCTGGTACGCCGCGCCGGCAACGCCATACGTCGTGCAGAAGGAACTAAGTTAAGTGAAAAGCTGTTAAAAATTTTACTAACCTGCACTAAAAGACTGTCGGCGATGGAACCGCCAAAAGAAACGGAGTTTAAACGTAAATTAGAACCTATGTCTGTTGAGGGAACTGTAAATCCAGACAACGGTTCAAGAGTAAATAGGCATGAAAGTAGTAATGTTAAAGTGAAAAATGAAGTATTGGCTCCGGACAGTAGTGTGGGAAGGGGCAATGATTCAATAATAGAGACCCCTGTAGTAAAGCGGAAAGTAGAAATTGTAAATTTATGGGATGATAGTTTCTCTGATGAATTAAAAATGAAACAGTCATCAGAGATTGTAGAGTTTAAGAAGGAGCAGTTGGATATGACTAATCAATCAGAAGTTTCATGTAGTTTTGATGATTCGGGTATTGGAGCTAGTTTTATGTCACCTGAGTGTGATAAAAAACCCGCCAGTGAGCAACCCAAAGATGCTGGGGCTGTTGATCTAAATGTTATATTACAAGCAATAGCTGCCAGTAATGCACAAATGACAGCTGAATTAAAATCTGAAATAAGTGAACAGGTCAAAAGCAGTAATGCTGAATTAAAGTCTGAAATTGTGGCCAGCCAAACCAATTTAAATAAACGGTTTGAGGCGATGGACAATAAATTAGAATCCAATAAAGCTGAATTAGAAAATTCCTTCAAGGCTAGTTGCAATAAGTTGAAAGAGGATCTGGACAGTTTGAATTATAAAATTGATTACAACCATGATGATATTAAGAAAAAGGTTGCTCAACAGTTTTCTGAAATGTATAAAACAGTTAAATCCGAAGTTGCTGAGGTTCGCAAAGACTTCCGAATGGAAGATGCGAAGCTGGAGCGCAAGTTAACAGAAAAGATCGAGGCGGAATCTGAACTGTGCTCAGATAGATTTAAAGATGTTAACATTAAAGTAAACATATGTCAAGCAGATGTAGATGCAATTAAAACTGACACTACTCATATTGTGCAAAGAGTAGATAATGTTGAAATGAAAGTAGAAAATATCAGTACTAACATTGCTAACATTGAGAGTAAAGTAGCTTCAGTAACTTCTGGTAATGGTAATGTACAACAAGTTGTAGCTGCAAACGCCGCTTTTATCGGGTGTCGGCAGTTCTTGTGGTTCGATCCAGATAAAAATATCCATCAGCTAGATTTCTGGAACGATTTTGAAGATGTGATTCCACCAACTTGGTCTGAACGAGAGAAAATCTCGTTTGTTAGAAGCCATTTAGCAGGTGACGCCATGCGTTGGTCAGCTGATGTTATGTTGAAATGTAAAATATTAGCGGAATTTAAAACAGCTTTTATTAATGAGTATTGGTATAGCAATAAGCAAAATGAAGTGTTGAGAGAATTTTGGAGTGGAAAACGCTTCAATGCAACAAGGAATCAATTAAAGAGTTTGCTAGGTCATGGATTTCACGGTTATCACATTTGGCGGAAAAGCTGTGAGTCTAGAATATCGAATCCGACGCAAAACTGATACTTAATTGTAACGTACAGGGCCTCCTAATGACGATGGAACATTCTAATTGCGTCGCGATTCAATACATCATCCTCCAGGCGACCTGTCTCCAAGGGTCTATTGTTGCCTCGGGCGCCTTTTGTTCATCCTCCTGCAAGTCTAGATTTTCGAATCCGACGCATAACTAATAGTTACTTGTAACGTTCAGGTCTTCCTAAAGACGAAATTGCGTCGAGATCCAATATATCGCCCTCCAGCTGACTTGTCTCCAAGCGGATATTGCTGCCTCGGGCACCTTATGGTCCGGCTCCAGCGAGTCTAGATTTTCGAATCCGACGCATAACTGATAGTTAATTGTAACGTTCAGGGCCTCCTAATGACGATGGAACACTCAAATTGCGTCGAGATTCAATACATCGTCCTTCAGCCGACTTGTCTCCAAGGGGATATTGCTGCCTCAGGCACCTTATGGTCGTTCTCCTGTGAGTCTAGAATTTCGGATCCGACGCAAAAACTGATAGTTAATTGTAACGTTCACGTCTTCGTAATGACGATGGAACACTCAAATTCCGTCGAGATTGAATATATCGTCCTCCAGCCGACTTGTCTCCAAGGGGATATTGCTGCGTCGGGCACAATACGGTCCGTCTCTTGTGAGTCTAGATTTTCGAATCCGACGCATAACTGATAGTCAATTGTAACGCTCAGGGCCTCCTAATGACGATGGAACACTCAAATTACGTCGAGATTGAATATATCGTCCTCCAGCCGACTTGTCTCCAAGGGGATATTGCTGCGTCGGGCACAATACGGTCCGTCTCTTGTGAGTCTAGATTTTCGAATCCGACGCATAACTAATAGTTAATTGTAACGTTCAGGTCTTCCTAATGACGATGGAACACTCAAATTGCTCCGAGATTCACTACATCGTCCTCCAGCCGACTTGTCTCCAAGGGCCTATTGTTGCCTCGGGCGCCTTTTGGTCGTCCGCCTGTGAGTCTAGATTTTCGAATCCGACGCATAACTGATAGTTAATTGTAACGTTCACGTCTTCGTAATGACGATGGAACACTCAAATTCCGTCGAGATTCAATACATCGTCCTCCAGCCGACTTGTCTCCAGGGGTCTATTGCTGCCTCCTACATCTTATGGTCGTGCTCCTATGAGTCTAGATTTACGAATCCGAAGCGTAACTGATAGCTAATTGTAACGTTCAGGGTCAACTAATGACGATGGAACCATCAAATTGCGTCGAGGCTCAATATATTATCCTCCAGGCGACTTGTCTCCAAGGGTCTATCGCTGCCTCGGGCACCTTATGTTCGTTCTCCTCTGAGTCTACATTTTCGAATCCGACGCAAAACTGATAGTTAATTGTAACGTTCAGGGCCTCCTAACGACGATGGAACACTCAAATTGCGTCGCGATTCAATACATCGTCCTCCAGCCGATTCGTCTCCCGGGGTCTATTGTTGCCTCGGGCGCCTTTTAGTCGTTCTCCTGAATGTAGATTATGTAATCCGACGCAAAACTGATAGATAATTGTAACGTTCAGGTCTTCGTAATGACGATGGATCACTCAAATTGCGTCGAGATTCAATACATCGTCCTCCAGCCGACTTGTCTCCAAGGGGATATTGCTGCCTCGGGCACCTTGTCTTCGTTCTCATTTGAGTCTACATTTTCGAATCCGACGCAAAACTGATAGTTAATTGTAACGTTCAGGGCCTCCTAATGACGATGGAACACTCAAATTGCGTCGAGATTCAATACATCGTCATCCAGCCAACTTGTCTCTAAGGAGATATTGCTGCTTCGGGGACCTTATGATCGTTCTCCTCTGAGTCTAGATTTTCGAATCCGACGCGAAACTGATAGTTAATTGTAACGTTCAGGGCCTCCTAATGACGATGGAAAACTCAAATTGCGTCGCTATTCAATACATGGTCCTTCAGCCGACTTGCCTCCTAGGGTCTATTGCTGCCTCGGGCACCTTATGGTCGTTCTCCTGTGAGTCTAGGTTATCGAATCCGACGAAAAACTGATAGTTATTTATAACTTTCAGGGCCTCCTAATGACGATGGAACACTCAAATTGCGTCGAGATTAAATACATCGTACTCCAGCCGACTTGTCTCCAAGGGTCTATTGCCACCTCGGGCACATTATGGCCGTTCTCCTGTGAGTCTAGATTATCGAATCCGACGCAAAACT